>NC_138305.1:55467500-56067500 GCF_965601325.2 Salmo salar | reverse complement strand
ATTGTGAAGTAGAAACATCTAGAATCAACAACGGCTCAGCCGCGAAGTGGTAGGCCACACAAGCTCACAGAATGGGACCGCTGAAGCCCGTAGCTCGTAAAAATTGTCTGTACTTGGTCGCAACACTCACTACCGAGTTCGAAACTGCCTCTGGAAGCAACGTCAGCACAAGAACTGTTCGTCGGGAGCTTCATGAAATGGGTTTCCATGGCCGAGCAGCCTAAGCTCATCATGCGCAATACCAAGCGTCGGCTGGAGTGGTGTAAAGCTCACTGCCATTGGACTCTGGAGCAATGGAAACGCGTTCTCTGGAGTAATGAATCACTCTGCCCCATCTGGCCGTTTGATGGACGAACCCGGGTTTGGCGGATGCCAGTAGAACACTCCCTGCCCCATTGCATTGTGCCAACTATAACGTTTTGTGGAGGAGGAATAGTCTGGGGCTGTTTTTCATGGTTCGGGCTAGGCCCCTTAAGTCCAGTGAAGGGAAATTTTAACGCTACAGCATACAATTACATTCTAGACAATTCTGCGCTTCCAACTTTGTGGCAACAGTTTAGACAATGCCCCCATGCACAAAGCAAGGTCTGTAGAGAAATGGTTTGTTGAGATCGGTGTGGAAGAACTTGATTGGCCTGCACAGAGCCCTGACCTCATCCCCATCGAAAAGCTTTGGGATGAATTGGAACACTGACTGCGAGCCAGGCCTAAATCGCCCGCCCTCACGAATGCTCTTGAGGCTGAATGGAAGCAAGTCCCCGCAGCAATGTTCCAACATCTGGTGGAAAGCCTTCCCAGAAGAGTGGAGTCTGTTATAGCAGCAAAAGGGGTACCAACTCCATATTAATGCCATGATACTGGAATGAGATGTTCGATGAGCAGGTGTCCACATACTTTTGGTCATGTAATGTATAATTACAAGGAGTGTATAAGAGACTGCCGTGTCGTGTTGGGTTATGAGAAATCGGATTATTAAATAATGGGTCAATGGGACGTTTCGTGACTAAACATAACCTATATTAGCGTAACCTGTATTAACTTAACCTATATTAATTTGACCTACATTAACTTAAAGCTGCAATATGTAACTTTTTAGGTGACCTGACCAAATTCACATAGAAAGGTGAGTTATAGATCTGTCATTCTAAGGTGATTTAAAGATCTAAGAAGTCTAGATCTGTTCTATGTGAAATATTTCTATGCTTCCCATTCTTAAGTTTCTGTTTTGCTTCTTTTACTTTCGGTTTGTACACCAGCTTCAAACAGCTGAAAATACAATATTTTGGGTTATTGAAAATATATTTCACAGCGGTTTAGATGGTACAATGATTCTCTACACCATACATTGCTTGTTTTGTCACATAAACTGAAATTGGGCAAACTATTCAAATTTTAGCAACCATTAAATGGTGGAGCGATTTCTGCATAGTGCACCTTTAACCTATATTAAAGATGCACTATGTAGAAATCACTCTACCATTTCCAGGTTGCTAAAATTATAATAGTGCGCCTAATTCCAGTTTATGTAACAAAACAAGCAGTCATCGTGTAGAGAATCGTTGTACCATCTAAACCGCTGTGAAATATCTTTTCCATAACCAAAAATATTGTATTTTCAGCTGTTTGAAGCTGGTGTACAAAACTGAAAGTGATAAAGGAAAAAGGAAACCGCACACTGCTCTTGATAGTATCACTGATCTTTAATAAGCTTTACGTATCGGCCTCACGGCCTTCGTCAGAGATTTTGTGAATTTCTTAAAATTAGCACCCTTATGTAGACCTAACCCCACCCACATCCGTTCCACGCATCGAAAGTGGTGGAGGCGAAGGAAAAACAAATAATGCTACCAAATATAACAATATGCATTTCATAAATATTCGAATAAAGTGTGTAAATAAGACATATTAAACACGTCTGTAAAACCACAATGAGGACATAGACCTACCGAGCAAGTTTTCATTAATCATTGGGTACATCGTACGAAAAACATCAGAGTAATCTTAAGGGCATAATTCATGTTCAAATTCACAACATAACATACACAGGCATTTCATCATTAAGTCCTTTAGGAAATAATGTCTGGAGGGTGAAAATCCCAAAACATTCTCTTTTAGTCAGAGTATTATTAATATCACCTCCCCTGTCTGATATCTTAACTTTCTCTATGCTATAAAATCTAAAGGTAGAAATGTCATGCTTTAGGTCATTAAAATGTACTGCTAGGTCTACATAAGGGTGCTAATTTTAAGAAATTCACAAAATCTCTGACGAAGGCCGTGAGGCCGATACGTAAGCTTATTAAAGATCAGTGATACTATCAAGAGCAGTGTGCGGTTTCCTTTTTCCTTCATCTTGTTCAACTGTTGCCATGCACCTGCAACAAAAGATTGCTCAGATGTGCGAGTGCCTTTTGAATTTTGAAGTTCAAAACTGTAAGTAAAAGACACACAAACAAAACTTAAAAAATGGGAAGTATAGAAATAGCGCGCATAGAATGAATGACAGATCTATAACTAACATTTCTACGTGAATTTGGTCGGGTCACCCAAAAAGTTACATAATGTATATTAACGTAACCTATATTCAGTCTCCAAGGAAGAGGAATACACAGCAGCCCTATTATATTCAATACCACACACACACACACACACACACACACACACACACACACACACACACACACACACACACACACACACACACACACACACACACACACACACACACACACACACACACACACTTCCTATGACAAGGACAGGAGGCGCGTCTACCTTTTCATCCATCATCACCATGGCTTAGCCTACATATTACACCATTCATTCATCGTAATTCTAATGTAGAAATGTAGACAGAATTCCACTTCTGACACCAGTGTTCAGTCTGGGCTGTCTCCCAGACGCCTGCCTGTATTTAAAGGGATTAGGACGGCTGTTAGGCTTGCCGATTCCCACACAAAGAACCTACATCACATCCAGACAGCTTTTGGAAATGCTTTGTACATATCAAACACAATATTTCTGCCTTCAGATTTTCAATTGACCATAACATGAAGGAGGTGACGTTGATGTGCGGTTTTATTAGACAGTTCAGTGACTGTTGGAACACAGGGCTCAGACAGACGTCTGAGATGACTGACATCCTCTGGACAAAATATTGAATGCAGTAAAAAAAAATATATATATATCCACACATACAGTATTTGAGTCTATAGATGTACAGGACAGCACGGCAGAGCAAATGCCACGCGTCCTCATCATCACCAGGGAAATGAATTTTTTTATTTTGTGTAGGTTTTACTGTGTTTGATGACTTACTACTGCATCTGTACAATGCTTTTTCTTGTTTATGTGTATTTTAGTAGATTGCTTCACTTCCACACCTGTCAAAAACAGATCAATCAACCAGTCAAAGCAATCAGTTCTGAATAAATGGACCGTCTGCAGACACAAGGCCCAAAACAGTCTTGCTTGAGGCGATGGTAAGATGGGAAGAAACACAGAATTAAATAGAGTGTATTATAGGATCTCTATGGGGAAGAACTTCCTTCATAGCAACCAATCTGTAAATGTCTGTTACCCCAACCCTCGAGCATTCCTTTTCATTAAACCAAGATCTTATGACACACCTGGCACCATCTTCCTAATCAAATCTTTGAGATCAAACAAGCAGGCAAACACATCCACGTTGATCTGATCTGTATAGAATCAAACAGGGTGGCACCCTTTCCTAGCCTTCGCCAGCCTCCAGTCCGGTGACATACATTACCTCATCAGAGCCCTGTCGTGGTGCATTACATGGTGTATTACACACACAGACAGGACAGGGATGATTTAACTTCAAGTGGATATGCATCTGGGGTTTCCCTTTCTTCTGCTCTCTGCCTCCACACTTCCAAGGCAGATGTGTGCTCTAGTACGAGATGAATGTATGGTACAGCATGTGTGTGTGTGTGTGTGTGTGTGCGTGCGTGTTAGGGTTGAATATTCTCCCGGTATTTTACAGATGTTCCATCCTGAGAATAAATCACGTTTCTCCCGGGTAGCCCGGTATTTCCCGCCAAAACCGGACGTGTCGTTCAAAAGCATTATAATTCATATAAATAGGTTTGTGTCTGGATTTGATTAGAACTTTGATAAAACAAAATTAAAGTCTGATGCTGCCTGAGCCTGATGAACCATATATTAAATAAATTTTATAAGCTCTACATTAAATACATTTTATGAGCCCTACATTAAATACATTATATAAGCTCTACATTAAATACATTTTATAAGCCCTACATTAAATACATTTTATGAGCCCTACATTAAATACATTTTATAAGCCCTACATTAAATACATTTTATGAGCCCTACATTAAATACATTTTATAAGCTCTACATTAAATACATTTTATGAGCCCTACATTAAATACATTTTATAAGCCCTACATTAAATACATTTTATAAGCCCTACATTAAATACATTTTATAAGCTCTACATTAAATACATTTTATAAGCCCTACATTAAATACATTTTATAAGCCCTAGCCCAAAAAAGCCCAAATGATTGTGCCGTTATCCAATATATATATGATATAGGCTACTGCACATTTTGCACAACAGAAAAACAGAAAAGCCCATAGATGTAGCTAGCTATATGCTCTCTTGGGTAAATAAATGAAACTATTTCCAGTAGGCTAATATTTTTGAGTGTGAACTGTATTACTGTACTGTGTTGTATTATACTGTATTATGTAGACTGGAATAATGCGTTCAAACCATGATAAAGCAGGGAGAGAACATGCGATTCTGGTGCAGCACATGTGGCCTACAAAGTTACAAGTATAGGCTAGCAAATTTGACTTTAATTTTGAAATATAATAGGGACGATTTGTATAATTAGTAGGCTGGCGCATATATACCTTTCATAATATTTCCCCTAATGTTATTAGCCTACCTCCTCTTTCTCTCTCTATTGTTGCGTCATTCAACAATTAAATGAAATACATTTTGTTGTCCTTATCTTCAGAAATTGAATGACATCCTTCAATAATATAGGACTAGAATTAGATGCAGAAGGCTTTCACTTCTCTTCATGAAGATCGAAGGGTTATGGGTCTGAATAAATAACTGCTGTAGCCTACCGCCATCGAGCGTTCGCTCTTCTTTCAAACTACCGGTGAGTTCTATTGGGCTGCTGTATTTAACATTCAGCAAACAAAGAGCTTTCGTCCCTCTTCGAATAGTCTATTGGTAGAAGAAACGCTAACAAAAATTTGATCTAGCTTTTCTTGCATGGGACTCCAAGAGCTAAGGAGCGTTTTTTTAAAGAGAGTCCAGTGGATCACAGGCGTGTGGGTATTGCATTGCGCAAGAGACAGAGCCTATAAATTAGAAGCTTATTATGCATAACCCATCATGAATTAGCTAAATATAAGGCTAATACTGCATTGAATGTTTTACCTGAAAGAGGTAGGCTACAACATCTGTATATAGGGCTATATATCAATCTAGAACAGGATTATCTATTTTGGATGCAATTTGAATGGAGTTGATGGAGAGAGAGAAAGACTGTGAGAGAGTGTGAACACTGATTTAAAGCAACGATATTCGAGTTAAAACTCTGCAGCTGCAATATAAAAACTATTATTTTTACAGGTGACCCCCAAAAGCCAGATGGCGATGGGTAAATTAGACGCACATTCAGTCTTTATATTACTGTAGCATAGAATATGCTGCAGCAAATGCAGGCCTACCTGTTACAAGAATAAAAGTTACCAAGATGAGATGATAGGTCTACATGCATTGTGAGCTGCGCTTCATGCTGAGATGGGCTGTCTGTCCCCACCCTGAGCATTGATGATTCATCATGTAGAGGCCGTAGAGAAGCCAGATTTAGACATCGCATATCATTTAACAGTTCCATTTCACTCCATGCTGTTCATATAAATAATTGATTATAATTTACTGGTTTCTAGCCGTATTGATCCTGGGAAAAGGGAGTGTTTTTTGGCGGTAAATCCCGGTAACCGGTTCCGCCATTCAACCCTAGTGTGTGTGTGTGTGTGTGTGTGTGTGTGTGTGTGTGTGTGTGTGTGTGTGTGTGTGTGTGTGTGTGTGTGTGTGTGTGTGTGTGTGTGTGTGTGTGTGTGTGTGTGTCTATCTTTATCCACATGGCAGCCCAAACAAATGTAAGACGTCTTGTCTTGTGTGCTCTGGAACAGAACAGTGGATTATGGTAACTTAGTCACATTAGAAACAGCTGCTGTGTGTCTGCCAGAGGTTGGCTGTGTGTGTGTGTGTGTGTGTGTGTGTGTGTGTGTGTGTGTGTGTGTGTGTGTGTGTGTGTGTGTGTGTGTGTGTGTGTGTGTGTGGTGTGTGTGTGTGTGTGTGTGTGTGTGTGAGTGTGTGCGCGCCCAGAGATTGGTCTGCTTTTGCCCCAAAGCCCCCTCACTCCACTGTTACTATGTAAGTGGCTCAAGCGTGTAATACATACAATTCTGTCAAATGCTGTTCTAGCCCTGAGGATAAGTATGATAATGCAATTTCAACTCGCTGTAATGTGATTATGTATTTATGGGGGTAGTTAAGAGATTTTGGATCTCCAAAAAAGTGGTCAAATTAGATGAAGTCATCTGGAAAAGGCTGCCCTCAAAAATACATCAATTAAAAAACAAATTGCTACTTTGAGGATTGTGTGTGTGTGATATTTTTCTTATTTTTATATATCTATTTCAAGACCAGTCCGGTAAAGCTTATTTTTGACTCAAATTAAATCACTGATAAGAGAATTAATGACAGATCAATCAACAATGTACTACATCTACACAGACAACTGATCTGAGTGACATACTACTTTTAAATATCTGGAAGAAGTCTCACAATTTACTGGATTTTATCTTCCATTCCCATCTATCCCTCCATCAATCCACTCCCGCTTTCTCCTCTTCCCCTCTCTGCTCCTTCCTTCCTTCCTTTCCCCCCTCTCTGCTCAATTCTCAGCATTTCTACCCTGACTGCCATGGCAACGGCTGATGCATCAACGGACGGAGGGACTCGTTTGAGGATGGGGCCGTGTGGTGTGTTCAGCAGGGGTCAGAGGGCGGCGAGCGGGGACCACCTCCTGAGAGCCACAGAAAGCTCGCTCCTTTGTTAACGACACAATTGGGACCCGTTCCCCAGGCAACCGTGCAGTGTACCTCGCATGGGGGAAGGGGAGGGAGCAAAGGACAAAAGACTGAGATATGGCAGAGGAGAGAAAGGGAGAGAAGGATGGGCCACCTCCTCCTTCAGCTAGCCGGCCGTGTTATTCACATTACTGTTTATTAACCACACACACCAGTTGTTGTTGAGCGAGAGAGGGGGAGAAAGAGAGAAAGACAAAGACAAAGACAAAGAGAGAGAGAGAGAGAGAGAGAGAGAGAGAGAGAGAGAGAGAGAGAGAGAGGAGAGAGAGAGAGAGAGAGAGAGAGAGAGAAAGAGAGCGAGGGAGAGAGAAAGAGAAAGAGAAAGAGAAAGAGAGAGAGAGATTCCATTCAGTCCGGAGCTTATAAACAGCATGTTTGACATTAAATAAAACAGAGGTCTATTGTGGGTTTGGGTCAGAGTGAGCTGGATTTATCAGACCATAACATGTATCGTACATCCCTCACTAGCTACTAGCCATATGTTATCTGCATACTGTGCACGTCTGACTGATGGTCATCAGAGACCACAGTCAGCCTTTTATATGAATTCACAGCGGACGGATGGAGTATCTGTTTTATATACAACCGTAAACCTTATCTGTAGAGGTTACAAATGTATGTCAAACACTGACAAAAGACATAAAACGGGGGAAGAATTCATTATAATAATTCAACTATTATTTGTTCATTATTGTTTCATAAATATTACATTTAGTCAGCCGTACCGTACCAATAGATTCAATAATGTATTGGTAAAAGGCAAGACCTTGCTTTGTGCATGGGGGCATTGTCATGCTGAAACAAGAAAGGGCCTTCCCCAAACTGTTGCCACAATGTTGGAAACACAGAATCGCCTAGAATGTCATTGTATGCTGTAGCTTTGAGATTTCCATTCACTGGAACTATGGGGCCTAGCCTGAACCCTGAAAAACAGACCCAGACCATTATTCCTCCTCCACCAAACTTTACAGTTGGCACTATGCATTGGGGCAGGTAGCGTTCTCCCGGCATCCGCCCAACCCATCTGGCAGCCCGATTCATCCATCGAACTGCCAGATGGTGAAGCGTGATTCATCACTCCAGAGAACGCGTTTCCACTGCTCCAAGAGTCCAATGGCAGCGAGCTTTACACCACTCCAGCAGATGCTTGGCATTGCAAAAGTTGATCTTAGGCTTGTGTGCAGCTGCTTGGCCATGGAAACCCATTTCATGAAGCCCCCGACGAACAGTTCTTGTGCTGACGCTGCTTCCAGAGGCAGTTTGGAATGCGATAGTGAGTGTTGCAACCGAGAATATAAGTTTTTTACGCTCTATGCGCTTCAGCACTCTGCGATCCCTTTCTGTGACCTTGTGTGGCCTACCACTTCACGGCTGAGCCGTTGTTGCTCCTAGACGTTTCCACTTCACAATAACAGAACTTACAGCTCTAGCAGGGCATAAATTTGATGAACTGACTTGTTGGAAAGGTGGTATTCTATGACGGTGCCATATTGAAAGACACTGAGCTCTTCAGTAAGGCCGTTCTACTGGCAATGTTCGTCTATGGAGATTGCATGGCTGTGTGCTCGATTTTATACACCTGTCAACAACAGGTGTGGGTGAAATAGCTGAATCCACTAATTTGAAGGGGTGTCCACATACTTTTCTATATATAGTGTATTTATCTATCTATCTCCTTTCTCTTTCTACCCATGCCAGTCAGATCTATGGAGTGATACTAGTCCCATCAGAAATTGAATCTGAAATGAGTAAATTCATATGACATTTCTGGTGGCACTAATATCACTCCATACAGATGTACCACCGAAGCTCCCTCTCTTAGCCAGCACAGCGGATGGCACGGAAATAGCAGGTTCCCAGTCTACAGGCTGCTGTCCCACTTCAGCAGTGGGGTTATACTGAGGTCAGTCACAGCCACAACAATCCCCAACGACTGACTGACTGACTGACTGACTGGGAGCTTATTTTGAGAGGTGTAATTTGTGTACCAAATGGTCAGCTACCACAGAGCCAAAAAACAGAAACCAAACTGAAAAACACTATACTGGAGGATGATTAAATGAGGGTTGGGGTTTGGAGGGGGATGTAGATACTGAGGCTTTTTTTTTACTCTAGAGACAAGGGCTAGCCAGTTATGCTACAAATTTCCCAGCCCCAACCTCACTTAGAGGGAAAAGACATGAAGATTTTTAAAAGGCACACCACTTTTGAGGGGTTTCTCTCCAGACAGGGATGAAAGGAAGCCATTGGTTCTCGTCCAAGTCACAATTTCTCCACGCTACAAGCCATTCATCATCATTATCATGGCTATTGGGTGGACCTAATTCCCTTTCAAATCAACTGTCAATCCTCATTTGGCTTTTTCTCTTCTTAAAGGCTCTGGTATTCTCCCATGGACCGGTCGGCCATGCCAAGGCTAGTATAAAGAGACAACATGGACATAGAGATAGAGAGGCGTTTTGGAGCTGCAGTCTTTCTCATCTATTGGCATTCATGTGTTTTCCAAACATCAAACTAGCTTTTGAATGCGCTAACAGAGACATGCTGGTGAAAGCATGTCTAATCAAACTGAACTGTTGTCTCTAACCAAAAGCCTTAGTCGAGTGCACATTCAAACTAAACAAGTGTAAAAAAAACCTGGTCAAAAAAATAACAGTGAAGATACCTGGTTTATAATATAGTAGTAAGTCGAGCTAACACTGCTAAATGGGTAGTTTTTGTGTATTTATGCTAGTCATTTTACAGCCAAATAATGATGACTACTACTACAACTGACTAAACCCCTTCAACTGAGGTCGGGATCTCAGGAATGCTTTGGGAATGGCGCGGGAATGTGATGGGATATTTAAAAGGGATAAGCTGGGTTCACTTAGTGCAGATGGGATGTAGTGCCTCTCTCTATCTCCCGAGGCCAGGGCACATTCAGAGCAGAGGTTACTTACATAACTCCCACATATCCCTCGCTCGCTCTCTCGCTCTCTCCCCCGAAACTCTACTCCTCTCTCTCTGACTCTCCCTCTCTCTCCCGCTCTGTCTGCCTCCTCCATCTCAGTCCACTACTAGTAGAATAGGAACAAGTGAGCGGACAGGGCTCAGCATTCAGTTTCATCCCCTCCATCGCCCCTCTGAGCGGGCAGGGCAGGGCAGAGAGAGGTGGGTAGTGGTGGAGAGTGGGGTTGGGTGGCATGGAGCATTGGGTGGATGGATCAGATGGCTGGATGGGGGGGATGGAAAGGCAAGGAAGCAACCTGCTAAGTACTGGATAGATGAATCTACATAGATAGATATACATGCCACTAGATTAACCTAACGAGGCAATGCAGCTGCTCTCTGATTGAGTTCAAATGCCAACAATCAAGCTTGTAAAGAGGATCACTCAACAGTCAAAGGCAAGGACACGTTCATGCATTATAGCCGCCAGCTCTGTGTGTGCGTACAGTGCATTAGGAAAGTATTCAGACCACTTCACATTTTCCACATTTTGTTACGTTACAGCCTTATGCAAAAAAAAAAAATGTAATCGCTCATTGGTTTCATCAGACCAGAGAATCTTGTTTCTCATGGTCTGAGAGTCTTTAGGTGGCTTTTGGAAAACTCCAAGCAGGCTGTCATGTGCCTTTTACTGAGGAGTGGCTTCCATCTGGCCACTCTACCATAAAGGCCTGGTTGATGGAGTGCTGCAGAGATGGTTGTCCTTCTGGAAGGATCTCCCATCGCCACAGAGGAACTCTGGAACTCTGTCAGAGTGACTATCGGGTTCTTGCTCACCTCCCTGACCAAGGCCCTTCTCCCCCGATTGTTCAGTTTGTCCGGGCAGCCAGCTCTAGGAGGAGTCTTGGTGGTTCCAAACTTCTTCCATTTAAGAATGATGGAGGCCACTGTGTTCTTGACCTTCAATGCTGAAGAAAAAAATGTGTACCCTTCTCCAGATCTGTGCACAATCCTGTCTACGGACAATTCCTTTCACCTCATTGCCTGGTTTTTGCACTGACATGCACTGTCAACTGTGGGACCTTCTATAGACAGCTGTGTGCCTTTCCAAATCATGTCCAATCAATTGAAGTTACCACAGGTGGACTCCCATCAAGTTGTAGAAACATCTCAAGGATGATCAATGGAAACAGGATGCACCTGAGCTCAATTTCGAGTCTCATAGCAAATGGTCTGAATACTTACGTAAATAAGGTATTCCTGTTTTTTTATTTGAAGAAAATGTACAACAATTTCAAAAAATCTGTTTTCGCTTTGTCATTATGGGGTATTGTGTGTAAATTGACGAAGATTATTATTTTTTAAATCCATTTTAGAATGAGGCTGTGACGTAACAAAATGTGGAACAAGGGAAGGGGTCTGAACACTTTCCGAATGCATTGTACGTGTGAGTGTGTGGTTTTGTGCATGTAAGTGTGTGTGTTACAGCTCCATAGATACCAGGAATTAGAACAATCAACATTGGTAAATAATGCACTGTACAGGCAGCTTAATCCAGCAGCGGCTGGAATCAAACATTGTATAATGAACAGGACTGTAAAATTCACTTCAGCAGAGTGGATCAAGATCCTAGCCAAATGTTAAGCCTACTAAGCAAAGCCTGTTACATAAAATGGGTTTTTATAGTCTTTAAAGCAGCAATGACTTGGAATCGTCTCTAGTTGCTGTCACAACAGAAACAGCAGGTTGCTGCAGCAGATTAGACCACCACACAATTCACTTCACAGAGTCATTTAATAATTGATGGTTTTAAAAATGGCCCCAAAAGAAATGTTGAAAGTTAATTTATCACATTATGTTTTTGTAATATATTCTCAGTCCCCTGGGCTAGAGGAGCCGACTAAAAGTAGGCTACCACTTTGATATTATCAACATTACCGGTTATGCAGTTATCCATGGTAGCACTGTCTGCTACTGTTACGATGTCCATGGGGCAGACAGACCATAGAGTCTGGCACAGATAAGGACAGTACAGTAAAACAGTACAGTATGTGTCTCTTCATCCAGACACATTATATATATTTTGTTAACCTTTATTTAACTGGGCAAGTCAGTTAAGAACAAATTCGTATTTACAGTGACGGCCGAACCCGGCCAAACCTGGACAACGCTGGGCCAAATGTGCGCCGCCCTATGGGACTCCCAATCACGGCCGGATGTGATACAGCCTGGAAATGAGCGAAAGAGAGAGAGAGAGAGCAAGAGAGAGAGAGAGAGCGAGACATGAAAAATAGTGAGTCAGTGTTTACCTCCATGGCGAGCGCGGCGGTCTGCTGGTCGTAGTGGTTGAGGAGATTGGGCATGAAGGTGGAGTTATAGGGCAGCCCCTGACACATGCGCAGGGTGATAGGTTCACAGGTGAACATGCTGTGGCTCCCAGCAGCAGACTCCATGGGGATGGCTTCTACCACCACTGCTGGAGCCATCAGCATGGACACACACAGCACCCAGAGGAGCCTCATGGTCCCCGCAGGCAGGGGCAGGGACAGGGACAGGGGTAAGGAGGGACCTAGGCTGGGCACAGGGACAGGCCGAATGATCACCCTCATTCACAAAGGTTGGCGCAAGAGAGAGAGCTCACGTGTGGTACAGGTAATTGACAGTCAGGGGAGAGACTGGTCCTGGTCTCAGAGAGTGACAGTCTGTGTGCGTGGGTATAATCCAAGATGGACGCCATGGCTGAGGCTGGCTGTTTCCATCTCCCTCTTGAGTCATAGGAGCTCCATCACCTGAGCATGAGTCCTGGCGTTGGGTGTTGGACCACTTCTCACCACGTCGCTGCGTTTATACACAGAATATGAACAATGATTAGGATCAGAGAGTGGATCCCTGCAATAAGTGTAGATGTCAAGGGATCTGGGGGGAGAATAGAGAGGGGAGATAATAAATGTTTACAAAATGTAAACAATTGCAAATCCGACTACAATTAATGATGCATCTTAACACAATATTTTAAGAGGCACATTATGAGAAATGATGCATTCTAATCTTTTCATGGGGATTATAATCTGGTATGTGGGTGGATATTGAATAAGTGAATTAGTGCACCAATTATATTTCTGTAGTAGCTTAACGGCACCATAATAGTAAAGTTATAGCAAATTGCATTATATATTGTCTCTATAAATACGCACACACCCTGTCGCAAGAGAATTAATCCCCAGAACCTATTTTCCACAGCATCCTTCACCACTAACAGATCATGCACTTTCAAATATGACACGTAAAACAACCCGAAACATTTCAAACAATATGTGACATTTCACAATTGAATATACTGGTAGCGGCTTGCACTGTAGGCAAATTACTTTGTGCTTAATAGCATTTACTGGCGTCTTCGGCAGGATTGTCGCGCATTACATGCTTAGAACCATGTTACAAAACTACCGGTAAATAGGCACAACGGTGATGACATGAAACTATAGTAGTATATACATATGTCAAAGACAGCTGGTCACTCCTCCGACAGCGCCTAACGGATAAACACATTTTATCCGACAAATAAACATTTTATGAAGCAGAACAAAAGATGACGGTTGGGCAACTTCATCACAACTGATACTGACCGTACGTAGACTAGTCTACCTAAACTGAATCCCTCCAGGCGTATCCCGATGGTTTAACGTTACTACGATCCAGCCGTGTTGCCAATACGTGTGTCCGCAATTCTGTAACAGAAAATATCCAGGGGAGTGCCAGAAATATATAATCAAATAATACGATTTTACCTTTCTGTCGGGAAGATAATTCACGTGTAGGGGGTCTTCGCCGCTCCTCGAGGCCGTAACAATGAGTGAATAGCCCACTCCTCTCCCGCTCCCTCTCTCCCTCCTGCTCTCTCTCTCCCTCCTCCTCTCCCAGCAGGTTTACAACCGATGCCCTCGAAGAGCGAGAGCGCGCATTACACACAGGCGCGCAGCCAACTGAACTCAAACGCTTACCTTTTCAGTTTTGAAATGACAAAATGATTTGTTTGAATGAGCTTCACACACGTGTGTGCACTGAAGGCCTATATCTACAAGGAATAAAATACAAAATGGAAAGACGGGAGAAAAATGTGGAGAATATGGGCTATGAAGTCATCAAACTCCTTGAATGGCAACATTTGTTGCAAACTAGACAAAATCCGTATCATGTGTGCAACATGCTCTGCGTGATTTGCAACAGTGTGAACGTTGACATTGTATCCATTGAAACCACACGCATGCCGCACCTTGTGTGTGTGGATTGTATTTCGGTGGCAACAGCGCCACCCTTGTGTGTCAAGCGGTGTTTGCGTCGCTCATGTCGTTGCTCTTGACTACGCAAAGCGGCGACGGTGACAGGGTTGGGTGGAGAAGGAGAGGGGGAGGTGCACCCCACAGTACACCCATTACTATGGAAACAGGCAAACTGTACGAACGCTTCAAGAACAAAGTGACACGCACTGGTAATCCTATGGACAAGATATGAATACATAACACTGAGGATTCGTGATTGGGATGAAAGCTATGCTTGCCTCATGCATCAGAGGCCGGAGGAGATTGATGGTAGGACTATTCCACTAGTCTAGTGGACCATCCACATCTGTAATATAGAGATAGCAGAGATAGTAATAGTACAGGTATCTTATGTAGGTTTTATGTGACTGTTCATTGACTGACTAGGACTACTTGGGCTACTCTGATTTAATGAGTGAATAACGCAAAAAAAATACACACGCGATAGCCCTAACCAATGGCGATTCACTTCAATGTATCTACCAAGTGTTAGGTGTAGCCCCTGCCGCAAGAAGGTTTTCTTTTTAAACGTGTTGAATAATATGTTATGAATTTATCCTGTATACTATTTGTCTTTCCTTGTGTGAAGGTTTGAAGATCCTGGTTGACTGATAGTCAACCTAGTACAAGTGAGGTGTAGACGGAAGGATGTGAGGGTTTATAAGGAATTATCTAATCATTAAAATGGAGATATACAAATTGTGTTGAGTGACACCCTAGGGGGTGTCAAAAGGGGGACTCTTAAATTTCCCTGAAATGTCTTATTGGAGTATGTTCACACCCCAAGGGGTGTGAAAAGGGGGATTGTTAGGGTTGAACTGGCTATTTGTTTGCATAACTTATATAATATACCGGGGAAGCTATGCTACAATATTAAGTATATAAACTACGGATAAATCAACTGCTGAAGACAAGAAGAACTACACCCGGTGACAGGAAGTGCGTCACGAGGCTGGGACCAGCCTGCACGCCGACGATAGGAGGAGCAAGTTTAAACCACGCTCCTCCTCCCTCTGACAGGCCAGCATTGAGCGGGAACTATCTCTGTCAGAGTATATAAGAGAGAACAATAGGATGTGTCGCTCTCTTCTCTGTCTGCCCTGCGAGGTGTCACAGAGAGACCGTATACGAATGACATATTTACCATACACGTGTTTGCATTAATTAAAGTACAGCTAAATCAGAAGTTACTATGTGCTGACTATTTTGTTCTGATACCAGAAACGAATTGACGCAACTTTAACACAAGTGATGCAGTCTTCTTCTCCCTCCACACAGATCTGACTTATTGCTGACTTGTAGCAGCTGAAAGATGTCCTTTGCACCGAGGACCTCACTAACCTCTGCCAAGATGCAGACCAAAATGAGTGCCTGGACACCTCTTAACCATCAGCTGTCTAATAACAATGTAAAGGTCACTCTAATCTTTATAATAATCCAGTGTTAATGTAATCTTCTATTTTGATTAAATATCTCTCTTCTTTAGGTGTTTGAAGAGCGAAGAAACCTGCTGGGAAAATGGGTAAGTGGGGCCTCTAAAAAATCGGAAGGTTATAAATTGATAAAATATTAACCATGGAGAATAGGTTCTGACATACAGCAATGCAACCAGACCCACATAAACGATCATTTTACAGCTTTTCAATTCTACTTTATTTACCCCCATCTGAAGAATGTGCTTGTTTGGGGGCGGCAGGTAGCCTAGTGGTTAGAGCGTTGGGCCAGTAACCAAAAGGTTGTTGGATCAAATCCCCAAGCTGACAAGATAAAAATCTGTCATTCTGCACCTGAACAAGGCAGTTAACCCACTTAATGTAAATAAGAATTTGTTCTTAACTGACTTGCCTAATTCAATTCAAAATACAGTACAGTATACATCACTAAAGATCAACTGATGCCATCCCTGTTAGTTTGACAAGTGGAGCGATGGCCAGAGGAAGGCGGTTCTACAGGACTTTTTCTCGCGGTGTTCAGTGGGCCAGCTGCGTTTCCTCCGTCAGAACCTGACCAAGAGGGTTCCAGAGGAGAACCTAGACTTCACCTCTGTCCTGCCCAGAGTTCTCTCTCTCTATGTCTTCTCTTTCCTCGACCCCAGGAGCCTTTGCAGGTGTGCACAGGTAGGTACAGTAGGGAGGGAGGAGTTTCTGGTCTTGTTCATATATGTAGCAGAAATCAAACAGTAAACAACCTGTGACTGAAGATTGTGTAGCTATTTTATTAAAAAAACAAATTGAGACACTAACTCTCCCTCTCATTCTATAATAATAGGTTCCTAGCTATGTCCACCCAGTCATTTCAGCATCATACATGTGCTATTAGACACCACATTACAACACTTAAATGTATGACATGTTCTGGCCCATTGTAGCGGTACCTGTGTACCTGTGTTGGCAGGTGAGTTGGCACTGGAAGGGTATAGTTGAGTTGGACCAGCAATGGATGCCCAAGTGTCTTAAACTGGGCTGGTGCATCAACTTTGCCCCCACACCGTTTGAACATGGGGTCTGGAAGAGACACTACATAGAGACAGTACTGGAGCTCCACATCGGCAAACCTAAGGTGAGTGACTGGAGGCCTGGACAGTGTATAAAACTACCTGCACGGAACAGACACATTTCTGTGTGTGTTCAGACTCCATCGCAGCAGGAGTTCATTGTCCCTGAGGTGACGTCCATAAACAGTGTGACGTTTGACCAATCAGAGAGCTTCCTCAGAGAGGTGCGATCCGCACGCCCCGTCCAGCGAGAGAGGAGTTGTGGCGGCACCACGAGGGGGTCAGGAGGGTCCCAGCTACCCCCGTGGAGGGGTGCAGACAGACACCCCACTGACACCGTGCGATTCAATTATCTGGAAAATCTGGACCCCATAGAGCACGCCCACCAAGCGTAAGACCACTTCTTCTAGTATGTAGTTAGTGTGTATGTGTATGTGTGTGTGTAGTGAAAAGTACATCAGTCTTGAAATACAAAGCATTTACCAAACCAATGCATTCATTCCCAAATGAAAGCACAATCAATTCTTAATTGCCCCTGAGGCTATAAATAAAGTATAATATTGAATTGAACAATCAGACATCGGTTAAATCAGCCTATGAATTCCCATGTAACTTGACCTGGTCTTCCAGTGGCAATGGTCTGTTTTCCAGAAAAGTGAAGTGCAGAGGGGTCTTCAACACAGACAATGAAAATAAGAAAGAGTTGTCTACAGCCAATTATAAACTGCGCAAGGCAAAGTCATTGGTAAGCACACCTCTCATCAGAATATGACCAGTCTGAAGACCCTATCTTGGATAACAGCCAAGGGAATGCTTAGAATTCCCAGGAGAGACACACACACACCAAGATACATAATGCATATTGAACAGGCTTCACATGGAAATTCATGTAAATGCACTACCCAGGGGACTTTGTGTGTGTGTGTGTGTGTGTGTGTGTGAGAGTGAGGACAAAAACGCTGTTGCTGCTTCAGGGGAGGAGAGAGAAAACTGTCATTGAACATTCTAAGTGTTTCCATTTACAGAAATACCAGAGGTTTTATCAGCAGAAATACCAAACTGAAAGATAAAACACACCTAAATATATTGTTAAAGAATATAATAAGAGGACTTTACTTATCGTGTCATCTGGCAATTTAGACACAGATTGGGACAATACGGATAGTATAACATGTAGGCATGCATCAAAATATACATTGTTTGCATCTGTTCTTCTCCCTCTTAGATGTTCCTGTCCTTGGACCTGACTCCAGGTTCGGGTTCTGGAGCAGGACAGCAGAAGCAGAA
This sequence comes from Salmo salar, assembly GCF_965601325.2. Taxonomy (NCBI): domain Eukaryota; kingdom Metazoa; phylum Chordata; class Actinopteri; order Salmoniformes; family Salmonidae; genus Salmo; species Salmo salar. The sequence continues at coordinate 56,049,296 of NC_138305.1, read as the reverse complement.
CCGGTTCCGCCCCCAATGGGCCACACAGAGCCTAGAGTACCCTGTCACCAAGGCAACAGCCAAGAGCCTGTCGCGGTCGAGCCAGTGGAACGCTGGGATACGACCTGGTCCTGTGAGGTCAGCAGTACCCAGGCTCAGTCAGGAAGGACTGAGGGCATCAATGAGGACAAACAGGAGTACTCCAAGTTAGAAACATCTTTCCTTCCTTCCTCTCTCCCTTCCTTCCTTTTCTTCTTTCCTACTTTCCTTAAATCTGTCCGTCGCAGAGGACACACAGGACCACGCCTAGTAAGACAATAGATTACGAATCCTTTCAAATGTACATTCTTGGTTGAACTATAACAGAATGAGCTCTCCATCATAAAGGAAACTTCTGGAAGTCTCTGTGTCCAAGGATACACATGACATTACATTCTTACTCAGTTAATGCCTTCTTTCATAGCGTGAATGTTCTGTATCATGTATGATGTATAATTGAATTACATGGTTTGGGGTTTCAGCAACACCACTGTTTGGGGGACAACCTTGGAGGATACAAGCTTCCAGTGGTGGATCAGACGAGGAGTGAACCATATCGCCACCCTGTGGAGCACGTTAGTACTGTGGCACAGACAGAATACAGCAGCGATTCTCAGCTGGAGTGCCTGATCAATGTTCCCTCTATTTTTGGGGGGCACTGAGCACTAAGGCTGTACCCATACAGTTTTAGACCATGGGCCAAATAGGTGACTGTAAATTGCCTTGGGTTGTATGATGCAAGAAACCCCTTTACAAAATACAATTAATTATTACCATACAGAGAATTAGACAATGTAGGCTACTCCTCTGCCTATTGGCTTATTTGCATATTCAAGCCCGTCTCAAAAATACAACTCTGCCCCTTTAATTAAGACAAGCTTTTTAACTGACTGGCTTTTCAAAGACATGTTGAAATGTAGCCTACACGTTTGTGCTCTTGTAGGAAGCAGTAACGCCCCATTGCTGACCTGTACTTATGTATAACTGGGCTAATAACTCGCTAACTAGCAAAGAATATCAAGAAATGTGCACACGGGCGGCTCAGATCTGAAAAGCACATTCTCTACAACAAAATCAGACTCAATCTTGTAAAATTTGTTTTGTTGCATTGAAAAGGGGCTGATATGTTGATTCGATCACAGAAAAAACGTTGATCTATATATTGCAAACTAATTGGGCGAACTCAGTGAAGTTCAATCTCTTGCATCTCTGTGCGGCATGGCATTTCTGCGCAGCAGTCCTGGAGGAAATGCGCGCCCAGTTTAGCGGGAACATTGATCTTGACTCAAATTTGGATCACGAGAGGTTTGAAATAGGTCGCTGGTGTCTGATTAAATACAATTGTTATTGTTTTGGGGTGATGAAAAATACTCCAGTCTGCACTTAAACTACTAAACCAGGTAAAGGGTGTAGAAATGTTCATTAGAAAATAAAATGTATTCTCTGAAAACAAGCTCTTCAATTAGTATTTTCAATATAGAGCTATTACCAGTGCGATAGCAGATTTGGTTGATTTTGTGGTCTCAAACCAGTTAGCATAACACGTTCAATCATGGGTAAAATTAGTATTGACAATGGAAAATGTGGGAATGTTGTTCCCATGTCATATACATTGCTACATTTACTATCAATATAGCATTACAAATATTTTTCCACATGGCTTTTTTTTAGTGCTAATATTGGGTTGCGACCGACACAACGGGTACCAATTTGGGTCCGGAGGCAAAACCAGTTGAGAAGCACTGGTATACAATAGAGGAAGAAGGAGAAGTGACAATCAGAAGAGAAGCCGTTCAACCAAACAGTACTGGGAAGATGGATTTACATCAAATCGTGTTGACGTTTACTTCCACCAAGTTGAATTATGACAAGAATACACAATGTATGGACATGACTATATGATTTGATGTTTGGTACGGAAAATGTCAATAAAATATTCATGACAAAGCCAGGTGCAGAAAATGTACCAGTTTAATTTTCAGTTCACACATCCATTCAATATAAAGCAAAAGCCATTTATAAACATTGAACCAACGTTCCAAACCATTAAAAAGTATTGTCAGTTAAAACAAATCCAACTAATATTCAAATATCTCAATATTCAACACAGCTTGCATAAAACACAGAATAATAATAATAGCATGTATTGTGCTGAAGACATTATGTAGTTCAATACTGACAGAAGTTTGACAGAAATCTTTTTTTGGAATTAAACCTTTGAAACATCCTCAGTATATTGATGTATCAATATCATACAGTGTACATTTAGCTTGACATTTCTGACAGTCCATGTACAGTATTCATTCATTGCATATATACATTGCATCCATCACACACAAAAAAGTATGGCTCACACTTGTCACAGTGCATTATGGATCACCAGAAAATATAGAAAATAAACAATTAACATGAATGTTAAATTCCATGGAGGACATTTGACATATTTTTTTTTCTTAAACGTTTGTTAGTAGTATTGTATGTTATCGCGATGAGTAACGTTACAGAGATGCATTGAGTGTAAGGATTTTAATTGAAGCTTGGATGACATACTAAACAGATATTCACTGTGTGGATTTTAAACTCTAATAGCCCTTCGTCTCATTTCACATTAACACTGTAGATCCTAATAATTTACTGTATAATTAAATACATTTAATTCATAATTCTGAGGTTGGTGACCATTGCTGACTTCGTGACAAGAAAAGGCACAAGACAGGCTACTTTAGTCTAGCATAAATGCCCATTAATGGTCGTAGGGTTGTGGGTTCTCTAATAAGGAAAAATATGAACAGGACACATTTGTAAAGGATTGGCCATTGTTTAGTAGCCTGAGTGCCAGTCTGTGCCGTCATGCCAACTCCCTGTCAAGTGACAAATGTTTGGCTTGACAATGACAGCATGCGAGTTGGCAGGAGCACAAACTGATCTGGGACCAGGCTAATTGGTTGCATGCTGCTCTACATGACATAGGCCTATTAGGCTGCGTTAACACAGGCAGACCAATTCTAATCTATTTCCACTAATTGGTCTTTTGACCAATCAGCTCTTTTGCCAATAATTTAGCAAAATATCAGAATTGGGCTGCCTGTGTAAACAGCCATAGTCTAAACGGTGAATCTCTGCATTTCCCGATCATAAAAAATAAAAAAAGGAGCTTCAATTCCACATGCGTCTGGACAGACAGGACCGAGACAGCAGCACAACAAGTTAATGCAGATTTTCTTCAAGTCATTAAATCAATAACAAGCGATTGTCTGACCTTTACCAAACAACCGTTTCTCCAATTCCATAGGACACCACATATTTCCAGAACAAAAGCCACTCACAATCCTGACACTTTGTAGATCGCTTTCCAATATTGTTCTCCTGTTAATAATTAGATTAATATTATTTACCACTGAACCAAGTCAAAAAGATATACACCAGTGTATACATGCTGAATGAGCTTCGAGAAGACTCCTATAATGCCCCTTTGGTCAATGTTCATTAGCATGAAACAATGCTGCACACACAAAACCAGTCTGAAATTGACATATTTAAATCAATCATCAAACCAAGATATGGAGTGTAGATTTAATCTTGGAGTGCCTCCAAACAAAATCCGTGACAAAATATATATATATATATTTTTTTACATTCGGCTGTAAGTAAGAGTATAGGAGTGAGCGACAAGGCCTTATGCTACAGAATGGTACTGTGTGTGTACTGAAATGATAACTGCTGTGTGTACATTTTTAGGGATTTCTTTTTCACCCTACCAGAAGTGACTGTGTTGAAGTGTGACCGCAGTCCAATTCTCGACCCGTCTCCTCAAAGTGTGCACTCGTTCACACCCCTTCATAGAATGGACAGGTGTGGGAACTCCCTCTAGTCTAGTCAACACTTACACCAAAAGGTGAGGGAACGAGTGTACACTTCAGGTAAGGGAGAGAGAGAATGGGACCACAGTCAGACTGAGGATAAAGGAGAACAACTAGGAGAGAAGGCTCATCAGAATCACCGCTATCCTACTACCAGAGTAGAGATCTCAAAAAGGAATTGTTTTTGCCACTGTATGTCACTTAAAAATAACCGACTTAATTTGTATTGAAAGCTGCTTCTTTGAGCAATGGACTTCTGTTAGATACAAAAACACACCTGATACATGAAAAATAAAGAAAACTAAATTACATACTGTATCCTCATCCTTCTGCCATACAGGCTCAAACATTTGGTTGATTTATTTCTTATGGCACCGTCACTTCCTTGCCAACGAAGCACAACATCTGCCAACAAAAGCACAGCAATGCCCGCCAACTTACCGAGAACACTTTATATGAAAGGCATCATCACTTTCCCCCTCGATGCTTCCCCTCGCTAAATTCCAAACCAGCCTCTAGGCCCTACCCTACAGGCACTCCTGTAGATCTGATAGGTCTGAACAACCTTCCCCTTGCCTTCTGATAAGACTAGGTGGAATTTGCGCCATATTGCTTACACCTATCCAATCATTCCGATCTACAGGGATGTCTAGGGATTGGGTAGCATGGTCTCAGATCAGTTTGTGCCGTCTTGCCAACATTGAACAACCATAGGCATTAGGAAGACAGCGCAAAGTGATCTGGGACCCGGTTCGACATCAATTCGGAATTCAGCTTCTGTTGACAACGAACCACCAATGATGAAGCTCCTTTCATTCACCCGCTCACTCGTAGGAACCAACCGGAGTGCTTGTTTCTTCAAGTGCTGCTTGCCAAGCTCAGGTTGTAAGGCTGAAAGGTATATCCACAATTTGTGCTTCAACAAAATTACAGTATAGCCAATTCATTTTTCAAAGTAAAAGGTACATGTTCTATATATGTTTCAGTAAGTTGGAGGGAATGACTATGTAAATACATAAGTATTAACATCCAGTCTTTTAAATTATGTAAACATATACATCTTTTTTTGAGGTCAGTACATTGATCCTCTTTTGATAGAAATGTTACTGAAGCATCGTTCGGATATTTTTTGGAGTGGACTCGTCATTCAGGTGTTTTGTGGTGAACCTGAAAGAGAAAGCAGACTAATGTGAAGCAGGCCACGCGACTGAAACACCTCGGCATCAGCTGTTTTCAGACTTGTCTATCAAAATATGCCATATTAATTAAGACTTCTAAAAAGACACACAGGAGTCACATGGACTGTTTGCTGTATTGCCGAGAAAATGCTTCTATCCAAAGAGCATCCTCCACACCATTGTCAAAAACTGTAAGTAGCACTCCTACCAAGGCGCCATTTCTAAATCATTTGGAATTCAGAAACTTAGGTAAGGTTGGACATGGCCCGTCTCATCAGAGAAGTACTAAACTGAAGTGAGGATAGAGACTTACTTGAGGGCGTTCAGGAGACCTTCAACGTTATCTGCTGGTTGTTCTTTCAGGACCTTTATGCATCCCTTCATCTGATGGGAAAAAAATATATAATAAATAACATTTACCTTAAAATACATGTTTAAAGCATTCGAAATACACGCAACCACATTTCCCACTGACGCGATTTAGACGAAAGAGCGAAATTACACATGCTAACATTAGAGTAAGATTGGGCCTTCAGGGTATTATAGAATCAGTATATATTAGAGGTGGTGCTGACGTCGATCTTGGAGGACTTGTTGAAGGCTCCGTTGGGATGGACGTGGTCGTACAGGATGATGACTCCAACCATCACTCTCATACAGAACAGCAGCGTGTCCTCACTGTTGAACCTGCTCGTGTAGTCTCTGGAGAGAGAAAGACGTCGACACACACACACACTAGTCAATTAAAAAGTACACGATGAACAATGTTTAATAGTGGCAGCGATAAACATACTGTTTTGTTGCACTGGATATATTTTCCCTGCAATGTCGCTCTGCTAAAATGTCTACACGTCAAGTCAACTCACGGTGTCTCCAGCATGACTTTGCAGACGCTGGCCATGGTGCTGAGAACGTCAGTGGTGTTCTCCAGGGGTAATGTCTTATTCTGGGGCGGGGGGAATAGAACAAGGTTACCATTATCAACATAACACCAACTTGCCTCAAAATCAGACTGAACAGTGCTGCTATCAAATTAAACACAAATCTGACCATCAAATCGTATCGCAGAGCAGCTAACAGAGGAAAAGGACTAGTCTCTCACCTCGGTTACGAAGTTTGTCGTAGCTGTGCTTAAGGTCTTCAGCATGGGCGTCGCCTCGGCGTAGAACAGTGACATTCTGTTGGCCATCTCATTGTTGACCTCGCTCTCGATATCCAACTAGAGACAAGACAGGCGTAAAACAGACAGGCGTAAAACAGAGAGGCGTAAAACAGAGAGGCTCAACGTCTGATCCATCTTTAGCTCCAAGGCAGACGAGACTGGATGTCAACGACAATGGAGTTCAGACTGCGAACCAGGCAAAATAAAACAAAAAAAACAGATGTCTATTTTAGATCCAATGTGACAGAATAGCTCATGACTAGGGACGCAAAATTCTGGTAGCTTCCCCAAAATTGCCAAGTTTTTCAGAAATCCCAGTTGCAGGATTGGGAAAGTTACAGGATTTTTGCAACCCTAGAAATGACAGTGCTTTCTCTGACTCACATTCATGTTGTTTATCCTATTTCGACTGATTGTCCTCCTGTAATAACTGAAGTCATTCTGAATGGCAGGAATTCGCATCTGAAAGACAAAGGACAATCATTCAAGCACCAACAGACAATGTAGGAACTCTTTACCGGAGGGAATAAAACAGGTGCAAAACACTGCACTTTTACAGAAATGATATGTGTGTGTTTAATTCAAAAAGTGTGGTTTGACGACGTAGTGTTCCAACAGCAGTCACATCAGTCCGACCTTGAGTTCATCGAAGCGCAGGGTGAAGTGGAGGATCTCAGCGAACTGTTTGGCCAGAGCCTGCTCCTTCTCCAGGTGCTGGGTTGGGGTGTAGGGGGGACACGTCAGGGACTCCAGCAGGCTCTGGAGAGCCTTCTCTACAGGAGCAGAAACACGCGGATGTTACGTTACAAACATGAGGGAGGTTTTAAAAACAGACCAGGCTCTCCAGCAGGCTACACATGGCCCCCTCTACACATACCAGGAGAAGGAAAGAGGCTAGGTTATCAAAAATACTTTAGGTCTTCAAATGTGAAAAAGACTACACTTAAAGACAGAATTCATCAAAGTTCAGGAGCGTAAGTATTTTATCTCCCGCTTTGGGTTGATGTGCCAACGTGTAGTTTATAAGTGTATCATGTTTTGCGGAATTACTGTTTTACCTCAATTAGCCATGAAATCCCTAGGTTGAAAGCAACTGTTTTTCGAGAAGCTGTGCTGCGCCATTGACTAAAATGTTTCCCCGCATGGGCCAGCCCCCTAGAAATTCAAGTTTAACCAATGAGCTTCAGCCCCTCGCCATATGAGTGACAGCTAGCAAGAGGCACATCATGGAGCCAGAGAGAGAGCAACGACGTGGTGCACTTATCTGCACTTGCGTGACGCAGTACGCCATTTTCAGGGAGGGAACCACTTTCAGAACTACTTGGCTAAAAAGGATACAAAAGTACCAGAGAATCCCCTTTAAGATAACAGTACAGCACCGTCACCAAATTGGATTGATTGGCTTTTGATAGTAATTCTAAAATGTCACCCCCCTCTGCGCTTCTTCGTGGCGGGATTGAATGTTGCACTGACCTAGTCTCAGGGAGAAGCCGTAGAACTTTTTGAGCCGTATGACTAAGGGGCAGACTGAGTTCCAGGCTCTCTCCTGTAGGAGCATGTCATTGGGGTTCTGAATGGCCTGGGGACACACATACAGACAAATGGTTAAATATACATCTATATGGAATATATATATAAAAAAATATTTAAAAAATAAAAATAAAACAGGTCAGAGAATTGGAAGTCATTGAGATCATTAACAGAACGATAAATGTATAGGTTTGTTTCAGTTTGTGTGTGTGCTGAATATGAATAGCCTATGTCTACGACGGTGTGCGTGTCAGCATTATCCAGTAGATATACATACATCTCGTATCTCCTGTCCTGCTCCCTTGTAGGCCTGTAGGCCAGACAGAATGCTCTCCGAGTCCTGGAGCACCGTGTTCACCTGGTTCCATACCTCCCTCTCACAGTCTGTAGGCTGCGCATCTGCCACACAACAACAGTTAGCCTGGCTAGCTAACAGGCAGCACATAGACAAAACACTGTACATGAAACTCATACACATTCTGACACTTTGGTTTTTAATGATTATGTGATGAGGCAAACTGAACGTTTACAGGAATAGGGAAGTTCCAATGATTTTATCGGTTTGTCGAAAACAAATCACGTACGTATAGGCCCTTTTCTCGCACCTAAGCAATTCATATAATTAAATCAATTTACTTTAGTCAGGGAATTCTAAAAAAACATTCAGTAAACCCGACAGATATGAATCTCTGGAATCAAAGCTAGACTAAATCTAAACTTAAAGCACGACGAGACAAAGGCAAGGCTACTCTGTGGTAAACCAGCTAAAACAGTCAGTAGCCGACAATATTTTCAGACAAAGGCTAAATATAGAACATTAGTTACAATACTGACTGTGGGGAGAATTTGCGTTGTAAAACATTCCCCTCCTTCCCTTCCTCTATGGTAGATAAAGAGTGATGTTGACGCTATGACAACAAGGGATGAATGAGGTTACCACTAAGGAATATGCTTGGTGTGAGTACATCCCCAATTTGTGTGACTTTAAGCTAAAAACAGGATATTTGTTGTGTCTAACCTATATTATGTGTAGGAAGAGGGCAAGGCAATGAAGCAATGGAGATGCATGGACGCTATTGGTTAACGACCACTACGCTAGTTCCAGCTGCATCTGGGCCTAGTCTAAAGAGCTCTACTAGCAGGACAAGCAAAGACCAATAGGAGGTCAGGACGTATCAAACATCCAATACGAGAATATATTTTTCTAATGAGTCATTCACTGGCATGAGGAAGATGACATGGTGCGTACAAAAACAAAAACGCCGGCTTTTAAATAGATATCACTTGGTTAGATGATAGACAGGCAAGCAATGGGGTGTTCTAGGAGCAGAGGGACTATGAAACATGCAGGTAGGTTAGTAAAAAAAAAAAAAAGGGACAGAGACAATTCCATTTCATTTCAGCCAATGGAGAAAAAAATATATAAAAAAATCCTAATTGGAAACGAATTGAAATTGTCCCAAAACCCTGCTTAGTAAAGTACTGTAGTTCTACAGAAGTGAAGCTGTAGAGAAGGAAGAAGAACCCAGGCCAGGCGAAAGCTGTGCTCACTTTCAAAGTCAAGGAAAAAGTTTGGCCCCTGCTCGAGCTCAGTGCAAGTGAGCACTTTTAACAGATTCCCCATTTGGTTTCTGAAAGAGAGGAAAGCGAGAGAAGAAAAGGGAGGTGTGTGCCGTGTTAGAGAGATCGAGACAAGTACAGAGACGTCGCCACAACTTTAGGTCCAGGAGTGACCCATAGATACAAACCACCTGCTTACTGACGGACTACGGGAAGAGTTTCATGGTTACAACCTCCTGCACACTCCTTCAGACTTACTTTCAAAGTCCAGGAAAAAATGTGGATAGTTCTCTATTTCCCTTGTTAGGACTTTTAGAAGATTACCCATTCCAGCAAACCTGATCAAAAATGAAAAGAATGATAAAACAAAAAAAGGTAAAAATCCTTTTAGATGCAGTTGAATATATTTACAATTCAATGTGTCAAATTATTCAAGAGAACATTCCCTGTGGTAAAAACATTCAGTGATTATAAAGAGAGAACGCATTTAACACATTTCACAGTACTATATAGTACAGAGGTTGTTTCAACTCGTTTCTGTCCTTTATAGACTTTGATAACCACAGCGACAACATTGTGTAAAGTGAAAGTCACTAAATCGCAGAGGCCTGACTGGTAAGTGGTTCTCTCACACAGACACTCAAGAGTGAAAACAATATTTTAGAGGCCGCTGTCAAACATTCCAGTCCATTAGCATTCTCTCACCAGTGTGTGTGTGTGTGTGTTACAGTTATAATATGGGGTGTCTTCAGCGATTCAGAACTGGTGGGTCGCAACACACATTTTTTGAATGGGTCGTGAGTGTGAGCCATTTTTTATTTTTAAATATAGACTCCAGTCTGAACTTAAACAACTTAAACCAGGTAGAAAGTGTGTAGAAACGATATTGAACTAACATTTTGGAATCATTTAATCTCTTAAATGTTTTTCTTCAATCACAGTATTTTCAATATAGGAGCTATTATTAGCAGTGCCATTTTGGTGTTTGAAGTCTCAAAACGAGAGTTCATGAACATTCAAGAATATGGGCAAAATGTTATTGACAATGACAATTTTTTTGTGCTATATTGATAAATGTAGCAATTTATATGACAAGGGATTGTCATATAAATTGCTACATTTATCAATATAGCACAAAAAAAAATGTTTTCCAGATTGTACTTTGCCAATTATTTTTCGCAACGCGAATATTGGGTCTCGACTGAGACAACCTGGTTCAACCAGAGGCAAAACCAGTCGAGAACCACTGCTCTACATCAAAATATAGTGGTGTGATTTAGTTGTGGGTTAGGCGTTTATGGACTCCATGTACTAGGCCTGTGTAATGGAATAACACAGTGGCTCCTCTATGTCTCACAGTGTGTGTGGTGTGTGTGTGTATTTAGGAGGCCTGACACAATTAAAAACAGAGGATCTTAAGGTCCAGCCTTTAGAAGATGAAGTCCTCTCTCTTCTTCAGGATTGGTGGGTCCCCCGAGGGACGGCTGAGCTAACGTAGGCTAATGTGATTAGCATGAGGTTGTAAGTAACAATAACATTTCCCAGGACATAGACATATCTGATTTTAGCACAAAGCTTAAACTCTTCTTAATCTAACTGCACTGTCCAATTTACAGTAGATATTATTGTGAAAGAATACCATGCTATTGTTTGAGGAGAGTGCAGAGTTATGAACTTAAATGTATTAATAAACCAATTAGGCACATTTGGGCAGTCTTGATACAACATTTTGAACAGAAATACAATGGTTCATTGGATCAGTCTAAAACTTTGCACATAAACTGCTGCCGTCTAGTGGCCAAAATCTAAATTGCGCCTGGGCTGGAATAATACATTATGGCCTCGCTCTTGCAATTCAAAAATTGTACAAAATGTTATTTTTTTTTGTGTATCATCTTTTACCAGATGTAATGTGTTATATTCTCCTACATTAATTTAACATTTCTACAAACTTCAAAGTGTTTCCTTTCAAATGGTATCAAGAAGATCCTTGCTTCAGGTCCTGAGCTACAGACAGTTAGATATGTAATTTAAGGTGAAAATTGAAAAAAAAAAAAAAAAAGGGCAGATCCTTTGAAGAGCACAGTCTTGTTAAATCAATAGGAAAGGGGTATGTCTTGACACTCTTTAAACCATTTCATTGGAGGCAACAGGTGGTAATCATTTCCAGAGGATAGGCGACTTTAAGCACTGCTTTCCGGGTGGTCACTATAACATAATTACACACCAGGCTAGGTACATCAGAGGCTAGTGAACATGATTACCATTGAGGGTGATCTAAAGCAGTGGTTCCCAACAAGGGGTAATGCAGTCACAGCTGGACCAAACAGAAGGGGGAGGGAGTGAATGGTCAGCCCTATTGGCTGTTTGGGTCTACTTACGCAGGTGCTTTGTGGTTCGATTGGTCCATTAGCTAAGGGTGTTAGTAAAGCTGATAGGAATGTCTACGTACTATTTAGTAGGCTATATCCAGGTGTTCAGTTGTAGAGAATTCACACACAGTACAGTGATATATTAATGCTGCTTTTTCCAGATACCAGACAGTAACTATTAGGTTGGTGATACAAAGACCCACTGTTACAGTGTGCTTTGCACATGATCATCACGCTGTATGTCTCCCACATTGCATCTCTCTTAACGGAAAGCTCTTCAAAGTGATAGGCTAACACTTAACAAGAATGCATACGTAAGTCGACAAGTCAATCAATCCCTTTTGGAATCTTCAGCCACTCGCATACTCCTGAGAATGTTATCCAGTTTATTCCATTTGAGGGGTGCATCACCTTTGCATCACTTTTGCCCACTAGGGGCTGCTGTTGGCTCATGTAGCTTATTCCCAGTACAGTGCTTCATTGAATGTACTAGATGAGTCGACTACTGGGTTTGTTTCTCTCCTTTCATAACTTCTGCATACAGCAGTTCTAGATAGAGCTGTATGGTATACAGGCTTTTGCTCCAGCACTAACCACCAATTCAGCTAACCGTGGCCTCTAGAATAGAGACCACCAATTCAGTTGAATCAGGGTGTTAGTATAAAAGCCTCGAGTGGGAGACCAACTGCAGTTGTCAAAGTTCCAGTCCGTGTCCCAAATGGCACTGTATTCCCCACACTTTGCGGCACTATTTTTGACCAGAGCCTCAAGGTCCCTGTCAAAAGTAGTGCACTACATAGGACATTGGGTGCCATTTGGGAAGAGGCCCAGTGTAGCTGTGTGGAGAAGAGAGGAGAATGTGCAACACAATACTGTTTCTTTTTGCCTTGGCCAGGCTGGATGATTCTGTTTATCAGGCTCAAATGGACTCTGTAGATTCACTAACGTTTCTCGTCTCAGTCTCATGCGTCACACAGAAACGGGAAGAAGAAAACCAAAATCAACAAGGCCAGGCCCAGGGCCAGTCTAAACAAGCACAAGCTAATATTCAGAGAGGGAGATAGTTAGGCTGGGCATCACCATAGTAACAACATTGTGCTGACTGGCTGCATTAGTCACCTTACTGTGCCCTGGAACTTACCGGATAGTAGGCCTAAGTTCAGCTAAATCTCAGGAACACTGACTACAAACATGTTCCCATTCAAAGAAATCCTAGGATAAGAGACCTTAGCGGTGTGAGATAGCAGGAAGCCTAGTGAGGAAGCCTGTTAGACAAGGCCTTTCCAGCGTAACCCTCCGATGCCTCTCACTGACAGAACGGTAAATATGGAGGGGAATTCAAACATGCTCGGTTCCACTGTCAACTATTTAGCTGCATGTTTTAACCTGAAAACCAATGATCGAGTGATTTAAAATCTTCCCCTCTTTCTGGTCTTGGATTGGCTCAACCTGGAAACACAATACCTCACTAAAGAAGTCTTAAGACACATTTTCTGCCAGCCATTAAAAAAAAATAAAAAAAATCCCCTTTAAGAAAAGGGCCTTGTGTATCATTATAACCCATATTTTAAAGGGAAGTCTTTTAGGAGGTCAGAAAGCAATACTGCTTTAACAGCCTGTCTAAATGTCAAGTCTAAAATGGTTGTTTTTCTAATTTTCTCTGCTGTGTGAGTTGCCCTCAGTAGGGCTGGTTTAATATGCTCCATAACACTGTCCTGATTTCACTTTGACAAATAGAACAGTGAACGTTATTGCCGCTGGTTGTCACGCTTTGTGCTTCATAATTAAAACTCAGTGCAATTAAAGTCGAAATGAGTGGAATGCTAAACGGCTTTCCTCGCTGCGTTTATATTGAAACAACCTCTGTTGATGAAAATAGAGTGCCGAGAGAAAAAAAAAAACCAAACCACAACTTCTGCTCTGGGTTGAAGCCAGGATATCACTTTGGTGCACATATTTCAGAACTGCAGTAAATTTATAACTAAACCCTCAAGGGTGGTTGCCCAGACCACGATTTAGTCCTACTCCTGGGTTGTGTTCAGTACAGAATGGGAGAAAACTATGAAACTGTGCAACAGGAACTTGTCCAATAAGAACATACATTTTAGTTTAGTTTTCCTGATGAAAAAACATTTGGCAACATTGTGCTCTGCTGAACACGACCCAGGTCTTAAAACATTCCACTTCAAGTGGGTTTTCATGCAGGAGTACACTATCTGGGTCTGTGCAACCAATAGACAAACATCATTGGCCCAACCCCCTCAAACATGTTTCAGTGTGTACATTACCAAATAGCTGTGAGGACATGGCCGCAGATTCAAAGAGAAAGTCGTGTATATTACATAACAAAGAAGCTAATCTTAGACGAAGTACCATGTAATCATGAAAACCACAGGAACATTGTTACAGGGTCGTATTGCGTCACTGAATGAGTCTAGTGTGGCGGTGAGGTCAGGGCCTGTGTATTGCGTTTCAGTGTAGGAGTGCTGATCCAGGATCAGTTCTGCCTTTTAGATCAGAATTAATAAGATAATAAGGAAAAGGGGGGAGGCATGATCCTAGATCAGCAATCCTACTCTGACACTCCTTATGAACACAGGCCCAGGGATCAGGCGTAGCTAAACTGTGATAGAGATCGGTTACCTGTACCTTATCTGGCGGAGGACTTGGCTTCCCTTCTAGAGCATCCACTTATTCTTGGTTTCTGAAAAACAAAGACAGCTTCTGTCAATATCTCATTGTCGTGCATAATATAGTGCATTGAACATCTAAAAGCAAGCACTGTCAACGAGTGTCAGATCAACAGCGAAGTGTAGACATCTTGTTAGGCATCTTTGACTAGGTGTGTGCGTGTACGCTCAAACAAACAATATTAGGTTTCCTAATAGACACAATGATTAAAAGGCATCTCTCAGCTGTCCCAGGTTAACATCCTCCGAGCCCACTGAAGACCCAGACCTAGTCTGCAGGGAAGGCGCACGCACCAACTACAGTTACTGCCACAGAGCACATGCGAGACGCCACAGCCTGGCCCCGTTGTAATGAGTCAAGATACGTATGTCACGTTCTGTATTTGTCCCACATACTGTATGGCTTACTGGGCCGTCAGAATTCCATCACTGTCAGTTCACCATCAGATCCCCCACATCTAATACTGAGGTATTGGAATGGAAATTAGGCTGCAGGGCAGTGCAGATGCAAACTTTGTTAACAGAATGGCAGCAAAAACAGTCCAAACTTTGCATCTGCCCTTTTCAAGTAGATGTGGTTTTGTAAAATGTTCTGTAGAACTTGTTAAAAGTAGTCCTTGTATGGTTTAACTTTGCAATCATTAGTTTGTTTGGCATACTTTTAAAGTGAAAATAAAAAGAGTCTCAGCATCATTCGGTTACCGTGTAATGGCCCTATATTAAAATACAAATGTGCAAGACTAGGTAAATGTAAAAAGTACAACAAATCACCCATATAGGCCAACCTAAGTATGTCAGAAATCCTGAAAAGAAGCAAAACACAAGCACCCATTTTCTCCCACCACTGTGTGCCAACATGTAGGCAGGGAAAGGAAAACCAACAGGGCAACCCTGAATACATTACACAACCCAGCCAAGGTGTAGAGAGCGAAAGAGAAAGAGCTAGGTAACACGTGCTGAGCTGGTTTCACAGAGACGAGAGAAAACACCAATCCCCGTTTCTTGATTTGTCACACAAACATAGATGACAAAAGTGTGTGTTAGCAGCAGTCGCACAAACAGGATTAAAGTACACTCACACATTTCAAATTTGATTTGTCACATGCGCCAAAAAATAAAAACAGGTTTACCGTGAAACGCTTACTTACAAGCACTTAACCAACAGTGCAGTTCATGGAAAAGTTGTGAAAATATTGACTAAATAACAATACGAGGCTATATACAGGGGGTACTGGTACCGAGTCAATGTGCGGGGGTACAGGTTAATGTAAATGGGGGGGGGGGGGCGCGTCAATGTAAATAGTCCGAGTGCCCATTTCATTAAATTGTTCAGCAGTCTTATGGCTTGAGGGTAGAAGCTGTTTAGAAGCCTCTTGGACCTAGACTTGGTGCTCCCGTGCCGCTTGCCGTGCAGTTGCAGAGAGAACAGTCTATGACTAGGGTGGCTGGAGTCTCTGGCAATTTTTAGGGCCTTCCTCTGACACCGCCTAGTATATACGTCCTGGATGGCAGGAAGCTTGGCCCCAGTGATGTACTGGAACTTCGCACTACCCTCTGTAGCGCCTTACCGAGCAGTTGACATAGCAGGCGGTGATGCAACCGGTCAGGATGCTCTCGGTGGTGCAGCTGTAGAACTTTGAGGATCTGGGGACCCATGCCAAATATTTTCAGTCTCCTGAGGGGGAAAAGGTTGTCATGCCCTCTTCACGACTGTCTTGGTGTGTTTGGACCATGATAGTTAATTGGGGATTTGGACACCAAGGAACTTGAAGCGCTTGACCCGCTCCACTTCAGCCCCGTCGATGTTAACGAGTGCTTGTTAGGCCCTACTTTTCTTATAGTCCACGATCAGCTCCTTGGTCTTGCTCACATTGAGAGGTTGTTGTCCTGGCACCTCACTGCCAGGTCTGACATCCTCCCTATAGGCTGTCTCATCGTTGTCGGTGATTAGGCTTACCACTCGTGTCATCAGCAAACTTAATGGTGGTGTTGGAGTCGTGCTTGGCCACACAGTTGTGGGTGAACAGGGAGTACAGGAGGGGACTAAGCACGCACCCATGAGGAGCCCCAGTGTTGAGGATCAGTGCGGCGGATGTGTTGTTGCCTACCCTTACCACCTGGGGGCGGCCCGTCAGGAAGTCCAGGGTCCAGTTGCAGAGGGAGGTGTTTAGTCCCAGGGTACTTAGCTTAATGATGAGCTTTGTGGGCACTATGGTGTTGAACGCTGAGCTGTAGTCAATGAACAGCATTCTCGCATAGGTGCTCCTTTTGTCCAGGTGGGAAAGGGCAGTGTGGAGTGCGATTGAGATTGTGTCATCTGTGGAACTGTTGGGGCGGTATGCGAATTGGAGTGGGTCTAGGGTTTCCGGGATGATGGTGTTGATGCGAACCATGACCAGCCTTTCAAAGCAATTCATGGCTACCAACACGAGTGCTACAGGGTGGTAGTCATTTAGCCAGGTTACCCTAGTGTTCTTGGGCACAGGCACTATGGTGGTCTGCTTGAAACATGTAGGTATTACAGACTTGGTCAGGGAGAGGTTGAAAAAGTCAGCGAAGACACTTGCATGTTGCTACGACACAGAAACGCGAGCGCACACACACTACTCAGTCTACTGGGTTTCCCTTAGACTCAGGCTTCGGTTCTAACGACAGCGCATGACCTAAGGCCCAAGCTTATAGCTCCGCTTCAAGGCCTCTGGTCCTGATGACAGTCCCTTAGCCTCCTGCTCTGGTGGGTCACAGAAAACACACTCTGGAGTGGACGGCGAGACAGACCTGCTTCTTCTACCTCACTCCTCGTCGGTCACAGCAAATAGTCCTCACCCCCCCACACCTCAGGGACTATGGTGGTCTGGGGGTGAGGACTATTTGCTGTGACCGACGACAAGGGAGGTAGAAGAAGCAGGTCCGTCTGTCTCTCATGATGTCTGTCTCTCATAATCCAACCTGGCTGGCTGTGGAGCGAGGGAATAGATGGAGAGGGCTGGGCTGGTCCTATGGGGCCTGTTGTAGTGGTGGCGCAGAAGTCCTTATATGGGCATAGTGGCAAGCAGGAGGATCCCGGTGGTTCAACGCACGAGTTGTCTTGTCCTCGACACACTAGACACTCCATTACTCACCACACACGATACACCTAGGCAGCCAACGCGCCATGTGTACAGCACAGGCCACTCCATCCAACACATTTTACCGACGAAACAGACCCTTTCCCTCCCTCTTTCTCCCTCTCTCTTTCTGGAATGGAGAGATTCAGTCTGCGTTTCCCCTGGAAGACACACAGCAGGTACTGGAATCAGGAAGAGAGACTATCTGCATCCCAAATGGCATCCTATTAACTATTTAGTCCACTCCTTTTCACAAGGGCCCATAGCACTCTGGTCAAAAAGTAGTAGAGCACTAAAAATAAAATATAGTGCCCGTCGGGATAGAGAGAGAATACAAGAAAATAAACATGTTTTTCAGCAGAGTGGAATTTTCCAGCCCGGTGACCCTACCACAGTAATAACAAACACCAGTGTTGTACCTAGATCAGAAGAGATAGGATGGTGTGCATCTCTAGCAGAGAGTGTGAAAGGCTTTGGACATTCAACGCTGAATCATGGCCAGTCTCTCGAACTTCTCCTTAGCATGATGAAGTTAGCCTGGGTGCCAGGCTGTTTCTGCTCTCTTGACAACTCCTTATGGAATGGTCATGCTAACGACAACGGAGTAGACAAAAGCACAAACAGATCTGGGACCAGGCTATGACGAAGAGTCTACAGGAAAAGTCTGCTTAGACACACACACTGCTAATGAGCTTAAGACGTATGCTAAGGCTACATCACAATGGCTAACTATCTAGTGTAACACGACAAAAGACTTCCAGTGTGTGTGGTGCTAGTCGAATGCTGATTGATCTGTCAGACTAGTAGTAGTGTCATGGATAATGGGTGTTCCCCTCTGACCTCTAGGGTCTCCTCTCCTGTCAGGAACTCGGGACAACGTGATCCACCTCCGCACAGTCACACTTTGCTGAGAGCCTCCTGTCTAGGTGCTAAACTGTTGCCATGGCTACTACGGGCCATTGGACGGGGGAGCACAGGCAGATGACATTTCTGTAGTGGAACCCCACGGGGGGGGGGGGAGAGAACACACACACACCTCACCAGCTCTTTGTTCCTCACTGACACAGTGAACCAGAACACTCAGTCAGACATTCTACTCAATTCTGATGCTACTCAATGTGTTCCAAGCCGACCAGAGAGAACCCCTCTCATCTTGCTTCTCATTCAGCCCAGGGGACGACGACTTCCCTTCAGTCATCCCAGAAGCAGACAGATTTGAGGAACATCTTTCACAGACACTTTCAGTGACACGCGAGAGTGAATGAGTGAGACAAACACAGTTCTCTGAGTCAGAGAGAGAGAGAGAAAGAGCGAGAGACGTCTAGGCCTAAGTAGGCCACTTAATGACTCCGTCAGAGTCAAAAGAACTCTTTGTATGGCATGAATTTATTATCATAGCTACAGGCAAATGTGAAAATACAGAAATGTTGGCCATAGTCACGGCCTGGCTAGTGTGTCAGTCAGAAGGTCTGTTGTTGACGAGCTAACTGAGATACCAGAATTCACCTGGGAATCCATTATTCACTAGAATGTTCCCCACCTCCAGCAGGAGAGCGATAGACAATGCTCAAAATGGAGGTCACCCAAGGGGAGTCAATGGGAGTCTGGCAAAACCCAGGTGGTGCTCTCCCCATGCTGCCGCCTCAGGATTCCAAGATGTCCGTCTCTTTCCGTGTGTGTTGTGCATGTGTGTACATGTGTACAGCGTAGCAACAGCACTCCTCGGTTCTTGGCAAAGTGTTTTTCCTGTGGCGAGACATCTGCCTGAGCTTAGTGTGAGCAGCTCTTAACCGACAGACTGGCGCACTCTCTCCAGGGTCAACCCAGGGTTAGTGATGGAGGTTCAATGAACTGGAAGATCAACAGCGTCCCACGAGTAAACGACTGTGTCAAAACACCAGGCCATCTTGCCATCTCAACTCTGCACGACAACAGCATGGCAGTCTAGCCTGTCTCCTCTCTGTTCACTGAAGCAGTGGATATGATTTAGTTAAGAGCACATCCTTTTTCTTTAGGAATATGATCTTTTTATTTAAACATTGTTTTTACCAGACACGTTGACAGAACACATTCTGAGCCATTCGGAAGCTGGGGCTTAGTAGGTGTAAGGGTCAATTCCTGTTCGTTCCGGATAAGAAAAATCACCTTCATTCATTCATTCATTCATTTCAATTGAATGGCCAAAACAGAATTGACCCAAAACCAGCACTGAACACAATGCCAACACTAATATGCTTATTTCCACCAATCCCTTGCTTGGACTAGGGCACCAAGATGTGTTGACGGGCAAAAGGGACAAAGTTCAGCGTTATCGTCACAATCAGTCTCATTTGAGATGTAGACTCCAGATCAAAGTCTGATTTCATATTAGCAATTCTGACCTTATCTGATAGTTGAAATACAACTTCCTTCATCTCTGTAAATTCTTATATCAGCCAATAAATATTAGGAGCAATTGCTATTAATTAGTTACATATCATCTTTAGAGGTTTGTGTTAGCAAATTAGCCTAACTTGAGTTAATAAAAAAATAAAAAAATCTAGTCTACACATCACATTGTCTATAACTATCATGTCACCGCTTGTCCTACATTTGTCAAGGACATATACACCCTGCTATTGCGCTGTGCCTGAAGACAGTCTAAACACAAATCAATACCAAAGAGAGCAGGAAACGCTGTTTTTGCTCTTCCTCTGCACAAACCCTGCTAACTAGCTGAACTCGACCTGAACGGCGTGGGAGAAAGTTCTCACCCAGGTGACTATTTCAAATCAGTGTAACTACTGAGACAGACTGCTGCTGAGCTGAACATGAAGAGAAAAAAAAAGACAAAAAAAGCCAAAAGCTTGCCAAATTAAAATGTACAAAAAAAAACAGAAAGATGAATTTCCTGTCTGTCTCCATTGTTTGTACACACCACGCAACTCAGCGGCTTAGAAACCCACTAATTCAACCGTTAGTTTGAACATCTAGCTTAGTCATACAGCCTATCAAAATGTTAGTTACCGTTCATTACCAGTTGACGGAAGAAGTAACTTTTGGAATCTGACTCGTCAATCGCAGGTTCAAAAACGTCAAACCAACCATCAGAGTAAGGACGAGCTTATGACGGCATGAATGGGCGAACAGACTGTCTTTAGACTGTTTCGGGACAGCTGGAGAGAGACCACTGAACAGATGGATGAAAGAGGAAGAGGTCAGGGGAGCACTACTCATAAAGGACAGAACACGGTCAGCGTAATCTCCCCTGGCTGTATTCCACTGCTGTTAGGAAACACGGTATATTCCCCAACTACTGACGAAATGGAAGTAACACCAACAGATTTCCAAGTCTTAGAAATGTTTCAAACCAAGACTGCAAAACTTGCTGTAGGGCCAAGGCAGAGCACATCAAATCAACACTAGAGTTTGAAATTAACTTCTGTCCGGAGGAGGTTTGTAAAAAGGCCTGGCAAGCGTAGCTACTACTAATCAGTACAGTAGTACCAAATGTAAAGAGCGTGTCTTTTGACAGCCACCAATTTGTCCCAAAACCTCCCCAATAATACAAATTTCACCTTTGGCCCGTTGTAAGAATACAAACCAGAAAGTTTAAAAAAACGACCCTCAAGCCAAATCCCTCAATTAGAGTAACATTTCACGCCAAAAGAACCATAAAAGTCCTTGTGAATATGTATTTAGCGACTACGTAAGGCTAACATCCGGCCTTGGTTTACATGTCTGTAACCTCAAGAGGTGAATGTTACGCGAGGACAGCGACAAATACTCACTGTAGTACAGTAGTACTGGAACACTGTAGACAGGATGTTATTCTGTAGCAAGGCAGTGTGTTCTGTGTGAATGCCTAGCCGACATCCTCTATCACGGTAACCTTCGAAAAAAAAAACATTTGAATAATGTTTTGGGACAAACGGCATAGGACTTAGTGATTTAAGCTACCATATAAAATCATTTGTCACAGGCAAGCCACCAACCTAAAACGCATTAAGCTCAGGCTGAAGCATTTCAACTACAGCCTTAGCCCACAACTGCATGCTCCACTTTATCACAACAACCATGTGGCGCTCTCATATCCATTCTTCAAGACCTTACTCGCGACACTGTTTTGACTGGCGAGAAAAACCAGGCTTAAACTTTGGTTAGGAGAGCAGAGCTGTGCCTCCCTCAGGCTTGGAGCTCCAGTAATGGGTTAGGGAGCTGAGCTCA
The DNA here is from genome assembly GCF_965601325.2 of Salmo salar. Classification (NCBI taxonomy): domain Eukaryota; kingdom Metazoa; phylum Chordata; class Actinopteri; order Salmoniformes; family Salmonidae; genus Salmo; species Salmo salar. The sequence goes on along the minus strand of NC_138305.1, from coordinate 56,027,613 downwards.
GCTTCAGGGAGGCTGGCTGAGTTTTGCCCTTATATGGGCAGAGGGCATGGGGGTTGGGTGTGGAGGGGAACCTGCCTACCCACCCACCATGGTTGCCTTGCTTCCTCTGACCGACCGACTGCCACATGGACTAGCCCTCCTCTGAAGGGCACTCAGCTGCTCACTCCCATTAGCACGTTGGGCTAAAGGCTGGGGCTGAACTCAGACAAATGCACTGCAGCCCCCACATGTGGATTTGTAGTAAGAGGGAGGGAGATTATGACATCTGACAAACACTGTACAGAGGTTAAGGGTCACGGCATCAAAGCAACATTTTCAATTTTAGACGTCGCCTCACTCGTCTGGCTTCTTGTTTACCAAGCAGTGTAGACCTTCAATTAAAGCAAACAGTGGAAAGAGAGACAGAGCTAAAGGGGTAAGGAGGAAACAGAGGTAAACAAGAGCTCTTTAATCAGTCAGCCCAGCCAGCAAGTCAGTCAGTGGCACTGAGAGACTGAGGGTTGCTGTGGTATTCAGAGCCAGAGAGGAGTGCCCTGCCTGCCCTTACAACCAGTTTATTACCGCGTGGGACTCCAGGCGTAAAAAAAAATCCTCCTACGTCGACCTCGTCCGCCTGAATAGCACTTCTGTTCTGGTGGCTTCTGCATGTCAAAAGCACTGAGATACAAAGGAGCCATTTCTCAGTGTGTGTGAGAGAGAGAGAAGAGAGATTCACTACAGGCCTTTTTCCCCTGGGGGTGGAGACTGCTATGGCTTTGCTAAGCTAGCTAGGCCCAACATGTAAGCACAGAAATGTTAGGCCTATTTGTCGTAAGATTTCAATGAGTCGCTTTTATCCTAAGCAACTGCTATTCAGTAGATAATGTAAGAATCAAACCCACTCTGGCGTAACAAGCACTGAGCGATTAGAACCACATTACACAATATATTATTAGTACAGTATAGTCTGAGGATAATAACCATTATAGTGTTGTCTGAATGAGATATGGCCTAGGCCTGAAGACAGAGGTCATTACTCCGGCCGGTCCGCTTAGGATTCAGTGACACGTGGTTATGGAGGAGAGGTGTTGAACCTGCCCTTTTTGTCTGTGGTCCATATCAGGCTGTCAAACATATCTAAGCCGCCCCACCTCGTTACTTCCTCCTCAACATGGTCCAAATTCCTCACCGTCGCACTGCAGCTGCTGGCCAGCAGGTTGTCGTCGGCAACGCCGAGTTAAATAGGTTAGAAGTTATACAACGAAAGACCGCCTATAAGGGAAGAGTGGTTTTCACATAAGCCTCTTTGGGCATCCAACCTCACCTCCACAGTGTTTTACTCTTTTTTTATCTGTACTGTTTTGTCTTTCACTTATTTTCTTTGGTGCGAATAAATAAAACCTAAAATCAAAACATATCAAGAAATTTGCAAAAGAGGAAGAGAGTTGAACAATAAAGCTAAATTAATTAATGTGGTTATGATTTGTTCTTTTATAAAGTTAGTTTCAGGACCCCTTTCACACTATTGTCGAAGCATGCTCGCTTAACTTGATACATTTCTCAATATTGCACTTGACCCGGTGTCTTTTTTGGCGCATTCGGTTATTACATACTACCCAGAGATGGGTGACTGCGCTTCTTTTTCGCCTGAACAATATTCCCAGTACTTTCACAGACTGTTACCATTACCAAAACAGCATAAATCTCCCTCCTGTTCGAGCAGCTGCTGTAATCAATGAGCACGCTGCGGAGCTGAGAACAGACAGGCAGCCATGCAGGGGCCAAGGTTTACAGTCAAGATCAGATACCAGCTAGAGAACTCTAAAAGAGCGGTATGAATGCGTAGCTAGCAAGCTAACGCTCCAGGATTAGGCCTGTATCACTGACCAGTCTATTCAAATCATAAGGCGACTAACGACTGAACTGTATGGCATTATATGACCGAGTGCATGGCTAACAGCCACTCCTGAATAAAACAGGTTTTTAGGGCCACCATTGACCGGTCATCAACTAAACTATTTGGGACTAATGACTGAACAGTTACTGTGTAGCCGTGTCATTTTTGGGCAGGTAACATTGACTTTCATCCTATCACGTTAAGGACTAGGATAAGGAAACTGGTGTTCCCAAAGCATTAGGTGGCTTACAAAAGACTGTTGAGGCGTTTTCAACCACAGATTAACAAATCGATATGATAGCCTAAACAAGGCAGAATTGTCTACGATGTCAATGTAGCTAACTAACAAATTAGGTTACAGTGTTTGACTTCATTTCAAATAGGCTACCAGAGGGAGAATTAGGCTTACCGTTAGTCGATTTCCCAGCATTTATTAGGCCCATTTCCTTCTACACAACACACAAAGTGCTTTGAAAGGCTGGTCGTGGGTCACATCAACGCCATTATCTGTCGTTCTGCCCCTGAACAAGGCAGTTAACCCACTGTTCCTAGGCTGTCATTGAAAATAAGAATTTGTTCTTAACCGGTTAGGGCTAGGGGGCAGTATTTACACGGCCGGATAAAAAACGTACCCGATTTAATCTGGTTATTACTACTGCCCAGAAACTAGAATATGCATATAATTATTGGCTTTGTATAGAAAACACCCTAAAGTTTCTAAAACTGTTTGAATGGTGTCTGAGTATAACAGAACTCATATGGCAGGCAAAAACCTGAGAAGATTCTGTACAGGAAGTACCCTCTGACCATTCCTTGGGCTTCTTGGCTCTGTTTATTGAAAATGTAGGATCTTTGCTGTAACGTGACACTTCCTACGGCTCCCATAGGCTCTTAGAACCCGGGAAAAAGCTGAATGATGTAATTCCAGCCGCTGGCTGAAAAACTTTAGCGCCTTTGGTTAAGTGGTCTATCAGAGGACAATGAGCTGAGGCGTGTGCACGGGGCGACACCATGTTTTTAGTTTCTCTCTCTTTGTACTAAAACACAGATTCCCGGTCGGAATATTATCGCTTTTTTACGAGAAATGGCATAAAAATTGATTTTAAACAGCGGTTGACATGCTTCGAAGTACGGTAATGGAATATTTAGAATTTTTTTGTCACGAAACGCGTCGGGCGCGTCACCCTTCTTTACCCTTTCGGATAGTGTCTTGAACGCACCAACAAAACGCCCCTATTTGGATAGAACTATGGATTATTTGGGACCAAACCAACATTTGTTATTGAAGTAGAAGTCCTGGGAGTGCATTCTGACGAAGAACAGCAAAGGTAATAACATTTTTCTTATAGTAAATCTGACTTTGGTGAGGGCTAAACTTGGTGGGTGTGTAAATAGCTAGCCCTGTGATGCCGGGCTATCTACTTAGAATATTGCAAAATGTGCTTTCACCGAAAAGCTATTTTAAAAATCAGACATAGCGAGTGCATAGAGGAGTTCTGTATCTATAATTCTTAAAATAATTGTTTGTTTTTTGTGAACGTTTATCTTGAGTAATTTAGTAAATTCACCGGAAGTTTGCGGGGGGTATGCTAGTTCTGAACGTCACATGCTAATGTAAAAAGCTGGTTTTTGATATAAATATTAACTTGATTGAACAAAACATGCATGTATTGTATAACATAATGTCCTAAGATTGTCATCTGATGAAGAGCAAAGGTTAGTGCTGCATTTAGCTGTGGTTTGGGTTTATGTGACATTATATGCTAGCTTGAAAAATGTGTCTGATTATTTCTGGCTGGGTACTCTGCTGACATAATCTAATGTTTTGCTTTCGTTGTAAAGCATTAAAGCCTTTTTGAAATCGGACAGTGTGGTTAGATTAACGAGAGTCTTGTCTTTAAAATGGTGTAAAATAGTCATATGTTTGAGAAATTGAAGTAATAGCATTTCTAAGGTATTTGAATAACGCGCCACGGGATTCCACTGGCTGTTACGTAGGTGGGACGAAATCGTCCCACTGGCCTTAGAGAAGTTAACTGACTTGCCGAGTTAAATAAAAGGTTAAAAAAAAAAAAAATGAATCCCAGAAACCCACTCCAATTTGCATTCCGCCCCAACAGATCATGCAAATCTCTATTGCACTCCACACTGCCCTTTCACACCTGGACAAAAGGAACACCTATGTGAGAATGCTATTTATTGACTACAGCTCAGTGTACAACACCATAGTGCCCTCAAGCTCATCACTAAGCTAAGGACCCTGGGACTAAACACCTCCCTCTGCAACTGGATCCTGGACTTACTGACGGGCCGCCCCCAGGTGGTAAGGGTAGGTAACAACACATCCGCCACGCTGATCCTCAACACAGGGGCTCCTCATGGGTGCGTGCTCAGTCCCCTCCTGTACTCCATGTTCACTTATGACTGCACAGCCAGGCACAACACCATCATTAAGTTTGCAGATGACACAACAGTGTTAGGCCTGATCACCAACAACGGCGAGACAGCCCATAGGGAGGTGGTCAGAGACCTGACCGTGTGATGCCAGGACAACAACCTCTCAATCAACGTGATCAAGACAAAGGAGATGATTGTGGACTACAGGAAAAGGAGGACCGAGCACGCCCCCATTCTCATTGATGGGGCTGTAGTGAAGCAGTTAGAGCTTCAAGTTCCTTGGTGTCCACATCACCAACAAACTAACATGGTCCAAGCACACCAAGACAGTTGTGAAGAGGGCACGACAAAACCTATTTCCCCTCAGGAGACTGAAAAGATTTGGTATGGGTCTTCAAAAAAGGTTCTACAGCTGCACCATCGAGAGCACCCTGACAGGGTTTGCATCACTGCCTGGTATGGCAACTGATTGGCCTCTAACCGCAAGGCACTACAGAGGGTAGTGCGTACGGCCCAGTACATCACTGGGGCCAAGCTTACTGCCATCCAGGACCTCTATACCAGGCGGTGTCAGAAGAAGGCCCTAAAAAATGTCAAAGACAATTACCTCGACTAACCAGTGCCCCCGCACATTGACTCTGTACCCCCTCTATACAGCCTCGTTATTGTTATTTTACTGCTGCTCTTTAATGATTTGTTCCTTTTATTTCAGTTTTTTGTATTTTTCTTAAAACTGCATTGTTGGTTAAGGGCTTGTAAGTAAGCATTTCACTGTAAGGTCTACACCTGTTGTATTTGGCGCATGTGACAAATAAAATTTGATTTGACTGTAACCTCGCTCTTAGATTTCCAACACAAAGCGTTAGTCTCAGACTCTCCGGATATGAATGAGAAAAGTGAAACGTGAGCAGGACATTTGTTTACTGACAGAGTGCAGCCATATAACCGGGGCAGTTCAGTTCAAACACTTATTTCCCCAGACAGACAGGTTGGGTGAAACAGGAACTCAAACTACCAGATGATGATTTGCAGAGCATTTCAGAGGAGCACAGGGCAGGCACGGCCATATACAAATAACTCCTTTCCTGTCTGGGGGGAAAAAAACGAAGCGGAAAAATAAAATCCTGGAAGCCCAATATTGAACAGAAACAAAACATCTGAAAAATGGCTACTATGGCAGTGTTTCCGCTGCAATTACTTAGCTGTGGCGCTGTGCCACGGCAAAATCATTGCCTCCATGGCAAAAAAAAAGTATGGAACATTGAAAAAAAAATATTTCTGCTGAGGTGCACTTTGAAGATGCTGGAACAGTCCACATTTGCTTTACCTCTGCAAACATAACGAGTAATGAATAGGAAAACACAGAAACGCCCCAGTAGAACAGTTTATCTGTGTTCTATGCGAGACAAATATTCCCCTCGAGGCACAGAATCGAATACAGCCTGCAAAAATAGGCTATTATTTAGTAGGCTACTCAAACTTTTACCAGCCGCACCGGTTTGCACTTTATATGGCCTGCGTATGGTCTAATGAACGAAAGCCCGAATTAAAGTAATAATCAACAGAATAATTGAACACAAAATAGGCTACCGCGTTGTTGACCTTCCAAACATGTGATTTCACTCATGCAGCACCTGTTTCTACGATGGTGTTGTAGTCTATTCCCTGATCATAACCTTTTCGTTATATTTCTCCGGTTAGGCCCAAGTTAACCATTTATACATGAGCTAGGCTCTCCGGGCAAAGTAAACTTGGCAATGCTTCGTATTATCACGTGGGGAGAGGAAAGCTCTGCGCATGGACAAATTAGAAAGTTTTAGCACTACACAAATAAGGGACAGTTCCCAGGTCCGCACCGACATTGCATGGACCATGCATAGGCTACATGAAAACACTGCTATGGCATGTAGGCTAAGGCTATGGACACGTCCGTTCTAACATTACCAACATTCATCACTTCATTTCACAGATCAGGGCATTGAACAATATAGCCCAGAGCCATACAGATCAGATTTATATATGACTAAGATCACTTTACTGGTCAATTGATAGTTCTGAGGTAGCCTAAAGGCTGGTTCAGAGATGAAGGGGTTAAGTCAGACAGCCAACCCATCTAGACCTATCCAGAGGCATCCCAATCTTATCATCATGGCTGAGTCTGAGCAATGAGGCTCAGGTCTGTGCTGCTGCTGTCTGAATCCAGTCCATATGGCCCTTTAGCTGATTCAGCATGCTGCTGCACCCTGATGGGCCATGGTAAACTGCCTGATAATCTGCAGAGGGCATCTGAGAGGAGGAGACTGGGGGCGTTCCAGCCGGTCATTATGGAGGTCGAGCTGTAGGCAATAACAGACGGCAGTCGCTAGACTTTATTATAAGATTGCTATATATATGCTAGGCCTAATGGTGTATTATTGTGTCCCTGAGATGTTTACGTTAAACAATTCTCCAGGTGTTGAAAGATCTGATCGTCTGACCCTTAGGCGTATGTCTTGAATAAAGCTCAGAGGAATTACTTGGTTAGCTAGGCCAATACCAAAATCAGATATTAGGCTATTGGAGGAAATCCGGTTGGATAATAAATGTTATGCCCCAAAATAAGATTGACGCAAAGCTTGATTTAGACTTCAACGAATGACTACCAAAGTAAAATGTAGGCTAGTTCTCTATAAAAAAGCCCTTTTTAAAAAAAAGGTGTTTTCAATAACACAACATGATGAAGACTAAAACATTCAAAGAAAATAATTCTGGCAAAATTTTGGTTAAAACACAAAAAGCACATTCGTGCAAAATATCAATCAGACAATGTCTACGGTATGTGTTTGCTACTGGTGATAGGACACCGCAGCAGCAGCTCAAAACCACAATAAACAGCAAGCCTCTGACTGGTTGTGAAAGTGGCAAGCAAGCGCATCCTGTTTTTCAGTCACAGTCAGGTGCACAAAACTGAGCAGAGGACATTTGTGGATTAACTATGATTTTACACTCGCTTCTCTGCCAGCTGGAGAGAAAGTGGAGAATTTGGGTGGGCAAACTATGCTGATATGTTATTTAACTAGGCAAGTCAGTTAAGAACAAATTCTTGTTTACAATGACGGCCTACCGGGGAACAGTGGGTTAACTTGCCTTGTTCAGGGGCAGAACGACAGATTTTTACCATGTCAGCTCTGGGATACGATCCAGTAACCTTCCGGTCACTGGCCCAAACGCTCTAACCATCAGGCTACCTGCCGCCCACGCTTTGCCAAGAGCTAATAGTTTACTTCAAGTTCTTTCGCACTCAGTCCATATAACATGTTCATATGTTCCAACACATCACTCACCATGATATCTGGTGTCTAGAAATCTCTGACAAAGTCCTCACAAAAACTGTACAGTAATTGATTAGTCAAGGTTCAAGGAACTGCAACAGGAAAAAAAAATATATATCTTCAATTAGGTTACAGTAGGTACAGTATTAGCGGTATGACACTGTGGCAAAAAAAGTTGAACCTACTTAGACAGTTCCGTCATTTCCAGGTCAAATTATCCATATTCACAAAACCCATTTGCCGTTACAGTGCTGACTGAAGAAATGCTGCAACAAGATACCTGGCGTTCCAACCGAAACGAAACACACCAAGAGGCCCCGCTCCCAACTCAGCGTTGAGAAGTGCAGCTGTCGCTGTACATCCAACAACAGGCAGCGTTTCACAATGGATCAGGCACAATACTAAATCAAGGAATCCTCTGGTGGTGAAGGAATAGCACAGGCTGGTTTGGGCACACAGACAGAAACACAACAAGTATTTGGGTGGTCCAGTCAGCTAGCTATGTTCCCATGTCTAACCAATGAAGGTCCATTCTCCTGCCTGCTGCTAACTTGTTTGTGAGCCTATGATGAATCTGTTGGGAGCTGCTCTCTCTAATACTGTAATCACTTTCCCAGGAGCTAGAAGCAGCAGTCATTAATTGGCAGTTAGTTGGTTGTCAAGTGAGAAACAGCTGTTGCGGTCTGATACTGGCAGCAGCACCCTAGCCAAAAATCACTAGACTCCATTGCCGGTTTGGCAGTTTGGAACAGAGATCCAATTCCCAATTGTATGGGCTGGATGCCCTGAGCTAGGAAGTAATTTTGAGTTTTGATTTTGCTTCTAGGCATTCACCTGAATGCCTGAGACACTGGCCTGAGGCTAGTGATGTTGTAGCTATCAGTAACATAGTTTGTTAGCAGGCTTGCTATCTGAAAAGATAGCGTGTATGGCCATGCTCAACTGGACTACGGAGAGTTGTTGATATTCAACACGTTATCAAACGCTAGTTTTACCTTCTCAAAACTAGGACGTGTAACAGTATGAACATGCAAGGCAGCAGCAGTTAGCAACACACTTTAGTTAGCTAGTTGGCTTACTAGACTATCAGCATTACTGTCAAGCTCATGATCAGAAAACAATTCCATTGCCGAAAAGAACTCCGTATTTGGATGTTTTACTACGTTTTTAGAAAAAAATATTTAGATACAAATGTATAGGCAATTGTTAGCTAACGGATTTAGCTCCCTACCTAACTCACCATGTATGCATTCGTATTTTGGCAAACACACGAGTAGGCTAGCTACGTTAGCAATCTCACTTCCTGCGGCGTTTTCTATCCATTTGAACTAGCTTGACACTAACTGATTCTGCGTCGCTAATGTTGGCTACACATTTCAGCGACTACCGTTCATCTTAATTAGCCAAACAACGGTTCTTAAAGTTGCTCGCTCAATTACACTTACCAGTGATTTCTTAAAATATTACTTTGAATGGGAGATCCGATGTCTCTGCACCCCGATAGCCCACTTTCACCCCCTACTTCCAACCTTACAACAACGCTGTTTTTTCCATGGACCCCTCCCTCCAACACCGTTATAAAGCGTGTCACTAAGCCCCGCCCATACCAAAATGTCATTGGTTAGTATATAGGCGCCGTCCGATATCGACCAATAAAACGGAAATTAGCTTACCTCTTTGGCCAATAGTGACGTTGAAAACGCACAGTGGTTGTGTCTCGCTCCATGGCTGAAAAATAATGAAATGAGACTGGACTGCAATAGATATGAATGCATCTTTTCTAATTTGTGTTGAAATGTAGACTTTGAATGTATCCATACTGCCTTGCTGTCTATGTGATGACGGTACTCCTCACAAAGTGGCAAGATGTTGACCTATGCGAAGTTGCAAACTATATTTTCAATATTAGTATCTGTTGTATCCCTACCACAGTTTTAAAATACAGCAAATTGAAATCAATTGTCGTAGACTATTCAGATATCTCAGGGTAAATTGGAATCCACTGTGTAGAGTAGTACGTTTTTCCTTTGTGCAATGCCAGCTCTATCATCAAGGCTTTATAAAGATTGATTGATGTGCTCACAGCATTGACAACATTTCCATGGGGGGACATGTTCCCCCGATATTCAGAACAGGTAAATTCATCCCCCACAATCATTTATTTTAAATCAATACAAAAAAACAGGTCGGAGCCCCCCAGATGGCATAAGAACACGTCATACGCAATGGCAACATGTGTAGAATAGCAGGAAATTTGCTTTAAAACTGTTTTTCTTTCTCTCATTCTCATTGGTAAAATGTGAAGAATAGTATGAGACGAGCTATAAAACAGCAAAATGTGTAGAATTGCAGGAAATTAGCCTTTTAAAGGTTCATTTCTGTGTAACAATTAAGTATCTTACTGTGATTGTTTTCAATTAAAATGGTAAAAAAGAAACAAAAAATTGCTTCTAGCCAAAGAGCAATTTCTCAAGCAAGAATTTTGCTGGGACTGTCTGGGAGTGGTCCGAGTGGGAGGGGAAAACTGAAAATTAGTTGTTATTGGCAGCGAGGTTTGCAACTCTCTTTCTTATTGGTCTAATAACTAATTTACCGCCTAGTGATGTCACCAGGCAGTCCAAAACCCCATCCCACCAAAACAGGCTGAAATTTCACGCTGTCTTTTTAAACAGCTCTTACATTAAAAGGGTATTATCATAATTTCCACAGTTTCAGAGTATTATTCCAACCTCATAGTGTGGAAATATATAAAACACAGGAAAATTGGGTTTTTAACTGCACTGTACTTTTAAAACGGGAACATTCTCTCTCAGTCTCATGACATAATGTGTAGAATAGCATTATAAAACTGAACATTTGTCTCTCTGCCCCATGTGTTGAAATGGAAGTTAGCGGGGGTGGGTGGGTTGTGGGGCTCCCTGGAGGTAGGTGTTCCCCAGAGCACAGCAAGGACAAGATAACAGGAAGAGGACTTTTAATGCCACATGGTACAAAGACTATTCATGGCTAGAATATTCACATGTGTGTATGTTTGCCACCTTTAGAGCCCAGCCTTGAACCAGTTACATCAACCCTTAAGCTTCAGTACCAGTAAGTAAAATATTACTCCTGGACTCTCCTCTGACTCTCTTTCTCTCTCTCTGTCCAACAGGCATTCAGCCAGTCCTTAGTTCAACTCATACCACATTCAACCCTGAGGTGTCCCAGTGCTAGAGACCCTATTTCTTTAATATTAAAAGGATAGTTCACCCAAATTACAACGTTGGTTTCCTTACCCTGTAAGCAGTCTATGGACATGGTATGACAGCAATCAAGGCTCCTTAACAGCTGCTACCTTCAAGCCATAAGACAGCTGAAGAGTTAATCAAATGGCTACCTGGACTATTTACATTGATCCCCTTATTTTATTATTATTTGATTCATTGACTCTCTTGCACAGGCTCGATGTATACTCACTACACACTCACACATACTACACTGACACTCCAACACACACACGGACACACACACAAAACACACAGACACACATGCACATTGATGCCACACACACACACACCACACACACACACACACACACACACACCACACACACACACACACACACACACACACACACACACACACACACACACACCCACACACACACACCACACACACCACACACTTCACGTGCGCTGCTTCTACTCTCTGTTTATTATCTATGCGTAGTCACTTTACCCCAACCTACATGTACTGTACATATTACCTCAATTACCTTACCCGTACCCCTGCACATTGACTTGGTACCGGTACCCCTTGTATATAGCCTCGCTATTATTATTTTATTGTGTTAATATCAATATGTTTCTTCCACTTGGGATCTTGACTGCGCACAACACATTTTATGGCAATCCAGCCATTGCTTTGAGATATATCTTGTTCTCAGTCTGTCCTCAGTCTTGTTCTCAGCCTGTGGCCATTATGTGTGTAGTGATCCAATATCCATAGCCATGCCATTGAACAGCTATCACTGGCCCTTGCTCAGCCTTACTCACCAAGAGCCCAGCGCCGAGCCTTCTTGCAAGCAAAGTCACCAATCAAGCACTAGACAACAATTTTGGACCCCCTTGTGGCCCCCCTTAATGTGGAGTATGAAATAATTTTGACATAACTAATTTTTGCTATCGTTCTTTTTTTACATCCGTTATTAGACAGTGGCAACGATGATGATTATGAACATGGTCTTTTGCCTGCTAATGCCTACAATGCAGTGAAGAAAACGATATGACAATAATAACGTCTAATGTAACTGGCCCCTCTAACAGTACAACTGGCCCCAGCTTGGTCCCCCCAGTTGAAATGGTCTTGAACCACCACTGTGATCAAGTCCAGCTTTCTAGCTAACTGACTTTCAATGGACAGCATGGCAAGACTGCAAAGCCTGTCCTGGGACATAGTGGACCTCAAATCGTTTTTTGAAATCAGTTTTAGCTTACTGAAAGCTATCTCGCCACCAGCAACAGTCACAGGCAGTGACTGTTGCTGTTGCAGCTGCATCTTACAAATTGCATTCAGGAGACCAAGAGGGGACAAGTTAGGGGGGAAAGTGGCAGCATATACAGTGTTCAGGTGTCTTACTTCATTTTGAAACTCAGGTGTAAGATCTCTGGAATACTTCATGATCTGTGGTTGGCACACAGAAGGGACTTTATCCTCAATAATCTGCCCAACTTTCAGAACAGCAGAAAATTCTTCGCCAATTTTTGCAGTGGTGTGGAACCTAGTGTCCAAGTCACTTATGATGTTGTCCATAGCAGTAAAAACACTGTGTTCCGAAACACCGTTGCTGCACTGTCTTGAGCGGTCTCCTCTTGAGAGGTCTCATCTCTTCCTTTTCCTCTGGCGGCTGTGTTCCTTGCTAAATTGAGATGCAACATCCATTTGCGAAGCAATCAGTGTTGCCTCAGACAGGAGAGACTCCCATCCATCTCTAAGAACCTGCATCAATTCCTTTAAGGCTCTGATATTGGCTGCCTCTGTGACAAGTGAGATTTTTCATGACTGGAAAATCACATTCCTGTCCTCAATGCATTGCAGTACCTGCAAATATGCCAACTGACATGTCATTCAACACAATGCTGCTCACCTCCTTCTTCAGTTGGGAGTAGGGCTGGTTCAGGGGTATGAGGAGACAGGACCGCTGAGCCTGAAGCTGCATCTGTTGGGACTGGCACCAGGCAGGGGCAGGGACAACTGATTTAGTATGAATAGCTTGCTAAAAGTTTGCCTGCATTGATTAAATGTCGGCTGAAAGAGGAGCGAAATGTAAACACTCAGAATTTTCCCTGAGCCTTCTTATATTTATACATATATATATTTTTACATATATTTAAATCTTTTTTTGGGTAGGCACAAAACTACAGTCTACTTCCATTCATTTTTTTGAACTGGTACCGGTTACCTCCAGATGAGGCCCGGATAGTGTGTAAGTCAAAACAGATATCTCTAGCTTAAATTGACAGATTTTGATAGGGATTTATGGATTATGTTATTTAGATTGACGCACCAGTGCCTCAATCGACTCTAGGGGGTTGTAGTCCCAAGTTCTAGTATTGTCTTAAATGACAGCTGTTTGTTAGACTGAATATAAGGACTCTATATATATATACTGTAAGGTATTCTTCCACTTATGCTGTTTTCAAAATACCCCTCAAGAGAGGCCAATGCAAACAGTAGAATTGCAGGAACTTTTTTATATGTAAATATGATTTCTTTTTTGGAACTCAGTCGGGGTCTCAACTTACTTTTGGGAGTTAGAATGGTAGAATACACAAGGTGCAAGTTGAAATTTGGTTGTTTAGATAGCTGGCTAGACTAATTTACCAATCTAAAAATTGTCAGATTCATTGACTGACATAACAAGAGAAAAAAATGTGTCTTGTTATGAAAGTCAATGACAGTCACTCAATTATCCACGTCAGCTAACAATCTTTAGATCGGTAAGTTAGTCTAGCCAGCTATCTTAAGTAATCATGGCCGAATAGCGGCCGGGCATGTGCCCAGGGGCCCTGACCTCCAGGGTGCATCAAAGCTGGGACCGAGAGATTTAAAAACAGCTTCTACCTAAGGCCATTAGACTGCTAAACAGCAATCACTAACTCAGAGAGGCTGCTGCCTACATTGAGACCCAATCACTGGACACTTTAATAAATGGATCACTAGTCACTTTAAACAATGCAACTTTAAATAATGTCACTTTAATATTGTTTACATATCTTACATTACTCATATCACATGTATATACTGTATTTTATACCATCTACTGCACCTTGCCTATGCCACTGGGCCGTCGCTCATCCATATACTTATGTACATATTCTCATTCACCCCTTTAGATTTGTGTGTATTAGGTACTTGTTTTCGAATTGTTAGATTACTTGTTAGATATTACTGCACTGCCGGAACTAGAAGCATAAGCATTTCGCTACACTCGCATCAACATTGCTAACCATGTGAATGTGACCAATAAAATTACATTTGATTGATTTTGTTAGTCACTCTCACTCAAATATCATTAACATGGCATAAGTCATGGCAAAATGTGTAGAATTGCAGGAAATGTGCTTTAAAACTGAAACCATTTCTTTCCACCCCATGCCAAAATGGTTAGAATTTCAGGAAATTAGCTTTAAAACTGCACATTTCTTCTCTCTCTGACAAATGGCAAAATGAGTAGAATTGCATGAAATTTGTAAAAAAGAAAATCAACATTTTCTCTCCTCCCCATGGCTAAATGTGTAGAACTGCAGAAAACTTGCTTTAAAACGGCAACATTTTCTCTCCGCCCCATGACAAAATGTGTAGAATTGCAAGAAAATGTACTTGAAAACTAAAATGTCTCTACGCTGTCAAGAGGGCGGCCACTAAACTGTTTTGCCCGGGCGGTAGAGTGTGAGAGGGCAACCAAAAAGGCTAGATTTCCTATCATACTCTGCCAGGGGCGCAACTTTCACTGGGGACGGGGGGACACATTCTGAAATTGCATTTTTGTCGTCGCTAGATTTATCATTGGAATGTGATACAAAAAGAGGCAGCGGTGTGCTTTAGGACCATGCGGACACCTCCGAGCGTTCAGGTAGGCTGTTTGTAGTGTTTTCCGCCTGGATAAAAATAAAGTTACCCCTGCTTCTAAAACCAAAGTTGTGCCCCTGTACTCTGCTATTTGTCTTTCCATCCCTGGCACATCTCGTGTCACCTGTGCATAGCTGCATACTCACACCACACTCATACCAATGAGACAGGTATTTCACCGGATGTATAAATGTAAAGCATCCTCTTGGCGTTTCCACTCACTACCAAATATGGAGAGGAAGCCCAGTGGCCGACATTCTGCTAATTTTCTCATTGATGAAGCCTTTGATCTCAATACAGTTTTCTGTTCCTAAAACTATGAAGAGTTGTCTCATTTTTCTAGACATTACCCTTTTCTAAAATTGAAAAAATGGCGTTGTTTAGAAGGGGTGCAAAGGCGAATCGAGTTATTGCACATGCACTCTTCACAGAGCAGGCGTTCCCTAACTGAAATATGCAAATATATGCTAAAATACACCAATAGTATCTCGCTAGCGCATGCTTGGCTCAGCCCACCTCCTTGCTTGTTCTTCCCACTATGACTAATTTGTTCCCGTTTTAAAAGACAGGCTCTGGTCTATCTTGGTTTAGTTATACAAGCCTTTGTTCACTCTGTGTATTACTGCAAGTGTATTACAAGTGACACCTTGTGGTGACTGTGGATAATGCACCTACAGTGGATCAGACATTGGCCAGTTGGAGATAAATTCCACCAGAGGGCAGTCATTCACTACATACTGACCCCTGGGAGGTTACTACGAGGCACAGCATACTCTGTCTATACTCATGTTATCAATAATCATCAGTATACTTAAGTAGCATAGTATACTTATATCATCTACTTTGATTATGTCAATAATCATTTGGAATTTGTTGTCAATGTCTCATGATAATAACAACACGTCATGAGAAAGTTCAAGTATACTTTTTCATTTCAAGTGGAAGCCGCTCGGGGTGCTTCCTCTGGGGTGCTTCCTCTGGGGTGCTTCCTCTGGGGTGCTTCCTCTGGGGTGCTTAGCAGTTAGCACAGTATCATAAAACATAATTGAGGGCTTCAACAATAGTGCATCAAGAAAGTCTCAATGCAGCAGACCTTGTCATAAAGACTTGACGTTTAAATGTTTAGGACCCTTTGGAAGAAGTGGAGCCAGTGGTGTCCTGGAAAACCTTGCAGAACAGAACAGTAATTCAAATGGTCTAATGTTTTTTCACTTTGAATATGGGAGAGTTTTTTCCCCCTATCCCTTTCATCATAGTTTCATGCTGTACTGAAGAAATGTTAAACGATGTTGACGTTTCCATTTCGTGGGTCAGAATATACATTCCTGGATCGAACTGAGTAATATAAATGTATGCAATAATCTAAATGTCAATTGCGGCATTAGATTCAAAAACTTGTGTTGAAAGCTGAATTCACAGCCCAGGTGTCTCGCCTCTCAGCATCTTGGCAGACGACGGCACCGTCAGAGGGAGGACATATGACACATTGAGAAATGAGGGAAAAAGTCCCAAAATAAAGCCTATTCACTGGGCCCAGATGGATCTACTGGGTCATCCGTTTGGGTAAGTTGCTGCTGTAATTCAACCAAAGTGACAAGCAAGCAGACAGTCTCACACCGATGGGTAGGATGATGTAACACTAACAGTATAGGCCTACTATATGTTTGCTGCTCTATGAAAATAGCGTTTCCTGAAATATTGTGTGAACATACCCACTCAGAAACACCAGGCTTTACCCACTGTGCACAGCTGTCATTTCAGCATCTCGTTTTGATTTACATTTGGTTGAGTTGTCAACTAACGTGAATTCAATGTGAAATCAACAAAACATTTCACCATGTAATTGGATTTAGGTTAAAAGTTAGGTGAAAAATAGACAAAATTCCCTTTACAGTGATAACTTTTTGCAAATCCAATTAGTTTTCCATTTTGGTTCAACATCATCACATTGCAATTTTTTGTTGAAATGACGTGGAAACAACGTTGACTCAACCAATTTTGCCCAGTGGGTTGCTTGTCTTATACACACGCACGTACGCACACACGCCCGCCCGCCCGCACGCACACTGTTGTCAAACTAATTGGCTTCTGTTTCTGCATCGTGGACGCTCCCCTAAAAGCAGCCATGCTCTGCTCTCCTTGACAGAAGACAGGGGTGCTCAGATCTGCCAAGCATTTGAGACTCCAAAGCACGTTAGGTCTTCCTGGGCATCTGATCTCACTAACATTGTCATAGCCTCTGCAACTTCATTACCCAGACTCTCCTGGTAAAGAACAACACTCAGATTGGCTGCAGTGCTGCTGGATTGTACTTGTTGTTTGTTCCCTTAATGCTTCTTCCCTCTCACCTCACACATAGAAATGGGAAGCCAGAGGTGTGTATGCATGCGTGTGTGTGTGGCTGTAAAGGATTCCTGGGTTATTGATGGCAACACAATCTCCTTTTGTGTTCCGATCAATGGCTGGGCCACAGCGGAATTATTGGCATGGTGCTCTGTCAGAGATTGGCATGGTCCTCTGTAAGAGATTGGCATGGTGCTCTGTTAGAAATGAGAATAGCTGTAGCCATGGGACTGTCTGACATATCTGTGGGGAAGGAATAATGTAAGGAGAGAGAGGGAGAGGGAGAAAGAGAGGGGGAGAGAGAAAGAGAGGAGAGAGAGACATAGTCTAGTGATGGAGGTTGAAATGGCTCTGCATTTTCACCACCCTGAATATAATCTGACTGCACCCTTAATCCTCTGGTAATCTCTAATCAGATTAGTGTCAAACATTACAGAAAACATTATTGACTTTAATAAGATATAGATAGGCTTGGTATATTTGTTTAATATGGTGAAGCTTTTTGTTGGAAATGTTGGAAATGAATCCCTAAATAAATAAATCCCTGATGGCTATACACTGAGTTATACAAAACATTAAGAACACCTGCTCTTTCCTTGACATAGACTGACCTGGTGAATCCAGGTGAAAGCTATGATCCCTTATTGATGTCACTTGTTAAATCCACTTCAATCCAGGTAGATGAATGGGAGGAGACAGGTTAAAGAAGGATTTTTAAGCCTTGAGACAACTGAGACATAGATTGTGTATGTGTGCCATTCAACAGGTGAATGGGCAAGACAAAAGATTTAAGTGCCTTTGAACGGGGTATGGTAGTAGGTGCCAGGCCCACCGGTTTGTGTCAAGAACTGCAATGCTGCTGGGTTTTTCACACTAAATAGTTTCCCTTGTGTATCAAGAATGGTCCACCACCCAAAGGACATCCAGTCAAATTGACACAACTGTGGGAAGCATTGGAGTCAACATGGACCAGCATCCACGGAATGCTGGTCCATGTTGGAACACTTTTGACACCTTTCATAGCCCATGCCCCGATGAATTGAGGCTAGTCTGAGGGGGGCAGCAACTCAATTTTAGGAAGGTGTTCTTAATTTTGTGTACACTAAGTGTATATTTAAGCAAAAAGGCATGAGGTGGTGTGGTATATGGCCAATATACCACGGCTAAGGGCTGTTCTCAGGCACGACGCAATGCGGAGTGCCTGGGTACAGCCCTTAGCCATGGTATAGTTATTTGTATTTTTTTTAACCTTTATTTAAATAGGCAAGTCAGTTAAGAACAAATTCTTATTTACTATGACGGCCTACCAAAAGGCCTCCTGCGGGGACGGGGGCGAGATAAAAAAAAATCTATATAAATACAGGACAAAACACACATCACGACACGAGAGACAACACAACACTACATAAAGAGAGACCTAAGACAACAACATAGCAAGGCAGCAACCCATGACAACACAGCATGGCAGCAGCAATACAACATGACAACAACATGGTAGCAACACAACATGGTAGCAGCACAAAACATGGTACAAACATTATTGGGCACAGACAACAGCACAAAGGGCAAGAAGGTAGAGACAACAATACATAACGCAAAGCAGCCACAACTGTCAGTAAGAGTGTCCGTGAATGAGACTTTGAATGAAGAGATTGCGATAAAACTGTCCAGTTAAGACTGTTTGTTGCAGCTCGTTCCAGTCGCTAGCTGCAGCGAACTGAAAAGAGGCGCGACCCAGGGATGTGTGTGCTTTGGGGACCTTTAACAGAATGTGACTGGCAGAACGGGTGTTGTATCTGGACGATGGGGGCTGCAGTAGATATCTCAGATAGGTAGGAGTGAGGCATAAGAGGATTTTATATATAAGCATCAACCAGTGTGTCTTGCGACGGGTATACAGAGATGACCAGTTTACAGAGGACTATAGAGTGCAGTGATGTGTCCTATAAAGAGCATTGGTGGCAAATCTGATGGCGGAATGGTAAAGAACATATAGCCGCTCGAGAGCTCCCTTACCTGCCGATCTATAAACTATGTCTCCGTAATCTAGCATGGGTAGGATCGTCATCTGAATCGGGGTTAGTTTGGCAGCTGGGGTGAAAGAGGAGCGATTACGATAGAGGAAACCAAGTCTAGATTTAACTTTGGCCTGCAGCTTTGATATGTGCTGAGAGAAGAACAGTGTACCATCTAGCCATACTCCCAAGTACTTGTATGAGGTGACTACCTCAAGCTCTAAACTCTCAGAGGTAGTAATCTCACCTGTGGGGAGAGGGGCATTCTTCTTACCAAACCACATGACCTTTGTTTTGTAGGTGTTCAGAACAAGGTTAAGGGCAGAGAAAGTTTGTTGGACACTAAGAAAGCTTTGTTGTAGAGCGTTTAACACAACATCCGGGGAGGGGCCAGCTGAGTATAAGACTGTATCATCTGCATATAAACGAGTGAGAGAGCTTCCATACTGCCTGAGCTATGTTGTTGATGTAAATTGAGAAGAGTTTGGGGCCTAGGAACGATAATTTGCACATCAAAATGACTGTCATATCAGAGTAAGACAATAATCACATGATATTTATCAGGATTATCATGTTGAATCAGAGTCATTTACTAGCAAGCGGTCTACACAGTCATAATTGATCTACATCAATAAGCAGAGATCTGTGTCGGGGAAGAAAATAGAGAGGACGGCAGATCAATCGATTGTAAAAAAATAACTCTTCAAATAAAAATTGGATTGATTGATGTGATTGAAACCAAGCTTTTCATAGGTGTGCAGCGGAGACTCTTGTCCAATGCTGTCTTGTAGCCTTGTTGTTGTCATGGTGCTTCCCACCGGTGGTGACAGTGACGGAGTGGCCACTGACACCATGTCCTTATGCAATCAGGCGAGGCATTTGAGCGTGGAGGGAGAAAATGAGTGTCAAGTGCCAGCCCATACTGCTAGCATCTCCCTTCAGTGTCCCTTAGTAACCTCAGCACTTACAGAGAGAAGGGCTGCATCCCAAATGGCACCCTAATATTCCCTGTGTGGCGCACTACTTTTGTCCAGGGAATAGTGTAATTTGGGACACTGACAAGGACCCTGCTTGTTGGTACAAAAACCTGGCACGGTCCTACTCCGTGCCTACACATCCACCCCAACCGGCCCAGCTCAACACTGCTACTCTGCGGCACTGCTCCAGCCAGTGTGATCTGTCCTGCTTTATTCAGCAGCACACAGTAGTCAGCTAGTAGGCTACAATGGTTTGATAAGGTTATCGTGATCAAACATGGCCTCTTGCTACTGTAACTGCCACTGATGTGTTTCTCACACAAGCCTAAATGGCTACTGTAAAATTCTATTCCAGGATAAAATATAGAACAAAACAAAAAGGCAGAGATAAACTGAAGTTCTTAGTTACAGGTTGTTGTGTACTGTATGTTGATTGCCTGGGGGTTGTTCCACCCTGTATAGACTGGTGATTACTGTACAGTTACTGTGTCTATTTATAGTTTTATCTCTTGTTGGAAACTACAGAGAGAGGTAGAGCGAGAGAGAGAGAGGTAGAGATAGCAGAGACAGATTGGAGTAGAGGGATGTGTGAAACATACAGCTACCGTAACTATAGGGGATGAAACGCATCTCGATGTGTTTGTAAGCCTATTCATTTTCCTGGTGTGTCTATAACTGGAACATGTCCAGAAAATCCCTATTGTCGAGTTTCTATCTGAGATTTACCCCAGTGTTTTACCCAAAAGGAATCAGGCTTTTCTGTTTCCATCTACGTGAACTGGCACACATGTCTCAGCCATGACTCCGGCGGACCTGCTCTGACTTTGGCCAATGCCAGGCCACTGCTACTTTTCAGCTTCATTTACATAACAATGGCTAATTGTGAACTTCAACACCGTCTTACGAATCAACTGTCTTGAATGATGCAGAGGTCGTTGATTCTGCTCGCCCTGAGTCTTTAGTGTCACACTCCTGATGGAAACACAATTAAATGAGAGAATACATTAACATAAAACACTGGCGACACACGGTGTAGGGTACATCTTAGGTGGAAGTGCAGCGTACAGTGCCTTCGGGAAAGTATTCAGAGCGTTGACTTTTTCCACATTTTGTTAGGGTTACAGCCTTATTCAAAAATGGATTAAATGAATACAAATCCTCAGCAATCTACACACAGTACCCCATAATGTCCAAGTTGAAACAGGTTTTTAGAAATGTTTGAAAATGTATTTAAAATAAAACCGGAAATACCTTATTGTCACAGCTGTCGTCATGGAGAGAAGAAGACCAAGGTGCAGCGGAGTTAGTGTTCATGATTTAATTCAAAAAGATCACTGGAACACTACAAAACAAGAAAATACCGACAGCTCAACAGTACTGACAGCATAACACACTGAACAGAAACGATTACCCACAACCCCAAAGAAAAACACACACTACTATATAGGACTCCCAATCAAAGGCAACTCAACACACCTGCCTTCAATTGGGAGTCCAATAACCAACTCACACGTAACACAAACCCCTCTGCCACGTCCTGACCAAAACTAATACAATTGCTCCCTCTGCTGGTCAGGACGTGACACTTATTTACATAAGTATTCAGACCCTTTGCTATGAGACTCCATATTGAGCTCAGGTGCATCCTGTTTCCAATGATCATCCTTGAGATGTTCCTACAACTTTATTGGAGTCCACCTGTGGTCAATTCAATTGATTGGACATGATTTGGAAAGGCACACACCTGTCTATATAAGGTCCCACCGTTGAAAGCGCATGTCAGAGCAAAAACCAAGCCATGAGGTCAAAGGAATTGTTCATAGAGCTCCGAGACAGGATTGTGTCGAGGTACAGATCTGAGGAAGGATACGAAAACATTTCTGCAGCATTGAAGGTCCCCAAGAACACAGTGGCCTCCAACATTCTTAAATAGAAGAAGTTAGGAACCACCAAGACTTTTCCTAGAGCTGGCCGCCTGTCAATACTGAGCAATCGGGGGAGAAGGGCCTTGGTCAGGGAGGTGACCAACAACCAGAAGGACAACCATCTCTGCAGCACTCCACCAATCAGGCCTTTATGAAAGAGTGGCCAGACGGAAGCCACTTCTCAGTAAAAGGCACATGACAGTCCGCTATGAGTTTGCCAAAAGGCACCAAAAGACTCTCAGACCATAAGAAACAAGATTCTCTGGTCTGAAGAAACCAAGATTGAACTCTTTGGCCTGAATGCCAAGTGTCACGTCTGGAGGAAACCTGGCACCATCCCTACCGTGAAGCATGGTGGTGGCAGTATCATGCTGTGGGGATGTTTTTCACTGGCAGGGACTGGGACACTAGTCAGAATCGAGGGAAGGATGAACGGAACAAAGTACAGAGAGATTCTTCATGAAAACCTACTCCACAGCGCTCAGGACCTCAGACTGGGGTGAAGGTTCACCTTCCAACAGGACAACAGCCCTAAGCACATAGCCAAGACAACGCAGGAGTGGCTTCGGGACAAGTCTCTGAATGTCCTTGAGTGGCCCAGCCAGAGCCCGGACTTGAACCTGATCGAACATCTCTGGAGACACCTGAAAATAGCTGTGCAGCAATGCTCCCCATCCAACCTGGTCGGCCACCTAGTTAAATAAAGGTTAAATATAACAATTAATTTAAAAACCTGACAGAGTTTGAGAGGATCTGCAGAGAAGGTGTGCCAATACAGGTGTGCCAAGCTTGTAGCGTCATACCCAAGAAGACTCGATTCTGTAATCACTGCCAATGGTGCTTCAACAAAGTACTGAGTAAAGTCAAATCAAATCAAATCAAATGTATTTATATAGCCCTTCGTACATCAGCTGATATCTGAAAGTGCTGTACAGAAACCCAGCCTAAAACCCCAAACAGCAAGCAATGCATGTGAAAGAAGCACGGTGGCTAGGAAAAACTCCCTAGGAAAAACTCCCTAGAAATGCCAAAAACCTAGGAAGAAACCTAGAGAGGAACCAGGCTATGAGGGGTGGCCAGTCCTCTTCTGGCTGTGCAGGGTGGATATTATAACAGAACATGGTCAAGATGTTAAAATGTTCATAAATGACCAGCATGGTCAAATAATAATAATCATAGTAGTTGTCGAGGGTGCAACAAGCACGTCCGGTGAACAGGTCAGGGTTCCATAGCCGCAGGCAGAACAGTTGAAACTGGAGCAGCAGCACGGCCAGGTGGACTGGGGACAGCAAGGAGTCATCATACCAGGTAGTCCTGAGGCATGGTCCTAGGGCTCAGGTCCTCCGAGAGAAAGACAGAAAGAGAGAAAGAGAGAATTAGAGAGAGCATATTTAAATTCACACAGGACACCAGATAAGACAAGATAAATACTCCAGATGTAACAGACTGACCCTAGCCCCCCGACATATAAACTACTGCAGCATAAATACTGGAGGCTGAGACAGGAGGGATCAGAAGACACTGTGGCCCCATCCGATGATACCCCCGGACAGGGCCAAACAGGCAGGATATAACCCCACCCACTTTGCCAAAGCACAGCCCCCACACCACTAGAGGGATGTCTCCAACCACCAACTTACCGTCCTAAGACAAGGCAGAGTATAGCCCACAACGATCTCCGCCATGGCACAACCGAAGGGGGGGGCGCCAACCCAGACAGGAAGACCACGTCAGTTACTCAACCCACTCAAGTGACGCACCCCTCCCATGGACGGCATGGAAGAACACCAGTAAGCCAGTGACTCAGCCCCTGTAATAGGGTTAGAGGCAGAGAATCCCAGTGGAAAGAGGGGAACCGGCAAGGCAGAGACAGCAAGGACGGTTCGTTGTTCCAGCCTTTCCGTTCACCTTCACACTCCTAAAGGGTCTGAATACTTATGTAAATGTGATATTTCAGTTTTTTATTTTTTATAAATTAGCAAAAATGTATTAAAAAACTGTTTTTGCTTTGACATCATGGGGTATTGTGTGTATATTGATAAGGGAAAAAAATGTATTTAATACATTGTAGAATAAGGCTGGCTGTAAAGTAACAAAATGCTTAAAAAGTCAAGGGGTCTGAAGGCACTTTGTGAAGTAAGTCGGAAATTACAAAAAGGGTGCTATTGCTTCATCTAATGCCTTCGCTTGGATGTACCGTGTCATTTAAACCTGAAAGGTAGAGCAAGAGGTAGAGAGACAGAGAGAGAGGAAAGCTAGAGGAAGAGCGCGAGAGAGGTAGAGAGAGAAGGAGATAAAGGGAGAGGGAGAGAGATTATTGACTTAGTTTTCTTTGTTATCTTTCGTTCCAGCCTATTAAGAGTTAAGGTATATGCTTTCTCCCCTCCCAGGCTCTTCACAGCACTTGTCCCTTTCAGTTATCAGGGCTAAATCACAGTTACATCAGTATTCTGTAGAGTGGAGAGAAACATGTTTGTATTGATATTTAGGTGTTTGTTTGAGTAGGAAACATGAACTACTGACATTGTTGAATATTAGTTTGACAAAAACTACTATTTCTGTTTTGAAACACAGTCATCTTGACTTTCAGAACAGGTAATATATAATATTATTTCTTAGCTTGCGAGGTCATAGTACTTCTGCTCATCTATTCAAAACTATGAAACACAAAACTATCTCCATAACAGCATGAAACATAGTGTGGTAGATGACACCGGAAAACACATGCATTCTCTCCTTTTTATTGAATAATACATGGCTCTTTTCACTGAAATATACATGAACGTTTTAAGTCATCTTTCCAGATGACTACTGTGCATTATTATGTAACCTGTGGATCAGCTGATGAATGAAACATATCCAATTCCACCCTGTGTTTTGTGTTGCATAAACCTTAAGATGAAGAAGCAGCAAGGAGACCATTGGGGCCCCTATCGTTGTTTGGATGAAAGCAAACAGCTTTTTCCTCATGGAGATCCACCTTACTGTTAGGCATTGTTAGGCCGTTTACGTCACGATGCATAGTTGACTGTTACATAAAGCCCCATAATTGCCATATTTATTTTCTCTTTCGCTCACTGTTCGACAAGACAAAGCCAGTCCCTCCGTGATTGTCTTTGTTAGGTTGGATTGGTGTGTGTGTGTGTGTGACTCTGGGGGAAGATGTGGAGTCCTAAGGTGCTTCTCTCAATTATGCCAGAGAGTGAATATTTGTTTATGCCTGTTTGTCATTGTCTGACTGGCTCAGACCGTAATGCATCATTTAGAAAACAAGTAGGAATGCAAATGGATGCTAAATGGTGAAGAGCAGAAACCGCTGGGTAAGATACCTACTCGGCACACCACCCAAAATTCTTACTTACAAGCCCTTAACCCTCCTGTTGTGTTCGTTTCAAGTTAATCAATTCTGTGTTCCCGGTCCAAAATGACCACCCTATTATAGCGGATTATAAATCAATAATAATACATATATTATCACATAATGTTGTGTTAGATCTTTTTATCAACTTAAGTTCTTGTGAACATTACAAGTTTTGAACTTCTATTTGCTATTTATGGCCTGTAAATAGACACTCTAATGACACTCTAATGTACTTGTCCTCTTGCTCAGTTGTGCACCAGGGCCTCCCACCCTTCTTTCTATTCTGGTTAGAGACAGTTTGTGCTGCTCTGTGAAGGGAGTAGTACACAGCGTTGTACGAGATCTTCAGTTTCTTGGCAATTGCTCACATGGAATAGCCTTCATTTCTCAGAACAAGAATAGACTGATGAGTTTCAGAAGAAAATTCTTTGTTTCTGGCCATTTTGAGCCTGTAATTGAACCCACAAATGTTGGTGCCCCAGATACTCAACTAGTCTAAAGAAGGCCAGTTTTATTGCTTCTTTAATCAGAACAACAGTTTTCAGCTGTGATAACATAATTGCAAAAGGGGTTTCTAATGATCAATTAACCTTTTAAAATGATAAACTTGGATTAGCTAACACAACGTGCCATTGGAACACAGGAGTGATGGTTGCTGATAATGGGCCTCTGTACGCCTATGCAGATATTCCATACAAAATCTGCAGTATCCAGCTACAATAGTCATTTACAACATTAACAATGTCTACACTGTATTTCTGATCAATTTGACGCTATTTTAATGGACAAAAAATGTCTAAGTGACCACAAACTTTTGAACGGTAGAATAAACAGTGCCTTGCGAAAGTATTCGGCCCCCTTGAACTTTTCGACCTTTTGCCACATTTCAGGCTTCAAACATAAAGATATAAAACTGTAATTTTTTGTGAAGAATCAACAACAAGTGGGACACAATCATGAAGTGGAACGAAATTTATTGGATATCTCAAACTTTTTTAACAAATAAAAAACTGAAAAATTGGGCGTGCTAAATTATTCAGCCCCTTTACTTTCAGTGCAGCAAACTCTCTCCAGAAGTTCAGTGAGGATCTCTGAATGATCCAATGTTGACCTAAATGACTAATGATGATAAATAGAATCCACCTGTGTGTAATCAAGTCTCCGTATAAATGCACCTGCTCTCTGATAGTCTCAGAGGTCCGTTTAAAGCGCAGAGAGCATCATGAAGAACAAGAAACACACCAGGCAGGTCCGAGATACTGTTGTGGAGAAGTTTAAAGCCGGATTTGGATACAAAAAGATTTCCCAAGCTTTAAACATCCCAAGGAGCACTGTGCAAGCGATAATATTGAAATGGAAGGAGTATCAGACCACTGCAAATCTACGAAGACCCGGCCGTCCCTCTAAACTTTCAGCTCATACAAGGAGAAGACTGATCAGAGATGCAGCCAAGAGGCCCATGATCACTCTGGATGAACTGCAGAGATCTACAGCTGAGGTGGGAGACTCTGTCCATAGGACAACAATCAGTCGTATACTGCACAAATCTGGCCTTTATGGAAGAGTGGCAAGAAGAAAGCCATTTCTTAAAGATATCCATAAAAAGTGTTGTTTAAAGTTTGCCACTAGCCACCTAGGAGACACACCAAACATGTGGAAGAAGGTGCTCTGGTCAGATGAAACCAAAATCGAACTTTTTGGCAACAATGCAAAACGTTATGTTTGGCGTAAAAGCAACACAGCTCATCACCCTGAACACACCATCCCCACTGTCAAACATGGTGGTGGCAGCATCATGGTTTGGGCCTGCTTTTCTTCAGCAGGGGCAGGGAAGATGGTTAAAATTGATGGGAAGATGGATGGAGACAAATACAGGACCATTCTGGAAGAAAACCTGATGGAGTCTGCAAAAGACCTGAGACTGGGACGGAGATTTGTCTTCCAACAAGACAATGATCCAAAACATAAAGCAAAATCTACAATGGAATGGTTCACAAATAAACATATCCAGGTGTTAGAATGGCCAAGTCAAAGTCCAGACCTGAATCCAATCGAGAATCTGTGGAAAGAACTGAAAACTGCTGTTCACAAACGCTCTCCATCCAACCTCACTGAGCTCGAGCTATTTTGCAAGGAGGAATGGGCAAAAATGTCAGTCTCTCGATGTGCAAAACTGATAGAGACATACCCCAAGCGACTTACAGCTGTAATCGCAGCAAAAGGTGGCGCTACAAAGTATTAACTTAAGGGGGCTGAATAATTTTGCACGGCCAATTCTTCAGTTTTTTATTTGTTAAAAAAGTTTGAGATATCCAATAAATTTCTTTCCACTTCATAATTGTGTTTGAAGCCTGAAATGTGGCAAAAGATCGAAAAGTTCAAGGGGGCCGAATACTTTCGCAAGGCACTGTATATATATATATATATATATATATATATATATATATATATATATATATATATATATATATATATATATATATATATATATATATATATATAGTTGAAGTCAGAAGTTTACATCCACTTAGGTTGGAATAATGAAAACTCGTTTTTCATCCACTCCACAAAATTTCTTGTTAACAAACTATAGTTTTAGCAAGTCGGTTAGGACATCTACTTTGTGCATGACACAAGTCATTTTTCCAACACTTGTTTACAGACAGATTATTTCACTTATAACTCACTGTATCACAATTCCAGTGGGTCAGAAGTTTACATACACTAAGTTGACTGTGCCTTTAAACAGCTTGGAAAATTCCAGAAAATTATGTCATGGCTTTAGAAGCTTCTAATAGGCAAATTGAAGTCATTTGGAGGTGTAACTGTTTATGTATTTCAAGGCCTACCTTCAAATTCAGTGCTTCTTTGCTTGACATCACGGGAAAATCAAATGAAATCAGCCAAGACCTCAGAAAAAAAGTTGTAGACCTCCACAAGTCTGGTTCATCCTTGGGAGCAATTTACAAACGCCTGAAGGTACCACGTTGATCTGTACAAACAATAGTACAGAAGTATAAACACCATGGGACCACGCAGCCATCATACCGCTCAGGAAGGAGACGCGTTCTGTCTCCTAGAGATGAACGTACTGTGGTGCAAAAAGTGCAAATCAATCCCAGAACAACAGCAAAGGACCTTGTGAAGATGCTGGAGGAAACAGATACAAAAGTATCTATATCCACAGTAAAACGAGTCCTATATCGACATAACCTGAAAGGCCGCTCAGCAAGAAAGAAGCCACTGCTCCAAAACTGCCATAAAAAAGCCAGACTACGGTTTACAACTGCACATGGGGACAAAGAAATGTCCTCTGGTCTGATGAAACAAAAATAGAACTGTTTGGCCATAATGACCATCGTTATGTCTGGAGGAAAAAGAGGGAGGCTTGCAAGCAGAAGAACACAATCCCAACCGTGAAGCACAGGGGTGGCAGCATCATGTTGTGTTGGTACTTTGCTGCAGGAGGGACTGGTGCACTTCACAAAATAGATGGCATCATGACGAAGGAAAATGATGTGGAAATATTGAAGCAACATCTCAAGACATCAGTCAGGAAGTTAAAGCTTGGTTGCAAATGGGTCTTCCAAATGGACAATGACCCCAAGCATACTTCCAAAGTTGTGGCAAAATGGCTTAAAGACAACAAAGTCAAGGTATTGGAGTGGCCATCACAAAGCCCTGACCTCAATCCCATAGAAAATTTGTGGGCAGAACTGAAAAAGCAAGGAGGCCTACAAACCTGACTCAGTTACACCAACTCTGTCAGGAGGAATGGGCCAAAATTCACCCAACGTATTGTGGGAAGCTTGTGAAGGCTACCCGAAACGTTTGACCCAAGTTTAAATTGTTTAAGGCAATGCTACCAAATACTAATTGAGTGTATGTAAACTTCTGACCGACTGGGAATG
Organism: Salmo salar; assembly: GCF_965601325.2. Lineage (NCBI taxonomy): Eukaryota > Metazoa > Chordata > Actinopteri > Salmoniformes > Salmonidae > Salmo > Salmo salar. The sequence continues at coordinate 55,998,387 of NC_138305.1, read as the reverse complement.
TGCTGAAAGAAATAAAATCTGAAATAAATAATTCTCTCTACTATTATTCTGACATTTCACATTCTTAAAATTAAGTGGTGATCCTAACTGACCTAAGACAGGAAAGTTTTACTAGGATTCAATGTCAGGAATTGTGAAAAACTGAGTTTAAATGTATTTGGCTAAGGTGTATGTAAACTTCCTACTTCAGCTGTATTATCATTGTAACTATATAGCATTTGCAAAGTCATCAACAGCTATTCTTTCAATTAAAACCAGAATTCAACAAAAACTATTAAATACAATAGGCCTAGGGTTTCAAGCTCTCGTTGTTTTCAAATGTAATGATATTTAGCGATATTGAATTGTGTTTGGTTGTCAACGCAACCAAATATCAACATTTGAAGGAGATGTATCTTCTGCTTGGATAGTTCTCAAGCCTCGGTTGAAAACGCGTCTCCTTCCTGAGCAGTATGACGGCTTCGTGGTCCCATGGTGTTTATACTTGCGTACTATTGTTTGTACAGATGAACGTGGTACCTTCAGGCGTTTGGAAATTAGTCCCAAGGATGAACCAGACTTGTGGAGGTCTACACATTTTTTTCTGAGGTCTTTGCTGTTTTCTTTAGATTTTTCCATGATGTCAAGCAAAGAGGCACTGAGTTTGAAGTTAGGCCTTGAAATACATCCACAGGTACACCTCCAATTGACTCAAATTATGCAATTAGCCTATCAGAAGCTTGGAATTCTCCAAGCTGTTTAAAGGCACAGTCAACTTAGTGTATGTAAACTTCTGACCCACTGGAATTGTGATACAGTGAGTTATAAGTGAAATAATCTGTCTGTAAACAAGTGTTGGAAAAATTACTTGTGTCATGTACAAAGTAGATGTCCTAACCGACTTGCCAAAACTATAGTTTGTTAAGAAGAAATGTGTGGAGTGGTTGAAAAACGAGTTTTAATGACTCCAACCTAAGTGTATGTAAACTTCCGACTTCAACTGTATATGAGTGATAAGGTATGGTCACATTTCATTTCCTCTGTTAAACGTACACTTTGGAATGACCTTGACTGCAACAGGGAATGTATTTTGTTTTTAAGTGGAGATCTCTCAACAATTATTTTCATGATAGCACATTGGTAATAGTCAGTGAAACTATTGTACAGTAGCTAATTTGGGCTTGGTTAAAACCCTGTATGGGAGATCAAAGGGTAGCTGTGGATATATAGATCAACTCTCCAGTAGGAGGGGCAGCACAGCCTATAGTTTTTTCTGCCAGTGGATATAACGTTGAATATCTGACGTTGTTGTAACAGACGTTTGTCTATGTTGAAATTTGGTCACCATGATGACATAATCCTGTGGTTGAAATTTCACCCTCAAAATAACAGTTGATGACTTTCTTCAAATCCAATGTATTTTCCAAGTAAATTCCACGTCACAATATGTTGACAAATTACGTTGAAACAATGTTGATTCAACCAGTTAGTGCCTAGTGGGTAGCCCCTTTGTCAGGTGGGTGATTGGTGGTTTTATTGTATGATTGAGCATTAAGACTGAACAATGTATTAAGAGATGATTGTGTTATGCTCAGGCATTAGAAATGAGTGTGGTTTTGGCCAGTAAATTGATATAGATGCAAAGAATCACTTATCCCTTAACACTTGGTTGGCTCCAAAAAGGTTGGCATTTCTTAAACATGCATACATTTATATCTTTTCCCAAAGCCACCCTCATCCTAGCCTGGGTTCCAGTCTGTTTAGCTAACATTCCACTCCTTCCCACTGGGCACAGACGTCAATTCAACGTCTATTCCATGTTGGTTCAATGTAATTACGTGGAAACAACATTGATTCAACCAGTGTGTGCCCAGTGGGTTGTAAAAGACTGCAGAGAGGCCAATCTGTTTAGCATAACAACGAGTGCCAAGGAGTGGAATGATAGCTAAACAGACTGGTCCCTAGGCTTTCCTCCTCCATCTCTGATAAAAATGCTATTATACCAGCCTGCATACAGTGTCTCCGCTGTAATAATAATTCACCCATGCTAAAATATGACAACCACCCTTATTTCCAAAATTGTGCATGATTTGAGCATGTGAAGGCAATTTAAATAAATACAATTGATCTTCATCAAATATTTACTGTATGTCTCTAAGTGCCAGCAGGGTAAACGGACTGGAAACGAAGCACTTGTATTTCACCTAATTTCCACCCCCACCTAACGGTATAATATATTAAAGAGTGGATATCCCCAGATGTATCCCGGATCATCTCAAGAACAGCCGTGCTCCATGCGATTGGCCCAGGACGGCAAACAAGGCTTGTCTGTTTTTGACGCGACCACACCTGACCCACCTATCTTTATGGAAATGGAGCGGAACAGAAGATCGTGCCGTGTCCCCATCCCAGCCTGCCTCTCCCCATTCCCAATCAATGTCCCCCATCCCATATATGGAAGCAGTCGATAACCTTATCAAGACATGCAGAAAGATCTGCACTTGACTAGAGTGGGTGTGGCAGGCAGTCCCATGCAGCCCCAGCTCCACGATTTGAACAGACAGCATTGTGTCTATTGCACCCCGCCTACCCTCTATCCGTACCTCCCTCCACCCCGCCATCTCTCCCTCCATCCTTTTACCAAAGGGAGTGAAGGAGAATCCCTTTTTTTGAACTGCAGTGTTTTTTTTTCTGTAATAGGTTGACTGGCTGACTGTCTGCAGTGGCGGGGAGAGGGATGGACCCTTACAACCTCTCCCTACCTCTTCCTCTCTCTTCCCCTCTCTCAGTCTCTCTTCCTGTCTCCCTCGCTCTCCCTCTCTTTCTCTCCGATTGGTATTCTGGAGCAGTGGGCCTGTTCTGCAGTGTGGGTTTGTGAATGCTCGTGCACGTCGAGAGAGGAGAGGGGAATCGCATTTCAGTGGTGGGCGGGGTGAGGACTGGAGGGAACTGGGAGTGTACATGCACGCACGGTGCTGCGCCAGGAAATCCTCTCTGGAAGGACTATGTCATGGTTTTATTTTAGAGGCAGAGCATGTATGTAGATCTGTGATTCATACAGAAATGGAATATCGTATTATTGACTATTTTCATAAACCACGAGCTGACATGCTATCTGTTTTCTGATACAATGAGATCGAATGTCCCCCAAAAAATCTTATTGTTTTAGAAGGCTCTTTTCCTTGTCTCAGTGTTGTGAAATGACATTGATAGAATAGTACGGTACATAGTAGCCTTGAGACATGACTTTGAAAGGTGAGAAAAATGTCTGATGAACAGAACACCATTCAGTTTAAGCAGGCATTGGGTCAAGAATCAGTGCGGCTTGGTTGGGTTCTGTTTCGGAGGACGCACGGCTCTCGACATTCGCCTCTACCCGAGTCCGTACGGGAGTTGCAGCGATGGGACAAGACTGTGACTACCAATTGGATACCATGAAAAAGGGGTAAAAAAATGTAATAAATAATAAACCTGACAGAGCTTTTTTATTTTATTTAACCTTTATTTACCTAGGCAAGTCAGTTAAGAACAAATTCTCATTTACAATGACGGCCTACCCCGGGCCAAACATGGACGACGCTGGACCAATTGTGCGCCGCCCTATGGGACTCCCAATCACAGCCGGATATGATACAGCCTGGATATACTGCACAGTACACTACTGTAGCCTAATTCTGAAGAGTCTGTAGGTTTTTAATGAGTACAAATTTACATGGTGGTTGCAGCAGTATCGTAAGGATGTCCCATTATTAGCTTGGCTTGTTCATTCCTATGGTTTAACCAGAATGCAGCAGCCACTACTCTTAAACCTTTGGATGCCGTCTACCATAGTGACCTTCGCTTATCACAGGCGACAGTTTTAATACTCAGCACTGCATCCTGTATCAAAAGGTTGGTTGGTCCTCCATTGAAGTCCCGTAGATCACTTCACTATTCCCTTTTTGTTTACAAGCTTCTGACTTACCTAACTTTGTTGGTGAAGTATCAAAACCTGAGTTACAAAAGCCGTTGACAGGGTTGGTTAACTCTTGAGGTTCCGCGGGCATCCACCGAATTAGGTTAACCAACTTTTACTTTTAATGCGCCTCTTCCGCTGGAACAATTTGCAGAACTCATTGCAATTAGATGCTCTGGTGCTGCTCAGGCAGTTTATGGTGTTAATTGAGGACCAAGTAGCAGAAGGACTACCTGTTTTTCATACACTTTGTGTTTTGTATTAATTGCTGTTTGTTTTCCATTGGATTGGTTGTTCTATGGTTGTGATCAGGGCACCCTTGGGAATGAGACCATGGACTCAATTGGTTTTCCCTGAAAAAATACAGAATAATAATGAGAATAGGGCTATTTCCATTGTATTTTCCCCTCACTGCCGGCACCCGCAAGCCACAGAATGGACAGTCTGTTCCCTAGAATACGTTACAGGGGGACTGGGGAAGACTTCAATGGATTTTCTCTGAGCGCCGGTTGAACCCAATTACACTTGAAGCAATAAATCCTTACCAATGCAATTTCCCTTCCAGACCTGCCAGCCCCCTCCCCTCTCTTATCCTCTCCTTGCTTTCTCTCTCTCTCTCTCTCTCTCTCTCTCTCTCTCTCTCTCTCTCTCTCTCTCTCTCTCTCTCTCTCTCTCACTCTCTCTCGTATCCTCTCCTTGCTTTCTCTTGCTCTCTCTTATCCTCTCCTTGCTTTCTCTCGCTCTCTCTCTCACTCTCTCACTGTCTCTCGCACACGCTTGCTTGTTCTCTTTTTCTCTTGCTCTCTTGTTATAGCACTGACCTTCATCTTTCTCTCCCTTCCTTTCTTCCTCCTCCCCATCGCCCGCTCTCCCTCCCCCCTTTCTTCTCCCACCCTCTAAGTAGCCCTCTGTCACCCCACCTCTCTCTTTCTCAATTTCCCTCTCTCATCTCTCTCCACCTCTCCCTTTCCTTTCCAACCCCTGCCCTCACCGCTTTCTCTCTCTCACCCCCACTCTTTCTCAGCATTCCACTGGGGGCAGTCTTTTCCCATTGGGCTGTGGCACATATAGCTTCTTGCCCTCTCCCAGTCTCTCCCTGGCTCTGACGGGCTGTTTAACAGTAACCACCTGTGGGAACAGAACAGGCACATCAAGACATATTAACAATTAACCAGAAGGTCTGTCTGTCTGTCTGTTTGCGTGTCCTAAGTGCAGCCGTTCTCTGGACATGATGACCTCTTCACTTGACAGATGCTATCACCTCTGTCTCTCATTCAGTAGCGACCCATCATTCAGGGAAGGTAGCCACAGATAAAATTATGTCAAATCACGTTATATGTACAGTAGCTTTGATTGGACTGATCATGTCAACATCATACTTTCAAAATCTTAGCTAGCAGCCATCATTTAGGAATCAAGTCGACATTCTACTGGCTCAATGACGTCATCATGATTCAACCTTGTTTTTTCCGAGTTCCCAGTTGTTTTGAAAGCACCATAAATCCAGAGAATGCCAGACTTCAATGACAACATTTGCCCACGAAGGACTGCTGTGCCACCTTTCTGTTCAAGTGAGCCCAGCACAACAAGGTGAGTCCAAAGATGTATTGTATGCTGCTTCATAAATGATGTACTATGCCAGGGAGATATGTATATTGTAGCTAAGAAAGTAATACTAAGTTCTGAATTCTGTCACTGTACATTTCAATAGTGCTAAACAAATAGTTATATTGACTACGTCCGTCCTAGCTCGCTCATTGATGTCTTAATCGAAATTACAGATTGCCTCTTATCCGCTTGTCGTCCCCTTATGCCATAGTTTATACATCTCAATTGTCATTAGAAACCACATTTGTTTAAGCAAGTCAGCCATGTTTTTTTTTTAAAAGGCGGTAAATGAGGCTGAATGAACTGTTTCGCTGCCAGACAAGGCTCCGCTGATAGCCAGGTGTAGCAGTGATAAAGTGTTGGGACAGCTTTATGTAGGCCCTAACAGTTTGTGGGCACTGTTTGTCACCGTTATAGTGCAATTAATGTATTGTGAAGTGTTGTGTTGTGGCTTTTCTGGAATCCAGGCAGAGATGGAGATTCATTTTCTTAGGTATTAATCATTCAAACATTTATTTTGTATTGTGGCATGGCATCAGTGAGATTCAAACGTATGATCTTCTGTTCTCTATCCATGGAATTATCCACTGTGCCACCAGGATGGAGCTAGCATGCCATATTTTTTTTTAACTCCTACAAAGCTGTTCATTTTGATCAATTCAAACAGACCCCATTTCAAAAGGAAACAAGCGCTCATTAAGATCAGGTGTGGCCAATTCGTGGGCACGACCAACACACCTGAACACACTTAACAAGATAGAGGATAGAGAGTTTCGTTGATGCTGAGAATTAAATGTATGTGTTTTTAAGTAACATTCTTAGTTCTTGTGGTTTTAACGGATAGTTTTGTTAAAGTTCTGAGAAAGGAATGTATGTTTCTAAATAACATTCTTAGACCGTTCTTTGAACATTACTAAAGTTTTCTTGTGTTTTTCATGTAAAGTGTTCTTAAGGTTATGCTGAAGTACTGAACTTTCCACAGAAGAACATTGTTTCTTAACATTCTCTGAACTATTTGAGAACGTAACTTGAAATAGAACCATGAGGAAACCTGTAGGAAACGTTATGCTGAAGTACTGTAATTCCCACAGAAGAATGTTGTTAACGTTCTCAGAACTATTTGAGAACCTTCCCAATGTCAAAACAGCTGGAGAACATTCCTAGAATATTACGAAAATGGAGTTAAATGTAACTTGTTTTAACTTTTAGGAAACATTCTGTTAAAGTAATTTACAACACTTTTTTTGTTGTTGGTTAATTTCCTTAATTGTGCTGAGAATGTTTCAAAGCCAAGCAACTATCCTGCACCATTCCCAGAAAGTTGTGGGAATGTTGTATGCAAAATAACCACAGGACAACCACACTCTCACTAAGCTCTAAGAAACATATCCTTCTCAGAATATGATGTGCTAGCTCAACAACATGTAAAATCACCAAAGGTAATGATACAAACAGTATCACTGAGACATTATTTATGCTGTAAATTGTGTTTGTCAAATGATGCCTCATCAGAGGCACAGCCTGAGAGCCTAATGTCAGAGATTACTAGTTGTTACGAGCTGCAGCACCACCACCATCTTCTCCTCAACATGGAGACTCACTAACCCAGGGTTTCCCAAACTCGGTCCTCTGGACCCCAAGAGGTGCCCGTTTTGTTTTTTTGTCCTAGCACTACACAGCTGATTAAAATAATCAACTAATCATGAAGCTTTGATAATTTGAATTAGCTGTGTAATGTCAGGGCAAAAACCTAAATGTGAACCCCGCTGCACTAACCCCTGCATATTTAATAGGGCCTCTTTTGAACACCTATTTTTATCAGCTGGGTTGAATAATTCAGTGCATACTTCTCCTGTTCAGTTCGGTCTGCGTGCATGTGTGTTTATGTGTGTGTGTGTGTGTGTGTGTGTGCGTGTGTGTGTGTGTGTGTGTGTGTGTGTGTGTGTGTGTGTGTGTGTACCCCTCCACTAAACAGAGAGTCAGGAACGGAACACTTTGTTTTCATCTGTCAGTCATGTACTTCGGTTTAGCGCCCTGTTGTATTATCAAAAGTCTTCCTACGAAGAAAATAATCAAATATTCAGTTTATCCTGTCAAGTGCGTGGGAGAAACATTTTGTTTTTTAATCTTAAATTTCAGAGCCTTCGTCATCACCCCAGAGTCTTACGACAAATCGGAGTGGGTGTAAAATATGTCTGGACAACACATAATCCACTGGAGTTTAGGCTGGTGTGTGTGTGTGTGTGTGTGTGTGTGTGTGTGTGTGTGTGTGTGTGTGTGTGTGTGTGTGTGTGTGTGTGTGTGTGTGTGTGTGTGTGTGTGTGTGTGTGTGTGTGTGTGTGTTTGTGTGTGTGTTTGTGTGTGTGTGCGTGTGTGTGTGTACGTGCGCGTGTGGCTCCTGTATTCAACATTGTATATGGCCTCTGCTAACAACGACGCCTCGCCTCAAACCATTCTCCAAAAGGCCAGTGGTTGAATAGCATCCCACAATCACGCACAGAGAGCAACAACCAAGACTAAACGTTTGATTTGCAACCAAACAGCACAATCAGGGAAGTAGTCCCTCTTCATTGGCTTATGTCTTTTAATGGCATGATAACAGCTAGCTACCATTGCAGAGAAGTAAGGCTCTTAGTTGCCACCACCGTACTTCAAAGTGTTGTCATACAAAATATTGAATTAAACACCAGTTATGACAGCAGCAGTCCTGAGCTCTGAGCTCCAGAAATAGGCAATAAACAGTCACTGTTCCACATTTGACTGGGCAGTTGGGTTATGCCAATTATCCAGGAAAAGCTTCAGATGTACAGTTGAAGTCGGAAGTTTACATCCACTTAGGTTGGAGTCATTAAAACTCGTTTTTCAACCACTTCACAGATTTCTTGTTAACAAACTATAGTTTTGGCAAGTCAGTTAGGACATCTACTTTGTGCATGACACAAGCAATCTTTCCAAAAACTGTTTACAGACAGATTATTTCACTTATAACTCACTGTATCACAATTCCTGTCGGTCAGAAGTTTACATACACTAAGTTGACTGTGCCTTTAAACAGCTTGGAAAAATCCAGAAAATGATGTCATGGCTTTAGAAGCTTCTGATAGGCTAATTGACATCATTTGAGCCAATTGGAGGTGTAACTGTGGATGTATTTCAAGGCCTGCCTTCAAACTCAGTGCCTCTTTGCTTGACATCATGGGAAAATCAAAAGAAATCAGCCAAACACCTGAAGGTACCACGCTCATCTGTACAAACAATAGTACGCAAGTATAAACACCATGGGACCATGCAGCCATCATACCGCTCAGGAAGGAGACGCGTTCTGTCTCCTAGAGATGAATGTACTTTTCTGCGAAAAGTGCAAATCAATCCCAGAACAACAGCAAAGGACCTTGTGAAGATGCTGGAGGAAACAGGCACAAAAGTATCTATATCCACAGTAAAATGAGTCCTATATCGACATAACCTGAAAGGCCGCTCAGCAAGGAAGAAGCCACTGCTCCAAATCTGCCATAAAAAAGCCAGACTACGGTTTATGACTGCACATGGGGACAAAGATTGTACTTTTTGGAGAAATATCCTCTGGTCTGATGAAACAAAAATAGAACTGTTTGGCCATAATGACCATCGTTATGTTTGGAGGAAAAAGGGGGAGGCTTGCAAGCAGAAGAACACCATCCCAACCGTGAAACACGGGGGTGGCAGCATCATGTTGTGGTGGTGCTTTGCTGCAGGGACTGGTGCACTTCACAATAGATGGCATCATGAGGAAGGGAAATGTATGTGGATATATTGAAGCAACATCTCAAGACATCAGTCAGGAAGTTAAAGCTTGGTCGCAAATGGGTCTTCCAAATGGACAATGACCCCAAGCATACTTCCAAAGTTGTGGCAAAATGGCTTAAGGACAACAAAGTCAAGGTATTGGAGTGGCCATCACAAAGCCCTGACCTCAATCCTATAGAAAATTGTGGGCAGAACTGAAAAAGCATGTGTGAGCAAGGAGGACTACAAACCTGACTCAGTTACACCAGCTCTGTCAGGAGGAATGCGCCAAAATTCACCCAACTTTTTTTGGGAAGCTTGTGGAAGGCTACCCGAAATGTTTGACACAAGTTTAACAATTTAAAGGCAATGCTACCAAATACTAATTGAGTGTATGTAAACTTCTGACCCACTGGGAATGTGATGAAAGAAATAATAGCTGAAATAAATCCTTCTCTCTACTGTTATTCTGACATTTCACATTCTTAAAATAAAGTGGTGATCCTAACTGACCTAAGACAGGGAATGTTTACTAGGATTAAATGTCAGGAATTGTGAAAAACTGAGTTTAAATGTATTTGGCTAAAGCGTATGTAAACTTTCGACTTCAACTGTAAGTCAACCTGTTGCTGCCTCAGCTGTGTGATGCTGTATGACTGTAAAGAATGCTACACACCATGAGTATGTTAAAGAGCTCTGAAATACATTTACTGTATTATCTTGCTTTTGCTGACCGGCATGGCAGAATAGGCTTTCAGTTGTGATTATGAACTTGTTGTGTATTTGTGTGTGGTAGTATGTGTGAGAGAGAGAGAGAGAGAGAGAGAGAAAGAGAGAGACAGATGGTCCAGGCACAATCTTGTCCTGTGTTTTAGCCGCATGTGTGTGTGTGTGTGAAGTCTTGTTCACTGTGTGTGTCCCGTAGTGTTGTGTTGTTCTCTGCGTCGCTCCAGGGCCGGCGCTGTGGCACCTGATGGTAAACAGGGTGAAATGCCAAGACAACAGGCTATCTATTCACTAAGGAATGCTATGAAGAGACAGCACAGAGCAAGCTGTTGCACTGCAGTATTTCCACAATGTGTACACACACACACACACACACACACACACACACACACACACACACACACACACACACACACACACACACACACACACACACACACACATTCATTAATTCCAATTAGACTGGTTTGGATTCCTCATTTACCAAAATGGTTGCCATTATCATCCCATTCTGGAACTTTGAGGGTTGATGACCTGGCACCTCTAGTAATTTAATGGGATCTCTTTGGTCATGACTAACAAAACAATAGTGCCCACTCAAATACACTATCCAGCTAGCACATAACATTCTGAGAACCATATGTTTCTTAGAGTTTTGTGAGAGTGTGGTTGTCCTATGGTTATTTTGCATACAACTTTCCACAACTTTCTGGGAATGGGGCAGGATAGTTACTTGGCTTTGGAACATTCTCAGCACATTTAAGGAACATTACTTTAACAGAACATTTTGTAAAAGTTAAAACATGGTTATATTTCATTTCAATTTTGGTCCTGTAATGTTCTAGGAACATTCTCCAACTGGTTTGACATTGGGAATGTTCTCAAATAGTTCAGAGAACGTTAAGAAACAACCTTTGTCTGTGGGAATTTAAGTTCTTCAGCATAACCTTTCCTACAGGTTTCCTCTTGGTTCTATTTAAATTCACTTTCTCAAATTGTTCCAAGAAAGTTAAGAAAACGTTCCACAAAAAAAAAAAAACATTAGTAACGTTCAGAAAACGTTCTAAGCATGTTATTTAAAAACATATATTCCTTTCTCAGAACGTGAAAAAATCTTACCATAAAACCACAAGAAAACATTAGTAATGTCATTTAAAAACATTCCATTCTCAGCATCAACAAAACTCTCTATCCTCTCTTGTTAAGTGTGTTAAGGTGTTGCCACGGCTGTCTGAAGAAGGAGACCAAGGTGCAGTGTATGTATTGTTCCACATTTTATTATAACTGTGAAACTATGCAAGACCTACAAATGAGCTACTAAACAAAATAACAAACCGTGACGAAGAGGTGAAACATACACTACCTCAACATAATCTCCCACAAAACCAAGTGGGAAAAACAACAACTTAAATATGATCCCCAATTAGAGACAACGATGACCAGCTGCCTCTAATTGGAGATCATCCCAATAAACAACAACATAGAAATACAGAAACTAGAACCAACATAGACATAAATCAACTAGACAAAACCCCCTGTCATGCCCTGACCTTCTCTACCATAGAAAATGAAAGCTTTCTATGGTCAGGACGTGACAGTACCCCCCCCCCCCCCCCCCCCCTCAAAACTGTGGACTCCGAACGCACAACCTTAAACAACAAAAAGACAGGGAGGGTTAGGGTGGGTGTCTAATGTCGGTGGCGGCTCTGGTGCAGGACGAAGAACCTTCACATCCCGCGGATCCTCCTGAATCGGAGGCGGTTCTGGTGCGGGACGAAGAGCCCTCACATCCTGCTTATCCACCAGCATAGGAGGCGGCTCCGGTTCGGGGCGTAGCCCCCGCTCCGCCAGCTGATCCCTCCGCTTTCGTGTCACAGGACCGCGGATCATCGCCGGAGACTCCGGACTGCAGACCGCCGCTGGAGACTCCGGACTGGGGGACGTCGCTGAAGACTCCGGACTGGGGGCCGTCGCTGGAGGCTCCGGACTGCGGGCCGTCGCTGGAGGCTCCGGACTGTGGGCCGTCTCAGGAGGTTCCGGACTGTGGGCCGTCTCAGGACGTTCCGCACTGTGAGCCGTCTCAGGAGGTTCCGGACTGTGGACCGTCTCAGGAGGTTCCGGACTGTGGGCCGTCTCAGGAGGTTCCGGACTGTGGGCCGTCTCAGGAGGTTCCGGACTGTGGGCCGTCTCAGGAGGTTCCGGACTGTGGAACTGTCGCCGGAAGCTTTGGACTGTGGAACTGTCGCCGGAAGCTCTGGACTGGGAACTGTCGCCGGAAGCTCTGGACTGGGAACTGTTGCCGGAAGCTCTGGACTGGGAACTATCTACAGAAGCTCTGGACTGGGAAGGCGCACTGGAGGCCTGATGCGTGGGGCTGGCATAGGTGCCGCCAGACTGGTAACACGCACCTCAGGGCGAGTGCGGAGTGCAGGAGCAGGACACACCGGACTGGGCAGGCGCACTAGAGGCCTGATGCGTGGGGCTGGCACAGGTGGCGCCAGACTGGTGACACGCACCTCAGGGCAAGTGCGAGGAGCAGGCGCAAGGCGTACCAGGTTGGATAGACTCACTGGAGGCCTGGTGCGTGGGGCAGGTACAGGATATACTGGGCCGTGGAGGCGCACCGGAGGTCTCGAGCGTAGAGCTGGCACAACCCGTCCTGGCTGAATGCTTACTTTCGCCCGGCAAATGCGTGCGCTGGCACAGGACGCACTGGGCTGTGAATGCGCATTGGCGACACAGTGCGCGGAGCCAGCACAGGATATCCTGGACCGAGGAGGCATACTGGAGACCAGGAGCGCTGAGCTGGCACCACCCTTCCTGGCTGAATGCTCACTCTAGCCCGGCAAATGCGGGGCGCTGGCAACGAGCGCACCGGGCTGTGAATGCGCACCAGAGATACAGTGCGCATCACCGCATAACACGGTGCCTGACTGGTCACATGCTCCCCACGATAAGCACGGGGAGTTGGTTCAGGTCTCCACCCTGACTCTGCCAATCTACCTGTGTGACCCCCCAAGTTTTTTTGGGGGGGCTGCCTCTCGTGCTTGCCTTGATGGTATAACGCCTCGTAATATCGCCGTTCTGCTCTCGCTGCCTCCAACTCCTCCTTCGGACGGCGATACTCCCGGGCCTTGTCCAGGGTCCTGCTCTATCCAGGATTTCCTCCCATGTCCAACTCATCTTCCCCATAAACGCACGCTGCTTGGTCTTTTGGTGGTGGGAGATTCTGTCACGGCTGTCTGAAGAAGGAGACCAAGGCGCAGCGTATGTATCGTTCCACACATTATTATAACTGTGAAACTATGCAAGACATACAAATAAGCTACTAAACAAAATAACAAACCGTGACGAAGAGGTGAAACATACACTACCTCAACATAATCTCCCACAAAACCTAGTGGGAAAAACAACAACTTAAATATGATCCCCAATTAGAGACAACGATGACCAGCTGCCTCTAATTGGAGATCATCCCAAAAAACAACAACATAGAAAAACAGAAACTAGAACCCCACATAGAAATAGATAAACTAGACAAAACCCAACATAGAAAAAAGAAACTAGAACCAACATAGACATAAATCAACTAGACAAAACCCCCTGTCACGCCCTGACCTACTCTACCATAGAAAATAAAAGCTTTCTATGGTCAGGACGTGACAGGTGTGTTGGCCGCTGCCACTAATTGGCCACACCTGATCTTAACGAGTGCTTGTTTCCTTTTAAATGGGGTCTGTTTGAATTGACAAAAATAAACAGCTTTGTGTGCGTAAAAATAAATGGCATGCTAGCTCCATCCTGGTGGTGCAGTAGACTAATCCTAAAGATACAGAATGGAAGATTATACGTTCAAACCTCACTGATGCTGTGTCACAATAAAAAATACATTTGTTTGCATGATTAATGTCTAAGGAAATGAATTTGTGTCCCATCTGTGCTTGTAGTTAAAACAAGTTAACCCAAAATCACCTAGCAGTGTTATTAAAGGTCTTAATGAAACATTCAGTGAACTTTTGAAGAAAGTTATTCAAAAACCTCCAAATAACCTATCATTTCTGTTGTCAGTGTTAATAAAATCTCCTGGAAAACTTTTAAGGAACCAGAGTTAACTTAGAATCTCCCTGCAACCTAAAAATAAATGTTCCCAGAACAGGCAAAATGTCTCACATCTTTTCTCAGAACATTTAAAAACATTACGTTTTGCCAGTCAGGAAATGTATGGCTTCATTCCTACAACCAACGTGAAACCAAAAACCTACGTTCCCACAACTTCCAATGAACCAAACGTGCTAGCTGAGTAGATATACTTAATTTACAGCAATGCAGCACTCTGTCAATCTATCTCTTTATAAAAAAGATAGATTCATAACACTTAGTTGGTTTTGTGAGATGAGATACTTATGATGATGTGTTGTGAATGCCCCAAGTGGCCAAATTGGCTGCTACACACACGTATTACCATAAACTGATTAGCAGTCTGACAAGTCTGACTACCTATCTGCATTTCTGGAGGACAGTTGATAGAACGGATGGAGGGAGGAATGGGAATGGAGGTGCGCACACACACACACACACACACACACACACACACACACACACACACACACACACACACACACACACAGTTGATAGGCGAGGGAACATGCAGTATAGCAGTCCACTGTAGCACATTATGTAATAGAAACACTATTATGCAACAACATCAGAAGGGGGTAGGGATGGAACATGAAGTCCATAAGAATATTTAATCACACACACAGTTATATCCTATTCCCTATAGTGCACTTCTTTTGATCAGGGTTCTGGTCAAAAGTAATGCATTATATAGGGAATAGGGTGCTATTTGGGACACAGACAAAGCCTATAACTTTCTCTAGCTGTCTTGGTCCCGTTAGCTCGTGATAACTAAGTCATGTTAATATCGACCCTCTCTTGACGAGGATTCATTCATTACACGATAAGAACACAGGAAGGGCTCCCTCCTCCAAGCTAGACTGATACAGTCATGTATGACTAAGAGCTCTGGGTAATTGATGTGTTGCTGTATCGGCACCGTTACAGTATGTTGCCTGGAATTTAAAGGTACAATCTGTGATGTTGCTGTACTGCTGTTCACTGGTCATATCAATTCATGCTACAGCCTAACCATTGATTCTTGAATAGTTACACTTTCAAATGCATCATGAGTTTAGTACAACTGTCTTAGCCCATCATAACTCCAAAATGAGGAGGAAATTGAAAATCATGTGGCTGAAAAACAAATCGCAGATTTTGGCTTTTAGAGCTGTAATGGTTGGCTAGCTGGAGGATCCTCCTCGGCGGTCGGTCGCTAAAGCGACGTTACGTAAAAGAGACGCGTCTTCACTAAAAGCCAAACTGAGTGTATGTGTGTGCGTGCATGCGTACGTCTGTTTCTCTGCTGTAATGACCCTTGTTATGAAAGGACTTCTAACGGTAGACTAAAGAAAGTTTGTGTGGTAGACTGGTACTAGAAATGGAAAAAGTCATCATTATCCCTGGCGCTGGTTCCTGTCAAGGGAGAGAAAGACCAAGGTAATCGCTTTTTTCTTAAGAGGAGTACAAAGTACAT
Source organism: Salmo salar (assembly GCF_965601325.2). NCBI lineage: Eukaryota > Metazoa > Chordata > Actinopteri > Salmoniformes > Salmonidae > Salmo > Salmo salar. Next base: position 55,982,761 of record NC_138305.1, on the reverse strand, counting down.
TAGCTCAAAGGAGCAACATTTGTTTTAAGAATCATTGATGTTCACAGCCACTATATCATACAAACTCCTACATTAGCTAATATTGGGGCATAGTTCATGTCTGTTGTTCAGGTATAACTGTGAGGGTCTAAATCCACTTAATATCAAATAGACCCACTTTCATATATTGTGTTTTTTCTCTTTCCCACCAGACAACTGTGGCAAACTGCAGTAATGTCAGTTGTAATCTCTTTATCACATTTCAATGTATCAGTTACTTCTCAAAACAACAAATCACATTTTGATGATGTTAATCAAATCATGTAGTACAATAAGACGTATTGTTGCCATATTTCACTTTTGGTGGTGGATACACAAGGCATTTTAAGAAATATCATTTTTTTATTTAGCCAGTTAAGAACAAATTCTTATTTTACAATGAAGGCCTACCCCGGCCAAACCCTCCCATATCCCGGACGACGCTAGGCCAATTGTGTGCCTGCCCTATGGAACTCCCGATCACGGCTGGTTGTCATACAGCCCGAGATCGAACCAGGGTCTGTAGTGACGCCTCTAGCACTGAGATGCGGTGCCCTAGACCGCTGCGCCACTCTTGAGCAAAATGTGGCTGCTTATGCCAGCAAATGCACACCTTGCATACGTTAGTCACGTTGCATACGTCAATGAATCAGATGTTACAAGAATACATCTGAACGTCATAAAGAGCTGAGAGAAATCCACGCTGTCAGTGGTGGCATTGCTTAGCAACTGATGCATATGGCGCAGAAACATACACGCGCGCGCACGGTCATACACCAACCTTAATCTCGAGACACAACCTGTTCCCTTCAGTTTACGACTCCATTAATTTCACTGCAGTTGGCTTTAGGCCCGCACCACGATACACACCCATCTGTCCGTCCTGCAGAGACCCTGAGAGAGAGCGAAAGAGCGAGAGAGAGAGAGCGAGAGAGAGCGAGCGAGAGAGAGCGAGCGAGAGAGAGAGAGAGACCAGCGCCATCTCATGGGCCTTGGCTGGCCATTGTGGCAGTTCACATTAAATGAAATGCTGAAGTCCACATAAAGAAGTTTAGGCAGCCAAATGAGTTGAGTCTGCCTTTTTTCCCAAGCTAATCCTTTCTGAATCAGTAAGGCCTCAACAGTAACGGACAACCACGAAGTAAAGATCAGCTCAGTAAGGTTTGTTAAGAGATGGAGATGTGGAGTGGTGCAGCCTGAGATCTTGTGTTGTTTTGTGCTGACAGTGACAGTAGCCACAGCTATCGATTTCAATATTCAGTCACATTACACGTCTTGTCTAGCCTAGTGTGTTTGTTTGTTAGTTTACCTGTTTGTGTGTGTGTGTGTGTGTGTTCAGTAAATTTCCGCCGTCGAAGAGGTAAACAGTGTGTGTGTGTGTGTGTGTGTGCGTGCGTGGTAGGAGATTAATGTATGTGGATTCAATTGAATTCCAGTCACAGTCATATTAATCATTGTAGAAAACAACCCCCTAGTGACAAAATGCATGAATCTCACCCTCCTGTATATGCCACATCTTGCAGTAAACGTGTTGGGCACCATGGAGGCTCAAAGTCAAACAGGAACTGAAGAGGGAGGACATTGAAACGTGTGGTAATTGTTACATATAGAGACCAACGCTTTAGAGGAGACACCGCTCTGTACAATGGTGAATGGATATTGGAAACGCGCTGGTGTTGAATAACGTTCAGAGATTTTGCTATTAGATCTCAAGGAGGAAAGCACAAACCAAAATCATGATACAGTCAGGGATATGATTCTCTCACACTGACTGTCATGATCTGACATTCTATTTGATGTAGAGTTGCGCAATTCTGGTATCCTTATTTAAATTCCAAGGTTTTCCTGGGAAAGCCTCCAACTCTAATTTGATGTCAAAGTATTTGACCCACAACACAGGGGGAAAGTGACCATGGTTATGAGGCACCACAGCTCTCTGTGCTGGAACGTCAGCGGTGAGTCACACTGGTAATTAGAAGCGGTACAGTGCACCAATTGTGTTGCACACTCCTACACACACAGTCAATGTAAACATTAGCATAATAGCAGAAAACCTGGCAGCTAGCAGCAGGTGCAGCAGGTGGGTTTAGACTATAGAGAAACCAGGTAATTGAACCCTTAAGAGTCTAAGCCTTTTGGGGGTTTGGGGGGGGGGTCTACCAGTGTTGTAGTACTTGAGATCGGTTTCGAGATCACATATTAAGTGTCTTGGTCTTGTCTCTGTGTCAGATACATTTGTACTGGGTCTTGACTCGGTCTCGGACAGTGAGGACTTGTAATTTCATCCCTAGACCAGCGTAGTAAAAAAACTCCTACTTATCAGCTTCCATTCAGTCAGCTCATAAAACTGCTTCGCCAGGCCACATATATCCACTCCTTTATTGAAACATGAATACAGTATCTTAACAGCCTTTATCTCTATTATAGACATGTTAGTACAGTGGTGAACCTATAGGTCTTCAGTGTGTGACAGGTTAGTACAGTGGTGAACCTATAGGTCTTCAGTGTGTGACAGGTTAGTACAGTGGTGAACCTATAGGCCTTCAGTTTGTGACAGGTTAGTACAGTGGTGAACCTATAGGTCTTCAGTGTGACAGGTTAGTACAGTGGTGAACCTATAGGTCTTCAGTGTGTGACAGGTTAGTACAGTGGTGAACCTATAGGTCTTCAGTGTGTGATAGTTTGGTGATGCTGAAAGGACAGCAACTGTAATACCAGCGCACTCATGTAGGAGAAAGCACTTTTTGTAAAACATAAAGGTCCAGTGATTTAGTGGAGGTTATACGCAGGTAGAAACGGTATACCCACTTTTTTTACTGTGGCGTTGAGTATACTCCCTTCTTAATCCCTACTGATGTGTAACAAACTAGTGTAGTTGAGGCATACAATTTATCAATTAAAGTAGTCTACGGAATTGCAAAGCAGGTGAATTATATTCTCTAATTTTCTCTCATTTTGATACCATCGATCACCACATTCTTTTGGAGAGATTGGAAACCCAAATTGGTCTACATGGACAAGTTCTGGCCTGGTTTAGATCTTATCTGTTGGAAAGATATCAGTTTGTCTCTGTGAATGGTTTGTCCTCTGACAAATCAACTGTACATTTCGTGTGTTCCTCAAGGTTCTGTTTTAGGACCACTATTGTTTTCACTATATATTTTACCTCTTGGGGATGTCATACGAAAACATAATGTTACATTTTAATGCTATGCGGATGACACACCACTGTACATTTCAATGAAACATGGTGAAGCCCCAAAATTGCCCTCGCTACAAGCCTGTGTTTCAAACATAAGGAAGTGGATGGCTGCAAACTTTCTACTTTTAAACTCGGACAAAACAGAGATGCTTGTTCTAGGTCCCAAGAAACAAAGAGATCTTCTGTTGAATCTGACAATTAATCTGGATGGTTGTACAGTCATCTCAAATAAAACTATGAAGGACCTCGGCGTTACTCTGGACCCTGATCTCTCTTTTGAAGAACATATCAAGACTGTTTCAAGGACAGCTTCTTTCCATCTACGTAACAATGCAAAAATCAGAAACTTTCTGTCCAAAAATGACGCAGAAAAATTAATCCATGCCTTTGTTACTTCTAGGTTGGACTACTGCAATGCTCTACTTTCCGGCTACCCGGATAAAGCACTAAATAAACTTCAGTTAGTGCTAAATACGGCTGCTAGAATCCTGACTAGAACCCAAAAATGTGATCATATTACTCCAGTGCTAGCCTCCCTACACTGGCTTCCTGTTAAGGCAAGGGCTGATTTCAAGGTTTTACTGCTAACCTAAAAAGCATTACATCGGCTTGCTCCTACCTATCTTTCCGATTTGGTCCTGCCGTACATACCTACACGTACGCTACGGTCACAAGATGCGGGCCTCCTAATTGTTCCTAGAATTTCTAAGCAAACAGCTGGAGGCAGGGCTTTCTCCTATAGAGCTCCATTTTTATGGAATAGCCTGCCTACCCATGTGAGAGACGCAGACTCAGTCTCAACCTTTAAGTCTTTACTGAAGACACATCTCTTCAGTAGGTCCTATGATTAAGTGTAGTCTGGTCCAGGGGTGTGAAGGTGAACGGAAAGGCTGGAGCAACGAACCACCCTTGCTGTCTCTGCCTGGCCGGTTTCCCCTTTCTCCACTGGGATTCTCTGCCTCCACCCCTATTACAGGGGCTGAGTCACTGGCTTACTGGTGTTCTTCCATGCCGTCCCTGGGAGGGGTGCGTCACTTGAATGGGTTGAGTCACTGATGTGGTCTTCCTGTCTGGGTTGGCGCCCCCCCTTGGGTTGTGCCGTGGCCGAGATCTTTGTGGGCTATACTCGGCCTTGTCTCGGGATGGTAGGTTGGTGGTTGGAGATATCCCTCCAGTGGTGTGGGGGCTGTGCTTTGGCAAAGTGGGTGGGGTTATATCCTACCTGTTTGGCCCTGTCTGGGGGTTTCATCGGATGGGGCCACAGTGTCTCCTGACCCCTCCTGTCTCAGCCTCCAGTATTTATGCTGCAGTAGTTTATGTGTCGGGGGGCTAGGGTCAGTCTGTCACATTTGGAGTATTTCTCTTGTCTTTCCCGGTGTCCTGTGTGAATTTAAATATGCTCTCTCTAATTCTTTCTTTCTTTCTTTCTTTCTTTCTTTCTTTCTTTCTTTCTTTCTTTCTTTCTTTCTTCTCTTTCTTTCTTTCTTTCTCTCTCTCTCTCTCGGAGGACCTGAGCCCTAGGACCATGCCTCAGGACTACCTGGCTTGATGACTCCTTGCTGTCCCCAGTCCACCTGGCCGTGCTGCTGCTCCAGTTCCAACTGTTCTGCCTGCGGCTATGGAACCCTGACCTGTTCCCCGGACGTGCTACCTGTCCCAGACCTGCTGTCCCAGACCTGCTGGAACCCTGACCTATTCACCGGACGTGCTACCTGTCCCAGACCTGCTGTTTTCAACTCTCTAGAGACAGCAGGAGCGTTAGAGTTACTCTCAAAGATCGGCTATGAAAAAGCCAACTGACACTTACTCTTGTGTTACTGACTTGTTGCACCCTCGACAACTACTATGATTATTATTATTTGACCATGCTGGTCATTTATGAACATTTGAACATCTTGGCCATGTGCTGTTATAATCTCCACCCGGCACAGCCAGAAGAGGACTGGCCCTCCTCACAGCCTGGTTCCTCTCTAGGTTTCTTCCTAGGTTTTGGCCTTTCTAGGGAGTTTTTCCTAGCCACCGTGCTTCTACACCTGCATTGCTTGCTGTTTGGGGTTTTAGGCTGGGTTTCTGTACAGCACTTTGAGATATCAGCTGATGTAAGAAGGGCTATATAAATACATTTGATTTGATTTGATTTTGATTTGATGTGCGCTGCACAGATAGCCTAGTATCAAATCAAACTGAATACAACAAGTGTAGACCTTACCGTGAAATGCTTACTTACAAGCCTTTCTAATGTTATTTATGATTTTAGATGATTCCAACATGGCGGCTATCTGTATTGCGTAGTGTATTTTTCTGAGCAGAGTACTCAGATTATTGCAAAGTGTGCTTTCACAGTAAAGTTATTTTGAAATCTGTCAATGCGGTTGCATTCAGGAGATGTTAATCTTAACAGTTAACAGTTTAATATTTTATCCACGTTTTATAATGAGTATTTTTGTAAATTCACCGGCAGTTTTGGGGGAGATACATTTTCTCAACGTCACGCGCCGATGTAAAATGCTGTTTTTGGATATAAATATGAACTTGATTGAACAAAAAATGCATGTATTGTCTAACATAATGTCCAAGGATTGTCATCTGATGAAGATCACCAAAGGTTAGTGCTGCATTTAGCTGTGGTTTTGGTTTTTGTGACATATATGCTTGCTTTGAAAATGGCTGTGTGTAATGTTTTGTCTATGTACTGTCCTAACATAATCTAACTTTATGCTTTCGCCATAAAGCCTCTTTAAAATCGGACAACGTGGTTGGATTAAGGAGATGTTTATCTTTCAAATGGTGTAAAACAGTTGATTGTTTGAGAAATTTAAATTATTAGATTTTTGCTGTTTTGAATTTCACGCCATGTATCTTGTCAAGCAATCCCGTCACAGGGATCAGAACGGGAAGGGGTGGCCCCAAGAGGTTAACCAACAGTGCAGTTCAAGAAGAGTTAATAAAATATTTAGCAAATAAACTAAAGTAAAAAAAATACCAAAAAAATAACACAATAAAATAACAATGATGAGGCTATATACAAGGGGTACTGGTACCGAGTCATTGCGAGTAGCAGCAGTGTACAAACCAAATTAATGGGGGGGTGGGGGTAAATGTATATAGTCTGGTGGCCATTTGATTAATTGTTCAGGTGTCTTATGGCTTGGGGGTAGAAGCTGTTAAGCAGCCTTTTAGGTCCTAGACTTGGCCCTCCGGTACAGCTTGCCATGTGATAGCAGAGAAAACAGTCTATGACTTGGGTGACTGGAGTCTATGACAATTTTTTGGGCTTTCCTCTGACACCGCCTATTATATAGGTCCTGGATGACAGGAAGATTAGCCTGGGTGATGTACAGGTCCGTACGCACTACCCTCTGTAGCGCCTTACGGTAAGATACCGAGCAGTTACCATACCAGGCGGTGATGCAACTGGTCAGGATGCTCTTGATGGTGCAGCTGTAGAACTGTTTGAGGATCTGGGCACCCATGCCAGTCTGTGCTAGAGTCACTGATACTTCCTGCTTTAGTTTTTGCTTGTAAGCAGGAATCAGGAGGATAGAATTGTGGTCAGATTTGCCAAATGGAGGGCGGGGAGAGCTTTGAATGCATCTCTGTGTGTGGAGTAAAGGTGGTCTAGAGTTTTTTTCCCTCTGGTTGCACATGTGACATGCTGGTAGAAATGAGGCACAACGGATTTAAGTTTGCCTGCATTAAAGTCCACAGCCACTAGGAGTGCCGCTTCTGGATGAGCATTTTCTTGTTTGCTTATAGCCTTATAGAGTTGTTTGAGTGCGGTCTTGGTGCCAGTGTCGATTTGTGGTAGTAAACAGACGGCTACGAATAATATACAGTACCTTGCAATCCCTTGGGGGATGAATGGATTTTTATTTGAATTTCACATAATGGGGGATGAATGGATTTTTATTTGAATTTCACATAATGGACATACACAAAATTGTCCAAATTGGTGAAATGAAATGTAAAATATGTGTTGTTAAAACATAAAAAAGAAAAAAAAGAAAAGTGGTGCGTGCGTGCATATGTATTCATATTCTTTGGTATGAAGCCCCTAAATAAAATCTGGTGCAACCAATTACCTTCAGAAGTCACATAATTCGTTACATAAAGTCCACATGTGTGCAATCTAAGTGTCACATGATCTGTCACATGATCTCAGTATATATACACCTGTTTTGAAAGGCCCCAGAATCTGCAACACCACTAAGCAAGGGGCACCACCATGCAAGCGGCACCATGAAGACCAAGGAGCTCACCAAACAGGTCAGGGACAAAGTTGTGGAGAAGTACAGGTCAGGGTTGGGTTATAATAAAATATCATAAACTTTGAACATCCCACGGAGTACCATTAAATCCATCATTAAAAAATGGAAAGAATATGGCACCACAACAAACCTGCCAAGAGAGGGCCACCCACCAAAACTCATGGACCAGGCAAGGAGGGAATTAATCAGAGAGGCAACAAAGAGACCAAAGATAACCCTGAAGGAGCTGCAAAGCTCTACAGCGGAGATTGGAATATCTGTCCATAGGACTACTTTAAGCCGTACACTCCACTGGACTTTACGGAAGAGTGGCCAGAAAAAAGCCATTGCTTAAAGAACAAAATAAGCAAACACGTTTGGTGTTCACCAAAAGGCATGTGGGAGATTCCCAAAACATATGGAAGAAGGTACTCTGGTCAGATGAGACAAAAATGTAGCTTTTTGGCCATCAAGGAAAACGCTATGTTTGGCGCAAACTCAACACCTCACATCACCCCAAGAACACCATCCCAACAGTGAAGCATGGTGGTGGCAGCATCATGCTGTGGGAATGTTTTTTTTTTTATCGACAGGGACTGGGAAACTGGTCAGAATTGAAGGAATGATGAATGGCGCTAAATACAGGGAAATTCTTGAGGGAAACCTGTTTCAGTCTTCCAGAGGTTTGAGAGTGGGATGGAGGTTCACCTTCCAGCAGGACAATGACCCTGAGCATACTGCTAAAGCAACACTCGAGTGGTTTAAAGAGAACCATTTAAATGTCTTGGAATGGCCTAGTCAAAGGCCAGACCTCAATCCAGTTGAGAATCTGTGGTATGACTTAAAGATTGTTGTACACCAGCAGAACCCATCCAACTTGAAGGAGCTGGAAGAATGGGAAAAAATCCCAGTGGCTAGATGTGCCAAGCTTATAGAGACATACCCCAAGAGACTTGCAGCTGTAGTTGCTGCAAATGGTGGTTCTACAAAGTATTGACTTTGGGGGGGATGAACAGTTATGCACGCTTAAGTTTTCTGTTTTTTTGTCTTATTTCTTGTTTGTTTCACAATAAAAAATATTTTGCATCTTCAAAGTGGTAGGCATGTTGTGTAAATCAAATGATACAAACCCCCCCCAAAATCAATTTTAATTCCAGGTTCTAAGGCAACAAAATAGGGAAAATGCCAAGGGGGGTGAATACTTTCGCAAGCCACTGTAGATGAGAACTCTCTTGGTAGATAGTGTGGTCTACGGCTTACCATAAGGTACTCTACCTCAGGCAAGCAATACCTCAAGACTTCTTTAATATTAGACATCGCACACCAGCTGTTATTGACAAAGACACACACCCCCACCCCTCGTCTTACCAGACGTAGCTTCTCTGTTCTGCTGCTGCATGGAATATTACATTTACATTTAAGTCATTTAGCAGACGCTCTTACCCAGAGCGACTTACAAATTGGTGCATTCACCTTATGATATCCAGTGGAACAACCACTTTACAATAGTGCATCTAAATCTTTTAAGGGGGGGGTTAGAAGGATTACTTTATCCTATCCTAGGTATTCCTTAAAGAGGTGGGGTTTCAGGTGTCTCCGGAAGGTGGTGATTGACTCCGCTGTCCTGGCGTCGTGAGGGAGCTTGTTCCACCATTGGGGTGCCAGAGCAGCGAACAGTTTTGACTGGGCTATCCCACCAGGTCTATATTATCCGTGTCGTGTCAACGGAATATCATCTGCAGGCAGCAAGAGTGTGCAGCTCTCCACTGGTTTTGTCATGGAGCAGCTCACAGAAGATTGACATCGGTAGCCGGTAGGGTAGGAAAGACGTATCAACTTATGATATCTACCAGTAAATTCTAACTGTGGCAACAATGGGTATGCAAACCAGGTATTGAAAAAGTTTAGTACGAAGTGTTGGTTGGTAGGCTATTTGTGATGCGCAATTGTCATCATGCTCTGTTTGCATCAGGGGCGTAGACATGTATGGGTTATTTTGACAGTGAAAATCTGAATAATCGAAAGGAAAAACTCATACAAAGACAAAAAAAAAAGGATTTTTCACACAGGGTGCCGTTCCTTCGCTCGGCGGGCCGTTTGGGAATTGTTGGGCAGAATTTGAGTATACTCACTCCTCCAGGCACCAGGGCCGATGGCATGGATGGACAAATGGCATGGATGGCATGGATGGGCTTGGATGATTTTGAGAGTGAACATCTGAAAAATCTATTTGAAAACTCATCAAATACTTTTAAAATAACATAAGATTTTTCACACAGGGTGCCGTTACTTCGCTGGGCGGGCAGTTTTGGAACTTTTGGGCAAAATTCTAGTATACCCACTTCTTCAGGCACCCCTACATACGGCCGATGGAAAGACAGCAGTCACACACAGCATGATGTTAAAGGATAAGCAGTCCATAAACTCAGACATAATAAGCCAGTAGGTCCCAATCATGAGATTACAAAAACACAACCATTGAGCATTTCCCAATTGAAATGTACAACTATTACTTCCCATTGCAAAAACATTTTACATTTAGCACACAAAGTAACCAGTGACCTAAAGTTTAAAGTGGAACTGACAGCGTTTTAACTCCTGAAACAAAGAGACAAAACGTCAAACACAAATATCAAATTCCCAGTTTTTGCTACAAAACCAACTTTATAAGAGGTTTTAAAAATCGGCTATTTTTGACTCAACATTCCATGATGTACACTAAGGCATTGTTGGCTAAATAGATGGATGCACATCAATGTATGATTCATATAATTCAGCAATAATCATATAATTACACTTCCTGGTAGTCCAAAAAATATTGCTATCAGGTTGTAAGCAGGCCTGGAACATTGTTGGCTGCCTCCATTCTGGATGCATTGTTTCAGTTTCAATGACTCAATATCCTGGACAAAAACGGACAAATGCAACTAAGGCTGGGAATGTCAATACAATCAAACTAGCAAGGGCAATGATCACAAGTAAGTCATATTGTGGCTAATAGGCTAGCATATCTATTTATGTACCAAGCTAAAAACACGGAGCCTAACGTTAGCTAGATGACTAGCTAGTTAGCTGCTAGGAGAATGTCATGTCATGTCATGTCATTGGAGGAGTGGGTGAGTGACTGACTTTTTCCTCTCATATCCTTTTTCGGTGGCTATACAGCTATAGATGCAGGTGTCATTTGGTTAGCTACCAAGGACTTGAAAGACAGTTATCCAGTTTGCATATCTCTATCTACTCCGATTTCAGAGTACTCTCGTCTGAGTGTGCCAGAGCGCAGAACAACTGATGAATTTACGAATGCACAACACCCGCTGAATATGACCATAAAGGTAGACAAAAAAAGTAATAGTCAAGAACGCTCTAGATCTGCTACAGCAAGTAAAATTGTCAGAGTGAGGTGTTCTCTCATTTGTGTCTGGAAGTAGCTAGCTAGCAAGCTAGCCAACATTAACAAGTTAGCTTGGGTACTTGGTTGGGACAAGCATGCATTGGCAGGCAAGGTAAAATGGTGCTAGAGAAGAAGGCAGACGTTTTACGTGTCCTCAACCGATTGTGTTTTTTTGTTCGTTTATTTGTGTTGTTTGTAACTTAATTTTTTACTTATTTTGTACATAATGTTGCCGGTACTGTCTCTTATGACCAAAAATAACTTCTGGACATCAGGACTGCGATTACTCACCACTGACTGGCAGAATCCTTTTTTTCCTTTAACGAGCCCGATGCGAACGATATACTGCTTTCTCGGAAACAGACCCAGATCCCCGTGATTTACATGAAGAGGAGGCGGAGAAAAAGGGACCAGAGGGCGGGCTGCCTTCTGAGAATTTGTAGGCGATCAAATAAACCCCCACTTCCTTCCATTCTGCTAGCAAACGTGCAATCTTTGGACAATAAAATAGATGACCTACGAGGAAGATTAAACTGCCAACGGGACTTTCAAAACTATAATATCTTATGCTTTACGGAGCCATGGCTGAACGATGACACTATCAACATACAGCTGGCTGGTTATACGCTGCACCAGCAGGATAGAACAGCGACTTCTGGTAAGACAAGGGGCGGCAGACTATGTATTTTTTTTAAATAACAGCTGGTGCATGATATCTAAGGAAGTCTCGAGCTATTGCTCACCTGAGGTAGAGCATCTCATGATAAGCTGTTGACCACACTATCTACCTAGAGAGTTTTCATGTATTTTTCGTAGCTGTTTACAAACCACCACAGTCAGAGGCTAGCACTAAGGCAGCATTGAATGAGCTGTATTCCGCCATAAGCAAACAAGAAAACGCTCACCCAGAGGCGGCGCTGCTAGTAGCCGGGGACTTTTAATAGAGGGAAACTTAAATCCGTTTTACCAAATTTATATCAGCATGTTAAATGTGCAACCAGAGAAAAAAAAACTCTGGACCACCTTTACTCCACACACAGAGATGCATAGAAAGCTCTCCCTCGCCATCCATTTGGCAAATCTGACCATAATTATATCCTCCGGATTCCTGCTTATAAGCAAAAATTAAAGCAGGAAGCACCAGTGACTAGATCAATAAAAAAGTTATCAGGGGACTGAAAAGATTTGGCGTGGGTCCTCAGATCCTCAAAAAGTTCTACAGCTGCACCATCGAGAGCATCCTGACGGGTTGCATCACTGCCTGGTATGGCATCTGCTCAGCCTCTGACCGCAAGGCACTACAGAAGATAGTGCGAACGGCCCAGTACATCACTGGGGTCAAGCTTCCTGCCATCCAGGACCTCCATACCAGGCGATGTCAGAGGAAGGCCCTAAAAATTGTCAAAAGGCTCCAGCCACCCTAGTCATAGAGTGTTCTCTTTGCTACTCCATGGCAAGCGGTACCGGAGCGCCAAGTCTAGGTCCAAGAGGCTTCTAAACAGCTTCAACCCCCAAGCCATAAGACTCCTGAACACCTAATCAAATCCCTACCCAGACTATTTGCATTGCTCCCCCCTCTTTTACACCGCTGCTACTCTCTGTTGTTATCATCTATGCATAGTCACTTTTATTACTCTACCTTCATGTACATATTACCTCAACTAACCGGTGCCCCTGCACATTGACTCTGTACCGGTACCCCCCGTTTAGTCTCGCTATTGTTATTTTACTGATGCTCTTTAATTACCTGTTACTTTTATTTCTTATTCTTATCTGTATTTTTTTAAACTGCATTGTTGATTCGGGGCTTGTAAATAAGCATTTCACTGTAAGGTCTACACCTGTTGTATTCGGTGCATGTGACTAATAAAATTTGATTTGATTTTGATTTGAAGGTGCAGAAGGACACGGAGGCTACAATTCCTCATCGCTTATCAGTGCAATTTTGATGGCCAACTAGCTGAAAAAGTTTGAGAGGGTTTTTCCAATGTTCCTTCGTTAGCTTTTAGCTCAGCTTCCTCTGGCTAGCATTAGTTGTTTATCTTGTTGATGTGCCTAATGGCTTGTTTGTATAAAGGTTCATTGTAGCTCTGATTGGCTATAGCACACCGGTCTGTGTAGATTCTAGTCCTTGACAAGACAGATGTTTTTATTTACTGCAGTGTCTGTCTGTTAATTGTCCAAACGCATGGCCACTTTCCCATTCTATATTGCTATGGAATTTTCACAAATTCCTTAGTATACGTAATTCCCAAACATTCTAAGATTTTATGAAAACGTGAAAATGACCATACGACCTAAGTGGTTGTTTGTAAGAAAATGTTTTAAAAAGCGTAATTTTCTTCCTGGGGATGAACAGATTTGAATAAGATTTAATGTTGCTAAAATGCTGTCAGTTCCACTTTAAATGCAACGATGTTTCACACACATATATTATTTTCAAAGAGATGGCTAAACACAGCAAGCGTGCTGCAGTAAAAAACAGTTCCTTTCACCAGATGATGATCATTTGAAACTTAACTTCTTGTTGAAAGTTATTTTTGAAAAGGGAGAAGCTAACAAATTAGCAACAGCATCCTCTTTGATAACACCTGCTGCAGCCGCTTCAAACTAGCCGACAACAAAAGCTAGCTAGCTACACCTTGGGAAACTACTGCTCGCTATTGTGCAGTGACCTGTTGGCTTTCAAGAAGGCAGAAGTTTCCATACATTTTCGTAAAAACGGTCCCAGCCATTAAGTCAAAATGTGATTGGTTGATTCCACTGTCACTCCAAAACTTTGCCCTAATGAATGGCAGATTCCTTTATGTAGCTTCTGATGATCTAGCCAATGGCTGACTTACAGTAGCTAGCTAGATTTATCTCCCCAAAGACCAGCAAAGAAAAATCCTGATTGAATCTTTTTTTTCTTCTCTCTTCTGTGTTAACCGCCCCCCTTCGGTCTTGTTCTTAACTCTTGGTCTTGGTCTTGAATCGGTCTTACTTTAGGTGGTCTTGAACACAACACTGGGTTCTACTAAGCTAACATATTTAATTGTTTAAAGATGGTCATACAAAGGATCATTTGGATATTTGATTTGGAATTTTAGGACGCCTGTAGGTAAAAAAATGTATACAATTTAAATACTTGATGAAACTTGGAATTTGGCCTTTCTGCTATGAGCCAGTAGATTGAATAACATATTCTTACAAAAAAAAACAGATAGTCAAAAAATATATCAAAAGAAGGTATGGTTTAAAGTGTCTGAAATGCATCTACGAAATATAGGAAAGCATACATTTAAAAATAAAAAATAGTTACATGTGTAACCCTGGTTCCAAAAAAGCCTATTCATTTTCTTATTTTTTTCTCAATTTCTTTTACCCCTTTTTCTCCCCAATTTCGTGGTATCCAATTGGTGTTTACAGTCTTGTCTCATCGCTGCAACTCCTGTATGGACTCCGGAGAGGCAAAGGTCGAGAGCCGTGCGTCCTCTGAAACACAACCCAACTAAGCCGCACTGCTTCTTGACACAATGCCCACTTAACCCGGAAGTCAGGAAACACCGTACTCCTGGCGACCATGTCAGCGTGTACAGCGCCCGGCCTGCCACAGGAGTCACTAGTGCGTGATGGGACAAGGACATCCCTGCCGGGCCAAACCCTCCCCTAACCCGGATGACACTGAGCCAATTCTGCGCCACCCCAGGGGTCTTCCGGTCGTGGCCGGCTGTGACAGAGCCTGGACTCGAACCCAGAGTCTCTAGTGGCACAGCTAGCACTGCGATGCAGTGCCTTAAACCACTGCGCCTCTCGGGAGGCCCAAGCCTATTAATTTTCATTCATTTTTTTACCGGTCTGTACCGGGTTACCTTCAGATGAGTCTCGTGAAGCTTGTGGGCATCGTAGACCAGATGGAGAACACATTTGTGTTCATGAGCGTGTGAGCTTTCTATATTGAACAAAAACATAAACGCAACATGTAAAGTGTTTCATGAGCTGGAATGAAAGATCCCATAATTGTTCCATACACCCAAAAAGTGTATCTCTCAAATTTTGTGCACAAATTATTTTGCATGCATGTTAGTGAGCATTTCTCCTTTGCCAAGATAATTCATGCACCTGACAAGTGTGACATATCAGGAAGCTAATTAAACAGCATGATGATTACACATGTGCACCTTGTGCTGGGGACAAGAAAAATGTGCAGTTTTGTCATACAACACAATGCCACAGATGTCTCAAGTTTTGAGGGAGGGTGCAATAGGTATGCTGACTGCAGGAATGTTCATCAGAGCTGTTGCCAGAGAATTGAATGTTTATTTCTCTACCATAAGCCACCTCCAACATCGTTTTTGAAAAATTGACAGTACGTCCAACCGGTCTCACAACCGCAGACCACGTGTAACCACGCCAGCCCAGGACCTCCACAACCGGCTTCTTCACCTGAGACCAGACACCCGGACAGCTGATGAAACTGAAGAGTATTTCTGTCTGTAATAAAGCCCATCCATGGCTGCGTTCCTGCACAATCATGTGAAATCCATAGTTCAGTGCCTATCAAATGTATTTAAATGGACTGATTTCATTATATGAACTGTAAAATCATTGAAATTGTTGTATGCTGCGTATATATTTTTGTTCAGTATAGCCCAAACCATGCAGACATTAGCATGCCATGCAGACATTAGCAGACGTGTACTAGACTCTTTCTGCAATCAGCCGCTCTAGCTACATTGTAATCAGACAGGGACTTAGGCTATATTAGAGACATACAACATAATTGATATCTGACCGAAGGGACTGAGAATCCTTGAATGCTTTGGCTGCTCTTTATCGTTCATAGAGATAATCTCTGGCCTGCTGTATTTATTTCTAAACCACCAGAGGCCTGTGTGTATGATCTAATATGGAGAACCAGTGAGCAGTGGGAGGAGGAGAGAGAAGGTCCAACTGTAGCTGCAGGACAAATCTGTTGTTTCTGGCCCATAGTGAATTATAATGAATTAGTCTGCTATCCCTGTTGTGTCCTCATGCTGTTGTAGGTACATTATTAGGACAAACCAAGAGGCGATGAACTGCATCCCAAATGGCACCCTATTCCCGATGTAGTGCACTACTTTTGACTAGGGCCCATTGGGGGCCTTATTAGGATTACATGATTAGGATGTTCAGGGGTCCATTAGATTTGTGTTCTCAAATATTGAATGTGGAGTGACATTTTTTTTTTATGGGAAGACTGAGTCTATGGCTTGTTGTTGTGTATTACTGAGATAATCAAGACAAAGTCAATGAGGGCCAGAGTTCTCTAATACTGTACACGGGATAGAATTATGACTCCACTTATACGGAGGGTAGAGGCAGCAGCTTCTCAGTACGGTGCACTTCAACCTAATTTGTTTCTTTCTGGGGCATGGCAGCCTTATCCTTGTTTTACGACCAGAGGCCTTGTCAGTGTTGTTAGAACTAATACAGTGGTTGAGGCGACCTTCTCCAAGCGTCCAGTCAGCGTGAGGAGAAGGGATTAGCTGGCTGCTCCATTGAGGGTGATCCTATGCTGCTCAGTACTCGCTACAGAAAAGCCTCCTGCCATTTTAACCACAATGCTCTCTGTGGTCATTTGACATTATCAATCATTGGCACAGGATTTCCTCTACGTGAAAAACGACGATTCAATCTGAAATGTCAGAAAATGACGCCGTCATTTTCTATTAAATATTCAGCAAACAGTTAAAATATAATTCCCCCAGAAAATCCAAACACCGCAATTCCTTCTGTTTGTTTTCCCTTTAAAAATCAGCAGGGGAGCAGCTTGGGTTGATGTCATTTAATAATTTGATTTCAGATTTTTTTTCTCCCTTAGTAAAACTCAATGTACTCCATTTGTTGTGGTGTTCGAGGGGGAATCCAGGCTGTGGTAATTAAGCTGCTGTGTTTTCCAGACATGCCCGGTTAGAACTGGCTCTTCTCTCCAGATCTCTCCACATTCCACAAACACACACACACGCTCACATGCATGGATACACGTAGGGACGCGCGCACACAGACACTAACGCACAGGGTTAGGACTGGGCCTACTCTCCAGAGAGCTCTCGTCGTCTCCTCATCAAATTAGCAGCCTCAGTAATGATATCTGACACACTATCAGTGGAACTCTCCTCACTACGCCTGTCACGTCCAGTCAGTGTGAGGCTCGTCCCCCCTCTGTTCAACCATGGTCCATACACAGAAGGGTCCATAACGCAGGTGTGTGTGTGTGTGTGTGTGTGTGTGTGTGTGTGTGTGTGTGTGTGTGTGTGTGTGTGTGTGTGTGTGTGTGTGTGTGTGTGTGTGTGTGTGTGTGTGTGTGTGTGTGTGTGTGTGTGTGTGTGTGTGTGTGTGTGTGTGTGTGTGTCTATATGTGTGTGCTGCAGGACTCTATGTAAAACTATGCAGTATTCTTGTCTGATACCGCTATGGGTTCTTTGACATTCTTTCCCTGTTACTATTACATTAAGGACGCACCAATAAACTTTTCCTGTTGAAAAACAATATCCCAAGTATAAATACAGAAATACATACACACTTAAGTTTAATTAATTAATTTATTTTTAAACAAAATTGTGTTTTTTTTTTTTTAGACATAACTGCACACTCAAGGAGTTAGTCTGATGTGTGCACTCTGATGTCATCGGTCTCCCTCCTGGCTTGCGGGAACAATAGAGGAAAGGCCCAAAAGAGGAAAGCCCCCCCTCCCACTTGTGCCATGTCATGTCATACCCGGAGATGCGAATTTTGTTCAGTCAACCAGGTGATAATGAGGTCTTTAATGTCTTTAGAGGTTTGTAACTCTCAGTCAGAGTACGAAGTGAAACTCAAACAGCCATCGAATTAGGCCCAGAACCCTAGTCCCAAAAAAAGCACCCCAAAAAATGTTCTGAGTGTGGAGGATTAATGAACAATGAATTCCTCTCAGCTCCAAATCAATTTCCCATCACACACATCCGTCCTAAAATACCCTCAAATAGTAACCCAGGACTCTGGGAGAGCTCAGTTCAGTACAGTGCTGTTGCAGCAACATCTATTTAAAGCTATGTGCGATGCAGACAAAGCACAGACCGAGTTGGTTCTATCGATTGTATTCCTTTAACAATCCCCACATCTTTCATTTGAAAGTCTGCTTTGGGATCCACCCGGGAAGTTAAGCGAGCATCTTAAGAGACAGAAAGTCTGGAGGGAAAAAAACGACTGATGCAGCTCAGTATGAAATCAGCAGACA
Source organism: Salmo salar (assembly GCF_965601325.2). Classification (NCBI taxonomy): domain Eukaryota; kingdom Metazoa; phylum Chordata; class Actinopteri; order Salmoniformes; family Salmonidae; genus Salmo; species Salmo salar. Next base: position 55,964,663 of record NC_138305.1, on the reverse strand, counting down.
AAGCAGATGAGCCGACAGTAAACTCCTCATTGTGCTCTAGTGAGCTAATGTAATAGGACAGATGAGCACAGTTCTGCTTATCTAAGTGTGCACGCGTGCGTGAATGTGTGTGCGTGTGTGTAATATGTGTGGTGTACAGTGATTGGTGATTTTCTCTGATATGGATCGTCCCACCACCCTCCCTATGCCTCCCACCTCACCCTTAGTGCCCAACAGAACACTGTTGATGATGTTACCATGTTTCATAATGATTGGCTGTGGAAACAGCCAGGAGCAGATGTGGGATGTGTGCTGCTGCGTGTGACGGTCACGGTGCTTTACAGATGTCACCGTCTCATTTCCAAGCGGGTCTGATGAACCAAACGAGACCGCGGCGCTCGTTATGACGATGGAGCTCGATAGTGGATTGACGGATCAAGACCAAAGTGACTTGGTTGTTTTCCTCCGTCTTCATTTCTTTAATTTCCTTAACTTAAGTAAAAAATCATTCCATAAACGGTAATTATCTTTACAGTATATGAACATGCCATGCATTTTCCAATATGATTTAGTGTATTTTGTGACCCCAGAAGAACTCTAACTATCCGAGTATTATCCAAGTACTATCCAAGTGTTCTGTGTGGTTCAGTGCTTCAGGCTCAGTCCTCTCCAAAAGGTTATTATGACCCACAGCAGCTGTTACAGCTCTGGACTCCCCACGGACACACTTCCCCAAATTGCTGAATATTCACCATGCAGCACTTTCTAATGGACTTTGAATTAAGGCAGCATAAACTTTGAACAAACACACAAACACACTCAAGCATCAGCATACGCCCACACACACACTCTCTCTCGCTCTCTCTCTCTCACACACGCACATGCACACATACAACACACAAACACACAGGCAAATGCACACACACACACACACAAACAAAAGCACTTTCGTGAGGGCTTTCACCTTCCGTTTTGCCTAAAATATAAAGGTTTGTATTTTTGTTGTGCGTTCAATGTGGCCCCTAATGTATCCTGCATTATGTATCTTTCAGGAAATGTATTAATTCTAAAGAACACTTTTGTGATTATGTATGCCCTTCTATTCTCTCAGATGCCCTTGTATTGTATGTAGTAGGCAGCAGTGAGAGTTTTTCCTAGAAGCCCTAATGGGACAGTGGGTGGTGGGTGGACAAAGGTGTGTGTGAGGGGGGGGGGGGGGTAGCTAGAGATGGAGAGAGAGGGGGGGGGTTCGAGAGAGAATGAGTGCTGTTGAGGTGGCAGCGGATGGAAATTGCCTTTCATAACAACAACAGCGATCAGAAATCCAGAGGGGCCTCATCAATATTCATTGAACGACGCAGACCCCAACAAACACAAAGGCATCTCAGCAAGAAGGAATGCCCGAGCTGTGGTTTTCCTAATCACAAATTACACGGAGGAACACGATAGCACAATCTGGAGCCATTAGATATGTGGTATTAGTTATTATAGCGACCAGGGCTGCACAGCTTCATTTCATCTGAAAGATAAAACTCCTTCTCTGTGGACCAAAGAAAGAAAGAAAGAAAGAGAGAGACAGACAAAAAGAGAGAGCGAGAGAAAAGGGGATGAGAGAGATGCCAGTCAGAACAGGCTTACCGTTAGCTATGTATTTAGTCCGGTTGGTATTTACTCACCGAGTGACTGATTTACACGGCAGTTAAATCTAGTCGTTGGAATTGTTGTGTATTCTGATTAGTGTTGGACAGAACAGTAAATCATGGGGCAGCTACTTCCATCAATACTCTCTGTGTGTGTGTTTGTGTTTACGGGAGTGTGTGTGTGTTTGTGGGAGGAAGCTGCTAGAGAGATTTCAGCATAGCATTTCAGTATATTACAAATATACAGTGACTATACCAAACATTAGGAACATCTTCCTAATATTGAGTTGCACTGCCCTTTGACCTCAGAACAGCCTCAATTCATTGGGGCATGGACTCTGAAAGGTGTCTAAAGCCTTCCACAGGGATGCTGGCCCATGTTGACTCCAATGCTCCCCACAGTTGCGTAAAGATGGCTCAATGTCCTTTGTGTGGTGGACCATTCTTGATACACACAGGAAACTGTTGAGCGTGAAAAACCCAGCAGCGTTGTTCTTGACCCAAACTGGTGTGCCTGTCACCCACTACCACACCCGTTCAAAGGCACTTACATTTTTTTGTCTTGCCCATTCACCATCTGATTGGCACACATACACAATCCATGTCTCAATTGTCTCAAGGCATAAAAATCTGTATTTAACCTGTCTCCTCCCCTTCATCTACACTGATTGAAGTGGATTTAACAGGTGACATCAACAAGGGATCATAGCTTTCACCTGGATTGACCTGGTCAGTCTGTGTCATGGAAAGAGCAGGTGGTCCAAATGTTTCGTATACTCAGTGTACATCAGAGGCTTAAGTGTATGTAATGCTAATGAGCATTTCTGACATTCATGTGTGTGAGGGGTGGGGTTGTGGTGGTGTGTGTGTGTGTGTGTGTGTGTGTGTGTGTGTGTGTGTGTGTGTGTGTGTGTGTGTGTGTGTGTGTGTGTCTTGGTGGCTATATAAAATCAAATGTTTTCATTGTCTAGCCTCATATTGACCAGTCCCAGGTCTGATTTCTGACCGCATCACTTTTAACTGTGCCTCATTAAAACAAAAGGCTGTAATGCATTCCCCTGCAATTCATTCTCATGTCATTAACGCAGGCTTTTATGCGTTTAATAAGTACTCATGACAGATCTTGCTCCAACCCTACTTCAGACGTTTAATTGGAACAAATCCTGGGTCCCTACACGGCTGCTCTCCTTTCCTAGCAATTACTATGTGATGGTAGCAGCCGACATCCAACAGAAATCCCATTTTTCAGAGTGTGTCGTGATCTGTTATTGTACAGCAATTACACTCGACCAAAGCCCCCCCCCCCCCGACCATCAAGCATCAGAAACACACTGAGTGCAGTCCTTTCACTTCGGTATGAATAATTCCACTAAAACAGTGGTGTTTTGAAGAGAGAGAGAGAGAGAGACTCCAGATGATCATATCTCTGGGTGTAGCAGTGTAATACGTCTATCTCTCTCCCTCAATGTTAATATTCTGCTCCGCTGTGCAAGGAGACAGGTTCAGACCATATAGCAGTAGACCCCCAACACGAACCTGTGTGTGTGTGTGTGTGTGTGTGTGTGTGTGTGTGTGTGTGTGTGTGTGTGTGTGTGTGTGTGTGTGTGTGTGTGTGTGTGTGTGTGTGTGTGTGTGTGCATATGTGTACGTGTGTGTGTACTGTGCAGGAAGGCAGGGAGCAACTATTTGCACCAGTAGAACCCCATACACAGACTTAACTACCCAGAGAGATAAGACTTGAAAGCTATGTCCTCTCATTCCAGCACCCTGCATGCACCGAAGTGTGTGTGTGTCTGTGTGTGTGTGTGTGTGTGTGTGTGTGTGTGTGTGTGTGTGTGTGTGTGTGTGTGTGTGTGTGTGTGTGTGTGTGTGTGTGTGTGTGTGTGTGTGTGTGTGTGTGTGTGTGTGTGTGTGTGTAAGCAAGTGCGAGTAGGGGGTGGGGGACGCCTGTGTATGTATACTGTAAAATTATTGCTGAATGCGTTTCATGCATGTGTGTGTGGGTGTGTGTGTGTACACTTTATGTCAATGTTTCTGCCTTTGTGTGAATGGTTATTTTATCTGCCTGGATTATGTGGGGGATTCTCTCCTCTCCTCCACCACTCCACAGCACTGCAGAAGGTCTTTATGTATTGGGTTCTCACAGAGACAGGCTTCCATGAGAGAGAGAGAGAGAGAGAGAGAGAGAGAGAGAGAGAGAGAGAGAGAGAGAGAGAGAGAGAGAGAGAGAGAGACAGGCAGGCAGGCAGGCAGGCAGGCAGGCAGGCAGGCAGGCAGGCAGGCAGGCAGGCAGAGGGAGAGAGAGACGTGCAGAGGGAGAGCGACAGGGAGAGGGAGACAGGCAGAGGGAGAGAGAGAGAGAAATATGCAGAGGGAGAGAGACAGGGAGAGAGAGACATGCAGAGGGAGAGAGAGAGAGCCAAGCAGAGGGAGAGGGAGAGAGAGACAGGCAGGCAGAGAAAGAGGAGAGAGAGACAGGCAGGCAGAGGGAGAGGGAGAGAGAGACAGGCAGAGAGAGAGGGAGAGAGAGACAGGCAGAGAGAGAGGGAGAGAGACAGGCAGAGGGAGAGAGGGAGAGAGAGACAGGCAGAGGGAGAGAGAGACATGCAAAGGGAGAGAGAGACATGCAAAGGGAGAGAGAGACAGGCAAAGGGAGAGAGAGACAGGCAAAGGGAGAGAGAGACAGACAGGGAGACAGGGAGAGAGAGACAGGCAGAGGGAGAGGGAGACAAGGAGAGAGAGAGAGAGGCAGAGGGAGAGGGAGGGAGAGACAGGCAGAGAGAGACAGGCAGAGGGAGAAGGAGAAAGAGACAGGGAGAGAGAGAGATAGGAACAAAAGGAGAGTGAGAGAAGGCCACGATGCTCACACTGCAGGCAGAGGGAGGGACCAATCAGCCGTCAGGGGGTTGTCCAGCCGTTACCGCCGCCGACGCCTCATTGCATTCCATTCTTCTCTACAGTAGCAGCTGATAGGGTACTCGAGCACAAAGGCACCAAGAGAACAGACACTAACTGTTAAATGGGGACAGTCAGTTGGCTGTTTCAGCTTGGTTTCTGACGAAGGGAGATGGGGAGATGTAAGCAATGTTTTCATTACATAATGTTATTGTTATGTTATAGCCAAGCTTTGCTACATTAGGTCAATATTTCAAGGAAAAGATTATGACGAGACGGCTTAGCACGGCACGGACACTAGCCTTTTGTAGCTATCAAAATGCAACAGTCATAACATTGGCTGGGAGGGACACTAGGCGAATCAGAGAGGGAGGGGACATCACTTTGTTTGTCAGGGACGTTCCTTGGCATACGAAGCTCATCAACTGCAGTGCAAGTCAGATGCAGCTAATATGAGTTTTAGTTATTAGCTTCCAACATAAACACAGTGTTTGGTTCTTTTCGTTTAGCCAGCATTAATAGCTTTCTTAGAAATGATTCAAATCTTCTTACAGTACAGTGACCATAAGTAATAGGAAATGTATTGACTGTCTATGACAAATTAGTGTGTGCGTATGTGTGTAATGATTTATCCATACATCCATTCTCAGTGTGGCTGCCGTGGATAGATTCGCTGTTGACGGGGAACACATCTGGCGCTGTTAACAGTCACTGATCAATGATTGATTTCTTACACGTGACGATTGTGCTTATTGATGATCCTTTACACCTTTTCTTACTGGTCAGAGAGACTTTACGATTCAGAGGCAGGCTCGTCTGGTGAGGGGGTGGCTGTGGAGGCGGTGCATATTTTAATGTGACGCACGTCTACTGCCATTGATACATTTTGGTTCCTTCCGAGTGGTTACCTTACCCTAAACCACTGGAAACCAAATGTTGTCGTAATGAAAGTGAACTCTGTTGTCCTATACTGTGCATATTTGTCATTGAGTGATGAGTTTTATGTTTTGGGTGCGTTGGAACCTTCCCATCCTCGTGTTTCAATCCTCAATGCGTCCTTCCTCAAGTCATGTCATATTCATTTCACTTTACTCATCCAATCTCTTGATGAACTCTCTTGCCCGCTCCAGGGCACGCACGCACACACACAGAGACAGACAGACCTCTCTATGTGTCTCTCTCTCTCTTTCTCCCTCCTGTGCTCTTCCCTGACTTGGGGCCAAGCGAAATGAGACTCAACATGTAATACAGTAAGTGTGATTTCTAAACCCCCCACTAAGGGAACTGCTGACCCTTACAATATGACAACCTTCCGGTACATTCATGTTCACTGTAGACCTACAGTCAGTCAGTAGAATCACTGACACACTCCTGACAAACCCCAAAAAACTGAGTAAGGAAGAAGAAGAAGAACTGAGGTCCTTTATTTTCAAAGGAACAGAAGACAGATGTTTTTTCTCTCGTTGTTTTAATATTCACAATCTCGGTGAGCCGCAGAGCCAGGCCATGTAATGGCAGTCATTACTTGTTTTTGGGCCCTCCATTTTCTGAACCATGTTTGGTGTTTTTGGGCCCTCCATTTTCTGAACCATGTTTGGTGTTTTTGGGCCCTCCATTTTCTGAACCATGTTTGGTGTTTTTGGGCCCTCCATTTTCTGAACCATGTTTTGTGTTTTTGGGCCCTCCATTTTCTGAACCATGTTTGGTGTTTTTTGGGCCCTCCATTTTCTGAACCATGTTTTGTGTTTTTGGGCCCTCCATTTTCTGAACCATGTTTGGTGTTTTTGGGCCCTCCATTTTTTTAACCACGTTTGGTGTTTTTGTGCCCTCCATTTTCTGAACCATGTTTGGTGTTTTTGGGCCCTCCATTTTCTGAACCATGTTTGGTGTTTTTGGGCCCTCCATTTTCTGAACCATGTTTTGTGTTTTTGGGCCCTCCATTTTCTGAACCATGTTTGCTGTTTTTGCAGTTCCAATGGAGCTAAATGTAAACACATATTGTATAGTGCTCCTATCTATAGTACTCCTATCTATTCATGCATTTTAAAAATTATTATCATTATATATATTTTTTTTCTCACCAATTTCGATCTTGTCTCATCGCTGCAACTCCCCAACAGGCTCAGGTCGAGTCATGCATCCTGCGAAACATGATGCCTAACCACGCTTCTTAACACCCGCCCGCTTAACCCGGAAGCCAGCTGCACCAATGTGTAGGAGGAAACACCGTTCAACTGACGACAGAGGTCAGCCTGCGGGCACCCGGCCCGCCACAAGGAGGCGCTAGAGCGCGATGAGCCAAGTAAAACCCCCCCGGCCAAACCCTCCCCTAACCCTGATGACGCTGGGCCAATTGTGCGCCGCCCTATGGGACTCCCGATCCTAGGAGGTTGTGATACAGCCCGGGATCGAACCCGGGTCTGTAGTGACGCCTCAGACCGCTGCGCCACTCGGCAGGCCCCGCATTTTTCCATGACTATGCAATGGGTAGACTGGCCACATTGAGTCTTCACCTAAAATGTTTTTCCAGGTCACTGGGGTATCTTACGTTGCTCACTCAAGTACACATGCTTTCATGCGAAACGATTTTGTTTACAACATACGGTAGAGAGATAAAATATCACAAGAAATATCACAATGGATGCAAAGTTGTATCTTCAATCTGCGCTCCTGTTTCTCTTCCCAAAAGCTCTGGGAATAAATGAAGTGTCAACCATCCAGGATGAATGATAGTCTGTGCCATATGGTTCACGATGCCATGGCATCAACCTCCCACCTTATTCTAATGACTGCTGCTAGAACAGTGTTATTGGCTGACCCCTAAACGATGCACTCTGCGGCTCCCATTTTACTTGGAAAAAAGTAACTTCTGACAACATATAAATCTTGCACTTGAGTAAATGGTGGGGCTGACATGACTGTATTGCGATTAGAAATAAATGTGATTGCGATTCAATAGCAACGTGTATTTCTATCCAACCAAAGGGACTACGATACAGCGCGCTAATATTGTCTGTAACTCTGCTTTGACCTTTGACACCTTGATGTGAGACTTCTTTGTACTGTATATGTTTTGATCAAAATGTGCCTCATCTTTCGCTGTAAAAAAAGAAACATTTGACTAACTCCAGTGTCTTAGTGGTTCATTTTTAAATTTCACTGCTTGTCCCGACGTGTCTTTTGAAACTTTTACGAGCGGGGGTAAAAGAGCACCGTCCTCAGCATATTTCCACGCGTCAAAACCTATCTTTCATCTTCAGTTGCGTAAGAGAGGCCCTAAGGACCGTGTTTGACTAGAGCTGCCTTCCCAAACCATGGCTGTGGACAAATCTACTTAGTGCAATCTCTGACAGCGTCGTCACTGTGACTTCCCTCGCTGACTTCAAAAAGCACTCTTCGGAAGCGAAATGGTTGGGTAACGACACATCAGGGTTTATTTACACAACTCCCTACGTAGTTAAGTAAGTGTCTGAGACTACTGGGTAATCACTCCATAGCACTAGGTAATATCATATGCATTACTTATACTGTATATATGAAAAGCTCAAGGAGATATAGCATTCAGAATTAGGTAGGTCCCTTGGGAGGAGTGTCTTGGGTAGAAAGTAGCTGCGTAGGTGTAGCCTATAACCTTCAGTCATCATTTCATATAAAGGTATGGATTTTTCTACGTTTAAAGGTTATGTACAAATTGCCAATGTCATCTCTGCCTTTTAATGAGAGGTTTAACCTCTCACGGATTGCATGTTCTAATCTGCCCCCGGTGATACAGAGAGCGGCGGAGTGAGTCTGACAAAGGGAATAGACACCCCCGCTATAGTCCAGGGGGTGCGTCTGATAGAGAGAACAGCCTTTGAAATGGACCCTGCTACCCGCTACAATCCAACCAGCCTTCAGCCTGTGAGAGCTCGACTGACAGCTCGTTGAGAAGGAGACATTTGTATCCACAGTGCAGAACATTGAGTATTTAGTTGCCGTGGATACAGTGGAAACTGTGCGGAGAGTCTGGAGACATCCCTGTTCATCTTGTTTGTATTGAGTGACCAGATCATTGAAAGTTAAATAAATCAAAAGGTTTCTCTTGTATTTCAGGAACAGATCCTTAGTACACTATCATTTAAGGAAAGGAGTAGGTGACATCATAGAACTCATTTGAATATTGTCTGTACCTAGAATATAAAAAAGGAATACATACATACATCACGCACACACAGGACAGGCTAACAAGAGGATAACATTGCACTCAATTTATAGTAAAAAGAGGAAACCAACTAGTATAAATCAGTCTAAAGTACAAATCCAGCCACAAGCTGAGTTCATTGATTTCAGATAACATTTACAAAGGCTATTTTCAAGTCGACCGATACATCTCCCAGTGCTTTGCTGTGCAGTATACACACTGTCACCATAGGAGAACCCTTTTCGGTTCCAGGAACTTCTTCAAAGGGTTCTCCTATGGGAGCAGCCGAAGAACCCTTTTAGGTTCTAGACAGCACCTTTTTTCTAAGAGTGTAGCCTACTAACTACTAGGAAACACATACAGTCAGGCAATAAGACTTGATGACTGCAAGCAAGCAATATTGTCAGATTTTCTATCTCCACCTCTCTTTCTCCCTCTCCCTCACTCTTCCTTCTTCTCCCTGAGCTGCTGTGGAAGCCTCAAAGAATCAAATCAAATTTCAACGACACGCACGCACACACTTATGAAGAAACAGCCATACGTTGAATAATCGAGGCAGGTATTGTGGGAATGTGTCAGAGTCAAGGTAAAAGAGGTGCTGCCGCTACGGCTGCGTTCTCCTTCGCTTCTCACACCCACTCTACTCTCTCTTTTCATCCCTTTATCCCACCCACACGGAGGCAATTGCCTTGGTGCTTCCCTCTATTTTCTCCTCAGAGTCCTGACGTCACTGCGGGCAGGAGGCTATAAGTGAGTGAGTAAGTCAGTAAGTAAGTAAGTCCTCAGCCTCAACCTGCCAGCTCCAGCCCCCTATTAAGTTAGACAGGCTCTGGGGGATGCTTGTTATTTAACAGCCAATAGCGTGGACCGGTGTTCGAGACTTTGTGTCAAAGTTCAGAACCCTTTCCACATAGGTTTCTAAATGGAACCCAAAAGGGTTCTGCCTGGAACCAAAAAGGGTTCTCCTATGATGATTGCCGAATAACCCTTCTGGAACCCTTTTTTTCTGAGTGTGGAGGCCTGCATCATGCATGGAGAGAGAGAAACAGAGAGAAAGGGATAAAAAGACAGGGAGAGACAGGAAGAGAGAGGGAGAGAGAGAAAGACAGGGAGAGACAGGAGGAGCAGAGGAGAGACAGGGAGAGAAGGGAAGGAACAGAGAGACAGTGAGAGAGATGGGGAAGGGAGGAAGAAGAGACAGGGAGAGGAAAAGAGAGTAGAGAGAAACGGTTAGAGAGAGACCCATTTGTGCACCGCTCCAAGATGGTGATGAAAGTTAAATGAAGTTACACTGCAGCATGGTAATGTGAATTCTCCAGGGCCAGAGAGAAGGGGATTGGTTGGAGTGGGCCCGGGGGTACATTTTTCAACTATCATTCAACTGAAAGCGAGAGAAAAACCCACAAATACAGTACCCTAGCCACGCAACAGACCAGGCCGTGATGAGGCTTAGTTTCCAGGTAGCAGAACCGTTGACCAAAGGTGCCATGTCCGATTTGTTCCCTTCCTGATAAGATGAAAGACTCTGCCAGTTTGTTGGATAAATAATTCACATTATAGTGGAGTAGGGGGGAGGAGAGGAGAGGGCATTGTACGGTTAACCTCTGCCTTATTACAGCTTATGTTACCCCACTGCAGTGCAGCTCTAAGTCTTAGTGTGGGAGAGGGCTGTGACCTACCTGTATAGTATCATATATCAGACCAGGCTTGAATACCTATTCCAAATACTCGAGAAGCATTTGACGTAGCTTTCCTGACGTACAGAGTTTGCGCTAGTTCTTTTGTGCCTGACTAACTAAATCAAGCACACCTCAAAAGTGTTCGGAATATTTCAAACGTATTCGACCCAGGTCTGGTGTGGGGTTTTAATGACAAAGTCGTCTGTGTCCATAGGGTTAAAGCTAGAGCCACCCCAGCTCTGATAAATGAGCCTCTCTCTCACATGTATCATTATGTATCTTTCTTGTCCCTTTTCAAAGGTGAAACAGCTAGTGGTACTGAGCTGGGGTTACGTATACCTCATCCTCTACTTTTGACTAGATCTTGCACCCTATTCCCTGTATAGTGCACTACTTATACGGCCCTTTCAAAGTAGTGCACTACACTGTATACAGAATAGGCGGCCATTTTGGATACACCAAGTGCCGGGTCGCCGTCTGCCTCTGCAGATTGAGAAGCCATTTTATTCCTCAACCAACTGCTCAGCTTTGTGTCCTCAAAGGTCAGGATTTGTTCTCAGTGCAGCTACCAGCTATCGATCCCTGCCTTCCATCTCTTTCTCTCTCTTTCTGTCGCTCTCCCTGGGGCTCTTCTACAGTAAAATATTCCCACTCAGCTCGCAACTCAAGACAACCTGAAGAAATATAATCGCCTTGAAACTCGCCCTCTATTCTGATCTTCAGCCAAAGTGGGGGCAACCGAACCGCACTCACTTCACAGGAATATTCTCGGAGGTACCCTTAGAAAGAAATGGCACCAGTCTATAGTGAAAAGTCGAAGCTGAGCAAGCAGGGGAACTGTCCAATAAATACAATATGAACTCTCTGTTTGTCCAATAGATATCTCTCTTTGAGCTTTTGCTGCAATAAGAGGATCAAGTATTTGGTTTACTCTGTAACCAAAGGAAGAGTGACTCAGCTGTATGAAGCCTCTACAACAAAGCCTTGGCTTGCAGTGCAAAACTCACTGCTTGGAATCTCACCTGGAGGGAGTTGATGTGCTGCATGACATGTTACCCTAGTGATAGGTCTCCACTGTCAATCCACTCAACACTTTATAGTATGATGATGACATTTCCATAGTTATGTAAGATGTTGTGAATGATATTTGACAAGATTCTGAATTTGTGATTTATGATATAGGCTTAGTGATATAGCTAGTTGTATAGTGATTATTATAAACATACAGAAAGCTCACCAGTTAAGTCTGCTACGATATCAAACGTCTTTGTTGTTATGAGTCAGATCCAACTTGTACTGCATACAACATTAATCGACCTTTATGTTTCATTAAGACTATTTTATGTATAGCCAATCACTTATTTTGTATTCAGCATCATGTAACAGCAACCCTCACAATGTTGTATTTTCCATACCTGAATGATAATTGGTTAGGGAGAAGGTGAAAACATTTAGATATACTTTTATACAGGTATCTCACCATCCCTACCCGAACAAATTCAGTCATAATGTTTAGTTTGTGATTGTTACTGTACAGTATTATTTAATTATTCTCCAGATAGCTTCAGGTCTCCGAGAGCGTTCAAGCAAGTAGAATATCGACTATCTCAGCATGGCACATATAGGCACGCAGTGGCCTCAGCCCACTAAGATCAACGAAAGAGCAATTGATTTCACACCCGGCCTTAATTCTCCACTGAAATATCATGCTCTACTAAACAGTGTTCTTTGTGTCAAATCATTAGCAACCACGATGAGCAGTTTATTCTGGGTGTAAACTGTGAAGATAATCCCATTGTCATTTTGTTTCTGTCAGATTGGTCATTTTTCATCTGGTCTGTGAGTGTTTGTATAATTTTTCTCTGTATAAGGGAACGCCTCAGATTAATACTGGTTATTATACCGACCAACACATGAAGAGCTTGCGAAACATCTGACAGGTGATATAGCCAATGTGATGAAATTGTTTTGAACATGTTTTCTGTTATTGATGGAGTTCCTGTTTTTCATCGTTTCTGGATAAAGGCTGCGTTATTTTCAGAGTTGAGGCAGCTTTCCACGTACATCTCAGACAACAGACTAAATAGGCAACTAAAACAAATGCATGTAACGCATTGCAAAATACATACAACATCATTGGGTGCTTTTTAACCCATTAATCAAATTTCCGTTATTTTCCTGAATATAAATAAAAATGAGTAATGATTGATTCCTTTCATCTCATGTCATTCATTAACGTTCAGGTTGACCACATGCAGAGTTCGTCAGACTGGAAACGTACCAAGGGCTCTCGTTGCAATCAGGACCACTTAACTGATACTCACAATTTATTTTGCTGCATTGCAGTATTCGTTCCCACCAATCCCTCTCCCTCGATGGGAGTGGGGAAGAATAATACATGACTGTCCAACACAGACAAACCAGAAACATACACACACACACACACACACACACACACACACCTCTCCATCTAATGACTGGCAATCATTTTGCAACATCCTCATCATGTATAAAGCCTTATAGGAAGCGCAGGAGAGACAGTTCCTCCCTGGTTTCATTAACTCTCTAGTCCAGAATATCGGCGCTATAACCATCCACTCATTAATAACGCTGATTACATTTTCCTCCAATATTTCCTCCCACTGAAATGATCAGGAGGGATGATCCCCATCTGAAGAAGATGAAAGTGAACAGACAGTTAGAAAGACATCAATATTAACTCGAAGCACATCCCATCTGACCTCCACCTTTCTTTTCTCCGCAGCAATTAGTCAAAGGTTTCGTCCCCCAAATAGCACCTATATTCCCTGTAATACACTACTTTTTGCTAGTACCCATAAGGCTGTGGTCAAAAGTAGTGCACTAAATGGGAGGGTCCAAACCGTGTCAATAGCCCTGGTGGGAGATAGTTGACCATGGAAGTGTGGCCTGGCCAGGGTCAGAGGAGTGATAATCCCTCCCAGAGGATACAGTGAGGGAAAAAAGTATTTGATCCCCTGCTGATTTTGTACGTTTGCCCACTGACAAATCAATTTATAACATTTTTGACATGTGTTTTTCTGTATTTTTTGGTTGTTATTCTGTCTCTCACTGTTCAAATAAACCTACCATTAAAATTATAGACTGATCATTTCTTTGTCAGTGGGCAAACGTACAAAATCAGCAGGGGATCAAATACTTTTTTCCCTCACTGTATATAGAATGCTTTTTGACTAATAATACAGTTATGATAACAGCTTTGCCTTGAGAAAGGGGAGTACCTTATGATACAACATGAAGGTAGTCCATTCCAAAATTTTTGCAACCTTGATAAAGATGAGCAAAAAAGACTGCATAAAATACGTCACACCAAAAAAATTCTATATTGCACGCTCAAAGTAATTGACGAGGTATATTATTTTATACAAATACAATTGCTCAGAGAAATAGATTTTGTGATAACAAGTAATACTTTTTCTTCACAAATAGATAGGGGTCAAAATTATTAGCACCCGTTTTCAATACCTTTCAATACTTCACCTTGAGAGAATATTGGCACAGAGCCTTTTTCTAAAATGCAAACAGCATTGGCATTGGTTAAACGGTATTGACACTTGAGTTGGAACCGGTGCTATGGCCAGATGATATGAAAATTGAGCATTTTTCTAAAATTAGCTCTTTGCCATTATCCTCGCAAGGTGAGTATTTAAGCAATAAGGCCCGAGGTGGTGTGGTATATGGAAGATATACCATGGCTAAGGGCTGTTCTTGAGCACAACGCAAAGCGTTAGAATATTGGCCATATATGGCCATGGTATATTGGCCTACAAGATGGCGCCAACAGAGATGGTCGCCTCGCTTCAGATCCTTAGGAAACTATGCAGTTATTTGTTTTTTTAATGTATTATTTCTTACATTTTTAGCCCAGAAAATCTCAAGTCATATTACATGCAGCCGGGAAGAACTATTGGATACAGTTCAAGTCGGAAGTTTACATACACCTTAGCCAAATACATTTAAACTAAGTTTTTCACAATTCCTGACATTTAATCCCAGTAAAATTCCCTGTTTTAGGTCAGCTATGATCACCACTTTTTTTAAGACTGTGAAATGTCAGAATAATAGTAGAGAGAATGATTTATTTGAGATGTTATTTCTTTCAACACAGTGGGTCAGAAGTTTACATACACTCAATTAGTATTTGGTAGCATTGCCTTTAAATTGTTTAACTTGGGTCAAACGGTTCGGGTAGCCTTCCACAAGCTTCCCACAATAAATTGGATGAATTTTGGCCCATTCCTCCTGACAGAGCTGGTGTAACTGAGTCAGGTTTGTAGGCCTCCTTGCTCACACACGCTTTTTCAGTTCTGCCCACAGATTTTCTCTGGGATTGAGGTCAGGGCTTTGTGATGGCCACTCCAATACCTTGACTTTGTTGTCCTTAAGCCATTTTGCCACAACTTTGGAAGTATGCTTGGGGTCATTGTCCATTTGGAAGACCCATTTGTGACCAAGCTTTAACTTCCTGACTGATGTCTTGAGATGTTGTTTCAATGTATCCATATTATTTTCCTTTCTCGTGATGCCATCTGTTTTGTGAAGTGCACCAGTCCCTCCTGCAGCAAAGCACCCCCACAACATGATGCTGCCACCCCCGTGCTTCACGGTTGGGATGGTGTTCTTCTGCTTGCAAGCCTCACCCTTTCTTCCTCCAAACATAACAATGGTCATTATGGCCAAACAGTTCTATTTTTGTTTCATCTGACCAGAGGACATTTCTCCAAAAAGTACGATCTTTGTCCCCATGTGCAGTTGTAAACTGTAGTCTGGCTTTTTTATGGCGGTTTTGGAGCAGTGGCTTCTTCCTTGATGAGCAGCCTTTCAGGTTATGTTGATATAGGACTTGTTTTACTGTGGATATAGATACTTTTGTACCTGTTTCCTCCAGCATCTTCACAAGGTCTTTTGCTGTTGTTCTGCGATTGATTTGCACTTTCGCACCAAAGTACGTTCATCTCTAGGAGACAGAAAGCGTCTCCTTCCTGAGCGGTATGACGGCTGCGTGGCCCCATGGTGTTTATACTTGCGTACTATTGTTTGTACAGATGAACGTGGTACCTTCAGGCGTTTGGAAATTGCTCCCAAGGATGAACCAGACTTGTGGAGGTCTACAATATATTTTCTGAGATCTTGGCTGACTTCTTTTGATTTTCCCATGATGTCAAGCAAAGAGACACTGAGTTTGAAGGTAGGCCTTGAAATACATCCACAGGTAAACCTCTAATTCACTCAAATGATGTCAATTAGCCTATCAGAAGCTTCCAAAGCAATGACAACATTTTCTGGAATTTTTCAAGCTGTTTAAAGGCACAGTCAACTTAGTGTATGTAAACTTCTGACCCACTGGAATTGTGATACAGTGAATTATAAGCGAAATAATCTGTCTGTAAACAATTGTTGGAAGAATTAATTGTGTCATGCACAAAGTAGATGTTTTAACCGACTTGCTAAAACTATAGTTTGATAACAAGAAATTTGTGGAGTGCTTGAAAAATGAGTTTCAATGACTCCAACCTAAGTGTATGTAAACTTCCGACTTCAACTTTAAAAGCGTTGTCAATTTACCAACATTACGACCAGGAATACGTCTTTCCCGAAGCGGATCCTTTGTTCGGACATCCACCCTGGACATGGGATCTTATCCCAGAGGCCGACCCCAAACAATGCGGTCACCGCAGGAGAGGCAGACGGAGCGGCCAACGCTGGTTTGACCAATCAGATTCCACGCTTCAAGATTGCTTCGATCATGTGGACTGGGATATGTTCCAGATAGCCTCAGATAATAACATTGATGTATACGCTGACTCGGTGAGTGAGTTTATTAGCAAGTGCATCGGAGATGTCGTACCCACTGTGACTATTAAAATCTTTCCTAACCAGAAACCGTGGATTGATGGCAGCATTCGTTGCAAAACTGAAAGCGCGAACCACCGTTTTTAATCATGGCGAGGTGACTGGAAACATAACCCAATACAAACAGTGCAGCTATTACCTCCGCAAGGAAATCAAACAAGCAAAGTGTCAGTATAGAGACAAAGTAGAGTCGCAATTCAACGGCTCAAACACGAGACGTATGTGGCAGGGTCTACAGTCAATCACAGATTACAAAAAGAAAACCAGCCCCATCGAGGATATCAATGTCTTGCTCCCAGACAAATTAAACAACTTCTTTGCTCGCTTTGAGGACAATACAGTGCCACTGACACGGCCTGCTACCAAAGCCTGTGGGCTCTCCTTCTCCGTGGCCAATGTGAGTAAAACATCTAAACGTGTTAACCCTCGCAAGGCTGCCGGCCCAGATGGAATCCCTAGCCGCGTCCTCAGATCTTGCGCAGACCAGCTGTCTGATGTGTTTATGGACATATTCAGTCAATCCCTATTCCAGTCTGCTGTCCCCACATGCTTGAAGATGGCCACCATTGTTCCTATTCACAAGAAAGCTAAGGTAACTGAACTAAATGACTATCGCACCGTTGCACTCACTTCTGTCATCATGAAGTGCTTTGAAAGGATCATATCACCTCCACCCTACCTGATACCCTAGACCCACTCCAATTTGCTTACTGCCCCAATAGGTCCACTGACGATGCAATCACCATCACACTACACACTGCCCTAACCCATCTGGACAAGAGGAATACCAATGAAAGAATGCTGTCCATTGACTACAGCTCAGCATTTAACACCATAGTACCCTCCAAACTTGTCAATAAGCTCGAGACCTTGGGTCTCAATCCTGCCCTGTGCAACTGGGTCCTGGACTTTCTGGCGGGCCGCCCCCAGGGGGTGAAGGTAGGAAACAACATCTCCACCCCACTGATCCTCAGCACTGGCCCCACAAGGGTGCGTTCTCAGCTCTCTCTTGTACTCCCTGTTCACCCATGACTGCATGAATATGCACGCTTCCAACTCAATCATCAAGTTTGCAGATGACATACAGTGGTAGGCTTGATTACCAACAACAATGAGACGGCCTACAGGGAGGAGGTGAGGGCCCTCGGAGTGTGGTGTCAGGAAAAAAACCTCTCACACAACGTCAACAAAACAAAGGAGATGATCGTGGACTTCAGGAAACAGCAGAGGGAGCACCCCCCCATTCACTTCGACAGGACAGTAGTGGACAAGGTGGAAAGTTTCAAGTTCCTCGGCGTACACATCACGGACAAACTGAAATGGTCCACCCACACAGACAGCGTGGTGAAGAAGGCACAACAGCACCTCTTCAACCTCAGGAGGCTGAAGAAATTTCCCTTGTCACCTAAAACACTCACACACTTTTACAGATGCACAATAGAGAGCGTCATGTCGGGCTGTATCACCACCTGTGATGGCAACTGCACCGCCCTCAACAGCAAGGCTCTCCAGAGGGTAGTGCGGTCTGCAAAACGCATTACCGGGGGCAAGCTACCCACCCTCCAGGACACCTACAGCACCCGATGTCACAGGAAGTCCATAAAGATAATTAAGGACAACAAGGACAATTAAGGACATCTCAAAGGCCATCAGACTGTTAAACAGTCACTAACTTCCATCACTAACTTAGAGAGGCTGCTGCCAACATACAGACTCAAATCTCTGACCACTTTAATAAATGGACTTAATAAAGGTATCACTAGTCACTTTAAATAACTGCACTTCAATAATGTTTACATATCCTACATTACTCATCTCATATGTATATACTGTATTCTATACCATCTACTGCATATTGCCTATTCCACACGTCCATATCACATCCATATATTTAGCCCAGTCAAAACTGTTCGCTGCTCTGGCACCCCAATGGTGGAACAAGCTCCCTCACGATGCCATGACAGCGGAGTCAATCGCCACCTTCCGGAGACACCTGAAACCCCACCTCTTTAAGGAATACCTGGGATAGGATTAAGTAATCCTTCTACCCCCCCCCCCTACCCTCCCCCCCAAAAAAGATATAGATGTACTATTGTAAAGTGGTTGTTCCACTGGATATCATAAGGTGAATGCACCAATTTGTAAGTCGTTCTGGATAAGAGCGTCTGCTAAATTACGTAAATGTAAATGTAAATTTATAAACGCAGCAAAAAAAGAAACGTCCCTTTTTCCGGACCCTGTCTTTCAAAGATAATTTGTAAAAATCCAAATAACTTCACAGATCTTCATTGTCAAGGGTTTAAACACTGTTTCCCATGCTTGTTCAATGAACCATAAACGATTAATGAACATGCACGTGTGGAACGGTCATTAAGACACTAACAGCTTACAGACGGTAGGCAATTAAAGTCACAGTTATGAAAACTTAGGACCCTAAAGAGGCCTTTCTTCTGACTCTGAAAAACACCAAAAGAAAGATGCCCAGGGTCCCTGCTCATCTGCGTGAACGTGCCGTACGCATGCTGCAAGGAGGCATGAGGACTGCAGATGTGGCCAGGGCAATAAATTGCAATGTCCGTACTGTGAGATGCCTTAGACAGCACTAAAGGGAGACAGGATGGACAGCTGATCGTCCTTGCAGTGGCAGGCCACGTGTAACAACACCTGCACAGGATCGGTACATCCAAACATCACACCTGTGAGACAGGTGCAGGATGGCAAAACAACAGCCCGAGTTACACCAGGAACGCACTTTCCGCAATAGGCTGAGAGAGGCTGGACTGAGGGCTTGTAGGCCTGTTGTAAGGCCCACCATCGCTGGACCAGATAGGACTGGCAAAAAGTGCTCTTCACTGACGAGTTGCGGTTTTGTCTCGCCAGGGGTGATGGTTGGATTCGCATTTATCGTCGAAGGAATGTGCATTACACCGAGGCCTGTACTCTGGAGCGGGATCGATTTGGAGGTAGAGGGTCCGTCATGGTCTGGGGCGGTGTGTCACAGCATCATCGGACTGAGCTTGTTGTCATTGCATGTAATCTCAACGCTGTGCGTTGCAGGGAAGACGTCCTCCTCCCTCATGTGGTAGCCTTCCTGCAGGCTCATCCTGACATGACCCTCCAGCATGACAATGCCACCAGCCATAATGCTCGTTCTGTGCGTGATTTCCTGCAAGGCAGGAATGTCAGTGTTCTGCCATGGCCAGCGAAGAGCCCAGATCTCAATCCCATTGAGCACGTCTGGGACCTGGTGAGGGCTAGGGCCATCCCCCCCAGAAATGTCCTGGAACTTGCAGGTGCCTTGGTGGAAGAGTGGGGTAACATCTCACAGCAAGAACTGGCAAATCTGGTGCAGTCCATGAGGAGGACATGCACTGCAGTACTTAATGCAGTTGGTGGCCACACCAGACACTGACTGTTACTTTTGATTTTACCCCCCCCCCCCCCCCCCCCCCTTTGTTCAGGGACACATTATTCCATTTATGTTAGTCACATGTCTGTGGAACTTGTTCAGTTTATGTCTCAGTTGTTGAATCTTGGTAAGTTCATACAAATATTTACACATGTTAAGTTTGCTGAAAATAAACGCAGTTGACAGTGAGAGGACATTTCTTTTTTTGCTGAGTTGATGTACATATTCTCATTCCTCCCTTTATATTTGTGTGTATAAGGTAGATGTTGTGAAGTTGTTAGATTACTTGTTAGATATTACTGCATTGTCGGAGCTAGAAGCACGAGCATTTCACTACACTCGCATTAACATCTGCATGTGACCAATAACATTTTATTTGATGTGATATATCACAAACCCCTGAGATGCCTTATTGCTATTATCAATCAAATGTATTTATAAAGCCCTTCTTACATCAGCTGATGACATAAAGTGCTGTACAGAAACCCAGCCTAAAACTCCAAACAGCAAGCAATGCAGGTGTAGAAGCACAGTGGCTAGCTCTGTAGAAAGGCCGTAACCTAGGAGGAAACCTAGAGAGGAACCAGGCTATGAGGGGTGGCCAGTCCTCTTCTGGCTGTGGAGATTATAACAGAACATTGCCAAGATGTTCAAATGTTCATAGATGACCAGCAGGGTCAGATAATAATAATCACAATGGTTGTAGAGGTTGTAACAGGTCAGCACCTCAAGAGTAAATGTCAGTTGGCTTTTCCTAGCCGATCATTCAGAGTATCTCTACCGCACCTGCTGTCTCTAGAGAGTTGAAAACAGCAGGTCTGGGACAAGGTAGCATGACCGGTGAACAGGTCAGGGTTCCATAGCCGCAGGCAGAGCAGTTGAAACTGGAGCAGCAGCACGAACTGGTGGACAGTATACCCCCGGACAGGGCCAAACAGGCAGGATATAACCCCACCCACTTTGCCAAAGCACAGCCCCCACACCACTAGAGGGATATCTTCAACCACCAACTTACTATCCTGAGACAAGGCCCAGTATAGCCCACGAAGATCTCCCCCAAGGCACGAACCAGAGGCGGGGCGCCAACCCGGACAGGAAGATCACGTCAGTGACTCAACCCACTCAATTGACGCAGCCTTCCTAGGGACGGCATGGAAGAGCACCAGTAAGCCAGTGACTCAGCCCCCATAATAGGGTTTGAGGCAGAGAATCACAGTGGAGAGAGGGGAACCGGCCAGGCAGAGACAGCAAGGACGGTTCGTTGCTCCAGTGCCTTTCCATTCACCTTCACACTCCTGGGCCAGACTACACTAAATCATAGGACCTACTGAAGAGATGAGTCTTCAGTAAAGACTTAAAGGTCGAGACCGAGTCTGCATCTCTCACATGGATAGGCAGACCATTCCATAAAAATGGAGCTCTATAGGAGAAAGCCAGGGACAGTAAGGCGGCCTGCGTCTTGTGACCGTAGCGTACGTGTAGGTATGTACGGCAGGACCAAATCAGAAAGATAGGTAGGAGCAAGCCCATGTAATGCTTTGTTGGTTAGCAGTAAAACCTTGAAATCAGCCCGAGCCTTAACAGGAAGCCAGTGTATAGAGACTAGCACTGGAGTAATATGATCAAATTCTTTGGTTCTAGTCAAGATTCTAGCAGCTGTGTTTAGCCCTAACTGAGGTTTATTTAGTGCTTTATCCAGGTAGCCGGAACGTAGAGCATTGCAGTAGTCTAATCTAGAAGTGACAAAAGCATGGATACATTTTTCTGCATAATTTTTGGACGGAAAGTTTCAGATTTTTGCAATGTTATGTAGATGTAAAAAACCTGTCCTTGATACAGTCTTGATATGTTCGACAAAAGAGAGATCAGGGTCCAGAGTAACACCGAGGTCCTTTACAGTTTTATTTGAGACAACTGTACAACCATCAAGATTAATTGTCAGATTCAACAGAAGATCTCTTTGTTTTTTGGGACCTAGAACGAGCATCTCTGTTTTGTTCGAGTTTAAAAGTAGAACATTTGCCACCATCCACTTCCTTATGTTTGAAACACAGGCTTCCAGAGAAGGCAATTTTGGGGCTTCACCGTGTTTCATCATAATTTACAGCTGTGTGTCGTCCTCATAGGAGTGAAAGTTAACATTATGGGGCGAATGACATCACTAAGAGGTAAAATATATGTTGAAAACAATAGTGGTCCTAAAACGGAGCCTTGAGGAACACCAAAATTCACAGTTGATTTGTAAGAGGACAAAACATCTAGAGAGACAAACTGATATCTTTCCAACAGATAAGATCTAAACCAGGCCAGAACTTGTCCATGTAGACCAACTTGGGTTTCCAATCTCGCCAAAAGAATGTGGTGATCGATGATATCAAACGCAGCACTAAGGTCTAGGAGCACGAGGACAGATGCAGAGCCTCGGTCTAATTTACCACCTTCACAAGTGCAATCTCAGTGCTATGATGGGGTCTAAAACCAGACTGAAGCGTTTTGTATACATTGTTTGTCTTCAGGAAGCAGTGAATTGCTGCACAAAAGCTTTTATATTATTTTTGGAGAGGAATGGGAGATTCGATATAGGCCGATAGTTTTTTTTATGTTTGGCTTTTTCAAGAGAGGCTTTATTACTGCCACATTTAGTGAGCTTGGTAAACATCCGGTGGATAGGGAGCCATTTATTATGTTACTAATGTAAAAAGAGCAGTAAAAATAAGTGTTTTGTCATACCTGTGGCATACAGTCTGATATACCACAGCTGTCAGCCAATCAAAATTCAGGGCTCGTACCACCCAGTTTATAATTAAGCAATAAGGCCCGAGGGGGTGTGGTATATGGCCAATATACCAAGGCTAAGGGCTGTTCTTATGCACGACGCAACGTGGAGTGCCTGGACACATATATTGTCCATATATCACAAACCCCAGAGGTGCCTTATTGCTATTATAAACTGGTTACCAACGTAATTAGAGCAGTAAAAATGTATATTTTGTCTTACCTGTGGTATACTGTCTGATATGCCATGGCTGTCAGTTAATCAGCATTCAGGGCTAAAACCGGCCAGTTTAAAATGAAAGTAATACCAAAGATTTGTATAACTAAACCAAGATAGACCACAGCTTGTCGTTTACAATGGGAACAGATGAGTCATAGTGGGCAGAACAAACAAGGAGGTGGGCAGAGCCAAGCACGCGCAGGCGATATCCTATTGTATGCATCAGCATATTTCCGTTAGGGAACGCCTACTATGTGAAGTGTGTGTGTGCAATAACTAAATTTGCCTTTGCACTCCTTCTAAACAGTGCGATTTTTAAAAACTTTTGCAAAAGGGTAAAGTCAACAAAACTTAGTCCACTCTGTTCATAACAACAGTTTTGGGAACAGAAAACTGCATTGAAATCAAATGTTTAATCAATGAGAAAATTTGCAGAATGTTGGCCAAAATCCATCTCATTCCATCTTCTCCCGCTGCCCGCCTGTGGACTTTCTCTCACTGCCATATTTGGTTGTGAATGGAAATGCCAACCAGATGCTTCAGATTTATACATCCAGTGAAATATCTGTCTCATTGTTCTATCTGTGGTTATACCATGGCATTGTTGAATACTTGTTTCTGATTGGCTTGAAGGGCATTGTGCTGGATTTTTTTTAATGTTTGTGCTTTTCAAATAACTAATTTCTGTGTTCTATTCATGTGCTTTTCTATTAATGTGTTCATGCAAGTGACTGACTAAATGAATCCTCACTATCAGTAGCTGCAATTTGGCAGTATGCCCAGACCATTGTTTTGAGAACGAAATATATCTCAGTTTCAAGTTCTCAGCTTAGAGAGAAGAAGCCTGAACCAGTATTGATCAGTCACATGAATTAAACAAAATGGTAATGATGAATTAATTATGCTAAATCATGCAGTTGGTTGGAACCTCTCCAGCACCCTGATAATATAAGATGATTCATTTAAGATTGACTTCAAGTGTCCCTGGTGGTAATTTCCACGACATGGATAAGAATTTTCACAACAGCATTCTAGAGCATGCATTATTTCTCTATAACGCACGGTATATCAGCACGGTAGAATTCAGTGGCCGTAGTTCATCTTATATGTTCTATTGTTTAGCTGCTTTAGAAAGCAAAAGTCGATTGAAAACATTATTGGCACGGTTGAATTCCATTTTCATAGTAGCAAGCTATGACTGATGGTTTGGTTAGCTAAATTAGCAAGTATGTTTATTTGGTTACCAAGGCAACTACTGTAGATATCTAGTAAACTTGCTCGCTCCTTCAGTGGATGTTGAACACATTTCTACCTGCAAATGAACACATTTCTAAATTATAGCCATGGTATAAAAAGGGATAATAATGAACTTGGTGCTCTGTGTTCTCTGGAAAATAAATAATGCAACTCGGTGGAAGGTTATTTCCACTCTGCTAGCACGTCGTGGAACACACCTTTTAACGTCGTTCATTATTTTCCATAGAACACATAGCCCCTCTCCGACTATCCATTAGGTATTACCCCTTTTTTGTGTGTGTGTGTGTGTTCGAGGCTGGAAGTATTGCTTGTTAAACATCTTTTGGAGCATACACTATAGCTCAGTATTAGTATGATTTATTTTATACAGTCTTTTTTGCTCATGATTATCAAGAATGACAATAATTTTTGACCTGACTGCGTGTAGTAGACAAGGTATAGACATTTGTTCGTCTTTTAATCATTTGCTGCATTATTCCACTCAAGCAAATAACTTATTTGAAAATATTCAATGGTTAAAAAATAATAATACTGTAGCCAAATACATAATAATGACCATATTTGATTTCACTGAATTTCTGAATATGCAAGGAAGGCCTATAGAAAATCCACTTTAATCAAAGTAAAGGAAATACTCAAATGAATGTTGCAAAGCATTCCCTGAGCTTCACCACAGTCTGCAGAAAAAGGAGGGTCCATTTGCACCACGTACAGCAGCATTCAATATAAATCAAAAGCAGACAGAGAGACAGAGATTTATCTGAGGCAATTAAAGCAGAGAAACACTGAGATAGATAATATAAGACCATGTCCCAAATTACACCCTATTCCCTAAGTAGTGGATTACTTTTGACCAGGGCTCTGGTCAAAAGTAGTGCACTATTTAGCAAATAGGGAGGGTGCCAGTTGGAACGTAGAGTGTGGCGTTTTAAACCTGGCCCCTCCATCGCTTAAGCGGCTGTAAAATTCTGTCACCAACTAAGAATTAAGGGGATGGATGACTTGATGGGTCCTAGCATTGTTTATTACAATGCCATCAAAAACCAAGTGTGATTAAGTGATACAAACAAACACTAACAACAGTTTACATGGTGTGGCTGTTTTTTTATATCCAAAACAAAAGGACGTTACCATTTATAACCCTTCAAATGGTGTCTATTTGTTTACTTTCAAGACAATACAATGCAGTCTAACAGGCTAAAACAAAATTATGAAATCCCCAATGAGCAGCACCAATGAGCAGCATCACCCCGACAGCAGGTTGAGTGGCACCCTGAAGATGAATGGTGGTATCAGGGGTTTGTGTGGAATGTGAATTAGTATCCAGAGTCTTAGATCAATATACTATACACAAACTCACTGACAGCAACCTTCCTCTGGCCTATTAAGCAGCACTGAAATGAATATAGCTAATAAAGTCTAGTTTGTTTCATCCTAGCTATTATATCTGCTCAGAGATCCCTATCAAACATGCAGTATGAAATAAAGATGATCCGATTTGCAAATCAAATGATCATATTGATTTGGCTCAATAATGAAAAACTAACATTTACACTATAACATTTACTAGATCTCTACCATAGAACAGCCATGAGCTCAGAGATGAGTTCTCCTAACACAATCAAAATGCCCAGAATGTCAGATAACTGTCACCACTAAAAAAGCCTGAATGCCCTGAAAATGCTTGGAGATTGAAAAATGGCTTGACTTGAATCTCGTGTAATCTCAAGGTGTATCTCTCATTTGCAAAATAACAATGGACAAAATGTAGCCATGCATGAGCCACTGTATTCCTGGTTAAGAAACAGAGTGAGGAAGCACCAAAGAGAAGGAAATAATGTAAGGCAATATTAAGGGATATTGCAAGATTCTGGCAATTGTGACTGGAAGTCTACAGGTATGCTAGCGTATGTTACTATACCTGTGGACTTCTAGTCATTGCGCTAATGCTAGTTAACATTGGCTCGCGAAACTACCTCAAACTTCCTTTATACTGGGTCCAGAGCCATAAAAATGGTATCCACGCGTTCATCTCTCTGGGTAAGTAGAATCTCACAGTAACCCTTTAACCTAAAAATTATTAATTCAGAGTTTAATTAAGGTATTTTATTTTGAAGGACTTCATGGGATTTTGTCCAATATTATTCAGTGTGTTCCGTAACTGTAATCTGCCAAACAAATAGCTAACTACTAGGGCCTAACCCTAATGTGGCAGGCTACTTAATTGAGTTTATCAAATGGAGGTGCATCGATTTTGTAGGGAAAACATTTCCCGGGGGGCGTTGCCCCCACACTGTCTGGCAACTTTTTTCATTATGCAGGCTACTTTATGCAGGATATGGGGATATTATGCATGATATCCCCATATCCCCACACGTGAACGTTTACTTGCATTGAGAGTTATGTGTCCCATACTAAATGCTAACTATTGGTCATACACATTAAAACATCATGTTTTATGGGTGTAACATGGACGTCTTAGCTACATGAGGTCACATCTTTTAATGATTTTAACAGGTAACGCTTACAAGATACTTAGCATGTTGATCTGAAATCCATCTTCCATTGCAGATATGAATCATTCAGCACAGCTTGAATACAAAATATATAAATTATAATGATGCACAATGTGTGGGTGGGTGGCATACAAAGTAATACAACCATCTGTACTAAACAATTACAGTGGCTTAATAGGTGATTTCGCACCTATCACCTAGACCAGTGCTAAATTACCAAACCCACGCTCCTTCCCTTGATTCAGACTAGGGATGCACATTTCGGTCAATTTACCTGCTGACTAACCGACCCTCATTAACCGGTTAACAAACAGTTACATTTGTTCCAAACAGTAAAATGACATGACCAACAGAATATACTATACATACTTACATACAAGGAAATTACATTTTTCATGAAGAGTTTAATTGAAACATGCAACAATAGCAAGCCTATCATCTCACAGCCAAAAAGGCTGTATTATTGAACATGTACAGTGAGGGAAAAAAGTATTTGATCCCCTGCTGATTTTGTACGTTTGCCCACTGACAAAGAAATTATCAGTCTATAATTTTAATGGTAGGTTTATTTGAACAGTGAGAGACAGAATAACAACAATAAAATCCAGAAAAACACATTAAAAAAATGTTATAAAATTATTTGCATTTTAATGAGGGAAATAAGTATTTGACCCCTCTGCAAAACATGATTTAGTACTTGATGGCAAAACCCTTGTTGGCAATCACAGAGGTCAGACGTTTCTTGTAGTTGGCCACCAGGTTTGCACACATCTCAGGAGGGATTTTGCCCCACTCCTCTTTGCAGATCTTCTCCAAGTCATTAAGGTTTTGAGGCTGACGTTTGGCAACTCGAACCTTCAGCTCCCTCCACAGATTTTCTATGGGATTAAGGTCTGGAGACTGGCTAGGCCACTCCAGGACCTTAATGTGCTTCTTCTTGAGCCACTCCTTTGTTGCCTTGGCAGTGTGTTTGGGGTCATTGTCATGATGGAATACCCATCCACGACCCATTTTCAATGCCCTGGCTGAGGGAAGGAGGTTCTCACCCAAGATTTGACGGTACATGGCCCCGTCCATCGTCCCTTTGATGCGGTGAAGTTGTCCTGTCCCCATAGCAGAAAAACACCCCCAAAGCATAATGTTTACACCTCCACGTTTGACGGTGGGGATGGTGTTCTTGGAGTCATAGGCAGGATTCCTCCTCCTCCAAACACGACGAGTTGAGTTGATGCCAAAGAGCTCCATTTTGGTCTCATCTGACCACAACACTTTCACCCAGTTGTCCTCTGAATCATTCAGATGTTCATTGGCAAACTTCAGACGGGCATGTATATGTGCTTTCTTGAGCAGGGGGACCTTGCGGGCGCTGCAGGATTTCATTCCTTCACGGCGTAGTGTGTTACCAATTGTTTTCTTGGTGACTATGGTCCCTGCTGCCTTGAGATCATTGACAAGATCCCCCCGTGTAGTTCTGGGCTGATTCCTCACCGTTCTCATGATCATTGCAACTCCACGAGGTGAGATCTTGCATGGAGCCCCAGGCCGAGGGAGATTGAAAGTTCTTTTGTGTTTCTTCCATTTGCGAATAATCGCACCAACTGTTGTCACCTTCTCACCAAGCTGCTTGGCGATGGTCTTGTAGCCCTTCCAGACTTGTGTAGGTCTACAATCTTGTCCCTGACATCCTTGGAGAGCTCTTTGGTCTTGGCCATGGTGGAGAGTTTGGAATCTGATTGATTGATTGCTTCTGTCGATAGGTGTCTTTTATACAGGTAACAAGCTGAGATTAGGAGCACTCCCTTTAAGAGTGTGCTCCTAATCTCAGCTCGTTACCTGTATAAAAGCTCGTTACCTGTATAAAAGACACCTGGGAGCCAGAAATCTTTCTGATTGAGAGGGGGTCAAATACTTATTTCCCTCATTAAAATGCAAATCAATTTATAACATTTTTGACATGCGTTTTTCTGGATTATTTTGTTGTTATTCTGTCTCTCACTGTTCAAATTAACCTACCATTAAAATTATAGACTGATAATGTCTTTGTCAGTGGGCAAACGTACAAAATCAGCAGGGGATCAAATACATTTTTCCCTCACTGTAACTTCTGTAATGAAGCAGCTGATGTAAAACGTCATTTTCAAACATTTGCCAAAATGCAATCCATAGGAAAACACCATTTGAAACAGCGCACCTGATGCGAGTGATTCCTTTTATTCTCAACAATGAAAGGAAGTTGATATGTAAACCAATAGAACTGGAAAGTGGTTTCAATTATAAAATGATTAAATAATTGCCTCCACGTTTCTATGGTGGGATTTTGGCTAGGCTACTTTGAAGCA
The DNA here is from genome assembly GCF_965601325.2 of Salmo salar. NCBI lineage: Eukaryota > Metazoa > Chordata > Actinopteri > Salmoniformes > Salmonidae > Salmo > Salmo salar. The sequence continues at coordinate 55,935,882 of NC_138305.1, read as the reverse complement.
AGGTAAGACATGCCTCATAATATGAAGTTACACCTTCAGGTTTCAGACAATTAAGTATACGTTTTCAAAATACATAGGGCTATAGCCTCCAGCTCATATTGCAAAGTGGTGGGGAGGCGTTGATAGCCTGCCTACCTTGCCTATGCACTGGAAGGGCGAATGCGTAGGCAATAGAAAGCTGGGATCCTCCTCTCTTTTTAATCGTGGCCATCAAAACCAGGTTTTTAACAAGCGATTTCTTTTAGAATTCTTGCGCAATGACTGTGCACATGTTTCACTCCAGCAGCATCCAGCTGTATTGCTGTCTGACTGGTGATATTTCCGCTGAAAACTAGGCTCTGGTTGCTGTGCCTGTGTGATAAATAAGATACATGACGACTAATGAAAAAACACACCAACGCCAATTTAAATCACAACATTATGGAAATTAACCTATAGACCGATAAGCATCACCGGTCAAATGTATTTCCAGCGGCTAACCATTAACGGTTAATCGGTAACATCCTTAATTCAGACTGAATGCACCTCAGCTGGCCTCTTGACTCACTGAAATTACAATCAGTTTGTTCCCGCAAATTGGAAGTAGCCAGTGTAATGAAAAAAGTTACCAGCTAGGGGGATGTAGGGGCACGTGGGGGACTGCCCCCCCCCGGAAATGTTTTTCCCTATACAAAATCGAATTTGGTGGCAATTTGTTAAAGTCAATTAAGTTGCCGGTCACATAAGGGTTAGTAGTCAGCTATTTGGCTGGCGTTTGGGGCTTATTGAACAGATTGTACAATCCATACAGAATTAGAATTTAGAATGTAGAATTGAGGTTAGAATCTGCCCTAAACACAATAAACTTTTTAATTGTATATGCTAATATGAGTACTTTTTTGTTTTTTGTATGACCAATGTCCTTCCCACATACTAATTAGGGCTTTTGGAATCAAAGCCAACTCTGAATGCAATATAATACTATCATACTGTATAATGCTCTGTTCAAATCCTCTTACCAACCTGGTGCTTTTTAAAGAGCACATAATGCTGAATATCATAATAGCATACAGTAATATGATGGGGGTTATTATTGTTCCATAGTTAGGTTACTCTCTACAGCCAACATTACGCAGCTGGACGAGATGCAGTATAATTCAGTCATTCATTCAGGTTTGTTCTTCTGTTGCATGGCTAAATTGCCCTGAGAATCATCTTGTGCGCAGAGGTAAACCCAATGTGCATTTTTCGATGTAGAGTCGATGATCTGATTCAGTGACTGTGGAACACAAATTGTTATTGGGCTAAAGGCTAGGCCTATTAACACCACTGTACTGTACAGCTATTCCACGTGAACTACTATACACTGTGATTCTCATGGGCTAGAAACGTCAATAACAATTCAGTACTGTTTTGTTTCATCTATATTATGTGATCAATGATCATACAGTATATTGTTATGTTTCATATGTTATGTGATTCAGAATTCCAATGAATTCTATGATTCCGCTCCATCACTATAGATCAGAGCTTGGCACAAATTCTCGTATTCTTATGGTCAGAAACGGCATGATAACGTACTAGTCTATACAGTTGCTGTTTTGTTACATATGCTAAATAATATGAATCATGGTCAGAAACTCACTGTTAACTGCACTAAGGTACAGTTACATTTTTTTGTTATACATGACATATGAGATGCATCAACTATTGCAAACTCAAACTCGGCCATTTAATGATGACAGATACCTGATGGTTTAGATTTGTGCGCATTAGATGCTGTAGTTGTTTCGCTGGTTGAAAGAAGAGATAAAGCGGATGATGCAATCGTTTTTCTTCCATTGAAGAAACAAACTGTGATCTATCAGTCTTCGCTAGGCCTTTCTATACTCATTAAAGACATGCGGTCCTATTTTGATGATACAGTTGACATCTATCTGCAAGGGGGCTGGATATGAAGGGAAAATAGATCCTTTTCAAGTGTAAAATTAAATCTATGTAATGGCTGCTTTCCCTTGAAATTCATAACTATGAAATTAGGGAACATGTAAGATGACGTCTTTGTTTTAATGACGTCTTCGTTTTAACGACTTGTCGGCGATTACCACTACATTATCAATTAAGAAAATAAATATTGGAGGAAAGAACTTCTCGACTGTTATACGGCATATGCAAAGTCTCTATCTGCATGTTGCAGTTTCGAGTCTACTGGTGCCTTGAATGCCCCATATCCATTTTAATTAAAACAAACAAATCTAAGTGTGTCTAATCCTTACATTTTTGGCCCGAAAGAACATAATACTGCCTGCCAAGTTCCATTGTCAGCATTAAGATCCTGGATCCTGGGTTACATAACTATTGGAGCTCATCATTGCAGTAAATTAATTACATGGGGGAGCATCTTCTCAGGATTCAGAGGAGTAATTTTCGAAGAACCTCAAAAGACAGAGATACGTTCTGGCTCTGTGTGAGACTTTGAAGTGTTTCTCACTTCCATCCAGAGTCGTAATATCTCTTTCATGTCACAGTCAGAGGCACCAGACTCAGCGGCTTTAACTAAGCACAAACTTGACCATTCATGTAATCAGAAAACTGAAAACCTGGCAGAGTACTGATCAGAAACAGACATTTTTAGGCCTGTATGTAACTAGGTAAGTCAGTTAAGAACAAATTCTTACTTACAATGACAGCCTACATGGGAAAAGTGGGTTAATTGCCTTGTTCAGGGGAAGAATGACAGATTTTTTACCTTGTCAGCTCAGGAATTCAATCCAGCAACCTTTCGGTTACTGGCCCAACACTCTAACCACTAGGATACCTGCCACCCCTGTATATCACAAGTTACATAACCCACAGAGTCTCTGTATGGAAGTGGGATAGCTTGTCAGATGAACTCTACTTTTCTTGTATTTGTGCTTTGGAGGAATATGAAAAGCTGTCATTAGATGTTTCAGATGTTTCAGAGAGAGTTAGAGAGAGAGAGAGAGTCTGGTGAAAGAGTATACTTATATCGCCATGGAGATTGCTTTACACGGATGCTGAAGAAATTACGCAACCAGATATCTCTCCGGCTACAGTACCTTAAAGGTGACAAAGTAATCAACCAACAACATCTCACCGATGCCCATGTAATTTATAGCTACACCGATAGATACATATCGGGAAGAAATTTGATTTAAAATGACCAAAGGGTCTTCTGTTCCCTGACGGTTTGGTATGTTCCTGATTGAACATTATTAAATATTTCAACTTTTGTTGCTAAATCCATACCAACCTCATTTTGCAACGTCATGCACAGTCTGTCTTGGTTTTTCAGGAGCGGCGGGCAGACGGTGGCGCCTGGAAGGAATGACTGCCAGCCCCTGAGGCATACTTGACTATTATTGTTACCACCATTACATTTCCCCACAGACATCTTTCATTGCCAGCCTCATCACCTGTGTGGCCTATCCCAGACTGACACTGGAAAATCCACAAAAACTTGATTATAGAGGAGTCTGTGGTGCATTATCCAAAAACAGACAAATTAAAACATTGATTCGAGATTGGCATGTTTTAAAAATGATTTGCATGTTCTCGGGTAGTGTTAACAGAATGAGACATTTTGTCAGTATGTGATAACAATAAATATGTAAGAGAGAAGAGCTTAACCTAGGGATATATCAATTACCTAAATTGCATGGGTATTAAGTACTCTATTTGAAATGTACATAAATATCCTCTGGTGAACATGTATTTTCAAAACTCAACTCCAAGCCTCACACAATAATGTAGCACAATCATTCAATAACCTGTGTGGCTCAGTTGGTAAAGCATGGTGTTTGCAACACCAGGGATGTGGGTTTGATTCCCATGGGGACCAGTATGAAAATGTATGTACTCACTACTGTAAGGCACTCTGGAGTGTCTGATAAAATTCAAATGTGAAATGCATTTTTAAATACATAACTTCCATCAATTAATACTCTGAGAATTGAAATAAATAGCAAACGATAACACACTATTCATAAAATACTACATAAATACATTATATGAAGTGCTCACTTGCTCATTTGAAGTAAAGCAATAAATACTATCTTATACTTTCAATAAATAGCATGGCGTTGTAGTTAAACCCAGAAATACTATACCATAAACATGATGGTATTTCATGTGTTGAGGGCTCACTTGTAAAAGAGACCTGGGTCTCAATGTGAACTTTCCTGTATAACTGAAGATGAAATAGAATTTAATGAGGCATCATATCCACCATAAATACACGTCATCAAGTGCTCACTTGGAGCAGTGGTGAAGTGGTTTAGTCTTAGACGTCTTAGAGAGTCCAACCCTGATGAGATGTGTGTCCATTTTTAGAGGCTCTAACCTCTTGGACTGCTGCTGCTCAGGCTGTCCTGAAGGCAAGATAAGGACACAAATCGTATACTGTACTGTACTTATATGTGTATGAACAGGCTACCCCCTGCTGTGTACAATATCTCGGTCTAACTCCAATTACTGGGCCAGATATGTTAGAGAGCTGCTGTTGATAGCCCGATGTTCCAAGAGGAGTAAAAGTCCTCAGTAACAATGACTGAAACTCCTTCAACATATATATATATATATTTTTTTTTTTACAAAAGACTCCCTGAGAGTGGCTTGCTATTAACTCTCATTTCCATAGTGTGTGTGTGTGTGTGTGTGTGTGTGTGTGTGTGTGTGTGTGTGTGTGTGTGTGTGTGTGTGTGTGTGTGTGTGTGTGTGTGTGTGTGTGTGTGTGTTACCTACTTCGGTTTAACTGGTCCAGGCATGGGAGAAACATGAAGGCAGGAGACCACATATTGCATCTCTTGCCTGCTCCCTGCTCCCTGGGGTAGACACAAACATTGCCAATCCAATCAAATCAAATCAAATGTATTTATATAGCCCTTCGTACATCAGCTGATATCTCAAAGTGCTGTACAGAAACCCAGCCTAAAACCCCAAACAGCAAGCAATGCATGTGAAAGAAGCACGGTGGCTAGGAAAAACTCCCTAGGAAAAACTCCCTAGAAAGGCCAAAAACCTAGGAAGAAACCTAGAGAGGAACCAGGCTATGAGGGGTGGCCAGTCCTCTTCTGGCTGTGCAGGGTGGATATTATAACAGAACATGGTCAAGATGTTAAAATGTTCATAAATGACCAGCATGGTCAAATAATAATAATCATAGTAGTTGTCGAGGGTGCAACAAGCACGTCCGGTGAACAGGTCAGGGTTCCATAGCCGCAGGCAGAACAGTTGAAACTGGAGCAGCAGCACGGCCAGGTGGACTGGGGACAGCAAGGAGTCATCATACCAGGTAGTCCTGAGGCATGGTCCTAGGGCTCAGGTCCTCCGAGAGAAAGACAGAAAGAGAGAAAGAGAGAATTAGAGAGAGCATATTTAAATTCACACAGGACACCGGATAAGACAAGAGAAATACTCCAGATGTAACAGACTGACCCTAGCCCCCCGACACATAAACTACTGCAGCATAAATACTGGAGGCTGAGACAGGAGGGATCAGAAGACACTGTGGCCCCATCCGATGATACCCCCGGACAGGGCCAAACAGGCAGGATATAACCCCACCCACTTTGCCAAAGCACAGCCCCCACACCACTAGAGGGATGTCTCCAACCACCAACTTACCGTCCTAAGACAAGGCCGAGTATAGCCCACAACGATCTCCGCCATGGCACAAAAGCGTTCATGTTAAGATAAGATAGACCAGTGATGGGCAACTTTGATAGGGTGGGGGCCACAAAAACAATCTGAACTTATCATGAGGGGCCGCAGTTGCTTGTGGGTTTGCGTACCCAAATGATGCACTATGCAGAAATCGCTCCGAAATTTCCTGGTTGCTAAAATTCTGATAGTTTGCCTGATTTAATTTTTGGTGACAAAACAACCATGTATAGTATAATGTAAAGAATCATTGTACTATCTAAACCGTTGTGAAATATATTTTCCATAAGCAAAAATATTGTCTTTTCAGCTGTTTGAAGCTTGTGTACAAAACCGAAAAGTAAAATATGCAAAAACAAAGCTTAAGAAAGGGAGCCATAGAAATGTCAATGGGAATTTGGTCGGGATGCCAACAAAGTTACATTTTGCAGCTTTAAAGCAACTTTGCTGCAATTCTATACATGTTGCCATGGGGAGGAGAGAAGATTTAGCAATTTCACAATTCTTTTCATGCAATTCTACTTATTTTGCCATGGGGCGGAGAAGAAAATGTGCTGTTTTACAGCTAATTTCCTGCAATTCCACAGGGTGTAGAGAAATGTTTCAAGGTTTTAATAAAATATTTGAGTGAGACTGACTAACATTAGCGGTGTGTGGGTATAATCACTGGAGAAGCCAACCCATAAAAAAAGGCATTTTACAACCTATGTGTTGTGATAATTACGTTGTTTGCTCTATAACCTGTTAGTTCATATGCCTTGACAATGTGATATATAGGCCTAAAGGCCGAGACAATAACAAGACACAGTGGCAGAATAAATTCAACCACACCTTTGTTTCATCACAAAACCAGAGAGCAACATCTGTCCTGTGAAGTCCACAAAGCATATTGCATGTAACAAGCAGTTACATGACCTGCATACAGCATGGTCAAGCAAGTTAATTACATTTTTTGACAACTAAACAACCATTGATTTAGAACCACGGAGAGTTACCGCAAGTCGAAACGATAACAGGAGCTGCCTCCACTATTTCAACACCATTTCAAATTCAACATTTCAACAATACCAAATCCCCTTCCCTTGACTGTTTTTTGGTGCTCCAGGACCATCCACAATTGAGCTCACTCAGTTTAGCACTTCGCTGACTGGCTATTATAATTTTTTACATTTTATTAAGGGAGGCCAAATGCTCACTGGCTTCCCTTGCATTCAATGCTACAGGTGGCAACAACGTGATATTCTTTTTGACCAGACAGCATCAGCTAGATGGGCTACACATACGTAGAAAGAGGGGTGCTTTTTTCCCTCACTCGGATGCTTTCTCTGGGGAGATACATTCAGCTTCTTGTGAATTGAAGGAAAATGATGAAACGCACAGAGATGAAAGATAAAAAAAAAAAAATCTTTTTTTCTTTTTTTCTTGGTAAATGTTTCAGGGAAGCCTGGCATCCTTTGGCATCTGTGAATACACTGACTAACAAAATCAATGGGGGCTCCCCGATCGGTAATTCGACCATGATTACCAAGTTTAGATAGCTGGCCGCTAGACTAACTTAACAATAAAAAAATATATAGCTGACATGGGATAATTGAGTGACTGACATAACAAGAGACAAACTGCTGAAGCATAACCAAATTTTGAAATTGCACCTTGTGTATTCTACTATTTTAACCTGCAACAGTAAGTTGATACCCCGACTGAGTTCTGAAAAATAATAATACTAATTGGGAGGGGGGATTGATCCGATGGCCTTCAAAAGGGGGCTGCATGGTGCCAGTTGCCCATTCCTGAGATATAAACATTTTTTGTGGGGACAGTGATAGTCTATGACAGTATTGTAATGGCATAGCTGTAAGTAATTTTGGAACATGTATTGATTGTCTAAAAATGTACACAAAATGTGACAAAAAAAAAAGAATTGTGTCAGATTGATGCAACAAAAAATTAAAAGTACAATCCTAACTACTCAGTGATCTTTCTTGTTAGGGTTACATCAATTAGCTTGTTTTCTGAGACATATTTATGCAAGACAGTTAACTAATGAGTGAAGTATCAGACCAAGGCCTTTTGCTCAATTACAAATCACACCAACCTTTGTGCTTGACTGAAGAGTACATTAACTTCTCTCCAACTATGACGTGATGGCTGCATTCAAGAGATACCTCCTGCTCACGGTCAAGGCCCCCACATGTAGTTTCTGGTTCTGCTTGATATATTTTCAGTCTGTGGTCATCATCTCCCAGTGATGTGCCTCCGCATGGTTTGTCTTCCACTGCATCCTGGCTGCTTGGACGGTCACTACTGCTCTGTCTAGAAGATGAGAGATGAGATGAGATAATACTTTATTAATCCCCAGGGGGAAATTAGTTTTGTCATACAGCAGCCATAATAAATTCCATAGAAACACTCAGGTCATTAAAGCAGTTTTGTCCTCAGCTCCAGGATCCCTAAAGCTCCACAGTGCATATGTTGCTTCTTCGGATGAATTCTCACTTGGCCCGTCACTGATCTCGAAACACAAGCAGAGCTATTCCATGACCATGTCGAACCTCTCCTTCATTTCAAACTCTGGGAAGTAATGGGTTTCAGAGACTGGATGAATGTTGTTGTCAGAGGTGAAAGTGGGGGGTTTTGCCTGAGGGGGAGAATCAAACTGGGAAGTTCCATAGAGAAGAGTAGAAGTCTGGCCAGGCTTTTCTGGACTGATGGAGTGGAGATTTGGGTGAGATAAAGTCGGGGACAGGGACTTCATTTCACCTGGTTTTTCCACAGTTGAAAAAGCCCCCCTCAGCTTTCTCTTGGCGTTGGTCACCTACTTCCTCTGATATGTCCTTGTTAATGCTCTCCTGATGGCATAGTGCCACCAGCACTGTGAAGTTGGAACTATTGGTGTCAAGGGGAGAGAGCTGGATATTTTCGACCGTTTCAAACCCAACGGGCACACAGTCAGACAGGATATGTGCCACAGATGGCATGACTGAGGCTGATCGGTCCTCCTCTCAGTCCCGTACTGTGTCATCCTCTGGGTTTGAATCTGATCCTGGGACGACAGCATTGTTGGGTACTGAGGTGAAAGGGACAGCATGATGGTTTTCAATCTTGAGTAGTGCTTCTGTTCTGTCAGTGTGACCAAATGCGGGACCCTCCTTGGCAGCCTGCAAGAGAACAGTTCCAGGTGTAGCTTCTACAGGAAGGTGGAGTGTTGGTAGGTTGTCAATTTTGCAGAGTTCTCCTTCAACCCAGTTGTTGATCCACTCACCACTCAATGCTCCTATGATACCTGTGTTTACCATGTCACTTTTAGGTATCATTCCAAGTTCCTAGTTCACTGAATCAACATGCAGATCAGTTTCTGTAACATTGTCACTACTTTCCACCGTTATCCCATCCAGAACTGCGTACTCAGATGGAAAAATAACAGTATCATGTGTCTTTAGTTCGTCTTGATTGGTAGGAACCTGGCCAGCTGGGTCCCATTCCTCACACATGTGTTTTGCTGTGTCAGAACTTGTTTCACTTCCCTCTTCAGTATCAGAACTCTCTTCAGGGCCAGGAGTGCTGCTGAGAGGTGTCTCTCAATAATGGATCCCCTAGCTGTTCCACCAATAACTGACAGGTGTCCTCATATTCACATTTGAGTTAGGTTCCGTTTTGAGCATCAAAATCACATGAGCTCCAACGTAGCATTCCTGACATATTCCGCGGGCCTCAAGGGGCAATATTTTGCTTATGGTGGGTGGAGAGGAGACGTACTTTCTTCAACTGGTTGAGATGATCCAATATCTGCAGTCCTATCAGAAGTTTCTAATGAGACTCTGTCAACGTCACAGCAAACTGCATGTTCGGCTAAACTCGTTGCGATCAACATCAGCTGGCTCTTGACCGAGGACAGTTGACACTGGCAGTTTCTGTGTTGTGTTGTAATAATCACCCAGTTCACACAACGTTTCAGCTGTCACCGTGCCAACAGCGTGCCCCCACATCGCTTCACAGAGATCATTGTGCTTAAGAACCATATTGATCGCAGCCCCATCACTCAGCATAGTACTGTCTAATACCGCATAACAAGTGACCGAGCCATCTACATATTCAACTACTGTCTCAGCTGTGGCAGAGCTGTCATTATGCATGAAGTCCTCCTTGTTAACTTGGGCGTTTCCTTCTCTATCACAAAGATTAGCATTTTCTATCACTTCTCCAATCTGGCTACATTTCCTTCATCCCCCCCCCCCCCCCCCCCCCTCCTGTAAAGACATCTCTGTAATCACTGGGTAATGTGTAATTCCCGGCATCTTTCTCATTGCTGATACTTTGATTAAATCCACGTTCTTCCTCATTCTGAATCTGATGATTGTTTTCACCTTCAGCACAGACTATACTGAAGCTATGCTGTAAATGGCTGAATTCAGAGGCAGGCTTTCACAGGTGTAATCAGGTTCTTCAGAGCCGTCACTCACACTTGAGCTGTGGTCGTTTACTGGGTTGTGGCTGTCACCATTTTGTTCCGTCACTGCTGCTTTATCTGCTGAGGGACTAGTACCGGCGAGAGTGCATTCAAGTGATTTCCCAGACTGATTGAAACCATGACTTGAGGATGTATCAGTTGTTGTGTCATCAGAAGTGTGAGACTTTTCTGACGCACACCCTGCTTCGTCTCTAGGGCGAACGCTGCAAGAAGACGTGCCTGTTTGACTAAATGGATGCTGCTCTCATCTTCCCCTTGACGCAGGCCATGAGCGTCTACTTCTGTAACGCGAGGACTGACTACACACAATCCTGCACTTGCCTGATTATCTCTGAGAGCTTTACTCTCCTCTGTTCCCATTTCTTCACAATTGTATCTTGTCAATTTGTATTTGACATATCTGTCTGTTTGACATATTCAACTCCATATGTTTTATTGTCCTGAAGAATAGGTCTATTCTGAAGTGACGTGAAACCGGCAATGTTCTGGAAACTCAACAGTTGTGGGAAGTTGAAATGGGTTTTTCCACTGTGTTTGTTTGTTATTGTGCAATCTGTGCGTGGTCATTTAGGAGACAAAGGAGCATCATCTTCCTCAAACGGAAAACAGCTATCTTGTGTGTGTTTATCCATTCCTTTATCATCCACTAAATCTAAAGCGAAGACAGATTTACTGTCAACCCATGTTTTTATTCTAAGAACACACATTGAATAAGACATGTTGTCTATAAAGAGTGTTTGCTATATCAAAGATGCATTTCACATGAGAATCAAACACCAATAGACTGACTAATGATTTAATGATTTAATGATTTAAAAGCAAAGGGAATATTTTGTAGCTTCTTATTTCAATATGGTTGATGATATACATATAGTCTGTGTTCGAATACTCATACTAACCGCACTAACCATACTATTTGTGATGTAAATTGAGTATATAGTATGCTTATTGTTCATAGTATGTATATACATAGTTTGTATGCCAAAAGTTCGGTAGACAGAATACGCTCAACTGAAAGGATACAGTATTCTACAATGAAATAATAATATACAGTATGCAGTATATACTCATTAAGTATGTAGTATACAGTATGTTAGTACGGGTATTCGAACACAGCTATAGGCTTACAGCAAATGCAATAAAGTAGGCCAGTAAATTGAATTCTACATTACTGTATGCTTTGATAGCAATTGTAGACTTTCAGCATTTACAAGCGCCTGCTGAGTATGTATGCATCCTGTAAATCCATCAAGCAGGTATTCATTCTTGTTATTAACCTTTCACTGACACAAAATCTCAAACAGATGAAAGGTAATCCAACCATAAACATTCAATGCAAAAACATTCATCATCTTCAGTTAGTGGATGTAAAACTGTAACACTGAATTGACAAATGGTTCTTATACATAATATATGTCTACATAACCTTACAGCAGGTGAGGAACAGTTTGACTATGCTTTCCATTGTTGCTCGTTTTATTGAGGTGCACAAGCTGTCTAGAATCCACTCAACTTGGCTCCAAAAACGTCAACTGAGCAAAAATATAAATGCAACATGTAAAGTGTGGTCCCATGTTTTAGGAGCTAAAATAAAAGGTCCCAGAAATGTCCCATACGCCCAAAAAGTGTATTTCTCTCAAATGTTGTGCACAAATGTGTTTACATCCCTGTTAGGGAGCATTTCCCCTTTGCCAAAAAAATCCATCCACCTGACAGGTGTGGCATATCAAGAAGCTGATTAAATAGCATGATCATTACACAGGTGCACCTTGTGCTGGGGACAATAAAAGGCCACTCTAAAATGTGCAGTTTTGTCACACGACACAATGCCACAGATGTCTCAAGTTTTGAGGGAGCGAGCAATTGGCATGCTGAATGCCAGAATGTCCACCAGAACTGTTGCCAGAGAATTTAATGTTCATTTCTTTACCATAAGCCATCTCCAATGTTGTTTTACAGAATTTGGCAGTACCTCCAACCGGCCTCACAACAGCGAACCACGTGTAACCACAACAGCCTCGTACCTCCACATTCGACTTCTTCACATGCGTGATCGTCTGAGACCAGCCACCCAGACAGCTGATGAAACCGTGGGTTTGCTCAACCAAAGAATTTCTGCACAAACTGTCAGAAACCGTCTCAGGGATGCTCATCTGCGTGTTCGTCGCCCTCACCAGGGTCTTGACCTGACTGCAGTTCGGCGTCATAACTGACTTCAGTGGCAAATGCTTACCTTCGATGGCCACTGGCACGCTTGAGAAGTGTGCTCTTCACGGATTAATCCTGATTTAAACTGTACCGGGCAGATGGCAGACAGTATGGTGTTGTGTGGGCGTTGTGAACAGAGTACCTCATGGTGGCGGTGGGATTACGGTATGGACGGGCATAGGATATGGACAATGAACACAATTATATTTTAGCGATGGCAATTTGAATGCACAGAGATACCGTGATGAGATCCTGAGGCCCATTGCCGTGCCATTCATCCGTCGCCATCACCTCATGTTTCAGCATGATAATGCATGGCTCCATGTCACAAGGATCGGTACACAATTCCTAGAAGCTGAAAATGTCCCAGTTCTTCCATGGCCCGCATACTCACCAGACATGTCACCTATTGAGCATGTTTGGGATTCTCTGGATCGACATGTACGACAGAGTATTATAGTCCCCGCCTATATCCAGCAACTGCGCACAGCCATTGAAGAGGAGTGGGACAACATTCCACAGGCCACAATCAACAGCCTGATCAACTTTATGCGAAGGAGATGTCGCGCTGCATGAGGAAAACGGTGGTCACACCAGATACTGACTGGTTTTCTGATCCACACCTCTACCTTTTTTTCAAAGGTATCTGTGACCAACCGATGCATATCTGTATTCTCAGTCATGTGAAATCCATCAATTAGGGCCTAATGAATTTATTTCAATTTACTAATTTCTTTATATGAACTTTAACTCATTAAAATCTTTGAAATTGTTGCACGTAGAATATATATTTTTGTTTAGTGTTGCTAGGAGACAGCTAATAGTATAGAACCAAAGATATACCCAGCTAACAACAAACGTTCACACAAGTCATCACCTAGTGTTTTCATAGGAATGTTTTAGTGACGTGCAAAGACGGTTTCCAAGAGACCATTCACTTAATGTCAGACAGAACTTACCCAGAACATAGTCCCAGTCAATATTCACGTAATAATAATAATATATTCCCCCTGACCACGCCCACAAATTGTGGAAAACCAACATTCTTTCCTATTGACCCCCATTGTAAAAGAGGCAACTTCGTCGTAGGGTTTTTGTTATACCAAAATAACAAAACATGCCAAAAAGCTGCTGTGTTATTCAATGTACATGTAGACAGATCAAAAATCCTGACTTATGGTTTACAATGCTCCCAGATAGGGAATTAGAGCCTGCGAGAACAGCCCTGTGGCTTCAGGTTATTTGTTGTGGGAGAGTGGGAAATGTTGGGACACGATGCCCAAGTAGGCTAGACATAGCTATGTGTTTGGAAAAATATTTCAACACAGGTAAGACATTGAACTTCTATTGTAGGCTACATCGGGTTTATGAGCAGCTGAGAAATAAATATAACAACACTTATTTCACTCCACTCATAAAACACTGTTTAAGGAGCATGCTCTCGCTGCCCGACAGGTGATATTCGACCCAAACTCTGTATGCCATGGGCTCCCAAACTTTTTTCCTGCTGCTAACCAGTGTTTAGTTTGGTAAACCGAGGGAAATCTGTTCAGGAACATTGATAGTAACACCAATTGTTCTGTGTATGTTTGGTGGGACGTTGCTGGAATATTCTCCTAAGCCACAGAAAACTGGACACATTAATGTTCTTGCAACGTTCCCATGAAAAGTGTCTAGGACAATAATATTGTTAGTTCTGAGAACATGGTAACCATGTTCTGGGTAAGTTCTATTTGACATTAAGGAAATGGTCTCTTGGAAACATTTCTTGCACATCACGGGAACATTCCTATTAAACCTCTTAAGGGAGTGTTCTCAAAAATTGTGGGAATGTTTGTTGTTAGCTGGGATGGTGCCAAATTTATGAGCCGTTTTAGACAGATTCGCTAGCAAGGTCACTTGGCTTCTCAGACAACTTTGAGAAGGTACTAGCTAGCCTAGCAAGCTAACTTCAGCTAGCTTCGCCAAATAGGCCTACAAATAGTTACTGAACACTGTCTGTGTGGTGCTGATGCTGCTGCCACCAGCTGTTTGGCGCGAAACAAGCATGGGTGAGTGAAACTAGGCCCTTGGTTACACCAGATATGCTATGAGAATAGGATAGATAAGCAGCCCACATTTTGGTAGCCTTTAAAAAAGAAAAGCACAAAGAAATGCTTAGTTACATTATCACTTGTTCCAAGGTACAAATCTGTTGTTCTGCCCCTAGGCAAGGCAGTTAACCCACTGTTCCCCAGGCGTCGAAGACGTGGATGTCGATTAAGGCAGCTCCCCGCACCTCTCTAATTCAGAGGAGTTGGGTTAAATGCGGAAGACACATTTCAGTTGAAGGCATTCAGTTGTACAACTGACTAGGTATCCCCCTTTCCCTTTCAAATCAATTGCTGTTGTTTCTGTTGAAAGTAGAACTGGTTGGATAGCAATTGCTGGCAGATATATAATCACTATATGTTAGCAGATTGATTGCATGCCGTAGGCATTTTATATTCACAGCATAGCCTATATCTGCTGACGATGACCCTCCTGAGACTGCACATTTAATCCACATCAAAATCCACCTGCTCATTCTATTTCATAGTTCTGCATAACATAGGTGCAGCAGAAGGCTTGTTTCTTTCCTCATCTTGCGCAAACTCAAAAAGCACCCCACCAAAACAGTAGTCTTCTGCATGCATCAACCACTCTGTGTGAGGGAGATAGAGAGAGAGAGAGAGAGAGAGAGAGAGAGAGAGAGAGAGAGAGAGAAAGAGAGGGAAAGAGAGAGTCGTGATGCACACGGTCTGACGCTGCGCTTCATTGTATCCTCAGCGAGTGTATTAGTGTGTGTAGACGGTCCTGCTGGCTTGTAGCATCCTCGGAACTGCATCAGTGAGTTTCGACTAGACTCATTGCTTCCCAAGAAAACCTCACCACAGGGGTCGACAGAAAAGTAAACGTTTGACTAATAGCGTCTCTGTCCGCACGTAACCCACTCTGAAGAAGAGCGCAAAGCCCCATTAACTTCGCACTCTTTCAAGGTAAATATGTTTTCTTTGTTGTGGATAATAGTCAAATGCATTAGGGAAACCCTCCCTCTATTCCATTATGATTTGTATAGATACGTCATTCATTGCTAGATACAACTGCATAGTATGCAGTATAATGTATTTAACAATTAGGTTAGTTGTCTTTAAAAAAAAAAGTTGGAAATAAATGGAAATAAATAAAGGCGTTTGCAGCATTAACATTGGGGAAGCATGCCCCATCTTCTGAAGATGCTAAATCATAGTGGATCATCAGTACGACTACAAATCATAATTTTGTCATTTAGGCTATAGAAAACAATTACGTCCTTTAGGGCACTTTGTGACCCAAACATATAGCCTGATACTGTATGGGGAGGGAGTGGGTTAGCTTGGTCCACTGGTGGATATTTCAAAAACAAAAGTATCAGGAGTCCAACAAGAAAAAGGCTACATGTCAATAGTATCCAGTTAGAGGTGTGTGTGGTGTTGTTTTCATTCATTTGTCAAATGCAATATATGACATTTTTAAATGCAGCGGTAATATGGCATTTTCCTCTCAGCTTTCCTCCACTGTGGTTCTGATGTGTTTAGGAGATGCTTCCCTGCGACTGGCAGGTCGGTATGCGCTTGCTGGGCTGCACGCAGGGAACCATTTGGCCGATGATAATAGTTTAGAAACAAAGCATGTGTGGTGAAATAACGATAGAAAAAATACCAAACAATGAAAACAAGTTTTTTAAATTGAGATTCTTTTTTTTATATCATATTATGTTGTTTAACGGATATATTTTCTTGAAGCCATGCTCTTGTTTGTGGTGGTGCTAAGAGGTCATGATTGCAAGACCTACAGTGCATATGGCACATGTCATAGATAGTGATTTTATGTAGGCCTATAGTACAACTACTAAGCATTTATTCATGTATATATGGCTATTGGTATTGTCCTGGGTTTTAACTCAAGGTCATTCCCTATTGGAAAATGATGGAAAGGGGACATGCTGTTACATAATGTGCCTGGCCAATGTACAGAGAGAGTACATATACTGTAAGAGAATCAGCCAATGACTATTCTTTACTAATAGGTGGCTAATAGGCGGCCCCAGATCCTTAGAAACGTACTGTATGCAATTCGGTACTGCCTCAGTGTACTGACAAGAGGTTTTAATAAGTCAACATGCTTTTTCTCTCTTCAATGACCTGCAGACAGACCTCATGTGGCAGAGTTGCACTATCTGGGTCTTTTTTAATAACACGACTAATGCTACAGCAGTAGATTCAGACAATGATTTCAGGGAATTATTTGATAAACTGGAACAAGTCACGATGAAGTTAAAGCATTGGCTAATATATTTGTTAGATGCCTTCCAGTTTGGAAAGTTCAGTTTGAAACTTCTCTTCTCCTCCCTCCAGTGTCGCCTCTAGCCTTTTGGTGGCCCTAAGGTTAGGCTAAATTTCAGGCAACACCGTAGGCTACACCTCTGTAAGCACGGACTGACGGCGACGCCTTTTGGACTTCATTTTTTGGTGCAGTACAGACTGAACCTTGGTTTCCACATCGGTATTTGGTCTGGTTCGGACAATCTCTGAACCAATCATATACAGTACCAGTCAAAAGTTTGGACACATCTACTCATTCAAAGGTTTTTCTCAATTTTCTTGCTATTTTCTACATTGTAGAATAATAGTGAAGACATCAAAACTATTAAATAACATACAGTATATGGAATAATGCAGGAACCAAAAAAGTTATATTTAGATTCAGATTCTTCAAAGTAGCCACCCTTTGCCTTTGTGTTATTTCATAGTGTTGATGACTTCTACATTATTCTACAATGTAGAGAACAGTACAAATAAAGAAAAACCCCTTGAATGAGTAGGTGTGTCCAAACCTTTGACTGTAACTGTATGTCATGTTTGGTTCAGATTTGGTGCGGTCCAGACAGGCCTTGATTTCAACATCCACGGACATTGATTTTTGGTCCGGTCCGGACTACTATGCTACAATATATGCTATTATTTGGTTCTGTTATGTAAAATACAAAATAAATCATTATGTGATCTTGCAAGACATTGATTCAGCTTTGATCTAACTTTACTAAACAAGCACCATTGTAAGACGTGATAATCTTGTTTTTGTAATAATGATAATAATAAGTGAAGAGTATGACTATTAGGTGTAAGCAGCATATCTTGATGAGGGTTATTTTAAGCAGTTTGAGCGCACTTCGAATCGTGGTGCTGAAAGGACAGCACCCTAACCAAGTGATTTATGAACATCAAGGCAGACACGCTGTGAATTTGGATCCTAGATCTCGTTGGAGTGATGATGAGGTTCATGTGGTGGATCAGTTTGTCTGCATACGCAATAAGCACTCGAGCAGGAGAGCGAGTTCAAGTGCGTCGTACATGAGCCCCAAGTCCATCACAAAATGTTTTGAGGAAAGCCGTTTTAGCATCCCCTGGTAGAGTTTTCTGTCTTTGGCTGCACACCTGGATTGTACAATATTTGAACTAGGTTTCCCTCTAGGATTTTGCCTGTGCTTAGCTCTATTCCGTTTCTTCTTATCCTAAAAAAGTTCATAGTCCTTGCCAATGACAAGCATACCCATAACATGATACAGCCACCACCATGCTTAAAAATATGTAGAATGGTACTCAGTGATGTGTTGTGTTGGATTTGCCCCAAAGATAATGATTTTTATTCAGAACTTAAGGTTAATTTCTTTGCCATATTTTTTTGCAGTATTACTTTGGCCTCATGGTGAAATCCCTGAGCAGTTTCTTTCCTCTCCGGCAACTGAGTTAGGAAGGATATCTGTATCTTTGTAGTGACTGGGTGTGTCAGCGGAGGCTCCTCAGAGGAGGAGGGGGAGGACCATCCTCCTCAGAGAACTTCATACAAATAAAAATTGTGAAAACTATTTAGTTAAAACTATACTAAATATATTCACATTTCACCAAATAATTGATTAGAACACAGTGTTATGCAATGAAGGTCTAAGGTAGCCTCAACAGCACTCTGTAGGGTGACACCACGCTGTAGCTGGAGGTCAGCTAGTTTCTGTCCTCCTCTGGATACATTGACTTCAATACAAACCTAGGAGGCTCGTGGTTCTCACCCCCTTCCATAGACTTACACTGTAATTATGACAACTTCCGGAGGACGTCCTCCAACCTATCAAAGCGCTTGCAGCATGAACTGACATGTTGTTCAAAGGAACAACTAATTAATCTAGTACTGAAAGCATAAGGTACAGCGAGCTAGCACTGCAGTGCAGAAAATGTGGAGAGTAGTTGACTCAAAGAGAGAGAAAGACAACAGTTGAACAGTTTTGAACAAATACATTTTCTTTACAAATGAGAGAGAGAGAGAGAGAGAGCTAGCTATATAAAAAATATAAATATTTTCACTTACTTAGCTAGCCAATGCCGCTAACTAGTTTAGCCTACTCAAACACCCAGCTCAAACAGAGAGGTATCTATGTTACCTATCTGGCTATGGCTATCCAACATTGAAATTCTTCCAAGTCAAGGTAAGCTTTTGGTTTTATTAATTTATTGCCACTGATAAACTGCTTTCTAACTATACACTGTACTGCATGATTGTAGCGGGTTTACTAACAAATTAGTTCTTGTAGCTATGCTAACTTGACTTTAGCTACTATGAGACAACGATGTAGGCTGTGTGTAGCAGTTATGGTGTAAAGGTTTGGCTTTGTAAGGTTTTTTCAACTGGTCACAGACAGCTGATGTGTTGTGCACTGAAGTCCACAAGCGAAGGGAAAAGGTGAAAGGACGAGAGAGCGTGAATGAGAGAAGGAATTATCCAACGATCAAAGAGATCACGCTGTTTGTACGTGGCTGCTATGAAGGTGAACTGTGTTTGTGTGTGATCAAGGCGGTATTCATTCCGCCGATTCTGTTTAAAAGAAATCTTAAAACGGAGCGAAACTGGGATAAACATAACAGAATTTGTCCAATAGAAACACTCGTTTGCAACTGTTGTACTAATGGTTACACCCTAGATCAGCTAGATGCAGGCAAGATTGTAAAAGGCGGTATTGAATGTGTCACTGTCTGTCACCTTGATTACTCAAATTTCTCTCGACCTGTGCATCTACGTTGTAAACTTTCATTCATAGGCTAGGTTGTAGCAACCTCATGATGGGTACAGGGAAAATGTGAGTATCATGTAGTAGCCTAAGCCTATCAATGTTACATTGAGCTGCGTGAATGAAATATGAATGACAGTCATTCAATATGTTGTAATAGAAACGGCAGTGAAATTCCACATGACTGTTTAGTCACGGTAATTAGGTTTGTCCAAGTTCTGATGCTACTGATGGCCATTAGTAGCCTACCAAAATTGATAACTGCCTGGTACTTAGGGCTCTATTGTCCCTCTAATCACTCTGCCATCAATGTAAATGCAATTAAAAAACAAATCAAACACTTCATGAGAGCCCATGAGCTCAGGTTGCACAACATTTCTATAGGCTGTGCAATTGTGTGAGAAAATAGAGTGATGGCCTCTATTAAAAAGAGGAGGTTCTCATCAGCTTTCTATAGGCTAGGCCAACTATATGTATTTCTCAACCTTCCTAAGTTTAAGCACATTGCTTCTCTTTACAACAGGTGTATAGTCTCTCTGGCTAGCATGAAAATGAACCACGGGAATAGCGTCCTCCATTCGCCATTTAAGTGCATAGATGACATGTATTTTTTCCCCTGCCGTTTTGAGACAGGTGCATGATAATGGTCCATTCTAAATCCAAACAAATTTCACATGTAATATTTAGTATATGTAAAGACAAGATTAAATCAGGAATAGTCTGATGGGTGTGTCTGATCACTTGTGTATCACTTGTGAATGATATATTATCACTTCTGAATGATGCCCTGCTTAAGGAAAGAAACAGAGCATGCCTTTTTTTGCGACTTTTTCAAATTATAGTCGTACACCTAATGTAGCCTAGCTCATAGGCCTATATGTTTCAAATTTGTGGAATATAATTTTCAACATAAAAATGCACCTTTCTAATAAAAGCAAAACATGCATAATCGTATTTGCAGTCACTTCTGAGAATGGTGTTTTCCTGCTAATTGAACATTTGCGCTTGTAGCCTACTTCCGTGTGTGCATTTGTGCGCTTATAATGTTTGGAAATAGCCTATTAGTTGATCAGCATTTTAAGCTAAACATTGTAATCTGTTGTCAGCCTCATTACTTAAAAAAAAAAATGGATGCCAGTGGTTGTATTAATTTGGGATCTACAACTATCCCAGACTATGTTTGGAAAATCTATTTCTCGCATAGAATAGGTCAAAACTTGTACTCTGGGGGATAGTACATTGACATAGGCTAGTGCTTTTGCTGTTCATTAGGCCTACTCATCTTGTTGGCTGACGAAAAGTAAATGTGGACAGTTCTTCCAATATCTTCAATATGCACCTCGGAATTGGATAAGGACAAGCGACAAGCACAGTTGCTTCCCGATGTGTCTGTCTTCACCTGTAGCCTGTGAGAATGACTGGATCAGGCGACCAAGTGCCATGTGAGTGAGAAGTGCTTTGGAGCATGCAGCTGAAAGAAGAAGGGAATTATGATGATTATATTCAGCCCAAGGGCACAACGGCCAAAAGGCATGGATTTTTTTATAGGGCCACACAAAGGGGATGCCACCGGGAAATTCAAGGCATTATCAAGTGCTTGTCAAATTGTGAACGAAAGACTGATGAAGTGTGTACAGCCTGTGCAAAAATACAAAGCAGAGCTCATGCCTTTCATGCGACTTTAGAGCTCATTAGAGTCGCATCACTCAGCCTTAGAATGTATTAAAATCAAAACATGAAGCCCAACGTTTGTATCACAACTAAAGTTACACAAATAACTCTAAATTAAGCATATAGGAGTACTTGTTTCTTTGTTAACCGTTCAACACAGAATAGCCACATGTGCGCACTCCCTCAAATCGTTTGGAGAAAATATCCTTTCTATTTTATTCAGATATTGCATTCTTCATACTATAAAATAATGCCATGGAATTCTAAGCAAATATTGTCTGCTAAATGAACTAGTGTAGCCCACATTCATATGATATGGTATAGCCAGATCAGGGCCTAACATATGGACAACTCAGAGTATGCTATTCTGTTCTTCTGAAGTAGCCTACATTTTACTTATATTATGTTTCTTTAGACCTGTCTAAAATAAATTATGGATTTATTGTGATGGTGTAGACTATATTACATGAATTTATTAGACTTTTTAAAATGTAGATGTTCCAAAGGTCTGCATCAGTAGGCTATGTGTGGAAGCCAGGAGATGCTAAATGTGCTTATGTTAATTAACGGTCAATTACTGTGAGACCAGCAGTTATTTGCTTGACAATCACCGGCTGACGAAATGTCATGACCGCCACAGCCCTAGCAATGCTCATCAAAAAAATAATCGTCCTCCCTCATCTTAAACTTCACCAACCGCCACTGCCATGTATTCTCAAATTGAAAAGGGTGAGGGAGCGCCGCTCCCCCGTGCTACATACAGCAGCACTACATCCCTGCATGTCACATCTAGTCACTCACTGTGAATAGCTGATGCTGATGCTCTGAACTGAACTTGTACTTCAGAAATATGTACAGTTTCATCATCAGCGGATAGCCTAGTTCGCCGCCGATGGCTCTTGGCAACAGTGCTGTGTTTGAGAGCTTTGCAAAGAATTGACCCATTATCAGACTTGCTGTGCTCGCAGGGTGTGAATGGAGGAGCTTTTAAAGTGTCACACCTCTCAGAGTGGATGGGTAGTAGCCCGGTAGTTGACGATGTATGCTCATCATCGCTCTAATGGGACAGATCGGTCTGCTGCTGCTGTTGTTTTGGGGTCTACTTTATCGGGGTCTCCCTTAAATTTGTGTCAGAACATACTGCTTGCTTCGACAATACAGCCCCATCCAACCGTCGCCTGATGTTTGTCAATTGGGTATGCTCACAACAACACAGCTTCTTGTGGAGATGTGCTTTGACTTTCACTATCAAACCGGTTGCTGCATTGTTGGGTCAGGAGAGCGATAGTCTGACGTTGGCTTCATACACTGCTAGGCTACTACCTTTGTGGGTTCATAGCATGGTCCTATTGTGGGTGTGTTCAGTCCTCCTGCGCTTTAGTTAAGAAGGAGCCAACAACAATAATATCAGAGGTATGGAGATAGTTACAGTATCATGGTCTTTACTAGACCTGTGCCATGGCCAGATTGATAGCCCAGCTAAAGCATAGCCATGGTTACTCGTCACGCACGCAATGTTCTCCAAACTACCTCCACCACTTTGGTATATGTTCCATTTGATGATTTGTAATTAGAGCACAATCTAATTTCATTTCATGACATGACAGTTCTGGAAATAGTTTAAGTGGAGTGTAATCTTCAGTTGTTCTACGATCCCAAAGAATAACATGATATACTTGTTTTGTTAGGAAGGCAATTAGTATATGCTTGTCAGAACTGCAAATGTGTCCATAACATTAATATGGCAAGGGGCAGGCCTGGTGATGTTCTTTCGATGTAGCCTAACAGTCGCCTTCACTCAAGCCCTGTCTGTTGAGACTGAGAGTCACTTGGGTCAGCGTTAAATGTAATATATTTATAATTCATTCACTTTACAGTGCCTTCACAAAGTATTCAGACCCCTTGACGTTTTCATTACAGCCTTATTCTAAAATGGAATAAATATAAAAAAATCTACACATAATACCCCATAATGACAAAGCGAAAACAGGTTTTTAGCATTTTTTGCAAATGTATTAAAAATAAAAAACGGAAATACCTTATTTACATAAGTATTCAGACCCCTTGCTATGAGACTCAGGTGCATCCTGTTTCCATTGATCATCCTTGAGATGTTTCTACAAGTTGATTGGACTCCACCTGTGGTAAATTCAATTGATTGGACATGATTTGGAAAGGCACACATATGTCTATATAAGGTCCCACAGTTGACAGTGCATGTCAGAGCAAATACCAAGCCATGAGGTCGAAGGAATTGTCCGTAGACAGGATTGTGTTGAGGCACAGATCTGGGGAAGGGTACCAAAAAATGTCTGCAGCATTGAAGGTCCCCAAGAACACAGTGTCCTCCATCATTCTTAAATATAAGAAGTTTGGAACCACCAAGACTCTTCCTAGAGGTGGCCAAACTTCCAGAAGGTCAACAATCTCTGCAGCCCTTCACCAATCAGGCCTTTATGGTAGAGTGGCCAGACGGAAGCCATTCCTCATTAAAAGGCACATGACAGCCCGTTTGGAGTTTGCCAAAAGGCAGCTAAAGGTCTCTCAGACCATGAGAAACGAGATTCTCTGGTCTGATGAAGATCCTCTGCTCTGAATGCCAAGTGTCACGTCTGGAGGAAACCTGGTACCATCCCTACGGGAAATCATGGTGGTGGCAGCATCATTCTTTGAGGATGTTTTTCACCGCCAGGGACTGGGAGACTAGTCAGGATCGGGGGAAAGATGAATGGAGCAAAGTATAGAGAGACCTTTGACGCAAACCTGCTCCAGAGCACTCAGGACTTCAGACTGGGGCGAAGGTTCACCTTCCAACAGGACAACTGCCCTAAGCACACAGCAAAGACATCACAGGAATGGCTTCGGGACAAGTCTTTTGAATGTCCTTGAGTGGCCCAGCCAGAGCCTGGACTTGAACCCGATTGAACATCTCTGGAGAGACCTGAAAATAGCTGTGCAGCAACATTCCCCATCCAACCTGACAGAGCGTGAGGGGATCTGCGGAGAAGAATGGGAGAAACCCCCCAAATACAGGTGTGCCAAGCTTGTAGCATCATACCCAAGAAGACTCTATGCTGTAATCGTTGCCAGAGGTGCTTCAACAAAGTACTGAGTAAAGGGTCTGAATACTTATGCAAATGTGATATTTCATTTGTTTTATTTTTTATAATTTAGCACACATTTCTACAAACATGCTTTTGCTTTGTCATTATGGGGTATTGTGTGTAGATTGATGAGATTTTCAATTTTTTTCAATACATTTTCGAAAAAAGCTTTAGCGTAACAAAATGTGGGAAAAGTCAAGGGGTCGGAGTACTTTCGGAAGGCACTGTATATCAACAGCTGTCTCAATCTGAGATATCAAGAAACACTCTGTGTCAAGAAGGAGACTTTGTTGGCTCATGCTGCTACCTCAGTACAATGAAAGAGTATGGGACAGAGTATTTGTACCATAGCTACCTCACTCAGTACAATGAAAGGATTTGAGACTTGACATCAGGGTTGTTTTGCCCTAGCCTGCAGTGCGAGCTAAGGCACAGATGATAGTGAGTGTACAGTACACTCTATGTCTCAGGGGAATAGGCCATTCTAAACTGTGGTAATCACTAAGGACAGAGAGCATCTATCCACTTCATTCCATAGACCAGAGAGGTTGACATCCAGTTAATTTATCAGGCAATCTGAGGCCTCGCCTTGTGCTAGGTTAGGTATTCTATTGGTGATGTCTTGCCATTGTTATTCCGTTCTGTTCTGTGGCTAGCTCACAATCCCTATTAATTGTTTTTTTGGCATGGCAATTTGATTGTGAGTCCCGCTTGTCATGCATTCGGTTTCACCTCTAAGCCATGAAATTAAATATATATATATTTTTTTTTCTGAATTCCTTGTGTTATTAGTATTCGGTTGGTGTTGGATGAATAATCACTTTTTATGTGGTTGTTTACCCCTTAGCAGAGGCAATGTTAAAATACTGCATGTAATTAAATCATAATTTGCAATTTGTTATCTTCTAGAGAATACTCTTTGTCATATATGTGATAATTCAATCAGAAATAATATAATTTATCCTTTAAAGTGCTGCTCTTTGTTTGCTACAGGAGGAAATTAATTAATTGATATGGCCTTTCCGATGGTATCCTATAATTTCTCATTGTTTTATGCAATTGCGACATTGAGTACTTTCCCCATTTTACATTAATCTGGCACGCTAAGAATTACACAACAATAACATCTGGGCACTTCCACGCTAACAGAGTGATGCTGAGCAGGGTTGGGCTGATGTTCATATTGAAGGCAGTCAATTCAGGAAGTTAACTAAAATTACACTACAATAATAAAAAAAAAAGACATTTATTTTCAATGACTTCTCTATAAACTGAAAAGTAGACGCTATTTATTTCAAATGTTAAAGATTTCAGAATTTTCTATTCAAATTACTTCCTGAATTGATTGCCTTCAATTCAAATTGAGCCCAACCCTGATGCTGAGACTCAGATGTTTTACTGTAAAATGTATTTGCTAATTATGCTAAGTACATGGTGCTTAATTAACTAATCTGGCTGAAACAGAATCAGTGTGATGTGCTGTGTGCATGTGTGTGTGTGTGTGTGTGAGCAGTGTGAGCTGGGCTGATACAGAGACTGAGGTGCAAACAGCTGCAGGCTGTGGAGATAGGGCTAAGGCTAAGCAACGTGGGCCGATGGGGAAATTAGACACAGCAAATAATATGAACCAAGTCACAATTATGGCATCACATTAAAACGAGCGACTCGGGTCCACTCAGCCTAATAATCTCAAGGGATTGCTGTTGGATACAGACTAATTTGCTCCAATTTCCAGTGGTCTAACCCGGTGCATGTGTGTTGTTGAGTGATTTTAGGTACTTAGGCAGAGCAGAAGTGATGGATTGCATTGTTGTTTGCATTATACAGTATGCTTTGATGTAGTAGCCAGCTACGGGGAGGTAGGCTACTCCCTACTGTATGCAGGCCTAAACTCTACCAATGTATCAAACCTGTTAGGTTAAAAATAAGACAATCATCGAAGCTATCCAAGAATATGCTTTGGTCCATTGATCATCTGTGTTTTATTGTCCCTGGTGCAGCTAAATATAGACATGGTATATAAATCCACACATAGTGTTCAACATCATTATGTTGCCCTAAATATCACATAATGTATAGGACTGGGGTGATATTTTAGTTTCACAGGTGTTTTGGACACATTACAGCCATTTTAGCAACAGAGGTGTGGAGTAGGTGTGTAAAATAGAATTTGCCGCTCTAGAATATTCTCCCTCGTTCAAAGCAGGCCTGATTGATGACTCTGCTGATTTCTGTCATTGTTTGTCCAGACTGTCCCAGGTACTTAACCTGGTCTGGTAGAAATGCAATGGAAAGAAAAATATGTGGAATTCATTCTTTGCAGACTTTCCAAAATAGTTCAGCGTCATTCTTTCCATCCAGACATCCGAAAAGAACATCGTGACCGTCCCATGATTTTTTTCCCGCTGACATTCTATAATAATTATTCTGACATGTTTTCCAGACAAAATGGGAGCGAAAAACAGCAAGCTGACCCCGGAGGTGATGGAGGACCTGGTGAAGAGCACGGAATTTAATGAGCACGAGCTGAAACAGTGGTACAAAGGCTTCCTGAAAGACTGCCCCAGTGGACGACTCAACCTGGACGAGTTCCAACAACTCTATGTGAAGGTAGCTACAGAACACTGTCACTCTGCCCTCATCCGACTGCACCCTATTACATATAAAGTGCACAACTTTTCACGAGATCCCATCAGGCTCTGGTCAAAGGTAGTGCACTATATAGGGAATAAGGGTGCCATTTGGGATGCACACTACCACTGTCACTTTGCCAACATCTGCATAGACAGACACTTTTATCAGCAATGTCTCTATATAGTAGAGTAGAGTAGAAGAGTGGAGAAGAGAAGCACAGTGCTACATGGCTTCAATTTCCCCACAAGTCCATGTGTTCTAAAACCATACAACTCAATACTCTACGGACATTTTGAGAACTAGCGGAAATGCAAAGGTTTTGGTAGTTTGTACGGATAACAGAAGCGTATGTCATCGCAGTGGCAGAGCAATCGAACCAACATGATACTATGGCAAGCTCAATGAAAGTACTGTAATGAGTAACGAGAACATTACAGTACGCGATATCATACTCCTCTCCTATTCGTTCCCTCAGCTGTATCTGTTATGTTATTCATTCCCTCTTGTATCTGGGCAGGAAACTGAGCACTTTGATTAAAATCTCCTTTAATATTATTACTCAGGGAAAAGTCTTCAAAAAAGGAAATTAATTCAATTAGAACCCATGAATTATAAATGTTTTCGTACTAAATACATTAGATAGCTAACATTTAATTAAAACTATGTTCAATCTTTATAATCTTCTATTTAATGAATCGAAATAAGAACATTAAGGTCTTATACCCTTAGACCACTTTGTATCCTATGCTGTGTGAATATTGACCATGTGTACAGTGTCATGTGTACTGGAGGGTAGATTTATGATTAGTGGATATATAGTCACTTACATCATCACCCTGGTCAGTCCTCTCAGGAAATGCCCCGTAATGAAAGACCATTACATTAGCCATGTTACAGAGTTCTAATGGCAGGCTCGAAATACCATCGCTGCTCTAGATTGTTTCCGAAATGGCACCCAATTCCCTAGATAGTGCACTGGTTTTAACAAGAGCCCTATGGGTCCAGGTCAAAAGTAGTGCACTATAAAGGAAATAGGGATGCACCCATAGTCTGCTTTAGTGGAGGCTTTAGAACACGCTACTATACATAAACACACATTCAAATATACAGTTGAAGTCAGAAGTTTACATACACCTTAGCCAAATACATTTAAACTCTGTTTTTCACAATTCCTGACATTTATTCCTAGTACAAATTCCCTGTCTTAGGTCAGTTAGGATCACCACTTTATTTTAAGAATGTGAAATGTCAGAATAATAGTAGAGAGAATGATTTATTTCAGCTTTGATTTCTTTCATCACATTCCCAGTGGGTCATAAGTTTACATTAACTCAATTAATATTTGGTAGCATTGCCTTTAAATTGTTTGACTTGGGTCAAACGTTTCGGGTAAACTTCCACAAGCTTCCCACAATAAGTTGGGGGAATTTTGGCCCATTCCTCCTGACAGAGCTGGTGTAACTGAGTCGGGTTTGTAGGCCTCCTTGCTCCCACACACTTTTCAGTTCTGCCCACAACTTTTCTATAGGTTTGAGGTCAGGGCTTTGTGAATGCCACTCCAATACCTTTACTTTGTTGTCCTTAAGCCATTTTGCCACAATTTTGGAAGTATGCTTGGGGTCATTGTCCATTTGGAAGACCCATTTGTGACCAAGCTTTATCTTCCTGACTGATGTCTTGAGATGTTGCTTCAATATATCCATTTAATTTTCCTTGCTCATGATGCCATCTATTTTGTGAAGTGCACCAGTCCCTCCTGCAGGAAAGCATCCCAACAACATGATGCTGCAACCCCCATGCTTCACAGTTGGGATGGTGTTCTTCAGCTTGCAAGCCTCCCCCTGTTTCCTCCAAACATAACAATGGTCATCATGGCCAAAAAGTTATATTTTTGTTTCATCAGACCAAAGGATATTTCTCCAAAAAGTACAATCTTTGTCCCCATGTGCAGTTGCAAACCGTTGTCTCTTTTTTATGGCGGTTTTGGAGCAGTGGCTTCTTCCTTGCTGAGTGGCCTTTCAGATTATGTTGATATAGGACTGGTTTTACTGTGGATATAGATACTTTTGTACCTGTTTCCTCCAGCATCTTCACAAGGTCCTTTGCTGTTGTTCTGGGATTGATTTGCACTTTTCGCACCAAAGTACGTTAATCTCTAGGAGACAGAACATGTCTCCTTCCTGAGCGGTATGACGGCTACATGGTCCCATGGTGTTTATACTTGCGTACTATTGTTTGTACATATGAACGTAGTACCTTCAGGCGTTTGGAAATTGCTCCCAAGGATGAACCAGACTTGTGGATGTCTACAATTTTTTTCTGAGGTCTTGGCTGATTTGTTTTGATTTTCCCATGATGTCAAGCAAAGAGGCACTGAGTTTGAATGGAGGCCTTTAAATACATCCACAAGTACACCTCCAATTGACTGAAATTATGTCAATTAGCCTATCAGAAGCTTCTAAAGCCATGACATCATTTTCTGGGATTTTCCAAGCTGTTTAAAGGCACAGTCAACTTAGTGTATGTGAACTTCTGACCCACTGGAATTGTGATACAGTGAATTAATTATAAGTGAAATAATCTGTCTGTAAACAATTGTTGGAAAAATGACTTGTGTCATGCATAAAGTAGATGTCCTAACCGACTTGCCAAAACTATAGTTTGTTAACAAGAAATTTGTGGAGTGGTTGAAAAACGAGTTTTAATGACTCCAACCTAAGTGTATGTAAACTTCCGACTTCAACTGTACATGCAGGCGGCCTACATGTACACCCTCTTAGCCCCAATTGGGGTTCTGTGTGCCTGGCTGAGAGGGTTTTGTACTCCGACACTTTGGAGAACATTTTACTGTAATACACAATCAATGCATTGAGTGCACTGTGGGGGAACATTATGTACCATACAGACTACAGAGTGGCGTTCCACAGAGGTTTTAAAGGCTGATGGCTGCTGACATGTTAACCTTTTATTGTGGCATTCTATTTTGTTTCCAGGCAACAGGATATCAGTGATAAGGTTTTATTTCAATCCAAAGCCTCAGATAGTGAAAAAATGTATAATGTCACATTAGCTGGACAGACTGTTCCTGTGAAAAGGTGTGTTTGTGCAAATGCGTGGGAGCGCTTACGTGTGTGTCCCAATGGTGTGTGTGTGTGTGTGTGTAAGGTATATTCGATGTGACTTACATACACTCCCCTACGTATTTATTTGGACAGATAAGCAAAAACATTTAATTTGGCTCTAAACTCTTCCATTTTGGGTTTTAGATCGAATGTTTTATATGAGGAGAAAGTACAATGTCACCTTTTGCATACATTCAGTGCTTTCAGAAAGTATTCAGGCCTCTTGACTTTTTCCATATTTTGTTAGGTTACAGCCTTTTTCTAAAATTAATTAAATAGTTTTTTCCTTCATCAATCTACACACAATACCCCATAATGACAAAGAAAAAGCAGTTTTCTAGAAATGTTTGCTAATTTATAAAAAATTGAAAAACTTAAATAAAACATTTACACAAATATTCAGACCCTTTAGTCAGTACTTTGTTGAAGCACCTTTGGCAGCGATTACAGTCTCGAGTCCTCTTGGGTATGACGCTACAAGTTTGGTACATCTGTATTTGGGGAGTTTCTCCCATTCTTTTCTGCAGATCCTCTCAGGCTCTGTCAGGTTGGATGGGGAGCGTTGCTGCACAGCTATTTTCAGGTTTCTCCAGAGATGTTCGATTGGGTTCAAGTCCGGGCTGGGCCCCTCAAGGACATACAGAGACTTGTCCCGAAGTCACTCCTGCGTTTTCTTGGCTGTGTGCTTAGGGTCGTTGTCCTGTTGGAATGTGAACCTTCGCCCCAGTCTGAGGTCCTGAGCACTCTGGAGCAGGTTTGCATCAACGATCTCTCTGTACTTTGCTCCGTTCATCTTTGCCTTGATCCTGACCAGGGGCGAAAATCTGATATCAACTTTGGAGGGGACAATTACATGAAATTTTCTCAAGAGCAATTCCTGAGGGGGACACCAAAAGTAGTGCTGTAACACATAGCCTACATTGTAATATGGTAAATGTATATTGAGGAACCAAAGAAATAAGGTGTTTGCCGTACTCCTAACTACCGGTACCCAAAACTACACAACTAATCACCATTGCCTTTAACAAATCTTAGTTCAGTCACCAGTTTAAGTTGAGAGTGGGGGTATCCATGGCATTTTCCAATTATGTTCCTATTTTACAAGTCAAAAAAATTGAGAACCTTTCATAATGTTGCCAAACAAAGACTCAACAAACTTACCTGAGACTCCCTGTCTCTGCCAGTCTGTCCCTGCATATCTGTCCCCAACTCTGCTGTCTGTGTGCCATCTGTTTCCTGCTCTGCCTAATGACATCATTGTGAAACATTACCATTAGAATTTCATTTCTTTCTTATGAACATTTTATCAACTAGTCTTTGAGATATTAGGCTACTAGGGTTCTTACTATGCGTTTTGGTGTATATGCTGCAACCTTTTGTAATTTTAATAGTTTGTTTCATATTGGCTGGCTTCCAACAACAGCTGAATTTGCAAAGCTAGCGAGCACCAATTCAGTTTCAGTGGTGTTTGCTATAATCTTTGCTACCCGGGTTAAATAAAGGTGAAATAAAATAAATAAATAAAAGTTCCCTTGCGACAATTTAGCTTTTGCAACGAGACCATTAAATATATTTAAGACAATGGTAGAAGAGAGTGTAGTTCTATTCAGTTTGGACTTCAGTTTATCGCTAACCTTATCACAGGGACTTTGAAGCACTAACTTACATCATCTGCATGCTGATCTTGGAATAAATTGATGATAGCAAAGATTCCATCTTTGACGACGCCACATAAATGGAATAGGTACTAGCTAGCTTAATAGTTAATATTTGCTCGCTAGCTCTGCATATTCAGCTAGTGTGTGTGCGCGATTGCCTAGATTAACCTCACGTCAGTTACGTTCATTGAGTGCCTTTCAGACAGTAGATACGACCCCTCTGTTACCTTGCCAACTAAGGAACTGGCAGTGGATCAAACCATTGTGAGGCAAAGGGTGGGGGGGGTCGCAATCTTTTGAAACTTACAAACGCGCTATTAAGTGTCTATAATCAGCACAATTGCTTTCATTGCATATTATTAATATTATTTAAATTACATAGTTATGTTCTAGTGATATATTGGGGGGGACAAATCATATTTTTCCCAGGATGGGGGGGTCGTGTCCCCCCCGGGATTTCCGCCCCTGATCCTGACTAGTCTCTCAGTCCCTGCTTCTGAAAAACATCCCCACAGCATGATGATGTCACCACCATGCTTCACCGTAGGGATGGTGCCAGGTTTCCTCCAGACGTGACGCTTGGCATTCAGGCCAAAGAGTTCAATCTTGGTTTCATCAGACCAGCAAATCTTGTTTCCCATGGTCTGAGAGTCTTTAGGTGCCTTTTGGCAAACGCATAGCAGGCTGTCATGTCCCTTTTACTGAGGAGTGGCTTCCGTCTGTCCACTCTACCAAAAAGGCCTGATTGATGGAGTGCTGCAGAGATGGTTGTCCTTCTGGAAGGTTCTCCCATCTCCACAGAGGAACTCTGGAGCTCTGTCAGAGTGACCATAGGGTTCTTGGTCACCTCTCTGACCAAGGCCCTTCTCCCACGATTGCACAGTTTGGCTGGGTGGCCAGCTCTAGGAAGAATCTTACTGGGTCCAAATTTCTTCCATTTAAGAAGGATGGAGGCCAATGTGTTCTTCAATGCTGCAGAAATGTTTTAGTGCCCTGCCCCAGATCTGTGCCTCAACACAATCCTGTCTCGGAGCTCTACAGACAATTGCTCTTCATGGCTTGGTATTTGCTCTGACATGCACTGTCAACTGCGGGACCTTATATAGACAGGTTTGTGCCTTTCCAAATCATGTCCAATCAATTGAATTCACCACAGGTGGACTCCAATCAAGTTGTAGAAACATCTCAAGGATGATCAATGGAAAAAGGATGCACCTGAGCTCAATTTCGAGTGTCATAGCAAAGGGTCTGAATACTTATATAAATAAGGTATTTCTGTTTTTTGTTTTGAATAAATTTGCTCCATTTTCTAAAAATCTGTTTTTGCTTTGTCATTGTGGGGTATTCTGTGATGATTGTTGGATACATTTGTTTTTTGTTTTGGTTGTGTGTCGATTATGTTGTGCCCAATAGAAATGAATGGTAAATAATGTATTGTGTCATTTTGGAGTCATTTCTATTATAATTAATAATATATGTTTTTGAACACTTCTACATTAATGTTACAGATGCACAAAGATCATGCCCCCAAAACATTCTAACCTCTCACCATTACCAATAACAAGGGAGGTATTAGCATTTTTTGGGGGTATGATCTTTGTTCGTCTGTAACTGATTATGCATAATTATTATCATATGATACGAAAATAGCGGTCTTTGGCCACTCACAACAGCGGTGGGTTTGGCCTTTGAAGGAACAATGCATATTCAGAAAATATCTCATCCCTACTGTAAAATATGGTGTTGGTTCTTTGATGTTATTTGGCTATTTTTCTTTCATTGGTCCTGAAGCCCTTGTTAAGGTCAACAGTTTCATGAACAGCATAAGGCCATTTTAGTCAAAAATCTGCTTGCCTCTGCCAGGAGGCTAAAACTTGGCTGCAGGTGAATCTTCCAGCAAGACAATAGCCCCAATCACACATCAAAATCCTCAAAGAAATGCTTAATTGACCTCAAAATCAACATATTGCAATGGCCATCTCAGTCTCCAGACTTGAACCTCATTGAAAACCTGTGGTTTGAATTGAAGAGGGCAGTCCATAAGCACAGACAAAGGATATCAAGGATCAGGAAATATGTTGTATGGAGGAGCCCACTGGACACAGACTGATTGAATCAACGTTGAACCAATGTGGAATAGACGTTGAATTCTGTCTGTGCCCAGTGGGAACAATATAAGATCCCTCCCATGTGTTATATGATCTCATAAAACATTTTAGAAAAAGGCTCAGTGTCGTTATCCTCACAAGGGGAGGGTGCTGGAGTATTGATAACAGGGGATCCAATAAAAAATAATTAACTTGTTAAACAACATCTCTTTCTCTGAGCAATTGTATTAGTATAAAATAATATAATTGTAAAAAAATTAACATTTTGAGCATACAGTATTTGTGTTATTTATTTTATACAATCTTTTTTGCTCATCTTCATCAAGGGATCCAATAATTTTGGACCGCACTATAGGTATGAAAATAACCTAAAATAAAAAGGTGACATTCTGTTCTGTCGCCTCATGAAATGCTGAAGTATAGAGCCAAATGTACACATTTTAGCAACACCGTCCAACTAAATATGTAGGGGAGTGTGTGTTTAGTGATCGTGGGGAGAGAAGGGGGGATGGGGCAGTCGGCCATGACATAATGCTTTTGAATGGTTCACAAACCATCCACCTGAGACAACTGTCCAGATGCCATTTCTGTCACTGTGCTAAATACTGAAGTATCTCTACTTCTATTGTCAAATCTCTGGAGTCCCAGTGTGCTCAAATAGGCTAAGTTAAATCTAAATTCAATCTTTCGTTTAAATCACTCCTTTTTCATTTCAACTGTATTTGTAGTGGCAATCCTTTTGTAGGAATCAAGGGAGTAAACTTTTTTTGGGGTGAGCACAATATCAGTGCATGCTGAAGGCATAGCGTTGGTGTTTTTCTTTTTTGCCTCTGTGGTGGTAGATTCTATTTTGATCCTCTCTGTTGTCTCTGTTTGCATGCGCAGCTGCGTACCAATGATTTCCAGTAATAGTTTTCCAGACCAAACTCAGAAATCAATCAGCTATAAAGATTGAGATGCGTCATTGTGAGCACAATGAACTGCTAGCATGTTTGTTTTCAACTTAAGCTAGTGACTTTTCCACATTTTGTTACGTTACATCCTTATTCTAAAATTGATTTAATCGTTTTTTCCCTCATCAATCTACACACAATACCCCATAATGACAAAACCAAAACAGGTTTTTAGATTTTTTAGCACATTTATTAAAAAAAATACATAAATATCATATTTACATAAGTATTCAGACCCTTTACTCAATAGTTTGTTGAAGCACCTTTGGCAGCGAGTACAGCCTCAAATCTTCTTGGGTATGATGCTACAAGCTTGGCACACTTGTATTTGGGGAGTTTCTCCCATTCTTCTCTGAAGATCCTCTCAAGCTCTGTCAGGTTGATGTGGAGCGTCGCTGCACAGCTAATTTCAGGTCTCTCCTGAGATGTTCGATAAGGTTCAAGTCCGGGCTCT
Source organism: Salmo salar (assembly GCF_965601325.2). NCBI lineage: Eukaryota > Metazoa > Chordata > Actinopteri > Salmoniformes > Salmonidae > Salmo > Salmo salar. Next base: position 55,900,724 of record NC_138305.1, on the reverse strand, counting down.
GGCTGGCCCACTCAAGGTCATTCAAAAGACTTATCCCGAAGCCATTTCTGTGTTGTTTTGGCTGTGTACTTAGGGTCGTTATCCTGTTGGAAGGTGAACCTTCGCCCCAGCCTGAAGTCCTTAGAGCTCTGGAGCATGTTTTCATCAACGATCTCTCTGTACTTTCCTTCGTTTATCTTCCCTTAATCCTGCTAGTCTCCCAATCTCTGCCGCTGATATATATCCCCACAGCATGATGCTGACACCACCATGCTTCACCATAGGGATGGTGCCAGGTTTCCTCCAGACGTGACGCTTGGCATTCAGGCCAAAGAGTTATATCTTTGTTTCATCAGACCAGAGAATCTTGTTTCTCATGGTCTGAGAGTCTTTTAGGTGCCTTTCGGCAAACTCCAAGCGGGCTGTCATGTGCCCTTTACTGAGGAGTGGCTTCCGTCTGGCCACTCTACCGTAAAGGCCTTATTGGTGCAGTACTGCAGAGATGGTTGTCCTTCTGGAAGACTTTCCCGAGGAACTCTGAAGCTCTGTCAGATTGAACATCGGGTTCTTGGTCACCTCTCTGACCAAGGCCCTTCTCCCCCGATTGCTCAAGTTTGGCCGGGCGGCCAGCTCTAGGCTAAGTCTTGGTGGTTCCAAACTTCCTTCTTCCATTTAAGAATGATGGATGCCACTGTGTTCTTGGGAACGTTCAATGGTAACTAAATTTTTTGGTACCCTTCCCCAGATCTGTGCGTCGACACAATCCTGTCTCGGAGCTCTACAAACAATTCCTTCGACCCCATGGCTTGGTTTTTGCTCTGACATGCACTGTCAACTGTGGGACCTTATATAGACAGGTGTGTGCCTTTCCAAATCATGTCCAATCAATTGAATTTACCACAGGTGGACTCCAATCAAGTTGTAGAAACATTTCAAGAATGATCAATGGAAACAGGATGCACCTGAGCTCAATTGTGAGTCTCATAGCAAAGGGTCTGAATACTTATGTAACTTATGTTGTTTTAAATTTTATTTTATAAATTTGCAAAATGTCCAAAAACTGTTTTTTGCTTTGTCATTATAGGGTATTGTGTGTACACTGATGAGGACTTTTTATTTAATCCATTTTAGAATTAGGCTGTAACGTAACAAAATGTGAAAAAGAGAAGGGGTCTGAGTACTTTCCGAATGCACAGTATTTTAATAGCAATGTTGAATAATACAATATTGGCTGTCAAGCCAATTACAGAATCTTATATTACTGTAGCCTCCTATTTCAATCCTGAAAAGTATTTGTGATGGTAATGACATTTGTTTATGATGATAATTATTAGTTGTTGGCTTAGGTCGCTAGCTAACTACAGTATCTTCAACCTAGCCTACACTCTCGAAAATGCTGGGTTGTTTGGATGACCCAACTGCTGGGTTGCAGGCATTGGGTCACTTAGTTGGGTTGTTTTCTTAAAAAGAGCCAGGTAGGGTTGTTGATGTTGGGTTATTAAGATATGACTCAGAGGATCAGATCAGAAAACTGCAGGCGTGGTTTAGTCGGAGCGTGGCTTTCAGATAGTTGTTTTTGGCCACACGAGACAGTAAATGTCATTCCTGTTATTCTGTTCTGCTGTATTGTCATCACATGCTAAAGATGGAATCCTTAATGGTGAAGCTTGCATTTGTTTGCGATATTACAAAAGCTAAAGTTACTGCAAACAACAAACACCGTTTTTTTCCCCTCTGACACCATTGCACGCCCGAAAGAATAGCAGAATATGTCATGCATTTTCTTACCACGTTGTGCGACGCTCCTCACCAGAGGTTGACCAAGGAGTGAAAATTCATTCCTGTCCCGTCTTGTCCTGTCAAGTCTTTTCCGTATTTTCCGACTCACGCAACAGTTTTATAACCCCGGATTTATCCTGTCCGATCCTGATAAAAATCACTCCCGTCCCATGCTAATTTTTACGTGCAGAAATCAGAAATAACTTCCTCCATTAGTTGCTAGTCTCTCTGTCCCCCACTCTGCATGAAGAATTGTGTTAGTGGAAACCAAGACTATTCTCAGGGCAGGCCTGGTTGTAGCTAGATATGTTCAAGTCGTGTTGTGCACAATTTTAGCATTTTAGCTAAACAAATAGATAAAAGTCACCTTGTCGAAGAGAGATTTACATGGTTATCAAAACGTCACACCAGGGTAAGCCTACACGAAACACAGCCCTTATTTTAAGTGTTTCTAAAAAACAATTGGAACCATTTCCTTGTTTGACCACTAGGTTTTATGGGTATTTTGACTCATACTGCGGTACTCTGCCCAGGTTCCGGGGTAATGACAGTGGTGTCAGGTAAGTGACTGGGTTGCCAGTGTGTGTTTGGTCTTGTTGTGATGATGTAGATGTTGCCGAGTCATCAGTGATGAACAGCAGAGTATTGGACTTAATGTATGGTTCCTGCTGAATACAGCCTTCACATTGTAATTAGCCTAAGGGGAGCATATGCACTGCGGGAGAAGGGGGGAGCAAATGTGCACTTGGTGCTGTATTCTAATGATGAGGTTTTTTTATTTTACCCTTATTTTACCAGGTAAGCTGACTGAGAACATATTGTCATTTACAGCAACAACCTGGGGAATAGTTACAGGGGAGATGAATGAGTCAATTTGAACCTTGGGAGGATTAGGTGACCATGATGGTATGAGGGCCAGATTGGGAAGTTAGCCAGGGCACCGGGGTTAACACCGCTACTCTTATAATAAGTGCCATGGGATCTTTAGTGACCACAGAGAGTAAAGACACCCGTTTAACGTCCCATCCGAAAGACAGAACAGATCAGAGGAAAGAGGGCCTCCTACTGACACTCCAACACCAATTCCAGCAGCATCTGGTCTCCTATCCAAGGACCAACCAGAACCAACCCTGCTTAGCTTCAGAGGCAAGCCAGCAGTGGGGTGCAGGGTGGTATGCTGCTGGGGAGGAGGAAGATGAGGAGTAGGTGGAGGGGGGTGGAGGACGAGGGTAGAGAAGGAAGAGGAAGATGAGGAGGAGGATTTGGTCAACACTGTCAATCTTTTCAGTATAAAAAGTTCACATGAGTACATCTGAAACTCGGTACATCACTAGCATACAATACACAGTGCAGTACATCACAATACTGTAACTGAAAAGAGATAAATGGCAATGTGCATTGGCAACCGGCCTTGGTTTCTAATGAAAGACTCGCAGTGACATCACCCGCCACCCCACAGAGCACCATGCAGTAGTCTGCAGGACCTTGGTCTCTCTACATAGCAGGGGATCACACTGATCGAAACCCAATCCAGCTCAGCCTAACACGCACGCACTCGCACACACGCAAAGGCACATACAGAGGTACACACACACACACACACACAGACACACACACACACACACACACACACACACACACACACACACACACACACACACACACACACACACACACACACACACACACACACACACACACACACACACAGATGGAAACCCAACCCAGCCCTCACACTGCACCACACCAGGAGACACAGAACAGTAAGCTGACCTGGATTGATGGGATGGATAGATAGATTCTGGTTTGGTGCTTCTCACTTCTGTTGCTGTAGGGTGTTTGATGCAGAGGGTGTAAGTGTGTGTGTGTGTGTGTGTGTGTGTGTGTGTGACCCCCCCCAGACAGTCGGAGTATTACTGTCACAAGTTTAGAATGAATGACGTTGTCGGTGCTTTTATTTCCACAGATGGAAACAGTCATATGATCAGTGACAGAGAGAGACGAGGCCAGCAGCAATCAATAATATGACAAGCAGCTCTCGCTCAGCCCAATCAAAGCTCTTCTCTGTCCCGGCAACTCAATGGCGGAAAAAGCTTCCCCATAACGTCAGGACAGCGGAGTCCCTTCCCATCTTCCGAAAATCTTCTGAAACCATACCTCTTCAAAGAGTACAATATCTTTAAAGAAAAACACAGCGCCCCCGGTCCCCAAAAAATTACCTGCACTTGTCTTTTCCTACTAGCACTGAGGAAAAATGTACTTACTAAGACTGTGATATGTGGTTATCTCACCTAGATATCTTAACCATAAAAGCCCCAACAGGGGTCAATTTTGACCCCAAGGGTTCTGTGTTAATATGAAGAAATGAAAAATAATCTCTCTTTTGTATACTAGTGGTTTACGATTAAGTTGAAAAATGTGGACATAATAGTAAACGTTGTGATAAAAGCACAAAGGTAGTTAGTTGTATGTACACTGAAAATATATCGATTTTGGCCCCTGGGGGGCGTGTCAGACACTATAACCAAAAAATATCTGAAAAATGTAAATACATTCCAGTCAATGTCTCCATACCAAGTTGAGAGTCTCACCTTCAGATTCAATTGGTTTGATTCAACTGAGTTGATAGCCCATAGCGTTCCAAAGTTAGAGATAAACAAACGTCTGGTGGCACCGGAGCCCATATCGGTGGCCATCTTACAGTAGGTCCTACCGGTATATCAGATTATCTCAATGATCAATTTCTCAGCCTCTGAGTATCACAGAAACAGAACACTTTGAATGAAGGACATACAACTTTCATAACAAGTGGCTATGGATGAAATTAATCAAAATACCTGTTCAAAACATGAAAAACATACAAAGGGTTCAAATGAATGACCTAATTGTAAGTCGATCTGGATACGAGTGTCTGCTAAATGACTAAAATGAATAAAAAAATGGAGAGTAGACACTTAGAAGTGCAATCTGAAATATTTAATGATATTCAATTAATGTATACCCATTGATTCTTGAAGAATATAACATAGTACCTAATGAACTTAGATATATTATACTGTCTTACCCCGTTATAGCCCAGAATATACAGTGCATTTGGAAAGTATTCCGACCACCTTCCCTTTTTCCACATTTTATTACGTTATAGCCTTACTCTGAAATTGATTCAATAGTTTTATTCCCTCATCAATCTACACACAATACCCCATAGTGAAAACTGTTTTTTAGAAATGTTTGATAATTTACTCAAATTAAAAAACTGAAATACCTTATTGACATAAGTATTCAGACCCTTTGCTATGAGACTTGAAATTGAGCTCAGGTTCATCCTGTATTCATTGATCATCCTTGAGATGTTTCTACAACTTGATTGGAGTCCATCTGTGGTAAATACAATTGATTGAACATGATTTGGAAAGGCACACATCTGTCTATATAAGGTCCCGCAGTTGACAGTGCATGTCAGAGCCAAAACCAAGCCATGAGGCAGAAGGAATTGTCCGTAGAGCTCTGAGACAGGATTGTGTCCAGGCACAGATCTAGGGAAGGGTACCAAAAAATGTCTGCAGCATTGAAGGCCCCCAAGAACACAGTGGCTTCCATCATTCTTAAATGGAAGAAGTTTGGAACCACCAAGACTCTACTTAGAGCTGGCCCGCCCGGTCAAACTGAGAAATCGGGGGAGAAGGGCCTTGGTCAGAGAGGTGACCAAGAACCCTATGGTCACTCTGACAGAGCTGCAGAGTTCTTCTGTGGAGATGGGAGAACCTTCCAGAAGGACAACCATCTCTCAGCACTCCACCAATCAGGCCTTTATGGTAGAGTGGGCAGACAGAAGCCACTATTCAGTAAAGGGCACACGACAGCCCGCTTGTAGTTTGCCGAAAGGCACCGAAAGACGCTCAGACCATGAGAGATTCTCTGGTCTGATGAAACCAATATTGAACTCTTTGGCCTGAATGCCAAGCATCACGTCTGGAGGAAACCTGGCACCATCCCTGCGGTGAAGCATGGTGGTGGCAGTATCATGCTGTGGGGATTTGAACGGAGCAAAGTACAGAGAGATCTTTGATGAAAACCTGCTCCAGAGCGCTAAGGATTTCAGACTGGGGCGAAGGTTCACCTTCCAACAGAACAAGAACCTTAAGCACACAACCAAAACAACGCAGGAGTGACTTCGGGACAAGTGTCTGAATGTCTTTGAGTGGCCCAGCCAGAGCCCAGACTTGAACCCAATCTCTGGAGAGACCTGAAAATAGCTGTGCAGCAACGCTCCCTATCCAACCTGACAGAGCCTGAGAGGATCTGCAGAGAAGAAATGGGAGAAACTCCCCAAATACAGGTGTGCCAAGCTTGTAGCATCATACCGAAGAAGACTAAAGGCTGTAATCGCTGCCAAAGGCGGTTCAACAAAGTACTGATTAAAGGGTCTGAATAGTTATGTAAATGTGATATTTCTGTTTTTTATTTGTAATAAATTTGCAAGACCTGTTTTTGCTTAGTAATTATGGGGTATTGATGAGGAAAAAACTCAATTAAATCAATTTTAGAATAAGGCTGTAATGTAACAAAATGTGGAAAAAGTCAAGGGGTCTGAATACTTTCCGAAAGCACTATATATATTTTGTCATTTAGCAGACACTCTTATCCAGAGCGACATACAGTAGTGAGTGCATACATTTTTCGTACTTGTCCCACAACAAACCTGGAGTCTCTCTCTCTCCCCACCTCTCTCTCTCCCCCCTCTCTCTGCCTAAGTATGTCTGTAGTGATGGTGGTCTAAAAATAGCGGCTGTCATTTGGAGCGCTCACACGCCATGCTCCATCACTGTCACAACAGAGGGAGAATTGAAAACAATAGTATATTGTTCACTTCATTTTGTCTGAACTGGAGTCATTTCTCAGTATTTTGTACAGCAGTGGAACTGTTCGTGTGAGGTGCTGCATAAATATAGAGGCAGCATCAGTAGAGGTAACACCAGTAGGTTACATATTTTGTTCAGTTATGATTAAGATGAGATTGAAATGTATCTTGATATTGGCTTGTCTGTGTGTGACACAACCTTCCATGGAAGCTAGTGGAAGCGTCTTGGTGAAGGGGTAGACCGCAGAAAATTGCCAACTCTAATTTAAAGGGGGAATATGGGATTGGTGCGTCCATGTTTAGACTTTTAATGCCTAATTAGCTAATGCAAAGCAGATTAGATATGTACTGTATATCATTCCTAATTTTAACCTATTGGCAAGAGGGAACTTCCTCCCTGACCTCTGTGGCTTAGCTGAGCTCCCTAACTGAATTGAACTATCCATTGGTTAAATGATAGCTGTTGCAGCAGCGTTTACATTACATTACATTTAAGTCATTTAGCAGACGCTCTTATCCAGAGCGACTTACAAAATGGTGCATTCACCTTATGATATCCAGTGGAACAACCACTTTACAATAGTGCATCTAAATCTTTTAAGGGGGGGGGGGGGGGTTAGAAGGATTACTTTATCCTATCCTAGGTATTCCTTAAAGAGGTGGGGATTCAGGTGTCTCCGGAAGGTGGTGATTGACTCCGCTGTCCTGGCGTCATGAGGGAGCTTGTTCCACCATTGGGGTGCCAGAGCAGCGAACAGTTTTGACTGGGCTGAGCGGGAACTGTGCTTCCTCAGAGGTAGGGGGGCCAGCAGGCCAGTGGTGGATGAACGCAGTGCCCTTGTTTGGGTGTAGGGCCTGATCAGAGCCTGAAGGTATGGAGGTGCCGTTCCCTTCACAGCTCCGTAGGCAATCACCATGGTCTTGTAGCGGATGCGAGCTTCAACTGGAAGCCAGTGGAGAGAGCGGAGGAGCGGGGTGACGTGAGAGAACTTGGGAAGGTTGAACACCAGACGGGCTGCGGCGTTCTGGATGAGTTGTAGGGGTTTAATGGCACAGGCAGGGGGCCCAGCCAACAGCGAGTTGCAGTAATCCAGACGGGAGATGACAAGTGCCTGGATTAGGACCTGCGCCGCTTCCTGTGTGAGGCAGGGTCGTACTCTGCGAATGTTGTAGAGCATGAACCTACAGGATCGGGTCACCGCCTTGATGTTAGTGGAGAACGACAGGGTGTTGTCCAGGATCACGCCAAGGTTCTTAGCACTCTGGGAGGAGGACACAAGGGAGTTGTCAACCGTGATGGCGAGATCATGGAACGGGCAGTCCTTCCCCGGGAGGAAGAGCAGCTCCGTCTTGCCGAGGTTCAGCTTGAGCTGGTGATCAATCATCCACACTGATATGACTGAAAGACATGAAGAGATGCGATTCGCCGCCTGGTTATCAGAAGGGGGAAAGGAGAAGATTAATTGTGTGTCGTCTGCATAGCAATGATAGGAGAGACCATGTGAGGATATGACAGAGCCAAGTGACTTGGTGTATAGCGAGAATAGGAGAGGGCCTAGAACAGAGCCCTGGGGGACACCAGTGGTGAGAGCGCATGGTGCGGAGACAGATTCTCGCCACGCCACCTGGTAGGAGCGACCTGTCAGGTAGGACGCAATCCAAGCGTGGGCCGCGCCGGAGATGCCCAACTCGGAGAGGGTGGAGAGGAGGATCTGATGGTTCACAGTATCAAAGGCAGCAGATAGGTCTAGAAGGATGAGAGCAGAGGAGAGAGAGTTAGCTTTAGCAGTGCGGAGAGCCTCCGTGACACAGAGAAGAGCAGTCTCAGTTGAATGCCCAGTCTTGAAACCTGACTGATTAGGATCAAGAAGGTCATTCTGAGAGAGATAGCAGGAGAGCTGGCCAAGGACGGCACGTTCAAGAGTTTTGGAGAGAAAAGAAAGAAGGGATACTGGTCTGTAGTTGTTGACATCGGAGGGATCGAGTGTAGGTTTTTTCAGAAGGGGTGCAACTCTCGCTCTCTTGAAGATGGAAGGGACGTAGCCAGCGGTCAAGGATGAGTTGATGAGCGAGGTGAGGAAGGGGAGAAGGTCTCCGGAAATGGTCTGGAGAAGAGAGGAGGGGATAGGGTCAAGTGGGCAGGTTGTTGGGCGGCCGGCCGTCACAAGACGCGAGATTTCATCTGGAGAGAGAGGGGAGAAAGAGGTCAAAGCACAGGGTAGGGCAGTGTGAGCAGGACCAGCGGTGTCGTTTGACTTAGCAAACGAGGATCGGATATCGTCAACCTTCTTTTCAAAATGGTTGACGAAGTCATCCGCAGAGAGGGAGGAGGGGGGGGGGAGGGGGAGGAGGATTCAGGAGGGAGGAGAAGGTAGCAAAGAGCTTCCTAGGGTTAGAGGCAGATGCTTGGAATTTAGAGTGGTAGAAAGTGGCTTTAGCAGCAGAGACAGAAGAGGCGAATGTAGAGAGGAGTGAGTGAAAGGATGCCAGGTCCGCAGGGAGGCGAGTTTTCCTCCATTTCCGCTCGGCTGCCCGGAGCCTTGTTCTGTGAGCTCGTAGTGAGTCGTCGAGCCACGGAGCAGGAGGGGAGGACCGAGCCGGCCTGGAGGATAGGGGACAGAGAAAATCAAAGGATGCAGAAAGGGAGGAGAGGAGGGTTGAGGAGGCAGAATCAGGAGATAGGTTGGAGAAGGTTTGAGCAGAGGGAAGAGATGATAGGATGGAAGAGGAGAGAGTAGCGGGAGAGAGAGAGCGAAGGTTGGGACGGCGCAATACCATCCGAGTAGGGGCAGAGTGAGAAGTGTTGGATGAGAGCAAGAGGGAAAAGGATACAAGGTAGTGGTCGGAGATTTGGAGGGGAGTTGCAATGAGATTAGTGGAAGAACAGCATCTAGTAAAGATGAGGTCAAGCGTATTGCCTGCCTTGTGAGTAGGGGGGGAAGGTGAGAGGGTGAGGTCAAAAGAGGAGAGGAGTGGAAAGAAGGAAGCAGAGAGGAATGAGTCAAAGGTAGACGTGGGGAGGTTAAAGTCACCCAGAACTGTGAGAGGTGAGCCATCCTCAGGAAAGGAACTTATCAAGGCGTCAAGCTCATTGATGAACTCTCCAAGGGAACCTGGAGGGCGATAAATGATAAGGATGTTAAGCTTGAAAGGGCTGGTAACTGTGACAGCATGGAATTCAAATGAGGAGATAGACAGATGGGTCAGGGGAGAAAGAGAGAATGTCCACTTGGGAGAGATGAGGATTCCAGTGCCACCACCCCGCTGGCTCGATGCTCTAGGGGTATGCGAGAACACGTGGGCAGACGAAGAGAGAGCAGTAAGAGTAGCAGTGTTATCTGTGGTAATCCATGTTTCCGTCAGCGCCAGGAAGTCTAGGGACTGGAGGGTAGCATAGGCTGAGATGAACTCAGCCTTGTTGGCTGCAGACCGGCAGTTCCAGAGGCTGCCGGAGACCTGGAACTCCACGTGGGTCGTGCGCGCTGGGACCACCAGGTTAGAGTGGCAGCGGCCACGCGGTGTGAAGCGTTTGTATGGCCTGTGCAGAGAGGAGAGAACAGGGATAGACAGACACATAGTTGACAAGCTACAGAAGTGTTGTTTACAGCGTTGCAGAGTAAAGACAGAAAGTCAAAGTCACACAAGGTTTTATAATTTTTTCTAAAGGACATAAATTTGCCTTGCTTCCCTAATCAATAGGCAACCCATGTGCTGGAATGAAGACGTAGATAAAGAGAGTTATAGTCTTCAAGAATCAATGGCTACATGTCATTAAGTTAAAAGTTGAAATATAGAGGTACCAATCTCAGATTCCCTCTCTAAATTACAGTTGGCAATTTTGGGATGAAGTGCAGTTCAGGCTTACCTTACACCACTTAAACTACGGTTGGCACATACTCCCCTGGCCTACTCTTTCTGTCTCCCTAAGGTCTCCCACCAGCCCAGTCAGTCCACCCCACCCCACCCCAACACTAGTGGCTGTGATCTATTGCTGCTGGGGCTGGGGATGGAGGATGGTGTTGGGAGAGAGTGCTGGGTCTAGGGCTCAGGAGGATGGGAGTGGAGTTGGGGCTGGAGCTAGGGGCTGGGGAACTGGCTGGAGCTAAGACTGGGGCTGAAGCTAGGGGCTGGGGACAGGGCTGGAGCAAAGCTGGGGCTGAGAGCCTGCGTCATACGTCAGACCGTGAGAAACGTCGCATTTACCAGAGACTACATAGGGATAGAGCCCCACCCTAGATTTCTCAGTGATGCCATTTTCTCACAGAAGAGCAGCAATACAAATGCATTAACATAGTTATTGTTGAATTGTGCAAAACAACTTGTGGTTATGTTCATGTTGTTAATCATAAACTCATCCCCCAATGCAGGAAATGTGTGATTATTAGACTGACTGCATTGTGACTAGCTGCATTCAGTGACCCAATATATAATACATCCCTTCCAGTTTTAGACAGTAACAATCAAGTAAAAATCAAGCCAGAGAGTTTATGATCAAACATTGGCACTTAATTTAAATCAATGAAATTAAATTTAAGAACGATATGCTTTAATGATCTAGGAATCATCAATGACTTTTCCGACCATGAAAAATTTCGAAAATCATTAAAGTATTCATTTATTTTGCCTGACAAAGTTTGTTCAGCTACGGCCACTTTAGAGGTGTTAAAAAGCCTTTATATACCGTAGGTCTAACCGTGCCTGGGACTGTGTGTGTGTGTGTGTGTGTGTGTGTGTGTGTGTGTGTGTGTGCGCGCGTTAGGGCTCGGCGATATGAACAAAAATCCATATTGCGATAATTTGCCTAACTTGATGCAATAACGATAAATATAATGATTCCTTTATAACATTAATGTGCGCCACAGTTTGTTTTTTATTATTCTTTAAACTACTATTTGATTTTAGCCATAAATTGTCCCATTAACAATCACCCATATTAGCAAACTTATTTCATTTCAAACTTCTAATTTCTCTAGTATAGGCTACTTATCGTAATGAATGATATCAGCCAAATGCCTGCGGTAAGTGATCGGTATTGTCTGTGTCGATCATTTTCATCTTATTGTCCCAGCTCTAGTGTGTGTGTGTGCTGGACTGGGATTGTAGCAGAGCAGCAGAGTAGAGGGGGGTTGTGTTGTGTTGTGCCAGCCAAGCCCTGTTATCCCGCAGGCCAACTGCCCATCTAATTCAATCACTAGAGAAAGGGCAACATGCCCGTCCACTGCTCCTCTGACTCTGACTGCAGAGAGGGAGAGAAGGGGGTGGGGGAGAGAGAGAAAAAGAGAGAGAGAGAGTGTGAGAGGGGACGAGAGAGGGGATGGGGAGGGTGAGAGAGCGAGCGAGAGAGAGGTTGAGAGGATGGGAAAGCAAGAAAGTGTGAGAGATAGAGAGAGAGATGCTACACTAAATAGGATGATGGTGTGAACTAAACTCTTTATTTTAATTCACTACATAACAAAATGAATGTTCTCTTAATTTAGTGCTCCCTATGGTCTGTTTTTAGCAATGGTAGGAGATGTAAGGGGACATGGTTCAGTGTTATGTAAGGAGACAAAAATTCAGTGTTACGCTACATTAGTGTTGTCATGATACTAGAATTTTGGCTTTGATACCGATACCAGGTTTAGTATAACAATACTTGATACCAAAACGATACTCGATACCAAAATAATATGACGACAAAAAAGTTAAGCGTATTAGCTAAAATCACAGAATAACTTTTTTTTTTTTTTTTACAATGAACAATGTTGATAACTGGTAGAACAACCAAATTAACAAATAGTATGTATTCTATATTCAATTTCTTTCTAAAATAAAACACTATATTAAATAACTGAAGAATATCTTAAATTACCCTTATGCGAAACCCTATCTGAGACTCTCAGCAAACTAAATCATATTACAATTACATCTAAACTGTTTCAAAATTTTATTTGATACATATCAGGGTTAATTTGTTCATCTATGGCCATAATATTGGGTCAAATGACATTCCTTAGACCTATGATTAATTATTAATCACAACTAATAGTTTAGTTCCAAAACGACATAAACAACACATTGTTTATTAGGTACACCCATCTAGACCCCCTTTGCCTCCAGAACAGCCCGAATTCTCCGGGGCATGGAAACGTTGCTCATTTGGTAAAAATGGACCTAACGTGGCCAGGAAAACATTCCCCACACCGTTACACCACCGCCACCAGCCTGTACCATTGACACCAGGATCGCCCCAGGATGGGACCATCGACTCATGCTGCTTACGCCAAATCCTGACTCTGCCATCAGCATGATGAACAGGAACTGGGATTCGTCAGACCAGGCAATGTTTTTCCATTCCTCAATTTTCCGTTGTTGGTGATTGCATCCCCACCAGAGCCGCTTATTCTTGTATTTAGCTGATAGTAGTCGAACCCAGTGTGGTCGTCTGCTGCATCCGTGACAAGGACCGACGAGTTGTGCATTTCGAGATGCCATTCTGCGTACCACTGTTGTACTGGCCCGCTTGTTAGCTTGCACAATTCTTGCCATTCTCCTTCCACCTCTCATCAACGAGCTGTTTTTGCCCACGGACTGGATGTGTTTTGTTTGTCGCAACATTTGACATAAACTTTAGACACTGCTGTGTGTGAAATGCCCTGTTTCTAAGATAGTGGAACCAGCATGCCTGGCACCGACAATCATACCAAACTCAAAGACGCTTAGGTCACTCGTTTTGCCCATTCTAAGGTTCAATCGAACAGTAACTGAATGCCTTGATGCCCGTCTACCTGCTTTATATAGCAAGCCACGGCCATGTAGCTCACTGTCTGTAGGAGTGATTCATTTTTGTGAACGGATGGTGTACCTAATAAACTGGACTCTGAGTGTATATTGCAATAGTCTACACACCTTATGATGGATTCTACACAGCATAATATGATTCCCAGAGTGCTCCGCCCATAGCTGCTGGCTGGCTAGGGGCTACTGCTAGCAAGCCCAGACAAATGCGAAATAATCAAAATATATTGCTGTCATGGCTAAGTTAGGAGTGCATTTCACATTACTTTTGCGTTGTAATCATATTATAATGCTTACATGAATGTCATGCTGAATATATGTTCATGTCATTGTCACTGAAAAACAATTTGAATTTAGTTGCTAGTAGAATATTATTACAATGCAAATGTCATGTGTAAAACTGTTTTCTATGTCTGCACTGCACTGCTTTGTAACCCCTTTTGCATAGCTGTTTCGGTGGGCTGGCCCTCATCTGCTCTGTAAGCAACTTTTCCCATATTTCCCTTCTGGAGTCAGTTTTGCCAACAAGCTGCGGGCGTGGAAGTATTATGCTTTCGTAAGAAGAAGCCATGCTGTCAGCATTTTCTCTCTCTTGCTCGCTTCGCAAAAGTTGCTTGCACTGTTTCAGCTGCATGCGCAAGCACAAGTAGCCTGTCTAGTTTACTACTGCCCCTTTGAGGAGATTCAGACAAATTATTAGACAGACTCGATCCTCTCAATCCGTATATGATGTGAAACACATTTGACATAAGTACCGAAAGTAAAAAAATGTTCCATGTTCTCGTATGGAAAAGTAGAGAGGTTTTGGTATACAGTGCAACACTATTCTACATTATTATGAAGCGGAATCATTTGTGGCTTATAAGTCAAGTCTATATTATGACTGAAAGATACATCTACCAGATGGGGAACTGTGAAACTCACTCAGCCTGAAGTGTCGCCCCTTGTGCAATTGAAGAAGGCTCTTCAGGAGTTCGGTCAGGCGTGTTTGCGAGGCAAGGGTCCTGAGTCCTCAGTATAAGCTCAGTCAGGGGGAAGCAGTACTCACTAAGCGAGCAGTGAAGCCTTTACACACGCAGACATCCCCATCGCTTTTATTTTGAGTCCATGCTCTGGTATACTGTAGGACTGGACTGTGGTGAGTAGTGCAGCGCGAACAGGGTCACAGAATATGGAGGAGCATTGGTGATCTGAGCACATTAAGTCTAGGCTAGCAGACTAGGGGCAACCCCAGGGCCCGCATTAATAAATCATATCAGAATAGGAGTGCTGATCTAGGATCAGTTTAGCCTTTTAGATCATATTGAATAATATTATATGGACAGGGGTGACCTGATTCTATATCAGCACTCCTGAACAGATAAGGGAGACTAGGGCTGTCCCCGGGCTTACCTGGCAGCCACTAAAAGCTGAGTTAGAGGGAGGGAGGCTGGCATTTTCAATGGCCCTGCTCCCTCTCTCACTGACTCCCTCTGCTGGTTGATAAACAGACTGACAGTATTGTGGCAAGATGACGCTCCGGGGTGAAGTTTCCCCTAGGTAGAGATCTATGATCAGCTATCTCGTTCCCCAATCCTAGCCAGAGCACTGGTGAAAAGTAGTGAACTGTATAGGGAATAGCGTGCCATTTGGGATGCAGCCTTAGTCAATTTGTTGATACCATAATGTGGTTTCAAATCCAACCTCTCCTTGCCATCCTCCCTGCTGTTTTGGAGGATATCTGTAGTGTACAGCCTTTTGTATAATCTGTCATAATTAGCTTGTTTTTTTCTCATGATACAGTCATGGTGGCTACTTGGGAGTGGGCATGCTGCTGTGCAATCTTTCCCTGTACCCTCCGCTCTCTCGATCACTCTCTCTCTCTCACTCCCTGTAGCCTCCTCTCTCTCTCTCTCTTTCTCTCTATCCCTCTCCCTATCCCTCTCTCTCTTTCTTTCTCTCTTTCCCTTCAGCCTCTCTCGCTCCCTAGTCCTGCGGGGACCAGTAAAGACGTTTTAATTTGACATGGTAAGCATATGCTGTTTATCCCTTCCCAGGGTAATTAGTAAATTATAAAAAATGCTATTTGCAAAGCTGAATGGTTGGTGAGAGACACGTTGCGGCCACTCAGTGTGTTTGTGTGTGAGTTTTATAGCTGAGACAGTGGCCCCGGAGGGTGCTGGCTGGCTATATTTCCTGAGTTTGGCTCTCTCCCCTCTCTCTGCCTTGCATGTCATTGAGGTGTTACGTAAGAGTTCAGAAAGCATCTTAGAGACCCCGTTGGTTGGGCGGTTGCACAAAACTTGAAACATCCAAATGCTGGATTATGCATGCACTCAGCAGCCCTCTCTCTCTCTTTCTGCTCGCTGAACAAGCCAGCATCTGTGTGTGAGTGATGCTCTCTCGGGACAAGAGGTTGCATCTGAAATGGCACCCTATTCCTTCTATAGGGCCTGTAGGGCTCTAGTCAAATGTAATGCACTGTATAGAGAATAGGGTGCCATTTGGGACAGAGATATGGTAACAGCTCCCTTTCCCTGCCGTCTCTGTGCTGTAAGGCTCTTAAAATAGGCCAACTACGTTTGTTGTTGGAGAGGTTGCATAAAACATAAAGCCTTATTCATCCATGAACTTAGTGACTGTCACTAGCCAGCCGGTTAACTAATCAACCCTGCACCTTAGCAGCTGCTGCCCTATGTACATAAACATGGAACACTGGTCACTTTAATAATGTTTACACACAGTTTTATCCATTTCATATGTGTATACTGTATCCTGGCCGAGGCCATCCTATTTAACTATTTCTGTACATATACTATTCTATCCTACATATTCTTCAGACATACTACAAATTCTGTTCACATACTGTCCATAACGTCTATACATCCCATCACACACACATATATGTATATATATACACTAACGTTCAAAAGTTTGGGGTCACTTAGAAATGTCCTTGTTTTTGAAAGAAAAGCACATATTTTGTCCATTAAAATAACATCAAATTGATCAGAAATACAGTGTAGACATTGTTAATGTTGTAAATGACTATTGTAGCTGGAAACGACAGATTTTTTATGGAATATCTACATAAGGCGTACAGAGGCCCATTATCAGCAACCATCACTCCTGTGATCCAATGGCACGTTGTGTTAGCTAATCCAAGTTTATCATTTTAAAAGGCTAATTGATCATTAGAAAACTCTTTTGCAATTGAAGAGTGAAGAGAAAAGAAGCCACTCCGGGATGCTGGCCTTTCTTTGCAGAGTTCCTCTGGCCAGTGTCTGTGTTCTTTTGCCCATCTTAATCTTTTCTTTTTATTGACCAGTCTGAGATATGGCTTTTTCTTTGCAACTCTGCCTAGAAGGCCAGCATCCCGGAGTTACCTCTTCACTGTTGACGTTGAGACTGGTATTTTGCGGGTACTATTTAATGAAGCTGCCAGTTGAGGACTTGTGAGGCGTCTGTTTCTCAAACTAGACACTCTAAATGTACTTGTCCTCTTGCTCAGATGTGCACCGGGGCCTCCCACTCCTCTTTCTATTCTGGTTAGAGCCAGTTTGCGCTGTTCTGTCAATAGAGTAGTACACAGCATTGTACGAGATCTTAAGTTTCTTGGCAATTTCTCGCATGGAATAGCCTTCATTTCTCAGAACAAGATAGACTGACAAGTTTCAGAAGAAAGGTCTTTGTTTCTGGCCATTTTGAGCCTGTAATCAAACCCACAAATGCTGATGCTCCAGATACGCAACTAGTCTAAAGAAGGCCAGTTTTATTGCTTCTTTAATCAGAACAACAGTTTTCAGCTGTGCTATCATAATTGCAAAAGGGTTTTCTAATGATACATTTTGCCTTTTAAAATGATAAACTTGGATTAGCTAACACAACGTGCCATTGGATCACAGGAGTGATGGTTGCTGATAATGGGCCTCAATTCACCTATGTAGGTATTCCATTCAAATTCAGCCGTTTCCAGCTACAATAGTCATTTACAACATTAACAATGTTTACACTGTATTTCTGATCAATTTGATGCTATTTTAATAGACAAAAATGTGCTTTTCTTTCAAAAACAACGACATTTCTAAGTGACCCCAAACTTTTGAATGGTAGTGTATATACAGTACTCATTCCAGGGTTTGTCTTTATTTTTACTATTTTCTACATTGTAGAATAATAGTAAAGACATCAAAATGATGAAATAACACATATGGAATCATGTTGTAACCAAAAAAGTGTTAAACAAATCAAAATATTTTATATTTGAGATTCTTCAAAGTAGCCACCCTTTGCCTTGATGACGTCTTTGCACACTCTTGGCATTCTCTCAACCAGCTTCATGAGGTAGTCACCTAGAATGCATTTAAATTAACAGGTGTGCCTTGTTAAAAGTTAATTTGAGGAATTTCTTTATTTTTTAATGCGTTTGAGCCAATCGGTTGTGTTGTGACAAGGTAGTAGTGGTATACAAAAGATAGCCCTATTTGGTAAAAGACCAAGTCCAAATTATGGCAAGAACAGCTCAAATAAGCAAAGAGGAATGACAGTCCATCATTACTTTAAGACATGAAGGTCAGTCGCTAAAACCATCAAGCGCTATGATGAAACTGGCTCTTATAAGGACCTCCACAGGAAAGGAAGACCCAGAGTTACATCTGCTGCAGAGGATACGTTCGTTAGAGTAACCAGCCTCAGAAATTGCAGCCCAAATAAAAACTTCACAGAGTTCAAGTAACAGACACATCTAAATAACAACTGTTCAGAGGAGACTGCGTGAATCAGGCCTTCATGGTCGAATTGCTGCAAAGAAACAACTACTAAAGGACACCAATAATAAGAAGAGACTTGCTTGGGCCAAGAAACACGAGCAATGGACATTAAACCGGTGGAAATCTGTCCTTTGGTCTGATGAGTTCAAATTTGAGATTTTAGTTCCAACTGCCGTGTCTTTGTGAGACGCAGAGTAGGTGAACGGATGATCTCCACAGGGGTGGTTCCCACCGTGAAGCATGGAGGAGGTGTGATGGTGTTGGGGTGCTTTGCCTATGACATTGTCAGTGATTTATTTAGAAATCAAGGCATACTTAACCAGCATGGCTACTACAGCATTCTGCTGCGATATGCCATCCCATCTGGTTTGCGCTTAATGGGACTATCATTTGTTTTCAACAGGACAATGACCCAACACACCTCCAGGCTGTGTAAGGGCTATTTGACCAAGAAGAAGAGTGATGGAGTGCTGCATCAGATGACCTGGCGCCAGAGGAGATGGCTGCCGTTTTACAGGCTCTTAACCAATTGTGCTATTGTGTGTGTTTTTTTGCGTTATTTTGTACATAATGTTTCTGCCACTGTCTCTTATGACCGAAAGAGCTTCTGGATATCAGGACAGCAATTACTCATGTTGTACTGGACAAAGATTTTTTCTTTAACGAGTCGGACGTGAAGGATTTACTTCAGCCACCCAACAAGGCCCTCAAGACGGAGATATCGGGGACGAAGGTCGGGCCGCCTTGCAAGGATCCGACGGCGAGTGGGTAACCTGCCTCTACCATCAGTCCTATTAGCCAACGTACAATCATTGGATAACAAAATAGACAAGCTACTATAACAAATATCCTACCAACGGGACATTAAAAACTGTAATATCTTATGTTTCACCGATTTGTGGCCAAATGACAACATGGATAAAATACAGCTGGCGGGGTTTACGCTGCATCGGCAAGACAAGGGGTTGCGCTCCGTGTATATTTGTAAACAACAGCTGGTGCACAAAATCTAATATTAAGGAAGTCTCTATGTTTTGCACGGCTGAGGTAAAGTATCTCATGATAAGCTGTAGACCACACTATTAACCAAGAGTTTTCATCTATATTTTTCGGAGCTGTCTATTTACCACAAAAAAACAATGCAGGCACTAAGTTCACACTCAATGAGCTGTATAAGGCCATAAGCAAACAGGAAAACGTTCATCCAGAGGCAGCGCTCCAAGTGGCCGGGGACTTTAATGCAGGGAAACTTAAATCCGTTTTACCTCATTTCTACAGTATGTTAAATGTGCAACCAGAGGGGAAAAAACTCAAGACCACCTTTACTCCACACACAGAGACATGTACAAAGCTTTCCCTCACCCTCCATTTGACAAATCTGACCATAATTCTATCCTCCTGATTCCTGCTTACAAGAAAAAACTAAAGCAGGAAGCACCAGTGACTCAGTCAATAAAGAAGTGGTCAGAGGATGCAGATGCTAAGCTACTAGACTGTTTTGCTAGCACAGACTGGAATATGTTCCGGGATTCTTCCGATGGCATTGAGGAGTACACCACATCAGTCACTGGCTTCATCAATAAGTGCATCGATGACGTCGTCCCCACAGTGACCGTACGTACATACCCCAACCAGAAGCCATGGATTACAGGCAACATCCGCACTGAGCTAAAGGGTAGAGCTGCCATTTTCAAGGAGAGGGACACTAACCCGGATGCTTATAAGAAATCCCGCTATGCCCTCAGACGAACCATCAAACAGGAAAAGCGTCAATACAGGACTAAGATTAAATCGTACTACACCGGCTCCGACTCTAGTCGGATGTGGCAGGGCTTGCAAACTATAACTGACTACAATGGGAAGCAAAGCCGCGAGCTGCCCAGTGACACGATCCTACAAGACAAGCTAAAATACTTATATGTTCACTTCGAGGCAAGCAACACTGAACACACCCTTAAACAGGTCAACATTCACAAGGCCGAGGGGCCAGATGGATTACCAGGACGTGTACTCCGAGCATGCGCTGACCAACTAGAAAGTGTCTTCACTGACATTTTCAACCTGTCCCTGACTGAGTCTGTAATACCAACATGTTTCAAGCAGACCTGTCCTTGACGGAGTCTGTAATACCAACATGTTTCAAGCAGACCCCCATAGTCCCTGTGCCCAAGAACACTAAGGTAACCTGCCTAAATGACTACCGAACAGTAGCACTCACGTCCGTAGCCATGAAGTGCTTTGAAAGGCTGGTCATGGCTCACATCAACACCATTATCCAAGAAACCCTAGACCCACTCCAATTTGCATACCCCCCCAACAGATCCACATATGATGAAATCTCTATTGCACGCCACACTGCCCTTTCCCACCTGGACAAAAGGAATACCTACATGAGAATACCTGCGTTCAACACCATAGTGCCCTCAAAGCTCATCACTAAGCTAAGGATCCTGTGTGATTTGATTTGATAGGTGGTTGGCCGAAGCATTGTATCTGCTTTAGTTTTCGAGATGATCAGTCCCTGAGGGAGGAGCTGGTTTTTACATATTATGTATTCATTTATTCTGAACACAAGGCTTTGTTTTATGACAATCTCGACTTGCATGCTCTTCCCTGTAGTCTCAATGTGAGGATTTTATTTGACAGTTTTATTTGACAGAATTCTGTTTGCAGACTGGCTACCCCTGAACAGACAGCATATTACTGGACGGGCAACCCGGAATAGCCAAAAACTGAAAACTCCCATGACACGCACAGGCTGCTATCAGAACTATCCTATTACATACTTCACTAAACTGATCAATGCACACACCATATAGCCCAGGGGACTTAGAAAGGCCTTCCTAAGAACTCTAAAGATGTAGTTTCTAAGCGGACACCCAAACCTTGTTGTGGTATTGTTGGTTTGTATATATTGCATATTTTAAACATGCATTATATTAAGTGTTTTGCTAGTTTACGATTTTACTATTTGATAATTATATACTGTATGATTGATGCTATGATTGTAAATAGGTGTACAATTCAGTCTATGACTGCGAGAAACCAATAACTTCCTACTAACACTAATAAGTGATGTTGAAATGCAAGTAACAGCTACATTCATTTAGCTAGCACATACAATGCATTCGGAGAGTATTCAGAACCCTTGACTTTCTCCACATTTTGTTACGTTACAGACTCATTCTAAAATTGATGAAATTGTTTTTCCTCAATCTACACACAATACCCCATAATGACAAAGCAAAAACAGTTGTTTAGACATTTTTTACAAATGTATAAAAAATGTACAACTGAAATATTACATGTACATAAGTATTCAGACCCTTTACTCAGTACTTTGTTGAAGCACCTTTGGCAGCGATTACAGCCTCGAGTCTAATTGGGTATGACGCTACAAGCTTGGCACACCTGTATTTGGGGAGTTTCTCCCATTCTTCTCTGCAGATCCTCTTAAGCTCTGTCAGGTTGGATGGGGAGCGTCGCTGCACAGCTATTTTCAGGTTTCTCCTGAGATGTTCGATCGGGTTCAAGTCCGGGCTCTGGCTGCGCCACTCAAGGATATTCAGAGATTTGTCCCGAAGCGACTCCTGGCTGTGTGCTTAGGGTCGTTGTACTGTTGGAAGGTGAACCTTCACCCCAATCTGAGGTCCTGAGTGCTCTGGAGCAGGTTTTCATCAAGGATCTCTCTGTGTTTTGCTCCGTTCATCTTTCCCTCGACCCTGACTAGTCTCCCAGTCCCTGTTTCTGAAAAACATCCCCAAAGCATGATGCTGCCAGCACCATGCTTCACCGTAGGGATGGTGCCAGGTTTCCTCCAGACGTGACGCTTGGCATTCAGACCAGAGGATCTTGTTTCTCATGATCTGAGAGTCTTTAGGTGCCTTTTGACAAACTCCAAGCGGGCTGTCATGTGCCTTTTGCTGAGGAGTGGCTTCCATCTGGCCAATCGACCATAAAGGCCTGATTGGTGGAGTGCTGCAAAGATGGTTGTCCTTCTGGAAGGTTCTCCCATCTCCCCAGAGGAACTCTTTAGCTCTGTCAGAGTGACCATCGGGTTCTTGGTCAGCTCCCGGACCAGGGCCCTTCTTCCACGATTGCTGAGTTTGGCCTGACGCCCAGCTCTAGGAAGAGTCTTGGTGGTTCCGAATTTCTTCCATTTAAGAATGTTGGAGGCCACTGTGTTCTTGAGTACCGGTGTTGTACCTTCAATGCTGCAGAAATGTTTTGGTACCCTTCCCCATATTTGTGCCTGGACACAATCCTGTCTCGGAGCTCCACGGACAATTCCTTTGACCTCATGGCTTGGTTTTTGCTCTGACATGCATTGTCAACTGTGGGACCTTATATAGACAGGTGTGTGCCTTTCCAAATCATGTCCAATTAATTATATTTACCACAGGGGGACTCCAATCAAGTCTTAGAATCATCTCCAGGATGATCAATGGAAACAGGATGCACCTGAGTTCAATTTCGAGTCTCATAGCAAAGGGTCTGACTACTTACGTAAATAAGGTATTTCTGTTTTTTATTTTTAACAAATTCATAACATTTAAAAAAAAAACTGTTTTCACTGTCGTTATGAGGTATTGTGTGTAGATTGATGAGGGAAAAATCTATAATTTAATCCATTTGAGAGTAAGGCTGTTACGTAACAAAATATGGAAAAGGCCAAGGGATCTGAATACTTTCCGAATGCACTGTATATCACTGACCCATTCATGCAGCTTTAGAAGGCTCTGCCTCTCCATGTCTCCATGTCACACACTGTCAATGGAAACTGTTGTGTATGACAGAGACAGAGTCACCATGGTACCCGTCCAGCCCAGGCATTATTGGCCATTAGGGCAGAGACTGGAAAGAGGGCAGGTCATCCATTTGGGCAGCCCAACCCAGGTGTGCATCCCAAATTGTACCCTACTCCCTATATAGTGCATTACTTTCGATCAGGGCCTATCCAGTCAAGCCCTGTCCTGTCGGTTGTCAAAAGACACTGACGATTGTGGGACAGGGTGCCAGCCAGGGTTGGGTCATCATAGGAGTCTGTACAGAAGCAAGTAGGAAGTCTCCATAAATGTTAGTTGTTGTTTTGTTGTTATTACAGTATATATCTAGTAATGGCTGTGGCAGTATGATCCTCTTCCACTTAATATGTCACTAAAATAGCATTTGGAAAAGATCATAACTGTTTCATATTATGTAGTCAACAGCAAAAGCTTTTACTCTGAGAATGTTCTCTTCTTATCGTGGTTATGAGACAGTGTGTGTCTCAGAGAGTAGGGTGATATGCCTCAGGCAGGGCTGTTGTCATTCTGCTTGCATAAGCCTTGTTGCATCCAGAGCCTGATCATGGCCACTGCTGTTATGATAATGTGAAATGGCCTCCGTTAGGAGTGTGACTGCATAGCTAATGTGGCCACGGCGAGCAAGGTCCCTGCATCTCTCTCTCCACTGCTCTCTCTTTTTATCGCTTCCTCTATCTATCTCTATCTAACACCCTCCCTCTCTTATATCCAACTCCTCTCCCTCCCTCCCTCCCTCTCTCTCTCCCACCCTCTTTCTCTCTTTCAGATAGGGCGAGGACAGAACAGAAAAGAGTGGAGGTGACAGCTTGTACTCTGATTATGAAGGCTTTTATGTTCCACTTAGTGCTGTGTGATTTGGGTTGTGTCTGGAGGGCTCTTGGCTAAGCTTGGAGCATCGGTCATCGCTGCTCTGTTCCTCTTTCTACCCGACAGACATCAACGTTTATTAGGCCAGCTGTGGCTGCCTGGGCCTATACACACACACACACACACACACACACACACACACACACACACACACACACACACACACACCTTTGTATGCACGCACCCGATCACGCACACACACACACACAGACGCACACATACACACACACACATATTACAGCCTCCCTGCTAGGATGCGGCTGCTGCCTGGTGGGGCAGCTTCTGGACCTCATAAACGGACTTGGGACACTGAACGTGTTTTTGTTGTTTTGGCTCTGTACTTCAGCAATTTGGATTTGAAATTATACAATGACTATGAGGTGGAAGAGCAGACTGTCAGCTTTAATTATTTGAGGGTATTTTCATCCAGAAATGTCTTGTAAATAATGTAGTGTGTCATTTTGGAGTCACTTTTATTGTAAATAAGAATAGAACATGTTTATAAACACTTCTACAATAAGTTGGATGCTACCATGATTACGGATAATGATGAGTGAGAAAGTTACAGACGCACAAATACCCCCAAAATGCTAACCTCCCCTGTTATTGTAATGGTGAGAGGTTAGCATGTCCATTGCTCATTCAACAGCCAAGCATACTCGAAAGTAATAGACCGGTTGCCTAGACATTATGGGTAGGCTGCAGTATTGCTGTCAGATAGGAGCGTGACATTATAGCCTATTTAATCTCTGAGCCTCTTCCAAGACAGGAGATAGAAACACAATCATCTATTGACAAAAGTTTGTCTTTTACATAATGTAGGCTGGCTGTAGCGTTTACTTTTAAATGGTTTTAATAGACAATTAATTATGCACAATGTGCAACCAGTGTTTGGCACACGCTATAGGCAGCATAGGGCTGTCCCCGACTAAAAATAAACTTTGTCTGTTCTTTCAACCAATTGATTGTTCAATTTAGTTTTATCTGCATTTTTCCATTTAAAGACACACCCAATGTGTTTTAATAAAAGCAACTATGTGCATTGAGCTTGTCTGATGCTTTAAATATTCTGTTTGATTAAATAAGACAAATGCCTGAAGATGGCGCCAGAGATCTAAATAACCAGAAAGAAAAAAAAAAAACTGAACCTGACCCAACTATTCTCCTCCCGCGCCTGCTGGCTTTCGCAGATTCTGCCAATATTCTCCTGAAGTTGCCAGTTATATGCCAAATGAGGAGTGAAGGAGTCGGCAACCTTTCTCATGTGGAATGCCAATTTATCTTACCATCTCTACTGATCTATGTGCCAGTTATTGTTTTCATATGCACATTCTCGTGAAACATTTATTTAATTTATAATAACGTCTTCATATCTCAAAATCATTGTCATGTAGTTAATCAAAATTCCATCCGAATCTAAATGAAAATGATACTAACCTAAAAAGTTTCCTAACTTCTATTGTCATTGCCAACTATGTAAAAATATACTGCTCAAAAAAATTAAGGGAACACTTAAACAACACATCCTAGATCTGAATGAAATAAATAATCTTATTAAATACTTTTTTCTTTACATAGTTGAGTGTGCTGACAACAAAATCACACAAAAATAAATCAATGGAAATCCAATTTATCAACACATGGAGGTCTGGAATTGGAGTCACACTCAAAATTAAAGTGGAAAACCACACTACAGGCTGATCCAACTTTGATGTAATGTCCTTAAAACAAGTCAAAATGAGGCTCAGTAGTGTGTGTGGCCTCCACGTGCCTGTATGACCTCCCTACAACGCCTGGGCATGCTCCTGATGAGGTGGCGGATGGTCTCCTGAGGGATCTCCTCCCAGACCTGGACTAAAGCATCCGCCAACTCCTGGACAGTCTGTGGTGCAACGTGGCGTTGGTTGATGGAGTGAGACATGATGTCCCAGATGTGCTCAATTGGAGTCAGGTCTGGGGAACGGGCGGGCCAGTCCATAGCATCAATGACTTCCTCTTGCAGGAACTGCTGACACACTCCAGCCACATGAGGTCTAGCATTGTCTTGCATTAGGAGGAACCCAGGGCCAACCGCACCAGCATATGGTCTCACAAGGGGTCTGAGGATCTCATCTCGGTACCTAATGGCAGTCAGGCTACCTCTGGCGAGCACATGGAGGGCTGTGCGGCCCCCCAAAGAAATGCCACCCCACACCATGACTGACCCACCGCCAAACCGGTCATGCTGGAGGATGTTGCAGGCAGCAGAACGTTCTCCACGGCGTCTCCAGACTCTGTCACGTCTGTCACGTGCTCAGTGTGAACCTGCTTTCATCTGTGAAGAGCACATGGCGCCAGTGGCGAATTTGCCAATCTTGGTGTTCTCTGGCAAATGCCAAACGTCCTGCATGGTGTTGGGCTGTAAGCACAACCCCCACCTGTGGACGTCGGGCCCTCATACCACCCTCATGGAGTCTGTTTCTGACCGTTTGAAAAGACACATGCACATTTGTGGCCTGCTGGAGGTCATTTTGCAGGGCTCTGGCAGTGCTCCTCCTGCTCCTCCTTGCACAAAGGCGGAGGTAGCGGTCCTGCTGCTGGGTTGTTGCCCTCCTACGGCCTCCTCCACGTCTCCTGATGTACTGGCCTGTCTCCTGGTAGCGCCTCCATGCTCTGGACACTACGCTGACAGACACAGCAAACCTTCTTGCCACAGCTCACATTGATGTGCCATCCTGGATGAGCTGCACTACCTGAGCCACTTGTGTGGGTTGTAGACTTTCTCATGCTACCAGTAGAGTGAAAGCACCGCCAGCATTCAATAGTGACCAAAACATCAGCCAGGAAGCATAGGAACTGAGAAGTGGTCTGTGGTCCCCACCTGCAGAACCACTCCGTTATTGGGGGTGTCTTGCTAATTGCCTATAATTTCCACCTGTTGTCTATTCCGTTTGCACAACAGCAAGTGAAATGTATTGTCAATCAGTGTTGCTTCCTAAGTGGACAGTTTGATTTCACAGAAGTGTGATTGACTTGGAGTTACATTGTGTTGTTTAAGTGTTCCCTTTATTTTTCTGAGCAGTGTATATTGCAGCCTACAGGTAGAAAATATCCTAATAAAACAAAAATCTTATAAATCACATTGGCTACACCAGTGGTGGAAAAAGTACCCAATTGTCATACTTGATAAAGTAAAGATATCTTAATAGAAAATGACTCAAGTAAAAGTGAAAGTCACCCAGTACAATACTACTTGAGTAAAAGTCTAAACGCATTTGGTTTTAAATGTACTTAACTATCAAAAGTAAATGTAAATGCTAAAATGTACTTAAGTATCAAGAGTATAAAAATAAAAAAGATTGAAAAACAGCTGTTGGCTATGAGCTTTGATGCATACACTAAAAGCAGTTAATTTTGCAGGTCTTCATGGAAGGAAACATCACATTTCAAGTATAAATAATTTCAAATTCCTTATGTTAAGCAAAGCAGATGGTCACATTTTCTTGTTTTTTATTTATTTACAGATAGCCAGGGGCAAGCTCCAACTCTGACATAATTTGCAAATGAAGCATGTGTTTTGTGAGTCCCCCAGATCAGAGGCAATAGGGATAACCAAGGATGACCAAGTGTGTGAATTAGACCATTTTCCTGTCCTGCTAAGCATTCAAAATGTAACGAGTACTTTTGGGTGTCAGGCAAAATGAATGGAGTAAAGTACATAATTTTCTTTAGGAATGTAGTGAAGTAAAAGTGAAAGTCGTCAAAAGTATTCATAGTAAAGTACAGATACCCCAAAAAACGACTTAAGTAGTACTTTAAAGTATTTTTACTTAAGTACTTTACACCACTGGGCTACACATGGCCTGTCTGCAACAAAGAGCTGAGTACCAGCACCTCAAAATTTCACAGTGCTTGAGCTCCTGTTCTTCTTATAGAATATTAGCTCAAAAGTATTATGGAGCTCATGCACCTAAATATAAACAGCACCAGCACCCAAAATGAGTACCGGAACCTATTTCACTCCAAGTCAAGCACTGATAAGAAGTAATCAGGTAGGCCTATTTTATGTCGTTTCCACTGGATCAGAGCATGACATTTCTCCCTTTCACGCTGCGTGGTTATCGAAAGGAAGAGAGCTGGAAAGATTTTTCAAATACATTGAGGAACTATTATTATTCTCAATGGATGGAAAAACAGACATTGTTTGCTTGTGTTTGAGGTGAAGAAAACATTACTTTGAGAAGCTCCACAGGTCATTCATTAGTTGTGGTGCGTTAAGCCAATCAGAAATACTATCAGAGTCCCAGATGGGCAAATTTATATGCCTAAATTGGCACGCAGATAAGGTAGCCTATAGGCCTACTTCTATGCATGCGTGTCCTTACTCAACATTGACAGGAACTGTCTAAACAAAAGACAATGACTAAATTGACAAAACTCGTAAATGGAAATAAATAAACCAAAACTTGTTTCTCACAAGTGTAGCATAGGTTGTGCACTCTGCAAACAATGTGTCCACTCCGACAATGATAATGACAAGACTGGAATAAGAATATTGAATGCATTAACAGAAATTACAATAACCAAAATAACAAACATTGTAGATATTATAGGAATTAACGTAAATGTATTGCTGGTGATATATGTAACGGGGAATTGATGTACACTAACAATCAATCGCAAACAATTCACACAATGAAGTTATGAAACAATGAATGTGCTCAAATTGGCAGGAGAGAGCGCATTCTGGAGAGAGAAGTGCATTGGGCATCTGGGTTAAGGTGACCAGATTTCTGAAATGAAAACCTGGGACATTTCCCAGTCAATATATAATTAAAATATCCAATGTTATATTATCTATGAAATAAAAATGGGGTACAATTCCGGTTTCATGTATTTAGCAGGCACACTGTGATAGACAGAGAAAACAACTATATTACAGAAACACTACAGACAAGACAGAACTGTCCGATCTGAACAGCCATTCAGTGGTCCTGGTAGAATAAGAGCAGAAGAGAACATGAGCAAAATTGATAAAACAGACAACAGTATATGTGAAATACTTAACAACATAATAAAGAAATAAGATGCTGATGAGATTGGTAACTACATAATATACTTATACCAACCTAATCTGTATATTTCTCAGAAGAATGTATCTTCTTCAGGATTGCTCTGTCGTTGGACAGCTTCTCCATGAACTCCTGGCAGGGAAGGTTGAAGTTTGTCTTCACAATAAGCATGGCCTTGATGGTAGGAACAGTGAACCTATTTCCTGCTGCTGTCCATATATCATTCATTTGGGAGAACACTCTCTCGACTGGTGCATTACTTCCAGGTAAGCACATGACAACATACGCTAATCTAGCCAGGTTAGTGTGTGGGATGTCGTTCTCTTTGAAGTGGGTAACCACCGTGCTCCATCTCTGACTAAGCGGTGTCTCAGATGTTTTCCATTCTTCAAGCGATTCCCCCCTTTAGGAACTCTTGCAGGCCAGTAACCTCGTCAAACAATGCATCCTCATTGATGGTCACATTGGGGCATTTTTCCTGCAGCGTACCTGCTGCCTTCTGGATCTCTTCACGCTGAGGTTGCCTTTTTAAAAGGAGACAATGTAAATCTTTTAGATTATCTGTGTGCTTTCCCCATGCTTGGAAGCAGTTCACAGCCATAGTGAAGAATGATTGGGATGTTTTGAGAAAGCTCTCTTTAGACATGGCTCCATTTTCCTCCAGCTCTCTCAGAAGTCCTCTGACCAAAACTGGAATGAAGTTTTCATCACGTCTTGCAGTCAATTTTGCCTCAACGTTTCTCAGAATTGCAGCTGACTCCACCGCACAGCGGTCCTGGCCTTCAAGCATCTTGATCGTGTCACTGAATATGGTCAGGTTTCCATGGACAGAGGCCAGCCAAAGTTCAGTTAGTGGATCTTCGAACATTGTTTGCAGGACGACAGGACATTTGTCTTCAGAAAGAAAAAAGGATTTAAATGGCACATACATTTTCAGCACTCTTTCTAGAGCAGGGAGCATGGACAGCCAGCGAACATTGCTGTGTCCTAAAATGTTATAGTACTCCTGGCCAACAAACTCACAAAAGCCCTTCAGTCTTTCTACTCTGACGGTGAAAATATGAACATATCCAAATATCTTTGTGAGCAGGTACTCAACATCATATCCAAAGCTGTTCTGGCCGTATTATGAATGATGTGGGCAGGACAACCTAAGCCAATCACCTCCCGCTGCAGAGCATTTTTAACTTTGGTATGGACATTGACCCTCCCCAGCCTATTCAGTCCTCCAAAGTTGGTATTTGTTGTCGGGCAGAGAATGTTTTCCAGGTTACATTTTTGGATGACCACCAGGACCTCAGCTGCAATTTCCTCTGCTGTTTCTCCATTCAAGTCAACAAAATCAAGCAGTTTTGTTTCCACAGATGTGCTGCCATCATATATCTTACAATATCTGACTACTATTGGCAGCAGCTTTACATGTCCATGATTGGACGCATCAATGGACAGGGACACAAATGCAACCTGGTCTAGGTCCCGTGTTACCAAAGTAGTTGCCCATGGTGCTAACACGTTACTCACTAGGGCGTCACGTTTTGTCCTAGCACATGTAAACTTTGGCTCATAAAGCTTCCATGCCAGTTGTGCTGTGCAGTCCATAGATCTGTAACTGTGATTGTGTCGCATAGTGTGGTATGCAAAGACACCCACCTGCACAGCTAAACCATATTCTTCTTGGGAAGGCTCTACCTTCTTGAAGAATGTGGTGACAGAGGGCACACCAACACAGGCAATCAGAGGCTTTATGCTTTTTCATCTGCTGATGTTCTACCACTGACATTCTTCTCAGGCTGCCAATTGAAAGAGAGGAATTACAAAGGGTGCAGTGAACCATTCTATCATCTTGACCTGAGCGTATAAATGGAAATTCTCTCATCATGTTTTTCATAAGTGCATTTCCGTTTCTTGGAAAGAGTCATTGCATCTCCTCTGTCTGCTCTTCTTCACTCTCCTTGTGTCACTCTTCTTACTCTCAACTTTTTCTTCTCCTCCAATCTTTCTCCTCCTCTTTTCTTCACTCGTCTTCCTTCCTTTCCTTCTCTTCACCTTTCCACCTCACTCTTCTACACTCTCCTTGCTTCACTCTTTTTACTCCCTTCATTTTTCCTTTCCTTCCTCTCCAATCTGTATTAATAAATAGCATACTATTAGATAAAATATTTTGGTTAACAGATTCCCATTGCTTACCTCATTTTTGTATTTTAACTTTTAACATTGTATTTTAACATTTAACACTTTTAACTTTTAACATTGTTTGGAATAATAAATTGGCAGGCTCTGTAACCATATCTTTACCTTTCCTCCTATCTCCTTCACTCTTCTTCCTATCCAGTCTTCCTCATCTCCTTCCTCTCCACTGCTAATGTTATCCACGAACATTTCTAAATATATTTTCACACTACTCATTATAATGCCAAACCATTAAAATTGTAATCTACAAAAATATTCTGTAATTAATTGTGCATTCATTTAATATAATCACATTTTCAAAATAGCCCGTAAACTGCATGTTTACATGTGAACGTTTTTTAACCTAGCTACCATAACAGTAGCTAGCTAACCTAGCTAGTTAACTTAGTCTACATAGCTAACGTTAGCTAGCATAACCTGTTTAAAACCTTATTGAGCAGATTATCTATCTATATAATCAATTGTGACATTATAACATCACTAGCTAGTATCTCAAACAATTGTAACTTACCTGGCTTGAAACTACATTTGTGGTGATGTTGTGGATTCACTTGACCCTTGCTAACTTCTGGCCGAGTTTTCCACAGCAGTTTTCTCTAAAACTATCGCGAGCAAGTAGTTAGTAGAATAAGAGTTAATAGCGAGCAGCCCCCTCTGTTGGCCTAAACAAGCACAACACAATTGAGACGTCAACCGGTAGGCTCTGCTGCCCGGTCTTTCTTGCCAAGTAAAATATTTCACTTTGCGGTCTGTTTTTAACGCACAGTTAAAAACGGGGACAACTCCAGGCTGGGACAGGCCACCAAAAACCGGGACTGTCCCCGGAAAACGGGGACGTCTGGTCACCCTAATCTGGGTGCATCGATTTCTGCATTGGCCATGCAGCATTGTGATACAGATTTAACAGACGTCAGGGAATGCAGCATTGTGATACAGATTTAACAGACGTCAGGGCATGCAGCATTGTGATACAGATGTAACAGACGTCAGGGCATGCAGCATTGTGATACAGATTTAGCAGACGTCAGGGTTTTCATAATTCTTGCGCATGGAGCCTCCGACCACTATTTCGGATCAAGCATAAATATACTTTTAGTCTAGGCCTCCGGAATGGATTACTTCACAGAGATGGGTGCAAATATATATTTGTTACTGCTCGACTAAAACAATCTCGGTCGACCAACAGCCTAACGACCATTCAACTAACTGAGTTCAGCCCTAAGGCAGTATGCATTTTGTGTTTAAAAAAGTTATTACAAAATATATTTAAAGAAATCTGCCCACACCTCTACAGAAATGTGATAAAATTTGCTGTTACACATTCTTTTAGAAATGGACATGGTCTAGTTCCAACATTTCCAAATCATACACCAAATGAGGGCATTTTTGTTACCATAAAAGGTGAGTGGAGGGCGTGTTCCAGTGTTGCTGTAGCACTCGTTCATGAGCACACAAATACACTTGAAGTCGGAAGTTTACATACACTTAGGTTGGAGTCATTAAAACTAGTTTTTCAACCCCTCCACAAATGTCTTGTTAACAAACTATAGTTTTGGCAAGTCGGTTAGGACATCTACTTTGTGCATGACACAAGTAATTTTTCCAACAATTGTTTACAGACAGATTATTTCACTTATAATTCACTGTATCACAATTTCAGTGGGTCAGAAGTTTACATGCACTAAGTTGACTGTGCCTTTAAACAGCTTGGAAAATTACAGAAAATGATGTCATGGCTTTAGAAGCTTCTGATAGGCTAATTGACATAATTTGAGTCAATTGGAGGTGTACCTGTGGATGTATTTCAAGGCCTACCTTCAAACTCGGTGCCTCTTTGCTTGACATCATGGGAAAATCGAAAGAAATCAGCCAAGACCTCCGGAAAAAACTGGAGACCTCCACAATTCTGGTTCATCCTTGGGAGCAATTTCCAAACGCCTGAAGGTACCACGTTCGTCTGTACTAACAATAGAAGGCAAGTATAAACACCATGGGACCACACAGCCGTCATACCGCTCAGGAAGGAGACACGTTCTGTCTCCTAGAGATGAACGTACTTTGGTGCAAAAAGTGCAAATCAATCCCAGAACTGGCAAAGGACCTTGTGAAGATGCTGGAGGAAGCAGAAAGGTAGCTCAGCAAGGAAGAAGTCACTGCTCAAAAACCGCCATTAAAAAAGCCAGATTACGGTTTGCAACTACACATGGGGACAAAGATCGTACTTTTTGGAGAAATGTCCTCTGGTCTGATGAAACATAAATAGAACTGTTTGGCCATAATGACCATTGTTATGTTTGGAGGAAAATAGGGGACGCTTGCAAGGCGAAGAACACCATCCCAAGCACGGTGGTGGCAGCATCATGTTGTGGGGGTGCTTTGCTGCAGGAGGGACTGGTGCACTTCACAAAATAGATGGCTTCATGAGGGAGGAAAATTATGTGGATATATTGAAGCATCTCAAGACATCAGTCAGGAAGTTAAAGCTTGGTTGCAAATGGGTCTTCCAAATGGACAATGACCCCAAGCATACTTCCAAAGTTGTGGCAAAATGGTTTAAGGACAACAAAGTCAAGGTATTGGAGTGGTCATCACAAAGCCCTGACCTCAATCCCATAGAAAATTTGTGGGCAAGACTGAAAAAGCATGTGTGAGCAAAAAGGCCTACAAACAATGACTCAGTTACACCAACTCTGTCAGGTGGAATGGGCCAAAATTCACCCTACTTATTGTGGGAAGCTTGTGGAAGTCTACCCGACACGTTTGACCCAAGTTAAACAATTTAAAGGCAATGCTACCATATACTAATTGAGTGTATATAAACTTCTGAGCCACTGGTAATGTGAAGAAAGAAATTAAATCTGAAATAAATCATTCTCTCAACTATTATTGTGACATTTTCACATTCTTAAAATAAAGTGGTGATCCTAACTGACCTAAGACAGGGAATTTTTACTAGGATTAAATGTCAGGAATTGTGAAAAACTGAGTTTAAATGTATTTGGCTAAAGTGTATGTAAATTTCCGACTTCAACTGTACAATATCACTCTGATTTATCAAGGAACTGATACATCAAGCTCAAAGAGTTTCACAGTCAGTCCTATCATCCTGGCCCTCTTCTCTTTAGTGCTTTTACATAACTAAGTGTTTCATAACCTGACAGATTCACACAGATGAACAAGCTGAGGAAGAACAGCAGCAGACTCTTTCTCTTTCTCTATCCCCCTCTCTCTCCCCACCCTCCTCTCTCTCTCTCCCCACCTCTCTCTCTCCCCACCCTCCTCTCTCTCTCCCCACCCTCCTCTCTCTCTCCCCACCCTCCTCTCTCTCTCCCCAACCCCTCTCTCTCCCCACCCCCTCTCTCTCTCTTCTCACCCCCCTCTCTCCCCACCCCCTCTCTCTCTCCCCACCTCTCTCCCCCCTCTGTCTCTCCCCACCCTCCTCTCTCTCTCCCCCCACCCTCCTCTCTCTCTCTCCCCACCTCCTCTCTCCCCACCCCCTCTCTCTCTCCCCACCTCTCTCCCCCCTCTGTCTCTCCCCACCCTCCTCTCTCTCTCTCCCCACCCCCTCTCTCTCTATTCTCACTCCCCCTCTCTCCCCACCCCCTCTCTCTCTCCCCACCCCTCTCCACTTCTGCAGGACTTTTCCTTTGGTTTGTTTCTTTCTTCCCGTCTCTGCTGTCCCTCCTGACTGAGCAGGAACAGCCAGACAGTGCCAGGCCATATGGAGCAGCAGGGCCAGCCCTGTGAGGGAGTCAATTTGCATTTGTGCATGCTGTATCACAGTGTGCCTTACATCCTGGCAGGGTTACACAGGCCTGACCCAAGGCTCTGGTACACCCACAACACCCAGAGAGCACCCAGGCTCTCTGGGAACAGGAAGGCTGACCCCACAACTGCTCACGGCTCTCGCTCTCTCTGTCCATCTCTGTCTCTCCCTCTTCTCTCACTTTCCTTCTCTCGCTATCTCTCTGTTTCTCACTGATTACGACTGCATACTAACAATTCGATATTAAACTGATTATGGCATTAGTCACCTTAACACTTTACTCTGGTTATCTTCATCAGCATAAGGTTGTAACTGAAGTACGCATAGGCCAATTAAAACACCTGGTTTTCTGAGCAATCTTTCAAATGATGTACAGTTTAATCGGAGTTCCAGCGGTGTGTTTGATCCAGCACCAGCAGCTCAAGCCTCCCTGTTATGGGCGAGTGAAGTGAGTTTGGAAAAACTGAAAGTATGTATCTTAGAAATAGTTTTCACATACAAACTTTATGCTGTATGTCTAAACCCAGAATCAAATGGGCTTCCCAAAAATAACATGGTCGCTGTGATCTAGAACGTTTATTTTGAATGACGATTTTCTGCATTTACTAAAGTTCCATCAGGTAGCCTGATTTCGGATGTATCCATTTAAACAGGATTATTAGGGAAATAGTTATTCTTGCAAAGCATGTAAAGTTTAAATCAAACAGTTATATTAATCTATTTACAATAATAGTATTATTATTGTGTGCATGTAACTGTACTCACTCACTGTGTCATTTTCTCTCTATCCCTCTATCTCTCTTTCTCCTTCGATCTGTCTCTCTTTCTCTTCCTCCCCCTTCTCGCTATCTCCCTCTCTCTACCCCTCTCCCTCCCTCTACCTTCCTCTGTCTCTCCCTCTCTCTTTCCTTTAACTTTTAACTGCAGTCTGATCAGTTTGCCACTGCAGCAGATTTTTATGGGAGGACATTTCTGCAGATGGACAGTTTGCAGAATTCCCTCCCCAGGACTATTGCCTTCTGCTAGCTGCCATTAGAATTTATAGCCTTGCCCTGTGCTCTGGGCTCTGTGCAGTTCAGATTTCAAACAGGGTGTGGGTTCTGGAAGTGTCATTATGCAAAGACAGGCAGTGAGTGTAAGGTAACTTTTGTTTTAAGGGTACCTTCATAAGATCTTCATAACACATTCATAACCCATACGTAATGCATTCATGAGCATTTCATACATTCATTATATTCAAAGGAGTGAGTGTTTTTGTTGTTTTTAGTGTGAGAAACGTCTACAGGACAAACCAGAGCAACACTTTGAAAACAATTAGATCTGTAGGGATTTCTTTGGCAGTGGCACATCCCATTGTAATGCATGTGTTTTGAGAGCAGAGAAGAGCTCATATTCTCCAACACCTCTACTCCTGCTATCAGAGAGGGCAAGTGGAAGGTCTGCTCTAATGAATTCACCTTTTCCCCTGGAGAACCCAACTGAACCACAACCTCCCAACTAG
Organism: Salmo salar; assembly: GCF_965601325.2. Classification (NCBI taxonomy): domain Eukaryota; kingdom Metazoa; phylum Chordata; class Actinopteri; order Salmoniformes; family Salmonidae; genus Salmo; species Salmo salar. Next base: position 55,864,400 of record NC_138305.1, on the reverse strand, counting down.
AATACAGCAACAGAAACTCATCATATCTTACATGGTGTTTCTTTACAGCCCATTAGCCTCTACCCTGTCCGTCTGTTTATTGTCCACGGAGGCACTGTCTGAACCACAGTAGGTCCATGAATAGGAAAATGGATGTGTCAAAAATTCTCCCAAAAATTGTGATGTTTTACAGAAATCCCAGTTTGAATATTCCCAGAATCAGTATGGGATAAGCAGGAAATCCAGAATCCTTCAACTAGGATTTCTGAAAAAAATCCTAATATGTGTTTATTTAACACTCAATAAAAACAGCTTCAGTGAAAAGGAGCTGTGTAGAACAATTAATTGGTACAGAGCTTTTAAGGACATCATCCTCCTTAAAAATATGACAAATATTTATGATTTGTTAATGCTGTCCTTGTCATGTGATTATAAATGTAATTGGAATATAGGGTAAGTAGCAGTGGAGGATTTAGGCAGAATTCTAAATGATATTATTAAGCCTTTCGGGTTTGCACTAAACCGTGTATTGTTAATCACTGGGTGCATTTGTTGTAGCTGTGAGTTTGGGGGGAGGAACACTCAAGGATCCACCCTAATGGGGAACAGGGTGCAATGAAAAGTGCACTACTTTTGACCAGACCTAGTGGGGAGCCAATTGAGCTGCAGACAACATAGCTTCTAAAGTAGGCAGGCAGGCACTGTTAAAGTCAATGGCTGGACAAGTCTGCACTCTGAGAGCTTAAACATGTCAAAGCACCACGATGTTTCCATCTGATGAACAGAAGGAGCTTTCTGCTCTCTCCTCTCCCTCGTTCACTCTTCACTTCTCTCGCCCCTTTCCTCCTTTTTTCTATGCATCTCTCCTCTCCATCTCCCTCTCCCAGACTGATTATAAAGCTTAGGTCCGCATTGCATCCCACTGCGGGATCTCAACAATATGCTGTGGGGCTGGTGTCATACACGCTGAGTGTCAGACATACACTTACTCAGAATCCCATGCATGCATACACACACACACACACACACACACACACACACACACACACACACACACACACACACACACACACACACACACACACACACACACACACACACACACACACACACACACACACACACACACACACACACACACACACACACACACACACACACACACACACACACACACACACACACCCGCTTAGTAGGATGGCGATCAGGCACATCATGTACTGTACAGTACTGTATGTGCCATGAACTAATATCAAAGGTATAGACAGCTACATGTGGTATCGTCTTGAATGATTGATGAACCTGCTTGTGAGGCTGGGGTTCCCCTTGTAACTAATACAAATGGGATCTCTTCTGTTCTTTTTCTCTCTTTCAGTTTTTCCCCTATGGAGATGCTTCAAAGTTTGCCCAGCATGCATTCAGGACCTTTGATAAGAACGGGGACGGCACCATCGATTTCAGAGAGTTCATCTGTGCCCTGTCTATTACATCTCGAGGCAGCTTCGAACAGAAACTCAACTGGGCCTTCAACATGTACGACCTAGATGGAGATGGCAAGATCACACGAGTGGAGATGCTGGAGATCATTGAGGTAGAGTTCAGCCCGTACAGATTAAGCTTGAATCATAATCGGGGCCCATAGGGCTCTGGTCAAAAGTAGTTCACTATATAGGGAATATGGTACCGTTTAGGATGCAACCAAATCTCTTTGGTTCAGCTATTCATGTCATATGAGTTAAGGTGTTGAAATATTAGTCATGGTTACGGGGTCTTTCTCAAATGCCTTTTGTTCTGCACTTTAGATTTGACTCTTTTCCTTCTGAACGTTTACATTTCCTCCTCTTGCCCTTAATGCCCTCGTACAGTAGGTGCCTTGAATACAAATCAGGTTGGGTTTTTCGGAGAACGTGTTTGACCTATAAATGTCTCTACTTTAGTAAACAATGATTGAACTCTAATTTCTCCCCCTCTGTGAAGGCCATCTACAAGATGGTGGGGACTGTGATCATGATGAAGATGAATGAGGACGGCCTGACGCCTGAGCAGCGAGTGGACAAGATCTTCAGCAAGATGGACAAGAACAACGACGACCAGATATCACTGGACGAGTTCAAAGAGGCAGCAAAGAGCGACCCTTCCATTGTATTACTCCTGCAGTGTGACCTGCAGAAATAGAGGAGAGGGGAGCTTGAGAACCGCCACAGACTGCACAGAAGATTCATGTTCCATTCAGTTTGCAGCTATTTCCACTGAAAAAAATATGCTTGGACTACCTTTCAATGGATCCGCTTCTTGATGTTTGAAACACTTGTGTGCATGAGAATGTTATTTGCTAGAAACAATTTATACGTACATATACACACACATAACGAGCTACACACACCCCATAAGATACAAACAAACCACACACTCACTACATATTCACACTACGCACAAATATATAGATATATAAATATTATATTTCAATTATTTAAAATCAACTGCCAAAATGTGAAGTGTGCAAAGTATTTTCCATACACTCATTCCACTGGAGCTTGAGCATCAGTGATGTGCTATGTTGAATTACGCTACAACTTTATTGTTCTGAGTTTACTGACGCTATCTATGTGTTTCATATATTGAGTAATGTCAACCAAATCAAATTCCTATGGTAACGTAGCTGTTTCTGATAAACCATGTATCCATTCTTATAAAAGATTAGATTTGGATAGATAAAGAGATGGATTAGTAGCCTATTCATCACAAACGTTTCCTTCCAAATGTGCTTGTACTGTTGGTGAATATAAATGTAGTTCATTTGCATGCCTTTAGGTTTTGCCTTAAGAATGATCTCCTTATTTTGCATCCTATAAGAATAACGAAGACAAAGCCTATGAACGAAACGCCGTTAAACAGTTAAACATAAAATATTTGAATATGAAAAACATATTACAGTATAGGTCACAAGTATTGATGAATGGGATGTGTTGTTTGTGATTTGTCAAGACATTATTTTTGTGGGAGCATGTTCCTTGTAGATAATAATAGTTAATAATAATAATAATAGTAAACATACCCCTATTTAAAATCTACCATCTCATGAGCCCATTTTGAACGAGGAGATATTGAATGTGCCATATTTAACAACAAAACCAAAAGTCTGTATGAATACAAGAAAAATATTTGGCTGATTTGGACCGAAAGAAATGAAATACATTGAAATAAAACCACATCAGTATTGTCGGGGGAAGTATAGCCTATGAGGCATAACTAATGAGAGGCAATGTAACATCTATCTGAAAATTAGCGCAGCCCAATAACAATGTAGAGTTTTATAGTGTATTTTATCCTACGTATTATTGCTCCACTTAGTTTTGGTCTATGTCATCACACCATTTCTTCAATGAAGATACAGGTTGCATATCAATGTGCTGAATTCAATGAAGTTCCTGTCATGAGTTTATTAATACCACTCATAGATATAAAGAGGAAATGATCTAAGGCCAGTGCGACATTGTGTTAGACATTGATTGATATTATCTCATACCGTTTGTCTCTTTCAGTTTAAAAACGAGTGTAAAAAAAGAGCAATGTGTTGAAAGAACAAGTGAATGCCATACTTTATGAACCAAGCCAAGAGGACAAAACCCCTTAAACCATGTTTTGGTAGGCTATACAGTTTGCCCAAAGTGTACCCAACGACGCGCTCCTCTTTATTGATCAACTTTTTGTACTTTTTTATTCCTCTCACTGAAGCATACAAACTGTATAGTAGCTCCTTCCTTTTCAGGTGCACTGTATCCTATTCTCCAATAAAGACAACAGCTTAGAAATAGCCCGAGACCCCTGGCCTGGTCCCAGATCGGTTTGTGCCATCTTGTCACGGTGCGACAAAGGAGTTGGCAAGACAGCACAAACGGATCTGGCAGCAGGCTATGAGACCCCAGCTTGACTGGAAATATTAATTCACCTGTACACCTTCATTGTCTCGGTACTGTGGATCTGTCTCCGTACGATGGTCACACGCAATCTCACAGACAGCTCTGGCCCGATTTGGACAAAACTTTGGTGAATAATGCGTCTTGCCATAGAGATCCAGCGTTTACTAAATTACACTGAATGGACCTAGGCAGGCGCTATAGTAATTAACAGAAATGTGTTTGTCACACGATCCCAATTGGACCAAGGGAGGGCGCTGTATCATTGGTGGGGGAGGACATGTTTACTGTTGCCTTGTTTAAAGATTGCAGACACGGCTTATATAAATCACTAGTTGCAATTTGGTAACTAACTACCCATTTCGTTTCACATGCCATCTGCACATTTGGGAGGAGTTATTTGATTCATTTATTTTCAAATTGACTGCGATATCAAGACCAAGTCCACCATCATTCCTCAAGAAATTAGTCTGACCGTTTGTAATCTGAAACTTCACATGAACATCTTTGCCCAGAAATGTTTGTACTTAAAACTATTATTAATCAGATACCAAATGTAAGCAAAGGCAACAGTGTCAACTAAAGGATTATTTTGTACATGTAGCATGTATTGTGTCCCTGATAACATGGCTGCACTACTCGTGTTGTGATTTAAACTAATAAAATAACTATGGGCTGTTTTCTGAAAGTGTACTGCATATAGCCACCAGATGTCACTTGTGTCAGTGATATTAGAATACGCAGGCAAACCAATGGTAGAGATTGTCCTCTTGTTGATGTCTTGGGTATAGATCTACCAACTCCCAGAACATCTCAGTTCTCTAAAGACGAGCTGAACTACCCCCATGACAAATATGGTGTTAGCTGAGACAAAGTTATGTGAAAATAAAGCAGACTGATGTTATACTGTGAAATACTGACTGCAAAGATCCCTGGTTCAGGATAGTGTGAAAGACCCCGCGCATTGCATGTATATAATATACAATAGAACTGCAGGCAATCGTGTGTGCCTGTATGCAACGATTGTGACCTATACCTCTACTTTGACCTGGACCTCGTTACTTTTTCACCAAGAGTGCCATAACAGATGTGCATTCATGCAAGACGTATGGCCAGCAGCTTTTATAAAAAGGACCATTTTACCGAAATACATTTATTTGACAGAATCTGAAATCTAAAAGTGAATTTGTATGAATAGATTTTTGATGCATACATTTTGTGGAAGATTTTTCAGAGATGGTATGTGTTCAATATGCACCACAGAAACAAATGAAGTAAAAAGACAAACAAGCCTGCCAAAGGCAATGAAATCTAACAAAAGTAGAAAATACCTGCATGCTAAATTTTGCGACAAACAATTTCACACTTGTCAAAATGCACATTCTGTACCAGGGAAGGACAATGGGGAAAAGGGGAAAAAGGTGAGTCTATTTTGGGGGATCTGTGTTGATGCCGTATTTCTCCTTCAGAAGCTTCAGCTGCTCCTCTTTCTTCTTTGTGTCCATCTTCTGGAACGCCTGTGAGAGAAAGCGTGAAATGGAGACCATGAATTATACATGCTCAAGTGCAAAACTATACATTGTTTTTTTACAAATCAGACAGGCAGACCTGTCAGGCAATTTCTTTTTACATTGATTACAACATTTACCTCACATTAGCTCCTTAATGGTAGAGTCAGTGATGTACATAGTAAACTGCAATATCGGGCCGACATCCACAACAACGAGCAGTGAAACTACATAGACAGCGTGACGAGAGCGTACCGTCATACCTCCGTCAACGTGGTTTTCAGGGTGCTGCACTGGGAGCATGACGAGATGTGTGGCCACAAACGTCAGTGACGCAATAGCTGCGATTTTCTCTGGTTTTATCCGTAAACATTCAACTTTTCTTAAAGCTAAAGAATTTACGGGTAAGTAACCTTGTAATTTTATCAAATGTCCAATGAAATTGGGAGTATAGCAAGTGAAGTGATCAATACAGCTAGCTAGATCATCCAATGTAGAATGTACTTTGTCTTTTTTTAAATACACACCTAAAATGTGAGACTGAACCTTTCAACGTGTGCAGGCCAGGATGAGTTGCCATTTTCCTACTAATATATATTTTTATAAACACCACAAATGGCCGCTCTGGTCAGCGGGTGTGCTCGACCCCACCCTCCCTGAGAAGCCGGCAAGGCACCGATCCAAAAGGGATTTTCCAAGTGCCATTTTCCTATTTATTATTGAAGATTTGTGAATTTATATTTGATATTATGCATTTCTGTGAATCTATGTCTCTGCCATGCTCTGGCTGCCAAGAAACATAGACTAAAAGGGCAAAACTACGCTGCTTCAAGCTAGCCTTGGTTCGTAGACATGCTGCCTTTTGCATGTGGTATATCACGTCTCATAGATCAGCGCGAGTTGTTAAAACTGCGGATCACGTTACGGAGACGGTACGTTGGTCATAACCAGTGCGATGAGGGAGGCTAAACTTCTCCGATGTATTGGTCCCGCAGCTTCACATTGCAGCAGAGTGACGCGCAGTAGCGCACCCATGCAAATCCTCTGTGTGAGTGCATCATCTTGCATCGCTTGTCTGCAATATCTGTGGTTCACCCTGTTGCTCGTGGCAACAAATTACTTTGTCTCAGTTTAATTAAAATGATCACAGATCTGGACTTCCTCCAGACACCTACAGGGTAAAATGTAAAGTACCAGCATTGACTACACTGTTTGTTCAGTATAATTTCTCTTATCTACAAAGCGATGAAAGTTATTAATCCCTACTAGATACCCCTTTGACATGATTTATCGACAATGGTAAGAGACTTTGCAAGGTCCTTGATAGAATAGATCATACATAGGTCTACGTACCCTGTTTGCATTGTAGTATAAAACTACAAGATATCTGTTACAGACATTGAATCCAGACAGGTGATCGCAGGCGTTCTTGGCATCAAAGATATCCTCGTAGACTACGTAAGCTGTCCCTCTTGATTCCGGTGTGTTTCCACTGAAAAACAGGGCACAACAAGACAGACATAGAAGACAAGGATGAGACTTTGTGGTTGAACACCTGCCACAGTTCTGCAGACTACACACAAGAAGATAATACCTAGAATTGGGCTGATCCCATCCAGAGCAACAATCTTTGACTTACGTTCGAATCTGTCGTATTGGTCCATATTTCCCAAAGATGTCGTACATTTCTTCAGCTGTGATCTTGTATGGTAGATTTCTAATGTAGAGTATTCTGTTGACTTCAGGTGGTAATCGAATCTGCAAAGGAAACAGAATTCGTAACTGATAAGCTCCATTTAAGCCATGTTTCCATTGGCACTTTGAAATCAACCCAGGTTAGGCTGGCTCAAATTGCGTTGCTACTGCCTCCAGAAATAAAATATGTTATGTTGATAGGTAGCCAATATGTGACTGCAGCTGGCTTTGCTAATATTGCTAGCATGATATTGGAGAATTTAATTCACCCTCACCAGGACAGCAAAGAAAGAGCGAGCTAGCGAGGGAGGGAGAGAGAGATTGGAGGGGCACAGCCAGGCTTGTCGGCAACCAGTCAGGCAGGCAGACTACATCTTTTGATTACCGATGGACAGTTCAATCGCAATGCTGTATTTCTTGGCTTGCAATGTCTCGCGCAAGTTCACTAAAGTAGGGGCTATCAATGAGTAGGCAGAGCTATTCTACATGCAACAGACACCAGCGTTCTTCATAGTAAAGAGAAAGCGGAGCAGGCGAGGGAGAGAGGATCAGAACCGTGCGCATAGACGATATCTTGGTCATCTGTATTTAGCAATGCCTCGTAAATTCACCAACAGTATATATTAGGCTATCAATGAGAATGGCTAAGCTATTCTTCATAGTGTCAGTGAATTGAAGTTGAACATTACCAAATGCATCAGTTTAATTAGGCCTAAATGTGCAATAAAAAGTATTGCCTATAGCTTATTTAATGAAAGACTGGATGGCTGTTGATGTCCTAGGTCAGGGCTCACCAACCCTGTTCCTGGAGAGTTACCTTACTGTAGGTTTTTACTCCAACCCAAGTTATAATTAACCTGATTCAGTTTATCAACCAGCTAATTGTTGAATCAGATGCACTAGTTTTGGGTTGGAGTGAAAACCTACAGGATGGTAGCTCTCCACGAACAGGGTTGAAGAGCAATGTCCTAGGTAATAAATCGCAAAGCAGCCTCCCCGCTAAACCAGTTGGAAATGGCAAGTTCACTTTCTCATCCATAAACATAGTCAAGTGCAAATGCGGTTCAGAAGCGCAAATCAGCAGGATGTGGGGCATTGTTATCAGGAAGGACATCTACCAAGGATAGATCGCTAAAATAATGATTATGAGCACACTTCATCAATGTAAATATTATGGGAGAACTATACATACGGCAGCCAAGCACGAGTTATCAGTGTAGCCTGTTATCATCTAGACATGACGGTGAAATATCTTCACACCTACAATAACCTCCAGGCTTCTGTTATAAGAGCCAATTCAATTTGAAGAAAAATAATTATAAGGGGCATTTTGAAAAAACAAATCCTGTGTGAATCATCATCTGGAATAACACACATGCTTGGATAATAATTACAGAACCAACATCTCTAGTAATGCCTGTCTGAACAAGGCTATAACATGGAAAAGAATTGGCTTATCAGCGTAGAGTGCACACATCATCCAATGGGATCCGTCAAAGCTTCACACAGCAGATATATCACTAATATTCTAGTTCACACGTCACCTTCTATATTCAAACTAAAATAGGCCTTTTATAGGGAAATGGGCAGCGTCATGCTCATGTCATTCCACTAGAACACAAATGTAGTCTTCCTAGTAGGACTCCATAATAATGAGATGGTGTATTGGAACTTTGTAAACGGCTAAAAATCAAGCTAGGCTTCCTCTATATAAACAGGACATTTTTGTCCTCTACAAATAGAAGACAAATTGTGCAAGCTACTTTTGTCTGTTATAGATTATGGGGATATTATTTACATGCATGCTACGGCATCAACAATTAAATCGCTGGATGCTACTTATCATTGCGCACTTAGGTTTATTACATGTGCTAGCTACAGAACTCACCAGTGTTTTATATCAAAATGATGGTTGGACTTCGCTGTCTATGAGACGAGAACAACATGCTCTCGTGTTTGTCTATAAAGCACTTCAGAATAAGCTACCTTCTCATTTATCATCACTCATCAATATTAGAATTATAATTCCTAAAGCCAGGTCTCAAGCATGGATTACACTTGAGGCCCATGCGATTTCCAGAGTTGAGTATGGCTGCCTTTTCCTGTTATGCTCCTTGCCTATGGAATAGCCTGCAGACTAAACTTAAACTTGAGACTCTTGTCCCCCTTGCCCATTTTAAACATTTATTGGAGGATTTTTATATTGCTTGTAACTGTTTTGGGTAAAGCAAGTTCTTGTGCTGTTAGGGGAATAACCTGTGTAAATGTAATCTGTTGCTGTATTTTTTTTTTGTGTTATCTGTGATCGTTTTCTTAATCATTGTACCTAAACTTTATGTGTAAACATGTATACGCAGGGCACAGCTGTAAAAGAGACCTTGGTCTCAGTCTGTGTTCCTTGTTGAAATAAAGGTAAAATAATATTGTGTGTGCATTGTCTCAGCGCGTTTAGGGAGTAGAGCCAGAGTTGACTCCTACGACTCCAATCACAAGGGTCGGAGTCATGCACCACTAGTTTTATATTTAACTAGGCAAGTTATTTAAGAACAAACTCTAATTTACAATGACGGCCTACCCCGGACGATGCTGGGCCAATTGTGGGCTGCCCTATCGGACTCCCAATTACGGCCGGTTGTGAAACTGTGTGGAATCGAACCAGGGTCTGTAGTGACGCCTCTAGCACTGAGATGCAGTGCCTTAGACCGCTGTGGCGCATCCAGCAGTGATCAGCTTGGTGGTAGCATAATAAAGGCGTCACCAGCCCGAATTCTAATTGAGCTGGCACAAGTTGTGAAAGTTGTGATTCGAGCTGGGTTTCCCTCGACCCAGCTCGAATTTGAGAATTTCATTCGAGCCAACTCTAATTTGGCCTTAATTTTAAGTGCCGGTGAAAACGGGGCTTTATTTATAACAAAATCAAGTAAAATAAGTATCAACAGCTGTGCCAAGTTATAAACAGTAATGTTAACGTTACTAACGTTAGTTACACAGTTGAAAGGAAGCTACTACTAGCTAACGTTAACTAGCTAGCCAACTCGCATAGTTAGCTTTCTAGCTCGAGACTTCAGTAAAAAAAGCCAGCTTTAATTTCCCTCCAAAAATTACATTTAAATTGTGTTTTATAGTTAATGTCTTCATAAAATACAAATTAATCGACGAAGCCATCCGCCTTTATTTAGCGTTTCTTAATAACGTTAACGTCGCTAACTAACGTCGTTAGCTAAGTGAGTTAGCTAGCTAACAGTACGCGTCGCCAGCCATCCAGCTACCACGCTAATTCTGTATTTATAGAAGGTAAACCTGACTCAGTTGATTGTCGCTATCATTTCAACACAACAAAAAACATGATAGATGTGAACTTACATTAGCTCGTTTAGCTGCTTGCATAGCCATAGTTGTATGTTTTCTGTACAAACTCTAAGAAAAAAAATAGAGTACTGGTTTGGTGGTCGACAAACAGACGCAGCTTGTTTACGTATTTCCGTTTCCAGACGGTTCTGCGGCTGCTTCTTCTTATTCTATGGTGTAATGGCTTTCGCAACAATTACATGTGCATTCCGCCACCTACTGTGCTGGTGAATAATAAGGATCCAAAAGGAAAACAGTTGGGCAAAAATTAATAAAATATGATACAAACTACCAAAACATTTATTAACTAAACAAAATTAACCTGCTTTTCTGTAAAAATCTCATTCTAATCAGGCTCAGAAGCCTCCTGTGAGGGCAAAACATTTCCTAGCGACAATAGTTATTTTTGTGCTTCTACCGTGAAGTCTTGGTGCCCCAAAAACTTTTTGGCTGCAGATATAATGATATCCAGCTTTTTGGACTTATTAGACACTTGTGCTGTACAATTAATCACTGTGGCTATAAATGCCACAAAATCCACTTTCTTCACAATGAGGGTATCCAGATCACTCGATTGACAGTGTGTGTGAGTGTGTAGGGCCCTTTGAGTGTGCATAGAGACAGTGCAAAAACTGAAATAAAAGGTCAATAAACATACAAGGTTAACTCAGATAGTCTGCGTAGCTATTTATTGTATCAGTCGTATTGCTTGGGGATACAAGCTGTTCCAAGAGCCTGTTGGTGTCAGACTTGATGCACCGGTACCTCTTGCCATGCGGCAGCAGACAAAATCGTCTATGGCTTGGGTGGTTAAGGTCTTTAACGATTTTCCGGGCCTTCTTTTCACACCACCTGATATAGAGGTCCTGGATGGCACAGAGCTCGGCGCCAGTGATGTACTGGGCTGTCTGCACTGTAGCGCCATTCCTGCTCTGTAGCCCCATGCGATTAAGGGCGTTGCTAGTGCCATACCAAGCACTGATGAAGCCAGTTAATATGCTCTCAGTGGTACAGCTGTAGAACCTTTTGAGGATCTGCTGAGGGCCCATGCCAAACTTTTTCAACCTCCTAAGGGGGAAGAGGCACTGTCGCGCCTTCTTCATGACAGTTGCGTGTGCGTTTGGACCATTTTAAGTGATTTGGACGCAGAGGAACTTGAAGCTATCTCAAATCAAATCAAAGTTTATTTGTCATGTGCGCCGAATACAACATGTGTAGACCTTACAGTGAAATGCTTACTTACAGGCTCTAACCAACAGTGCAATTTCAACAACAACAAAAAGGTATAAGGTGAACAATAGGTAAGTAAAGAAATAAAAACAACAGTAAAAAGACAGTGAAAAATAACAGTAGCGAGGATATATACGGTAGCAAAGCTACATACAGGCAACGGTTAGTCGGGCTGACTGAGGTAGTATGTACATGTAGATATGGTTAAAGAGACTATGCATATATGATAACCAGAGAGTAGCAGTAGCTACCTGCTCCACTGCCGCCCCGTCGATGTGGATGGGGGCGTGCTCACCCCCGTTTTCCTGTAGTCCATGATCAGCTCCTTGATCTTGCTGACATTGAGGGAGAGGTTGTTGCTCCAGCACCACACTCCCAGGTCACTGACCTCCCCCCTGTAGGCCTGGTCAGGCCTTCCACCGTTGAGTTGTCAATGAACTTGATGGTGTTGGAGTTGTGTGGAGTTGTGTGGAATAAGGGGTAGTTACAGTGTAGAATAAGAGGTAGTTAGAGAGATGGTTGGCCATGGAATACACATAGAATGGGGTGCTGGTGTGCTTCTGCACCTCTTTTAGGTCGTTATCACAACTATCCGGCCCATGTTCAGTCATACTCGGGGTCTCGCGTGTGTCCCTCAATGTCATTCCGTCTCAGTTGCAGCATTCAAATCGTGGTCATCATGTGTCTGAATCACAACATTAAAGACGATGAGTGATCACAGCCTATCCACAAATTGAGCCATAGGCAATACAACTTAAGCATTGAGGACAGCCTTTTGTAGACAACATGGTGGTTTACACTATGTCTACTGTGTGTGTGAATGATGGAAGAATCTTACCCCAGCTGTAGGTACACTTAGGCTTGCACATCAACCAGTACTGGGACCATTGTAGACTTGGGATGCTTGCTCTCAAAGTGCTGCTTGAATGAATTCGTGTCTGCGTCGATAGGACAAGTACAACATGGAGGAAGTTAACAATCTTTGGCTGAGATTGAACTCAAAGTTGACACAAATGATAAACTAAGCAATACTACGACACATATGAAAGACTGTACCACGCAGGCCAGTACAATAGCCTACAGATGGAGAGGAAACTAAAGGCAGCTACCGGATCAGAGCACGAGTGGTGGAAGTTGGCGGAAGTGGATGCTGAGTTCGAATTAAGCAGCGCGTCAAGTAAATTTGGTAGTAGTAGTAACGAAAACTGGAACAAAAAGGAAATTGTCTAAAATTGGAGTAGAGGATACATGTGTAAATGATCATGAATCGCTTCTTGTTGGGATGTGTTTTATTTGTCAATTTTTTTTTTCGGCATTTGTTGAGTTAAGGATGCATGTGGGAAACCTGTTTGAGGTGTCAAATGGTGAACTAAGCGCTTGGAAAAGTGAAGTCTGTCAGAGTGACCAGGAGTGTATTTCTAAAGAGCTGAGGAAGATTGCAGTGGGCCACAAAAGAATCCGGAAGTTTTGAACTTCTGAGTAGAGCACTCATCAAAGGAGTCATCTCAGGGGTGACGACAGATGTTCAGGCTGAATACCTGAAGAGAATTCCTGGTGTGGTTGGTTTCTGGCGTCTGACCCGCTGGGCGAATGGAGAAAAATAAGAAGGTCTGTCTGTTCTGTTGTTTTTTGATCAAGAGCAAATACCTACGCATGTGAAGCTTGGTTATGTAAGATACGACCTAAGAGCTTTCGTTTTCAAACCACTGCAATGTAAATTGTTTAATTTGGCCATGTTTCAAGTGTGTGCAGACGAACAGAATATACTGAAGAACGGTGTGTAGAAGAACGGCGGTGTTGCAATTGTGGTGGGGATCATGATCCTGAGTTCCTGAAGTGCCTTGTAAGGGTGAAGGAGACTGAGGTAGCAAATGTTAGAGCTGTCAATCGAATCTCCTATGCGGTGATTAAAATAATTGAGAAAATAAGTGATGCTAGCAAAGATATGGTAGTGGCTACATCACAGACTGTAGTAAATGTTTGCTGTCAGACAAAAGATAACGTTTGTTAAAAAGGTGGACTTTGTTGCGTTCATTGCCACAGTTATAAACTGTACAGCACAAGTCTCAAAGAAGTCGAAGAAACCAGACATTATTGTGGCTGCGGCAGAAAAGTTTTTGGCACTCAAGAATTTTACATCTGAAGACTTGCAAGGGGTACTGGTGCTGGAAGACCTACCATCCCAGGTTCCCCTTGAGCCTGTGTAGGGATCAGATCTGTTTTATTTATTTATTTATTTTTAACAGAAAAGTTGTTTTATTTTATTTTATATCAACAAGTTCAACTTCAATTTGAGAGTGGAGCTTGCATTATATATAAATACATCCCTATATCGCCGTGATTCGGTATGTTGATCATTTAAGTCAGGTGTTAGAGTTGGCCTGGGACAAAACTCCTGCTCTTCAGGACTTCCTCCAATGTCTGAAACAGACCAAAGCAGAATAATAGTGTTCCAGATTGAAACAGCTTACCTAATTGAGAGGTGATAAGACTCGCAGACACCCATTGGTTCTGGAATAGAGAAGGTGCAAATAAGGTTAGCAATTTGGCATCATTAACATGATAGTAATTCTACCTAAAAAAACAAATGTGTGAATAACAATTCATTTAAATCCCACCGTAGCAGGTAGGACTAAATAAGGTTACATAACCTTGCCTACTAGCTATACTAATGATCTGCTGTCCAGAGCCTTACAGCAAACATATCAATGTTTTCCCGCAGTAAAGTAAGCACACTGTTGACTTACTGTTGGGCCTCCTGAGTGGGGCAGCGGTCTAAGGCACTGCATCTAAGTGTTGAGGCGTCACTACAGACACCCTGGTTTGAATCCAGGCTGTATTATAACCGGCCGTGATTGGGAGTCCCGTAGGGCGGTGCACAATTGGCCCGGTGTAGGCCGTCGTTGTACATAAGAAATTGTTCATAACTGACTTGCCAAGTTAAATAAATAACATTTTAAATTAAAATAGGATGCTAATCAGCAGTGATGTAAAAGTACTTTAAAGTACTACTTAAGTATTTTTTTGGTGTATCTGTACTTTATTTTACTACTTATATTTTTGACAACTTTTACTTTTACTTCACTACATTCCTAAAAAAATGTTGTCTTGAACGCACCATCAATACAGACAGAGTAAGAGGAAGAGAGAGGCCCAACTCGGTGGAAAATCTATCTCTCTCCAGCAGTTTTTATTTTTTTCTCTAACCAAGCAAGGAGTTTTTCTACGAGGTCAATGAGAGATAGTGGTGTATAGTACTGAAGTAAACATACTTTAAAGTACTACTTAAGTAGTTTTTGGGGGTATCTGTACTTCACTTTACTATTCATATTTTTGACAACTTTTACTTTTCTACATTCCTAAAGAAGATGTTATACTTTTTACTCCATACATTTTCCCTGACAACCCAAAGTACCTGGTACATTTTGAATGTTTAGCAGTACAGGAAAATGGTGAAATTCATGCACTTATCAAGAGAACACATGGTCATCCCTACTGCCTATACATTTACATCATTTGGCAGACACTCTTATGCAGAGCAACTTACAGTAGTGAATGCATACCTTTCATACATTTTCCCCCCCATACTGGTTCCCCATGGGAATCAAACCCACAACCCTGGTGTTGCAAACACCATGCTCTACCAACTGAGCCACACGGGAACTATGGTCGGGCGAACTCACTAAACACAAATGCATCTTTTGTAAATAATGTCTGAGTGGTGGAGTGTGCCCCTGGCTATCCGGGAATTTGCTTAATATAAGGAATTTGAAATGAGTTATACTTTTATTCTACTTTTGATAATTAACCCTTGTGTAGTCTTAACATTCTGTATACTCCCCTTGTCCTAAGGGTAAAAAAATGACCCGCCTTCACTAAGCCCCTAAAATAAAGCAGCTTAATTGAATATTACACCCCAAATCTATTTTGCATTATGAAACAACCTGTCATTCATCAAAAACTTTTGTGAATATCTGGGTTTCCCCGCTTCACAATGCAGAAAGACTGCATTAAATCAGTGAACACCACTCTTTTTTATTACAACCCAGTGTCATAACTGTTTTCTGAACTAAAGTAGAGGTTTATTATTATTATTATTATTACTAAAGGTACTGCATAGGTGTAAACATTCATTTTTTAGCAAGAGATAGCACTTGTATAGCCTAAGAAAGTTGCAGAAATGTGCAGAAAGTAGTTTTGAATGCATTTTATTGAAGGGAAACAATAACAGTCTTGAACTTTTTTGGCAATATAGTGATATATTGTTATATATTGTACAATGAGGAATTCAACTACAAAATACTAGTCTTCTCCCATTTTTTAACCATTGCCCCCACCCATAAGGTGTATAAACAACAACAATAAATAAGAATAAAATAAGATAGATACAAAACAAAAATGTGAAGAACATAAATCAATCAACTCTAATTAGCACATGTAGGACAGTATGCAAGTGTGAGTGCATGGACTTTGCAGATGTATTTCTCACATGTGCAGCACATAGTATTTGTTTTACAGTCCTTCTTTGGGGGGCAGAATTGGCATCTCCTCCTCTTGCCTGCCCCAGCTGCAGCCTCAGGTGGATCAGGACAAGATTCAGTCCCCTGAACAGCGTTCACAAGTGCTGCAGAGGCTGCTTTGCGGGGGAGGCGCTCCCTTCTTTGAATGTCTGGGGTTACAAGTGCCTTTCCCAGCTGCTCCAGGAACACTCTCCTCTTGTTCCGCTTATCAGGCATCCAGGCAGGGTTGATCTTGTTCCATATCACGAAGGCATTGTATGAGGACACATCAATGATGTTATGGAAGATGACCAGGGGCCAGCGGGAAGTCATTCTCCTGCAGCTGTAAGTTCCAATCACCTTGTCCAGGTTGTCCACACATCCTTTGTTGTGGTTGTAGTCCAGGATGATGGCTGGCTTCCTGTCCTCACAATCACTGATTTCAGCTGTTTTGTGCAGTGTGCTCAGGAGGACCAGATTCTTGTTCCTCTTTGGGAGGTAAGAAACTAGAGTGGTGGTGGGAGATGAAGGCAAACTTTGATGAGAAGGCCTCTCTCCCCCTTGTTGCGAGGAGTGCAGGGGGGAGCTCAGGCTTGTTCTTTCTAACTGTGCCAACCATGGTGATATTCCTCTTCGGGAGCTGCTGTCTGAGTTCAATCAGTAGCACACATAATCAACATTTCTCATTGTGTGTGTGTGTGTGTCTTTGTGGTTTTTGTGGTGTGTAAATCATTTTATAACTGCCGGTGTCACGTCCTGACCAGCAGGTGGAGTAGGTGTTAAGTTTTGGTCAGGGCGTGGCAGAAGAAGTTGTGTTTCCTATGTTCTGTCTAGGTTGGGTGTTTCTATGTAGAGTTAATTGGGGTGGACTTCCAATTGAAGGCAGCTGTGTGGTGTTGCCTTTGATTGGAAGTCCTATATTAGTTGGGTGTGTTTGTCTGTGTGTTTGTGGGGAATTGTTTGTTGAGCCTGACACACTGGTGTTAGTTGTGTTTATTGGATTTTTAAATTTATTTTTTTCTTCCTGTGGACGCTTTACTCCTTTTCTGTGAATTAAAAGAATGAGTATCCATATACCCGCTGCATTTTGGTCTTCCCTTCAACACCACGATGGATTTCGTGACAGCCGGGTCAAAAATGACCCTAAGACAATCTTTGTACCCTGGTGGTGTACAGCTTTCATGGAAATATGAACAAAGGCGATGTTTCACTTTTTCTAATGTTGGGTTCACTCTAAGAAAAGTCATCAAAAAGTAATGAAAAAATATATAATTTAGGGGGGTTTCTCTGCTGTTAAACATAATGGTGGGTCACTTTTTACCCTTAAGACAACAAGGGTTAAGTATATTTTAGCAATTACAATTAATTTTGATAATTAAATAAATGTAAAACCAAATACTTTTAGACTTTTACTCAAGTAGTATTTTACAGGGTGACTTTCACTTTTACTTGAGTAGCTTTCTATTAAAGTATCTGTACTTTTACTGAAGTATAACAATTGGGAACTTTTTCCACCACTGCTAATCAGTCCATCTCTGAAAACTCCCAAAAAGCCAGACTAAAATAATACAGCTACAAGTAAAGTAGTACTTGAAGTAGGGTCCCCACCCCTCACCTACAGATACAAACAAACAGTATCAAGAATCCCTTGCTTCATCATCTAAGTAAGCTAGCTAGTTATAAAAGCCCCCAAAAATCTGAAATTGTTTTTATGAATGTTGCTAACCATGAGCTACAGTGAGGGGAAAAAGTATTTGATCCCCTGCTGATTTTGTACATTTGCCCACTGACAAAGAAATTATCAGTCTATAATTTTAATGGTAGGTTTATTTGAACAGTGAGAGACAGAATAACAACAAAAACATCCAGAAAAACGCATGTCAAAAATGTTATAAAATAATTTGCATTTTAATAAGGGAAATAAGTATTTGACCCCTCTGCAAAACATGACTTAGTACTTGGTGGCAAAACCCTTGTTGGCAATCACAGAGGTCAGACGTTTCTTGTAGTTGGCCACCAGGTTTGCACATATCTCAGGAGGGATTTTGTCCCACTCCTCTTTGCAGATCTTCTCCAAGTCATTAAGGTTTCGAGGCTGACGTTTGGCAACTCAAACCTTCAGCTCCCTCCACAGATTTTCTATGGGATTAAGGTCTGGAGACTGGCTAGGCCACTCCAGGACCTTAATGTGCTTCTTCTTGAGCCACTCCTTTGTTGCCTTGGCCGTGTGTTTTGGGTCATTGTCATGCTGGAATACCCATCCACGACCCATTTTCAATGCCCTGGCTGAGGGAAGGAGGTTCTCACCCAAGATTTGATGGTACATGGCCCCGTCCATCGTCCCTTTGATGCGGTGAAGTTGTCCTGTCCCCTTAGCAGAAAAACATCCCCAAAGCATAATGTTTCCACCTCCATGTTTGACGGTGGGGATGGTGTTCTTGGGGTCATAGGCAGCATTCCTCCTCCTCCAAACACGGCGAGTTGAGTTGATGCCAAAGAGCTCCATTTTGTTCTTATCTGACCACAACACTTTGACCCAGTTGTCCTCTGAATCATTCAGATGTTCATTGGCAAACTTCAGACGGGCATGTATATGTGCTTTCTTGAGCAGGGGGACCTTGCGGGAGCTGCAGGATTTCAGTCCTTCACGGTGTAGTGTGTTACCAATTGTTTTCTTGGTGACTATGGTCCCAGCTGCGTTGAGATCATTGACAAGATCCTCCCATGTAGTTCTGGGCTGATTCCTCACGTTCTCATGATCATTGCAACTCCACGAGGTGAGATCTTGCATGGAGCCCCAGGCCGAGGGAGATTGACAGTTCTTTTGTGTTTCTTCCATTTGTGAATAATCACACCATCTGTTGTCACCTTCTCACCAAGCTGCTTGGCGATGGTCTTGTAGCCCATTCCAGCCTTGTGTAGGTCTACAATCTTGTCCCTGACATCCTTGGAGAGCTCTTTGGTCTTGGCCATGGTGGAGAGTTTGGAATCTGATTGATTGATTGCTTCTGTGTACATGTGTCTTTTATACAGGTAACAAGCTGAGAATAGGAGCACTCCCTTTAAGAGTGTGCTCCTAATCTCAGCTCGTTACCTGTATAAAAGACACCTGGGAGCCAGAAATCTTTCTGATTGAGAGGGGGTCAGATACTTATTTCCCTCATTAAAATGCAAATCAATTTATAACATTTTTGACATGCGTTTTTCTGGATCTTTTGGTTGTTATTCTGTCTCTCACTGTTCAAATACTCCTACCATTAAAATTAGAGACTGATCATTTATTTGTCAGTGGGCAAACATACAAAATCAGCAGGGGATCAAATACTTTTTTCCCTCACTGTAGCTAGCTAACATGTATTTGAAATTAAAACTAGCCCAGACAGTTCACATAATTGTCAATTTATGATTTACTAAATATAGCTAACATTAGATAGTTCATCCAGAGATTCTTACCTTTGCCTTGTCCACCATGGCCCTGGTGAGTGACATGAAGCTTGAGACAAGAATTTGTAGTTCTGTATAATAGCCATATTAGCCGCTAATTAGCATTTCATTTTTGGGGGGTAAATACAGGCGAAAATATTGATAAGTCACCTTGTCCGAGAGAGATTTATAAGGTTATCAAAATGTCACGCCAGGGTAAGCCTACACGAAACAAGCCCCTATTTGAAGTAGTTTCTAAAATCCACAATGGATAAAATGAATTGTGGAAAAACCATTTCTGTGTTTGACCACTACTTTTTATGGGTGTTAATGACTCATACTGTGGGACTCAGTGACTAGAGCTCCCCACAGAGTCCCCCCCCCCCCCCCCCCCACACACACACAGAGTACAGCCCACTCCTTACTTCAGAAGTATCCTCCTGAGCAATGAAAACACTGGCTCACTGCCAACCAGCATGCATAGCCTTGGGTCACTTTTGGTGAAAACACACACCTGCTAGCTAGCAATACCCCTTGATTAAAACTGATATGCAAAGACCCCTATTTGGCCCCAGAGTCCAGATCAACATGTCCATTATAATATATTAAATTATTTGTATCCTAGGTTTTACATCCAACATCTTAAAAAATGAAATTACATGATTTGTGTAGGGTATAAGGACTTTCTCAATGTTCTCAATTTGCTAATAATATTGATGATGATAATAACTATCTTATTTATGCTTTGATGATGCCGCTGCCCCCCTATGTAATGGGGTGGTGACAAATATTTGTGGCCAAGTGCAAAAAAAGTTTTGCCGTAGACTTTTTATTTCATCCGGTCATTCCACTTTCTGCTCAGAAGTTATCAGTGGTGGAAAAAGTACCCAATTGACATACTTGAGTATAAGTAAAGATACCTTCATAGAAAATGACTCAAGTAAAAGTGAAAGTCACCCAGTAAAATACTATCTGAGTAAAAGTCTACAAGTATTTGGTTTTAAATATACTTAAGTATCAAAAGTAAAAGTAAAAGTATGAATCATTTCAAATTCCTTATATTACGCAAACCAGACGGCACAATTTTCTCGTTATTTTATTTATTTACAGATAGCCAGGTGGACACTTCAACACACTTCAAGACGAGTGAGTCTGCCAGATCAGAGGCAGTAGAGATGACCAGGGAAGTTCTCTTGATAAGTGTGTGAATTGGACAATTTTCCTGTCCTGCTAAGCATTCAAAATGTAACGAGTACTTTTTGGTGTCAGGGAAAATGTATGGAGTAAAAAGTACATTATTTTCTTTAGGAATGTAGTGAAGTAAAAGTTGTAAAAAATACAAATAGTAAATAAAGTACAGATACCCCCAAAAACAACTCAATTAGTACTTTAAAGTATTTTATTTAAGTACTTTACACCACTGCCCATTATTTCACAACAGTTCAGTGAGCTATGTACTAGCCTTGATCTATTTGCTCCATCTAGTGCTAAGAGTTTATAGTTAGTTTGTAGTGATTTTGCCTTAATAAACTTTTACTGCAGTGGGCTAAGTCAGGGTCACACAGAGTGTTTCTTGGTAGTCTTAAAAAATCTACTTTGAAACCAAAGTATACAACTCACACACATGGTTATGGGCTTAAAAAAAAGATGACAACGGTACCATGTCAGATATAGAGTTGAAATGTATTCCATTTTGAGTTTGCATCCCAATATTACACTTTATATACATCACAGAAGTTCTGAAATATAACAAAACTGTTTGACAGAAACACCAGATTTTCAGCAGATTCTTGGAAATTATGTTTATTAATTATGAAATGTTGAAAAATGTTAATAACATTCCATCCATGAGGCTACTAGTCATTTGACTGCAGAAAAAAGGCTTCTACGGTCATATACATTTCATAGGTAACTTTTAGGGCTTCTGAGTGGCGCAGCGGTCTAAGGCACTGCATATCAGTGGTTTGATTCCAGGCTGTATCACAACCGGTGCGATTGGGAGTCCTTTAGGGTGGCGCACAATTGGCCCAGCGTCGTTAGGGTATTACTGTAAATAAGAATTTGTTCTTCACTGACTTGCCTAGTTAAATAACCAGACATGGTATTCCTTCCTTCCTCTAATTCTGTGTACATTTTACTGTTCTTTAAGTAGTGTACAGGACAGAAATAAGTCAAGTGACATAGTCTACATGTCAACAGAACATATCAGTGAGTGGAATCAAGTCTCTTGTCTCTCCAGGGACTTGGACGGCATTCAGAGACGCTGCTGCCACATCATTGGCACTTCCTACAACTTCTGCTCCTGCACAATCACACAAGTGCTCTGCACAAATATCTAACCCGTACACAGCAACAGTATGTTTTCATGAGTTCAAGGCAACAAGTCGCACAACCAGACACCAAAGAACATTCTTGGCAAGAGCTTTCAGTTGTTAGGTGAATGTAACTGTAACCAATGATGTATGTCTATGACTGCAGTCTGTATCTGGTCCTTCTCTCAGTGGATGTCCTGGAGCTCAGACAACTTCCAATGAATTGTGAACCAAATGAGCACAATGTACATCACATAGAATGATATGGCCCCTCCGTCAAGAAACGTTCTAGAATACAAATTATCTGAAGTCTTCAAAATGTGTCTATGTGATTTGATTTGTGCGGTTCATACTGAAAGAGGAAGTTACATGTTTGACTACTTAGACGATATCAGGGTGCTATATAAAGACATGCGGTATTACTCCACACACAGAACACACAGAAACAAGTACTGGATTTGGACAAACATGGCTAATAGTCTTCTGATGGAGTTACTGAAACCACTGATGTTCTCTTATGTTAGATGCTATAGGGGAAAAGGGCTTGGATTATCATTTCAATAATATCTCAAACACTGAGTTAATCTCTGAGTTAATCTCCCTCCTGTACTCATTGGAAGTTGTCTGAGCTCAAGGACAACCACTGAGAGAAGGACCAGATACAGACTGCAGTACGGAGAAAAAATGTATGAAATGTATGCATTCACTACTGTAAGTCGCTCTGGATAAGAGCGTCTGCTAAATGACTAAAATGTAAATGTAAATCTCTTCAGCCTGAAAGACAGTGCACTTCTTTCTTTATGGCTAAGTGTAACAGTGTAGATTCCGTCCCTCTCTTCGCCCCAACCCGGGCTCGAACCAGGGACCCTTGCACATATCAACAACTGACACCCCACGAAGCATCGTTACCCATCGCGCCACAAAAGCCGCGGCCCTTGCAACGCAAGGGGAAACCCCACTTCAAGTCTCAGAGCGAGTGACGTCACTGATTGAAATGCTATTAGCGCGCACCACCGCTAACTAACTAGCCATTTCACATCGGTTACACCCACACATTTTCTATCGGATTGAGGTCAGGGCTTTGTGATGGCTACTCCAATACCATTTCACATCGGTTACATAAGCACCCATCTTGGCTTTACTAGCTTCAAGTTAAGCATTTATAAAAAATAAAAACATTCAGCACGTTGCAGGTAACACTGTGTAATCGAGCTGCCCATCAGACGCATCATAATCTTTGTGGCACGGACCATTGTGGTTGCCATGGTCACTGTTTACACAACCAAGAGTAATCGCCCACCCAATGCTCGACGACCACTAGCGTGTTTGTCACAGGCATTGGCCCAGGGCTGCGTTCAGTACAAAAAAAACAGTGTGCATTTTGCAATTATTGCGGCACCCCCCCCGCTCCTTCTCTGTGGCCGACGTGAGTAAGGCATTTAAACGTGTTAACCCTCGCAAGGCTGCCGGCCCAGACAGCAAACGTAGTTGCGTCCTCAGAGCATGCGCAGACCAGCTGGCTGGTGTCTTTACGGACATATTCAATCGCTCCCTATCCCAGTCTGCTGTCCCCACATGCTTCAAGATGGCCACCATTGTTCCTGTACCCAAGAAGGCAAAGATAATGGCAGGTAGCGGCAGGTAGCCTAGTGGTTCGAGCATTGGGCCAGTAACCGGAAGGTTGCTGGATTAAATCCCTGAGCTGACAAGTAAAAAAAATTAATCATCTGTCTTCTTCCCCTGATCAAGGCAGTTTCCTGGTAGGCGGTCATTGTAAATCAGAATTTGTTCTTAACTGACTTGCCTAGTTAAATAAAGATTACCTAAAAAAAACAGAACTAAATGACTATTGTCCCATAGCACTCACCTCTTGCCATCATGAAGTGCTTTGAGAGACTAGCCAAGGGTCATATCACCTCCACCTTACCTGCCACCCTAGACACACTTCAGTTTGCATACCGCCCCAACAGGTCCACAGACGATGCAATTGCCATCATACTGCCCTATCCCATCTGGCTAAGAGGAATACCTGTTCATTGACTCCAGCTCAGCATTCAACACCATAGTACCCTCCAAGCTCATCATTAAGCTGGAGGCCCTGGGTCTCAACCCCGCCCTGTGCAACTGGCTACTGGACTTTCTTACGGGCAGCCCCCAGGTGGTGAAGGTAGGAACCAACATCTCCATTTTGCTGATTTTCAACACTGGGCCCCACCAAGGGTGCGTGCTCAGACCCCTCCTGTACTCCCTGTTCAACCATGACTGAGTGGCCATGCACGCCTCCAACTCAATCAAGTTTGAGACGACACAACAGTAGAGGGCTTGATTACCAACAATGACGAGACAGCCTACAGGGAGGAGGTGAGGGCCCTCGGAGTGTGGTGTCAGGAAAACAACCTCTCACTAAACGTCAACAAAACAAAGGAGATGGTCGTGGACTTCAGAAAACAACAGAGGGAGGACCCCCCTATCCACATCGACGGGACAGCAGTGGAGAAAGTGGAAAGTTCCTCGGCGTACACATCACGGGCAAACAGAAATGGTCCACCCACACAGACAGTGTGGTGAAGAAGGCGCAACAACGCCTCTTCAACCTCAGGAGGCTGAAGAAATTTGGCTTGTCACCTAAAACCCTAGCAAACTTTTACAGATGCACAATTGAGAGCATCCTGTCGGGCTGTATCTATCCCAAGGCCATCAGACTGTTAAACAGCCATCACTAACACAGAGAGGCTGCTGCCTACATACAGACTCAAATCATTGGTCACTTTAATAAATGGATCACTAGTCACTTTAAATAATGCCACTTGAATAATGTTTATATATCTTACATTACTCATCTCATATGTATATACTGTATTTTATACCATCTATTGCATCTCGCCTATGCTGCTCGGTCATCGCTCACCCATATATTTATATGTACATATTATTTTTCCATCCCTTTAGATTTGTGTGTATTAGGTAGTTGTTGTGGAATTGTTAGATTACTTGTTAGATATTACTGCACTGTTGGAACTAGAAGCACAAGCATTTTGCAACATTCTCATTAACATCTGCTAATCATGTGTATGTGACCAAAACAATTCGATTTGATTTGAATTAAACAGACATGGTGCTGTTCTGAACGACCAGTTGAAAAAAAGGAGGGATTGGGCTGTAGGTTGGGGTACACTGTCAGAATGGCTGCTGCCACATGCACCAAATGGAGCAAACGTAACTTAAGATCTGTCCAAGAACGTTGAAGAACGATTTGGGGAAACGTGTCATTCAGTACAAACCGTCACACAACGTAGAAAACATTTCATCGAACTGAATGCATCCCAGTTCAATTTAGGTTCCTAGCTCCCCACAGCTAACACTCAATCAGTGTTCACAGACCCCAAAGGACTGGATAGACCTACAACTAATTGCTCTCACATATTCTATTCTTCAGATCCGTAAATTGAAATGGAATGTCCTTTGTCATAAACAGTTGATTGACATAAACATTTTGTCCTTCTAAACCCATATGAACTATTCCATCTTTACGGTCTGCTGTAGAATGAATGGTCTGACATGTCTGATGTGTATGTTGTTGTTTTGTTCTCTGTATAGAAGAAGATGGCTCTGGTATTGAGCTTTAGGTCCTGGAGAAATGACCCCTTGTTCCTCTCTAATTTTCCCTGTGCTGGACCAAGACGTTGAATTGTCTGTAGCTTTACTGTTTGAGTAAGAGCGGATTATAAATGTTTTACAATGTTGATAATAGCCCATAGGGGGCTGGAAGATGTATTGATACATGAGTCTTCTTGTTTTTTAGCATAATCTATTATGTACGTTTTTCTTTGTTGTCCATTGTGAATGAAGTCAGCATAGAGATTTTGGAGGGTTTTGTTTATCACTATTTTTTATTTGCCTAAACAGATTTCTAAATGAGCACAATGATTTTTCTACTTTTTTTTAAATATAATTTCTGAAACTGTTTTTAAATACATTTACAAAAAACAATATGTCAGACTCATTGTCAGTCACAGCTGTGTGTTTATTTTTTTTACTATAGGACTACACTTCCACGATGTATGGTAAAGCATGATCCGTATTTTATTTCTTACAACCTAGTCAGCAGCACTTCTTAGTTTTTCCCATGTAAAGGACTATAGCCTACAGCCGTCCTTCGTAAATACGTCACAGACTCCTACCTCTATCATCTTTACCTGCAGCTGAGTTTCTCGCCGGGCGCGGTGGCATGTGCCTGTAATCCAAGTCACTGGGAGGCTGAGGTTGGTGGATCAAGTGAGCTGAGGAACTCTGGGCTGCAGCACGCTATGTCGAACGGGTGTCCACGCTAAGTTCAGTATCGATATGGTGATCCTGGGGGAGCCCGGGACCACCAGGTTGTCTAAGGAGCGGTGCACCGGCCCAGGTCGGAAACGAAGCAGGTCAAATCCCCCGTGCTGTCCAGTAGTGGGATAATACCTGTGAGTAGATGCTGCAGTGCAGCCTTGGCAAGACATCGTGACCTAACCTTTTTATTATTTTTTATTTTATTTTTATGTTTCACGAATTGCCTCTACAACATGTTTAGCACACCATGAAAAGTCGACACCTTTTTTTGCAGGTTACCAAAAACAATTCAAGTTCTGATACCTTCTGATGATTGAGAATTATACTGACTCCTGGCGACATTTGTGAATATCGGTAACATAATGCATTGAGAGAGTGGTGAGAGCTAACGCGATGCTTAGCATGAAACTGAGGCCAGCTCTCCCATCACCATCGACAGTTCACATAGGTTCATTTACCTGTGTGAAATGAGCCACAACAACTATTAGCCACAACAGTGGAATTTGCTGTTCACCTTCAAATTAAAAGTCCCTCTTTGAAAGTGATGCAAACGAATACAAATAGTGGAATCATGCCATATGTTTGGACTAGATAAAGCAATACAAGGTTGGAATGTTGTTACATAATTAGAAATGTAATACAATAATTAATTCATTTGACAATAAACACAAAACAATTGAAATCCCACTGTGGATATTTTACACTGCAGAGTTGCTTTGGGCATAGTTGTGTGCACTGTACAGCCTTAACTATGGATTGTGCACCCATGAAATGGGGTATCAGCTTACTCAGTGACAGCCGCCCCACTGGGCACACACTGGTTGAATCAACGTTGTTTCCATGTAATTTCAATGTAATTATATTGAACCAACGTGGAAAAGACGTTGATTTGACGTTTGTGCCCAGTGGGACAGAACACAACCATGTTAAAGTTGATACAAATAGTAGCATCTTATCTCTTGTTGCAGGACTTTGACTGTGGGAAATCACCTTCCCAGTCAGCCTATTGTGCATATTTAATATTCATACTGCACTCTACAGCCTTACCTATGGATTGTGCAGCAAACTCAGTGATACACACAGAACACAACTATGTAGAGTTTAGATACATTTTAGCGTCTACATAGTTGTGTTCTTGCGGGTGTCACTGAGTAGGCTGTACAGTACAACATGAATGTCCGGTGACTGGTGAGCTAATGTGTCTCACTTCACAGTGGTTTCAGAGTCCCGTAATAAGCACTATGAATGTTCAATATGTCTAATATGAATGTCCAATACCCAACAACAGGCTGAATAGTGAGGTGATTTCCCACAGTCAAAGTCCTGCAATTACAGCTAAGATGCTAAGATTTGTGTAAACTCTTGAGAATTGTGTTCTGTGGGTGTTACTGAGTAGACTGATATTCTATTTCATGGGTGCACAATCCATAGGTAAGGCTGTACAGTGCATGCACGCATGCCCCCAATGCAATAATGCAGTCTAATGCATCCACAGTGGGATTTCAACAGTTTTTTCAATTAATTGTCAAATACATTAATGTATTTCATTTTAAATAACCTAACAACATTCTAATCATGTTTAGCTTCAAATAGCCCAATATGTTCAAACGTCAGCACAAGAACTGTTCGTCGGGAGCTTCATGAAATGTGTTTCCATGGCCGAGCCCTGACCTCAACCCCATCAAACACTTTTGGAATGAATTGGAACGCTGGCTGCGAGAAAGGCCTAATCGCCCAACATCAGAGCCCGACCTCAATAAGGCTCTTGTGGCTGAATGGAAGCAAGTCCCCGCAGAAATGTTCAAACATCTAGTGGAAAGCCTTGCCAGAAGAGTGGATGGAGGCTGTTATAGCAACAAATTGGGGACCAACTCCATATTAATGCCCATGACTTTGGAATGAGATATTCGACGAGCAGATGTCCACATACTTTTGGTCATGTAGTGTATGTTGATTGTAAAACATTGTGTTTTGAGTTCAATAAGGATCGTTGAGAAATAACAATTATACCTTCTAAAAGCTGAGAACCTCCCCTCTTTGATACAGACAAAGATGTTGTTTTTCTGCAATTGCATATTGAAATGTTATACAATCACAAGGGGGGAGAGAGAGCGTGAAAGGCTCGCTCATTACAGCAGCCGGTCTCAGCAAGGCAAGCACAGCTGAAGGGCATACTCTTTTATTACAGGCATCATGATGATAATGTACTTTACTGTTTAACAAATTCATGGTTTTATCCTCCCAATAAATAGGATATTTGATTGAGGGGGCCAGGTAGAATGTGCAGCTCGCACCAGTGCGACCAATATTTTTTTTACCCGCACAGCCAAGTCAAGGGGTTGCGAAATGCGACTTAAGGGTTGCAGTCTGGAGCTATTCATCTACATCTTGCGAGAGTTAATTTGACACATTTAGTCAAATGCAAACAACAACAAAATGTACTCTGTTTATGTAAATGATCAATGCCTTTCCAGACGTGCTCACAGAGCAGCTAGTTGATATCCAACCAGCAACTGATGCGGAGGTTGTGTCACACAGACAACGAAAGAGTTTGGTTTCAATGAGTGCCATTCACTTTGTCTTCATCAAACTAAACTGTGAATACTCAAAATACTCTGTTCCATTGTAGGATGAGGTCGTGCTTGAGGAAGACACCTCATGTCTTGGAGTGACTATACGTCTCATTGAAGACTGTATAGTTAGTTATGTGATCACAGCTGATTGGATTGGTGTCAGCCAAATCCATACAGGGACAAATGCACTCATATTGTTTGTTGATTTAAATTATCATTGTAAATACCCTTTTACATTTGTGTCTACAGACCATGCATGGGCTGAGATGAAGAAAAGCTACCTATGCAGATGTTGTATGAAGTGCGCCCCCACAGGACAAGGTAGTAATCTAGAGAGTGAGTTGTATAAAGATATGCTCATTGATTGGAACACTTGTGATATTCTGTTCATTTATAGGATGATCTACCTGGGGAATCAACATCTATTCCTAATGAAGACTGTTAAGGTATATGATGACATCTAACGGATTTATAGAATGTCTGCATATATACATGTAGTGAGAATATGAAACCTTTTGGTACATTTCAGGCTGTAGTATTTCTGTGTACGTATTGATGACTATGTAAATGTTGCAGTGTCCAGAGAACAGGGAGCTGAGACTCAAGAGGTAACCAATGTGGAGGTTACATCCGGTGTTTCCACACAGGACAAGGTAACAGAACTCTTCGACTAGTAGAGTTGCATCTTATCTTTTTTTTTTTATTACAAGAATTCAACTTTGAGTGACACTAATAATGTTCTATTCCATTATAGGAGGATCTACTCTGTACTAAAGAAGATTGTTTCGGTATGTGATCATGACAGACTTCCAACACAGCCATCTGCAGACATTGCCAGATGACTCCTCGATTGTGGGGCGCATTCAACTCTATTGTACATTTATTTGTTGACGTGAATTGTCAGTGCTAATATCTTTGTGTTGTAGAGTGCGCAGAACAGTTTGCTGAGATTGAAGAGGCAACCGATAGGAAGATTGTGTCCAGTGCTCCTACACAGGACAAGGTAACAGAACTGTTGAGTTACACTAGAGCGGTGCATCTTCACATTGTCTGCATCATGCAAGCTTTGACACTAATGGTATTCTATTCAATGGCAGCATGATGTGCTGCTTGAGGAAGAGACACCTTCGCCTGGCGAACACACTGCACGCATGTGATCATACGGTATATACAATAATACTGTCTGATAACACAGGCCAATGAAGTAGGGATATGATTTTTCTTGATTGAGCAGGAATTCTTGCATTTCTGACATACCCCTCTATTCATACATCATTGAAATTGATCTACCATTTAAACCAAAGATAATATATTATATTGCAAAAATAGCCAAGTGACTGCTCTAACAATGGAAATACGGTAAGCGCCAAAAGTATTGGGACAGTGACACATATTTTGTTGTTTTGGCTCTACTCCAGCATGTTGGATTTTAAATGATACAATGACAATGTGGTTAAAGTGCAGATTTCAGCTTTAATTTTAGGGTATTTTCATCCATCGGGTGAACTATTTAGAAATTACAGCACTTTTTGTACATAGTCACTTCATTTTAGGGGACCAAAAATATTGGGACAAATTCACTTATTAAATGTATTGAAGTAGTCAAATGTTTTGTATTTGGTCCCATATTCCTAGCATGCAATGATTACATCAAGCGTGTGAATCTACAAAGTTGTTGGATGCTTTTGCTGTTAGTTGGGGTTGTGTTTCAGATTATTTTGTGCCCAATAGAAATGAATGGTAAATAATATATTGTGTCATTTTGGAGTCGCTTTTTTGTAAATAAGAATATGATATGTTTTTAAACACTTCGACATTAATGTGGATACTACCATGATTACGGATAATCCTGAATGCATCGTGAATAAGGATGAGTGAGAAAGAGGCATAAATATCATTCCCCCACAAAAATTATAATCTCCCCTGCTATTGTAAAAGGCTCTGCATGGTCAATCCAGATCAGAAGTGGCTGTAAATCATTTACTGTGATGCGGCCTCCGCAGAAGTCAGAGCTTTCATAATACTTGCGCTTGGGATAACTGTCATACACATCAAATAAATTGGTCAGCCAAGATAGCATGAAGTAAAAAGGCTACACCGTTTTCCCACCTACATCTCCATCCCGATTCTCCCAATTGTGCCCCAGCAAAATTATATTTAGGCTATTGTTTGTGTCTTTCACACTGTGTAAAAACCGGTGTGTAACGCTTGCATGGACGTCAACCCCAATATATCTTCATATCATCGTCATCAACTGCATTACAGTTAAATACTTTGCCTAACTTTTTATAAACCTGAAAAGGTACAACTTCTAAATGTTATGCAACGAAAACAGACAAATATATCCAAATCAGATTTTAGTAGGCAGATTGTGGGCCTCTTACAATACATCAATCAAATATCGACTTTGTTAGATCAGATTTGTTGAATGTGTGCATCCTTCTATCCCCCACAGTCTGCATTCCATTGACCTCTTTACTGCATCTCCCCATTACCTCCCCGATCGCTTTCCAGGAGTTCAAACACATTTTCATGTCTTTGAAATCCTTACACAACGTATCATAAAGATGTTTTTACTTGTGAACTTGTTCTGATAGCCTTTCATCAAAGTTCTCCAGGTTTGTTGTCAAGGAAGCGAGTTTGTGTTTATACAGGATGTACCGTCCCCACCTACCGTCAACCAATCATGTCAATGCGGAGCTATTTGGCGCTATGCGAAACCCTCCGCATTGTTACACAATTTGGGAGGCGCACCTCATCCCCATACGGCGCTTACTTTGGCCTCCACAAGCCTCCAGAGGCTCTGCAATTGCATCACACCCTCGGTAATGAGCCTCCAGACAGCATTTCCAGAACAAGCATAAATTGGCTTTAATGGTGAGAGGTTAGCCTGTCTTGGGGGTATGATATTTGCGTGTCTAACTTTCTCACTCATCATTATTCACGATTCATTTAGGACTATCCGTAATTATGGTTGCATCCACATTAAGTGTTTTATAAACGTTTTATTCTTATTTACAATAAATGTGACTCCAACATGAGACAACACATTATTTACCATTAATTTCTATTCGGCACAAAATAATATGTAACACAACCAAAACAAACAGCAAATGCATCCAACGAGTTTGTAGTCACAAGCTTGATGTAATTATTGTGTGCTAGGAATGTGGGACCTGTTAGGTTCTAATTCTCAGAGTAAAAAACTCACCGGACACTATGAAAGCTTAACCAAGTTAAATTCTTCCCAGAGGATCAATACAGCTGCATTAGACAAAGACCTTTTCACACAAGCACTGATATTTAACCGTTCCTCCTCGGCTGAGTCTCCTCCCGAACACATCCGAACAGCTAATGCATCTCTGTTGCTAGACAGAACCTTAGTGGTATCTGTTCTTCCTCACTTCATCTAACCTGACCTCTACCCCAAAGTGCTCACTCCTCCCCAACTCACATCCGTCATAGTGACTGGTACCAGACTGTGTCTCTTCTCCTCCCAGAGGATCCTACCCATAGGATCCCTGATGGCTAACAACAACATATCCTGACATAATGTAAACGTTATACATTACACTCTCTCCCTCAGTGACATGAATAAGTATATTTCATATTCTCAGAACCCAACAGACCAAATACTAAACTTTTGACTACTTTAATACACATATAAGTTAATCTGTCCCAATACTTTTAGTCCCCTAAAATGGGTTGAGTATGTCAAAAAGTGCTATAATTTCTAAACGGTTCACCCGATATGGATGAAAATACCCTCAAATTAAAGCTGACAGTCTACATTTTCACCTCATAGTCGTTTTATCATTTCAAATCCAAAGTGCTGGAGTACAGAGCCAAAACTAATATCACTGTCCCAATTATTTTGAAGCTCACTGTGCTGTACATGTCCTCAATGATTGAAGCCTGGCGAGATCAGGTGGGACCATTCTAGCCAATGAGAGGGCAGATAGGCGTGTGAACAACAGGCACAACTAAGCCGTTTTTTCTCTCAAAGTTGCAGGAATGCCACGTGCATCCACTTATATATCAGTACAGTAACAGTAAACGTTACAAAACGTCTATTAGATCAAATAAGCGTCACGTAATTTGACACTGTCATAGACCTCCATGCAAAAACAGTGCTTATCTCACGCTGACAGATTTTGGGCTAAGTAAATCCTCTCGCTTTGCCTCTTCCTCTCCGTTTAAACA
This sequence comes from Salmo salar, assembly GCF_965601325.2. NCBI lineage: Eukaryota > Metazoa > Chordata > Actinopteri > Salmoniformes > Salmonidae > Salmo > Salmo salar. Next base: position 55,831,387 of record NC_138305.1, on the reverse strand, counting down.
AATGTCTTATTTTTCCTGATCTTCTCTGATTTCCTGATCACATCTCTGCCCTCACCTTTCTTCCATACAGAAGTTGTGATGTCACAGGTGAAGCATCTCACCCAGAGAGTGGAGGAGAAATGCGACGATGACGTCATCTTTGTGTCAGAGACTCGGCCCCCACAGGAAATGCTGGAGCAAGAGCCAAAGATGAAGCAGTCCAGTGACTAGTGTGTTATGCAGACACTCAAATTTATTTTTCAGGTTATAATCTTGGACATTTATCAATTAATCTGTTCAGTGACAATTTCTTGCCAGTTCAATGGCATTTTATTTGCATTTGCATTCTGTGTCCAGGATTTACATCTAGGTTATTTTGTATTTTGCTTTGCTTTTTCCTTTTGTAACTTAATCACCCATCTTCACCTCATTTGGCTCAAGTTAGCCATTTGTCTGCTGATCAGAAATGCCTCAGGGCTTGTCAATTTTTTCTCAACTATTTGGTGCTATGGGCAATCTGTAAAATAACACAACACCATTTTAGGATGGTTGTTGACATATTTGCTTCATCAGTAGTTCTAAAGAAAACTCTTTCATCCAGGGCTTTTGTACCAGTGTAGTGCATTTATGGAACACTGCAAGATTGATATGGCCAAAATGTTTTTATAATGCTTCTTTTTTGTAATTTTGCCAGTGTTTCAAAAATAAAGCACTAGATTTACATATTCCATTATTGTTTAAGTTAGAACATCTGACATTTTCAATGTGAAAGCATTTGTTGAATTTAATTCTACAAAGTCAGAAAATTGTTGTTCCTGTAAAAAAAATGTGGGCATGTGCAGTGAGATCTGAGAATGTTTTTGTTTTGTTTACACAATACATAATCGTGTACTTCCTTTGAGTCATTTTCTTTGTCTTTACAGCAGCTGTTATGATCTCCTCATACCACATCTACAATGTCCTCCACAATCTAGTGTAGATGTAGCTTGCATTCTATGACATTACTAGAAAGTGATGGTTCATAATCTTCACATAGTAGATAAATAAAAACATAACTTATGAACATATTTATCACCACATAATTGTCATTGATCAAGGACACAAATACTCAATGTTCACAGTATCCATTTATAGTGGTATACAAATTAGATGCATTGGATTACAGTAGTGTAAAAGTGAAAATCATGGAAATGAAGGATAGAAAATAAGCTGTTACATTTGAGTGTTCCAGGGTTGTATTTATTAGGGCAGTGTTTCCCAACTCCAGTCCTCCAATACCCCAAACAGCACACATTGTTGAGGCCCAGGCAAGCACACCTGATTCAACTTGTCAACTAATCATCAAGCCCTCTGAGTAGAATCAGTTTGTCTGGGGCTACAACAATATGTGCTGTTGGGGGTACCCGAGGAGTTAAGAAACTGCATTAGGGCACACTACTGAAGGTTTTGCAACAGAAAATGGAAAAGGAGCGTTTCTCATTGGCAAGTTCAGGTTGTGTTAGTGAGTTTTCCGTTTGGTTACTAACAAATACAACCCAGGTGGAAGGACACAGGTAGGCTGCTGTAGGTTAAGGCACATGACACATTTATGGATCTGATTCAAAGGAATCAAGAAACATCTCATCCTTTGAGCTAAGTGTCATCAATTCGTTTGATTCTTGTATCTACGCTACGTTATCTCAATCTGTACAATCATGCTAAATAAAAACATGAAATATATAATCAAAGTCGTAATCACATTAACTATTTATGGGTTACAAAATGAAATCTTGAAACTATATTAAAAGACTCCTTGATAAACAACATTTCTAAACCGTACTCTTGAATAATATCCCATACAGGTGTATAATCGCATAGCACACTGGAACCATAACTTTGTTCATGTAAAAGATACTGAGTACAGCAGATTGTGTTCTTAGCTGCTCTATATAGATACTATGAAACCAAAAAAGTAGTTTCTCAATACTTGGATATATGCACCCTCGCCAAGCAATCATAATTTGGTACTGGTAAAGATAGCCTGTAGTAGAAATTGCTTTGCATCTATTTTACAATTTGTCTATGATTAAACAATTTCAAGGCTCAGTGCAACAAATATTAGCACCTTGAGTTCAGCTAGTGGTATTGTCTGGAAATCAAACATCCCTCTGTGGAAAGTGCATAATTTAGATGGAATTGAACTAAGGTATTTCTGTGACATTGGTGCCTGGAATGAGGTTGTCGTCCTTGCCCTCTATTAGATGGTCCCATTGATTGAAGTCTTTATCCATACCTGCAAAACAAAGGCAAACACAATTGACACATTCCCCACACAAAGATATGACTTTGCTTCCTCTGTTTTATCAAATGAAAAACTTTCAGAAGGAAAGAATCTCCCGTACACAGAATGACATTTGAATATGTCTGATGCACCTGTTGAAGCTGCCTGGAAACCTGAAATTGATTTCTGTCTGGCAAAAATGAGCGTTTGAATCAGGAAAGTTTCCTCTCACGACCTCTACACGCCAGAATTTTGAATAAAATCCTATTTTAACGTACTTTACCAGTTGTCTGTGCGGTTGCTCCTTCTGGCAGTAGGAATGAGAGACATCCACAGGAAATTATAATTGCATCAACTTTTCAAAGCGCTGGTTGTGCTTTCAGAATTCGATCACCTGAATCATGCGTAGAACCATGTAAACACGTGCACGAACTCGGCAAGTTCATATGTGTGTCGTGTATGTATTTTATATTGTGCGCATGCTTCATGTGATAGAAATCTGAAAGCACTACCAGCGGTTTGAGAAGTTGATGTAATTATGCTTTGGATATATTGCATCACATTCATACCACCAAATGGACCAAGCGGTAAAGTATGTTAAAATACCATTTTATTAAACATTCTAGCTTGTAGGGGTCGTGAGAGGAAACTTTCCTGCTTCAAACGCTAATTTCTGCCCAACGGAGAATGCAATTCAACATCTGGTTTCCAGGCAACTGTTGAAGCAACCCTTGTTTACAAATCAACCCTTGTTTACAAATCAAATCAACACCATACAGATCCTTACCTAGATGTCGCTGCAGGAATGCTAACGATGCTTTATTACAGAGATCGATGGCGACCTGAGGGTCGATTTCTCCTTTCAGCTTCAGGATCTTCCCGATCCAGTTGCCTGTCAGGAAGGTGAAGTCTGGGAAGCTCTGGTGAACCGTTCCCCTGTGGTGGGAGAATAGAAGAAGAAGAATACTTGAGTGGCCATTATCATTTTCAGATCACAGAAATGTACTTTCGATTAACCCAACTCCCTGAAAAACAAATGCACGCACACACACAGACCCTGCAGAGTCCAAAGCCAGGGTCACCCATAGACGCAAAAAGGACAACAGAAATGTCATCGATGTGCTTCTCACATAATTGAGGCAATTGTGTGCTCTTTGGATTGTGAACTGTAAAGTTTGACAGTGAAAATAAGTTCCTCATTTGAGGAGGATACACAACTGAGGTTTTTCTTGCACTGACAAGACTGGTTTAAAATCAGGAAGTGGTTTTGTAATAGCCAGACATGAGATAAATGACAGCAGACCAGAGATGGTGTTTGTTTTGTTTGGTCTTTTGTGCACAGATCAGCTAAACCAAATCGGTGTGGAAAACAAATGGAGTCTTTCACATTGTCATCTCAGACACAATGAATGTATACTCTTTCCGTACTTAATGGTGACCATTTTCCTCTGTGTGGAGGAGGAGTCAGGTGGGACCAGTTTCCTCATGTGCATGATGTTCCCGGCCCACTGGAACTTCTCAGAGTTGATGAAGAAGATGGGCTGCTTTACCCTGACGTAGATCTCGTCATCCAGGGGTAACATCCACGCGTCCAGGGCAATGCCACACCTGAGGAGATCAATAGCATATACTCTCTACAAAAATATGAACGTAAGTGTTGTTTTCATGAGCTAAAATAAAAAGATCCCAGAAATGTTCCATACGCACAAAACAGTTTCTCTCAAATTTTGTGCATAAATTTGTTTACATACCCGTTAGTGAGCATTTCTGCTTTGCCAAGATATGCCACGCCTGTCAGGTGGATGGATTATCAAGAAGCTGATAAAACAGCATGATTATTGCACAGCACCTTGTGCTGGAGACAACTCCACTCTAAAATGTGCAGTTTTGTTACACAACGCAACAAGTTTTTAGAGAGCGTGCAATTGGCATGTAGACTGTAGGAATGTCCACCAGAGCTGTTGCTAGATAATTGAATGTTAATTTCTCTACCACAAGCCATCTCTAACCTAATTTTTGTGAACCGCAGACAACGTGCAACCACGCCAGCCCAGGACCTCCACATCCGGCTTTTTCAACTGCGGGATCGTCTGAGACCAGCCACCCGGACAGCTGATAAAACTGTAGGTTTGCACAACCAAAGAATTTCTGCACAAACTGTCAGAAACCATATCAGGGAAGCTCATCTGCATGCTTGTTGTCCTAACCAGGGTCTTGACCTGATTGCAGTTTGGCGTCGTAACAAACTTCTGTGGGCGAACGGTTTGCCGATGTCAACTTGTGAACAGAGTGCCCCATGGTGGCGGTGGGGTTATGGTATGGGCCGGCAAAAGCTACGGACAACAAACACAATTGCTTTTTATCCATGGCAATTTTGAATGCACAGAGATACCATGTTGAGATTGAAGCTGACTGTCATGCCTTTCATTCGCCGCCATCACCGCATGTTTCAGCATGATAATGTACGGCTCCATGTCGCAAGGATCTACACTCAATTCTTGGGAGCTGAAAATGTCCCAGTTCTTCCATGGCCTGCACACTCACCAGACATGTTACCCATTGAGCATGTTTGGGATGCTCTGGATCGATGTGTACAACAGCGTGTTCCAGTTCCCACCAATATCCAGCAAATTCGCACAGACATTGAGGAGTGGGACAACATTCCACAGGCCACAATCAACAGCCTGATCAACTCTATGCAAAGGATATGTGTCGCGCTGCATGAGGCAGTCACACCAGATACTGACTGGTTTGGTGACTTAAAAAAAAAACATTTTTTTAAAGGTATCTGTGACCAACAGACACAAAGCTGTATTCCCAGTCATGTGAAATCCGGATTAGGGCCTAATGAATTTATTTCAATTGACTGATTTCCTTATATGAACTGTAACTCAGTAAAATATTTGAAATTGTTGCATGTTGCGTTTATTTTAGTTCAGTGTACAAATAATATTATTGTGAGTTTGGGGGGTAGCCAAGAGATCCGAACCTCTTGACAAGGTCGCTAGGTGTTAGGGTAAAGGTCCAATGCAGCTGTTTTAATCTCAATACCAAATAATTTCTGGGTAACAATTAAGTACCTTACTTTGATTGTTTAAAATGTTTTAAAAAATGGTAAAAAAGAAACAAATTACTTCTCAGCAAAGACCAATTTCTCAAGCAAGAATTTAACTAGGACTGAGTGGGAAACTGAAAACTTCCTGTTATTGGCAGAAAAGGTTGGAACCCTTTCTTTCTTATTGATCATTTGGCAGCAGGCAGCAGGCCAAAACGTCATCCCATCAAAGCAGGCTGATATTTCTGGCAGTCTTTTCAAACAACTGATACTAAAAGGGCATAATCCTCATTTTCACAAGTTCACAGTATTATTCCAACCTCATAGTGCGGAAATATATTTAAAACACAGGAAATCTTGTTTTTTACTGCACTGGGCCTTTAAAAACGGCAACATTTTCTCTCAGCCTCATGACCAAATGTGTAGAATACCATTATTATTTATATAATTTGGTAATATAGCATGAGCTAGGGACTTCTTCGGTCCTCTCTAGCACTTGAAAAACGGATTTATTGGTGTAAGCCAACCAACTAAAGGACTAGTCTGCAACATCATACTGAGAAACACTGATTTAGTAGGCATGTTTATCCAAAGTGACACTGTATATTTTCAGTTTACAATATGGAAACATGGGGGAACCAAACTCACAACTCTGGTGTTAAAGAACCACGTTCCAACTATCCATAGAAACCAGATCTTAAATGTGCCATTTGATTACTTTTGATTAGACTTTTGTCGAGAGTGAAACATAATCTACATTGAAAACTGAAACGACTGTTTAAATGTGACTAAATTGAGAGGGATAGTTCTTACTTGAAGTTGACTTCTTCACAGAGGGCTTCGATCACTGTTGCTCCACCAAAAGAATGGCCCATCACTGCTATCCGGCACAAGTCCATAGAGTTCTGGGAAAGAGGGAAGATACAGGGTGAGGTCATTCATTACCAGCATCATAGGATATGATTGAAATACAAAAGGTATGATTCAAATAGAAGACAAGTAATCGTACTACAAGTTTTACACAGTTACCTGAATACTAATCGATTGTTCATGCACAACTCTGAGGGCCTGTTTATTATCCAATGTGGAGGAATGTCAAAACAGCTATCAAAAACTGTTAGGTGGAAGAATATCCCTTGACAATCTATCATTTAACCTATGAAAACAGGTGGCCTTGCTTATTTTGTTTCTTCTACAAAAAGTGGTTATAAAGAGTTTAACTTGGTGTGTTGTGAAGAAGCTGAGCATTATCTAAAGGCAGTGTATTTAGCCATTCACAACAGCAGAGAACACAAAAGGTTAAAGAGTTGCTGGTCGCTGATTGTTCCATTTCAGACATAAAATAGTCACCGCCAAAGTCATCCAGTCAAACTCTGTCCCAAGCACGTTCTCCATCTTCTTTCCCGAGTTGATTTGGATGAGTATATCCAAAGCCTTCATGCATTCATCGGCTCTCTTTTTCACCTTGAAAGACAGTTAATGTCACATTTCTAAATGTAATTTGTCTTCCTAACAGAAGGCAATGCAAATGTGGAGAAATACAATATTCCTCAATGTTATGGCAGTAGTGGTATTACATTCATAAGTCAAATGTATTAATCAAATGTAGGGTACTGAGGAATGGATCAAACAAGAAGATAACAAAATATTCACATTACATCAAATGTGACATATTCATTTCTGTATATTACTATGTGTACCTGTTTATTCCTGAGGGGGAATTCACTCTCGCCTGGTTTCAGAGATCTGTAGTACATCCATTCCTCTACCAGGTTCTCTGGGGCCTCATGGTTGGGTTTAGGCGGCGGCGACTCCTCTTCTTTCTCCTCAGGCTCTTCAGTCTTTCCATGGTAGAAGAATGTGGCAGCGGCAGATTCATCCCTAGAGTAAAACAACGAATAAGAAATCTCTTTAAGTAAATGTAATGTAGACTGGAGCATCTCTTCCTCTGTCCATTGGATTCGGGAGCGCTTTTCAAAGTCTCTTTTCATGAATGAAGTGGACAGAGACTGTGTAAAGCGTGTGTAGAGGATGGGAGAGAGTGTGTGTAAAGAGCATGTGGATTACCTGTGTTCCACTGCTGCTACTATGAAGCCCTGTGAGGCCAGTTCTGTGCATATGGCTGAATATAAAGTTCTGGGGGGGAAAGACGTAAGGAATAAAATAATGTCCATATAAGATAAGATAATGTGGAGAATGTACAAGTGCCTAAAGAAAGTATTCACACCCCTTGACTTGTTCCACATTTTGTTGTGTTACAGAGTGGCATTAAACTGGACAAGTCGGTAACAAAGGGGGTCAATACTTATTGACTCAAGATATTACAGCTTTTCATTTTTCAAAGTGTCAAAAAACACAAGTCCACTTTAACATTATGGAGTATTGCGTGTAGACCAGTGACACACAATCTCAATTTAATTAATTTTAAATTCAGGCTGTAACACCAGTGGTGGAAAAAGTACCCAATTGTCATACTCGAGTAAAAGTATAGATACCCTAATAGAAAGTTACTCAAGTAAAAGTGAAGGTCACACAGTAAAATAGTACTTGAGTAAAAGTCTAAAAGTATTTGGTTTAAAATATACTTAAGTATCAAAAGTAAATGTAATTGCTAAAATATAATTAAGTATCAAAAGTAGAAGTAAAAGTATAAATAATTTCAAATTCCTTATACTAAGCAAAGCAGACGGCACCATTTTCTTGTTTTTAAAATGTACAGATAGCCTGGGGCACACTCCAACACTCAGACATGAGTGAGTCTGCCAGATCAGAGGCAGTTGGGATGACCATGTGTTCTCTTGATAAGTGTGTCAATTTCACAATTTCCCTGTCCTGCTAAGAATTCAAAATATAAATGAGTACTTTGGGTTGTCAGGGAAAATATATGGAGTAAAAAGTACAATCTTTTCTTTAGGAAATGTAAGTAAAAGTTGTCAAAAATATAAATAGTAAAGTACAGATACCCCCAAAAAACTACTGAAGTAGTACTTTAAAGTATTTTTACTTCAGTACTTTACACCACTGTGTAACACAATGTGGAAAAAGTCAAGGGGTGTGAATACTTTCTGAAGGCACTGTACATGTAATGTGAACAATTAAATTCTAACTTCTGTTTGTACCTGAAAGCTCCAAGTCCATGAGAGAAGACAACTACTGGACACTTCCCATTCTGTTTATATGGGGCATTCATGGCAGCAGGTATCTTAAATGATCCTTTACAAAAAAAAAAAAAACATGTTATAACAACTCAAATACAGTTTGTGAGTGATTGAATAACATATACTTTACACTGCATAAAACATTGTACTGCATAAAACATGGTACATCTAGCCTACCTGAGTTGTACGACATGTTCCAGGATCACTATAGCTAAAAGAAGCTAAATGGTAATTTATCATAGAATAAATATATTTACCAAAGAGGTAATTAAAAATCATTTCACTCAGGCCTCTGTTGATATTCATGAAGTCTGCAAGCCCATAGAAATATTCTTTGCTTGGGATCCAGTCTGGCTTTTCAGCATCCTCGTATGCTACACATGGATAGTATAGCCGAAAGAAGGTACCCTAGTGACAGACAGTTTCAGCATGGTCTCAGAACATTTCCTATTATTCTGTTGGTGAATCCGAGACACTCCATTTAGTATGATCACTCATTTGGTATGATGTTTCACATAGTCTGTATTATTTTGTGGATTTCCATCATCCATTTCGTATATGTTATGAATTGCAATTTGTACAAAGTTCCAAATAAAAATTCATACAATGTTAGGAATTTCCAAAATGTACAAAAGTTACGAATGTACAAACGTATATGTTTCGAATTCCAATTTGTGTCGGCTCACATCAACTAGGTGGCTAACACTAACGTTTGCTAGCTCTAGGAGTTAAGGTTAAAGGGTTACTGTTAGCTAAAAGGGTTAAGATTAGGGGAATCAAATTCTAAGTTTCACCTTACAGTGAAATACTTACTTACAAGCCCTAACCAACAGTGTAATGTTTAAGTAAAAAAAATAGGTATTAGATAAACAATAGATAAGTAAAGAAATACAAAATAAAAAGTTAAATGACAGTGAAAATAACAGTAAAAAAAAAAAAAAAAAAAATTAGTTAAGGTTTGGGGGAGGGTAAGCATTACATGATAAGTAGTTGCAAAGTAGCAAAAAAAAGTAGTAGCAAAGTTGCTAATTAGCTAAAATGCTAACGTTGTCCATGATAAGAATCAAACAAGCAACCATCCACCAGCCTTTCGAATTTACCTTTAAAGCCTTATTAAATAACCTTGTATCTTATGTAACCATACCAAAGTTAACATGTCATACTAATTTCAGTCTCACGGATTTACGTTTACTATGTTACGTCTTTCAATAGTTGTTACCAGTTAGTTTTGCATTTCTGAAAATTAAAACACTGTTTACCTTTACAGTGTGATCCATCATGAAATCTGAACATCCCACGGCATTGGGCCCTTTTGCTGGGGGGATCCCCAGATGGTTACTACAGGAGTTTGAATTTCCCATTCCTGCGAATAGACTCAACTTGCGCCTCAGATCTGTCAAAGGAAGTAAACACATTAGAATGTCACCGAGTCAGCTAGCTTTGTTGCAACCAAGAGAGTTAGTACAATGTAAAAACTATTGGTTGCATCGAAGCTATAAGAGTACATCATTAGCTAAATCGACCTCAGTTGCTAGGTTGGCTAGTAGCTGATAAAGTTAGATATCGCTACCGGTGTAGCAGTTTCTCGTTGGGAACAAGTCGGGACCATTGGTTGGGACAATGAAGTCAAATATTTTATAAGTAAACCAAGATAGACCACAGGCTGTCGTTTCTAATGTGAACAAATGAGTCATAGTGGGCAGAGCCAAGCACGATCCTGCGAGATCCTATTGGCGTTTCTAGCAAACATCTGCATATGTCCGTTAGGGAACGCCTACTCTGACGTGCGCGTGCGAAATAACTCAATTCGCCTTTGCGCACCTTCTAAATAACGCGATTAAAAAAAAAACTTTTGCAAAGGCTAAGGTCTACAAATCCTAGTCCATTCTTTTCGTAACAGATTTTAGTTTTGGAAACAGAAAACTGTATTGAGATCAAATGTTTCATCGATGAGAAAAATTTGCTGAATTTCGGTCAAAGTACACCTCGTTCCATATTTTCCAACTGCCCGCCATCTCCCTACCATATTTGGTAGTGAGTGGAAACGCCAAGCGGATGCTTCACATTTTACATGCAGTGAAATATCTGTCTCTTTGTTCTATCTGTTATTAAGTGGTCCACCGACTGACGTAGATAGTTGTTTAGTTTAGTGTTAGCTATCTACAGACTGACAGAGCCAGGGCACGGTCTTGGCGTCTCTCTCTGCATGGTTTCTATGTAGTAATATGTGTGTGTAGGTAGGCAATCTGTTTGAGATTATTTGCGTTCCATCATGGAATTAATGTAACGTTAGCAAACTAATTTCGCGTGTATCCAAAGATTATGGATATACTGACAAGATACATGTCTATCCCCTAACAATGGGAGTCATTGACCACAAAGCGGCACGGCGGGCTGTTTAGCTTCCGCCTGTTATTTCTTTGGATTGGTGGATCTCATTATTGTAATACATTTTTGAATATTGAATGAGGGTTGTAGACGTCAACCGTCTGTATTCAATGGAGAGAGATGCTACGCTACTAGCCTCATGACATGAATAGCCACTATCTCACAATAGTGTACAGGTCAATGATGAACTCTTTCATGCAAGGACACTTGGTACTCCACAACTGTAGGGGGTGGTAAATTCAACAATTTATGTTTTCAACAAAGCGGTAGTCCAATAGTAAGAATTGTCCACAATGTTGTAGATAGACTTGATTTCTCGACATTATAATCGATAAAGATGAAATTGGTGAGTTGATCCAACATGAGGAGTATTTACAATTAACTGATATACTATCTTTTGTATGCTAATGCAGTTGATATGGCTACTTGGCTAGGCTAGCTGGTTAGCCAATTACCGGTAGCTCTTTTTGTTTGCCATGACTAGCATGTTAACGTTACCTTGCTAACAGTTAACGTACTGCAACTAGTTATCACACATTTGCACGTTTTTGAACACTGACAAGCCAGCAACCAATTATTGACAAGACCGTTTTTCTGTTGCATTTGCTATGCAAGTTGCTATTGTTGTTCTAGCTAACTTAGCTGTCATGCCTGTTGAGAGAACATGTGTGTGGCATCTCTTTCTTTCAGTACTGTCTGTCAGGTCACCCCACCCTGCCTTGCAATGTCCTCAAATTCAAATCCACCACCATCATGTTGGACTGTGGGCTGGACACTACCTCTGTCCTGCAGTTTCTACCACTGCCTCTGGTGCACAGGTGAGACTAAAGTGATGTTCACAACACAGGAGGCTGGTGGCACCTTCATTTGGGAGAATGGGCTTGTGCTAATGGCTGGAGCGGAATAAGTGGAATGGTATCAAACACATGGTTCCTATTCATGTCAGCTGTGGTTCACAACAGTGCTGCTGTACATCGGCCACAAAGCAGTTAGCATTGGGGTGGTCTCGCGTTGCATACCTCAAAAACCACGTTGTTGTCACGACTCCCATTTATGGACGCCTGGTTCTCAACGAGGCTAGCATTGAGGCTACATCTTCCCCCAAAAAAGAATCCCTTAGGTTAACATTACGAAGACATTTACCATTAAGACATATTTGCCCCTACATCTGCCGTACCGTGATGATAGAATACCCTCTCTCTCTCTTTTCCAGCCCAAGGCTTTCCAAGCTCCCTGGATGGGTGTCTAAAGATGGCACAATAAACCTTGAGAAGGTATGAGGTCACATTTTGTTTCATGTCTAATTCATCTACTATGGATTTATTCATAATTTGAGTTGACCAACATTCCTCCACACATGTTTACCTTCAGGAGCTGAAAGAGTGTGCAGGTCGCGTCTTTGTAGACTCACAGCCAGAGTTCTGTCTCCCTGAGGTAATGTAAACCTGGATATAATTCAGACCTTCAACCTGTAAATAAAATTATCCTGGGCACTTCATAATTCACTGTGGGTAACATCATCCCATGTTAATGTGGTAGTCTTACTTATCGTGTCCTTGTCCATCTTCCTCACTCAGAAAGAGCTGCTGGACCTGTCCACCATAGACGTCATCCTGATCTCCAACTACCATTGTATGATGGCCCTGCCTTACATCACCGAGCACACAGGCTTCACTGGGACTGTGTACGCCACAGAACCAACGCTGCAGATCGGCAGGTAGGGAGGGTGACTGCCGTGACTAGAATCATCTGTCACATTCTAGAATCACATTCTAGAATTGGCAACAATTTCAGAAAAATGGCAAATCACATTCTAGAATCACATTCTAGGATTGGCAACACAGGGAATGTAAAGACTTGTTGGCAACATTGCAGAAAAATGTAGTGATTCTAGAATGTGATTCTAGCAATTCACTTTTTAGAATCACATTCTAGAATCATTAGAATGGCAACATTCCAGAAAAAATGGCAAGGGGATGTTAGATATCACCAGCTGATTCTACCCATCTGCCCTCAGACTTCTAATGGAGGAGCTGGTAAACTTCATGGAGAGAGTTCCCAAGGCCCAGTCTGCTACCTGCTGGAAGTATAAGGAAATACAAAGGTATGGCTTGGTGACAGGCCTGACCAATGCCCTCCATGTATTAGTTTAGGATATGTCAATGAATGATATACATGTAATTCATAAACTGAGAGCACACTATTTTCATGAGAAAAAGCATCATATAGAGCAGGGGTATTCAACCGGGGGTCTGACAAGTAATCATGATTACTTGACAAGTAATTACATAATCTTCACAGCCCTAGTTAGGTGTGCTTGCTGAAGGTGAAGCACAATTCTAGATTTCTTGCATAGTCTTATTATTATTTATTATTATTATTATTCTATTTGCTCTAGCGCTTAAACGAATATAAGCTATCAACACCAAACCAATGTTGAGATGTTCAAAATGACTCTGCTTGTCAAAGGCTTTTTGATACTATTTATAATTTTTGCACTATAACCATTTAAAATGTGCATAAATTAACATGGGTTGGAATGAGAAGCATAGAAACACAGTGGGAGCTATTCAAAATGCTCCTACTCCTTAGCCAATTAAGCTACAAGATCAACTTTAAAACGTTCAGGCTATCCTAACTTAAAATTCTTATAAACTTTGATCAACTATAACAATATACATTTGCATTCATTGGGATAAAATAACTCGCCAACAGTAAAGATAAAACTCACCAGAAGCAGGCAGAACGAGGCAGGTGGAAAAGACGGGACAGGCAGAGTATTGACTGTATGCTAGTGTAACAGTTTTGCTTCCATCCCTCTCCTCGCCCCAACCTTAGCTCGAACCAGGAACCCTCTGAACACATCAACAACTGCCTCCCATGAAGCATCGTTACCTATCGCTCCACAAAAGCCCCGCGGCAGAGCAAGTGAAACAACTACTTCAAGGTCTCAGAGCAAGTGACGTCACCGATTGAAACGCTATTAGCGCGCACCCTGCTAACTAGCTAGGCATTTCACACCGGTTACACTCACACCCCTTTTGACCTCCCTTTTCCACAGCAACCAGTGATCCGGGTCAACAGCATCAATGTAACAGTATTGCTTCCGTCCCTCTCCTTGCACCTACCTGGGCTCGAACCAGGGACCCTCTGCACACATAGACGACAGTCACCCTTGAAGCATCGTTACACATCGCTCCGCTTTTGCAGAGCAAGGGGAAACAACTACTTCAAAGTCTCAGAGCAAGTGACGTCCGATTTGAAACGCTATTAGCACGCACCGCTAACTAGCTAGCCATTTCACACCGGTTACACTAGCAGGATAGGCCAATTCTTCAATCATCTTTGCTGGTAGCAATGTTGTGTTTCCTTAAGTGGATGAATTGGTCTAATTTAGCATGTATGGTAAAGCCTCAACTCTTAGCTACCTCTTCCAATTCAAATGAGCTTGAAAGATGTGAATAATGACCTTTTTTGTTTTGTGTGATACAGTGCCATCGATAAAAGGCAAAAATAGAGAAGCGTTCTAATTGAGCGGGGTGTCAAAGCGGACGATGTGCCAGCCCGGCTTCAGTTGAGTCGTTATAATTCAAAACGATGCATTCTAAAATAAATGACGTGCTCCCATTTGATGAGTTTAGCCATTACATTTTAAACCGTTCAAGCTAGACACCAAACCAACTTTCACATGTTCAGGCTATCCTATCCAATCAATTAGCCAGTCAGTCAGTCAACACATTTCTCCATCTAACTACTTTTCCAGCTATAACCAGTTCCTACCATTACTTAAGCAGTCACTACCACTACTGCAACTTATTTCAATATCATAAATACTTTTTTTAAAAGCTAGCAAGCACACACATTTTCTTCAGGAAAATGTACTTCTCTAGTTTGGAGTTACCTTTCTAGCTAACAGGCTATATTAGTTTACATTTCTTCTAATTATAATGTGGGGAGGTCAAAATAATGAAACTATCTACCAAATCTATTCATTTTAAAATGTGTTGATTACTTGTCCTTATTTGCTAATATGACGGGGGTCCCTGGGCAAGAAAAGATTAAAGAGCCCTGATATAGAGACTGAATGTCTGTTTAGGCTGCTCCCCGGCCCACTGAAGGATGCTGTTGAAGTGTCGACTTGGAAGAGATGCTACAGTATACAGGATGTCAACTCTGCTCTCAGCAAGGTGCAGCTCGTGGGCTACTCGCAGAAAGTGGTAAGAGATCTGTCTTGTGCACTATAATTCAAACACGCACACTAATTCACCTAATAACTTAAGCTAACTTTTATAATTTCTCTCTCCAGGAGCTGTTTGGTGCCGTGCAGGTCACACCCCTGAGCTCTGGTTACTCATTGGGTAGCTCTAACTGGATCATCCAATCACATTATGAGAAGGTTTCATATGTCTCTGGCTCCTCCCTCCTCACCACACACCCACAGCCCATGGATCAGAGCTCCCTAAAGAACAGTGACGTTCTGATTCTGACGGGCCTCACACAGATGCCAACCGCCAACCCAGATGGCATGCTAGGGGACTTCTGCAGTAACCTAGGTATGTGGTGTCCTGTTCCCAGATCTGTTTGTACTGTCTTGCCAACTCCTATGGTCATTGGCTGTCATCAGTGTCCATTGCTCCATCAACAGTACAATTACCTAATCTTTACTTTTAGACAGGTACACAGAAAGCTAACTACAGGTTGACCTATGATGTTGTCAGACCAAACTGTCTGTTGTGCTTGTAGCCATGACGATCCGTGCGGGTGGCAACGTGCTGGTGCCATGCTATTCCTCAGGGGTGATCTATGATCTCCTGGAGTGTCTTTACCAGTTCATAGAGAACGCCAATCTAGGCTCCACCCCCTTCTACTTCATCTCTCCCGTCGCCAACAGCTCTCTGGAGTTCTCACAGATCTTCGCAGAGTGGTGAGTTCCAGAGCCATAGAATTCACATTTTTCTAGCACATTCTTTCTATGACTAGTGCTTTTTGAGCTGTCTGTAGATTTCACTTTGTCATCTCTTTCTTGTAATTGAAAAAAATTATTTATAAAATTATAAAAATCTCAAGACAAACCTGTAAAAAAGGTTAACCTGGGTTAAATAAAAAAATGACTGTTGGTAGCAAACTTGCCTCTGGAGATGAGACTTTTCCCCTCTCCCTACACGTCCATCAGGCTTTGTCACAATAAGCAGTCCAAGGTCTACCTTCCAGAACCTCCTTTCCCTCACGCTGAGGTAAGGCTCTGTATTTAAATTAATTCATTTTAAAGAGAGTTGCTGCCATATGAAATTACATTGCACCATGCATTTCATTTGCATCTTTGACTTACTCAATCTATCATAACTTTATACATTTTATAATTTAGCTGTATGTTGGCCTATCTCTGACACTTGTGTCTATATATGTTTCAGCTGATTCAGACGAACAAGTTGAAGCACTACCCCAGTATCCATGGCGACTTCAGCAGTGAGTTCCGGCAACCGTGTGTGGTGTTCACCGGACACCCATCTCTTCGCTTCGGGGACGTGGTGCACTTCATGGAACTGTGGGGCAAATCTACCCTCAACACTATAATCTTCACTGGTGAGTACAACTGTACCAGAACATGGCAAGTTGCCAGCCATGGTACCCTGTCCCTAATCCTGTGCTCGCTAGCTAGTCTGTCACAAGAGACTTGACCTGTCCATAAGAAATATAATTAGTCGACTATATAAAACAAAACGCCAATTTCCTTGGTCCCAAGGTGCCTTTCGTTACAGTCTGTGCCTAAAATATGTGGTCTAATAAATTAACTGTTGAAATGGTTCTCTCACTTCCATAGAACCAGACTTCTCCTACCTGGATGCGTTAGCCCCGTACCAGCCCCTAGCCATGAAGTGTGTGTACTGCCCCATTGACACTCGCCTCAACTTCCACCAGGTCTCCAAGCTGCTCAAGGAGGTCCAGGTACTCAATTTACTCTATCTGGATTTTTTTATATTTTTTTAAGTGAATGAATATTTTGAGTTCAAAATGAAAGTGAAGAGATACTGAGTTTGTTCAAATCAACTACAATTATACATGTATAATGTACTTCTCTTTCCCTGTCTTTTTGTCATATCTTTCCTTTTTTTCATCTTGGACACGTTCTTCCTCTACCTTTTTGCACATAACCTCCCCTCCCAGCCTCTCCATGTGGTGTGTCCAGAGCAGTACACCCAGCCCCCACCAGCCCAGTCCCACCGCTCAGACTTGATGCTGGAGCTGCAGCCCCCTCCCATGCCCTATCGCCGCTGCTCTGTGCTGGGCCTGCCCTTCAGACGCCGCTGGGAACGCATCCAGCTGCTGCCAGAGGTAGGGCCTGTTGCAACACACTTGTCTGGCGTTTCTATACTCCTAAGTCTCGTTCATCACTCTGCTGTTTTGAAGAAGCCTGGAAATCAGGGCTAGCAATATATAAACCCCTTCTGGCTAAAAGTAGTGTGCACTATATGGAACATTAGGGTTTTGCTTAGGTTTTTCCTGACAGTCTCTAAACCCCTACCTCTCGTCCCTCTGTAGCTGGCCAAATCCCTAGTGCCCTCTGAGATCAAACCTGGCATCTCTGTAGCAACTGTGTCCGCAGTTCTGCAGTCCAAGGATAACAAGCATACGCTGCAGGTCAGTGTAGGTTTTGTGTGTGTGCGTAATTATGTGTTGAATAAGTAAATTGCCCAGAAAGGAAAATTCATTAGTATCAGTAGCAAAGCTGTGATGTATACACCACTAACTATCTTGTCTGCGTGCTACCAGCCGGTCCCCAAGCCCCCTCCGCTGCCCCCCAGCAAGAAGAGGAAGCGCGTAGTAGAGGAGCCCCCAGAAGTGCTGGCCCCCAAACCCCTGCTCAGTGGAGCTGTACCCCTGGAAGCCTTCTTAGCCATGCTACACAAGGTGAGAACAGGGGAGAACGACTGCCCCCTCTTATTGAAACCATGGAGGTTAAAGGCCGACCGCAGTACTGCAGTCATTGGTTGCAGAAAACAGGGCCCCCCATTATAGTGAATAGAAAAATGGCAATTTTCATGTAAATAAAGACATTTCAAAGACAATCACGGTACAAATAGTTGCTTCTAATACACCAGATGTATGTCCTTGAACTGATTATTTTAGAATCGAACACAGAAGTTATAAGGATAATTTAGTTGCTAATGGCAGCCTGCAGTACACTGGTCGGACTTCAACTTGAGTTGCTCAATGAGAGGGGGCAGCACTGCGCTAGCCTGCAACATCACTTCCTGGAATAGCTCAAACTGCGCATGTTATTTCTGCCATGAGATGCCATCTTAACCGATTAATTTGGCTTCGATGCGCAATTGAGTCTTCACATAAGAATAAATGTCACGTGATCAATGGCTGTGTCCATTTATTTATATATCTCATTGGGTGAGAGGGACACCTTCAAAGCGTTGAACACTGGTTACATATGTGTATGCCTTTCCCCCTATTCCTTTGGCATCAGCATATCTGAAGAGACAGGGTTCATGTAAACAGTATGGTGATAGTTCTCCCTCCAAGCTACCAATTGGCTCAGGAGAGCTTCTGCCTTACACTTCGGTTTCTTCATATATGCACCCATTTAGGCTCAGCGGCCTTTTTCCTTTCTCTTCCTTCCCAGCACGGTATCACGGAGGTCAAGGTAGAAGAGACAGCAGACGGCCACATTCTGCACCTGCAGGCCGAGGACACCCTGATCCAGCTGGAGGACGACGGGACACACATTGTGTGTGACGACAACGAGCCACTCCGCACCGCTCTCAGGGACCTGGTGCTGCGCTTCCTCATGAAATTCTGACCTTTACCCCCTGACTTCAACGGCACCGATTTTCCTCAATGCGCACGTTTGAGTGTTACATTGCAGTTGGCAACTGCAGACGGACTGTTCTACAAATTTGGCATTCTAAATGGCTACTTATTATAATTGGTAGATCAGTCCGTCTAGTCACCAACTGCTATGTAGTCAATCTCAAACATGCACTTTCTCTACTCCAATAGCTGGAAGTGGCTTTCTCGGCTTGTCTCCTCTGTTCAGCTGGTGATGTCATTGTTGTTTGTCTTGTATGTAAGCAGGTACCGTAGTACTTTTATAAAATAATCTTGTAATAAACTACATTAAGGAAAAAGTTAGTAACTTTTATTGATTCAG
The DNA here is from genome assembly GCF_965601325.2 of Salmo salar. Classification (NCBI taxonomy): domain Eukaryota; kingdom Metazoa; phylum Chordata; class Actinopteri; order Salmoniformes; family Salmonidae; genus Salmo; species Salmo salar. The sequence continues at coordinate 55,812,386 of NC_138305.1, read as the reverse complement.
GAGAATCATCCCACACACAAAATGTCCAGGACCAATATTCAAATCCCTTCTGAAGGGTCCTGTATTCACTAGAAAATACACTGTTCATTTGAGTCTTTTCAGGGTAAAGTAACAAACAGTGAGAAGTCCATTGTTTATTGTCCTCTCTCCACCAAGGAGGAAGTGAAAATTCCTCTGGATTCCACAGGCGGGTGTGACAGTGCTTTACAGACGCTATTTGGGAGAATTCCTTATTTGATAATTGCAGTTCCTCAATACTGTCACTTGGAGGTCATGAAAACCAGATTGATCATGCTTAAAGAGTACAATACTAGAACAGGCTCCATTTAGTCAAAGTACCTCACTGCCAAATACTTTAAGACAGGACAGCTCAACCCTCCATTATGCATGGTTAGATTTCACAATTTACTAAATAATTGTTATTGCTTAAACTCCCATGACATGACCAAGTCCACATTTATTCAGTGAAGGGATCTGTAGTCAGGTTTTGGCTCGGGACTGGAGCAAGGCCAATTGGAACAGAAGAGTTTGTTAATTTTAGTTGTCAGGATTTTGATATTCCCCTAACAGGACTGAGCTGATAAACCTCAGTGTGGAAACAAACTATAGAACCAGCTTTTAGGTTACAAATACAGTTGAAGTTTACATACACCTTAGCCAAATACATTTAAACTCAGTTTTTCACGATTCCTGACATTTTATCCTGGTACAAATTCCCTGTCTTAGATCAGTTAGGATCACCACTTTATTTTCTTTCATCACATTCCCAGTGGGTCAGAAGTTTACATAAACAATTTAAAGGCAATGCTACCAAATAAGTGTAACTTGGGTCAAACATTTCAGGTAGCCTTCCACAAGCTTCCCACAGTAAGTTGGGTGAGTTTTGGCCCATTCCTCCTGACAGAGCTGGTGTAACTGAGTCAGGTTTGTAGCCCTCCTTACTCGCACATGCTTTTTCTGTTTTGCCCACAAATTCTCTATAGGATTGAGGTCAGGGCTTTGTGATGGCTACTCCAATACCTTGACTTTGTTGTCTTTAAGACCCATTTACGTCCAAGCTTTAACTTCCTGACTGATGTCTTGAGATGTTGCTTCACATTCCTCCCTCATGATGCCATCTATTTTGTGAAGTGCACCAGTCCCTCCTGCAGCAAAGCACCCCCACAACATTATGCTGCCACCCCCGTGCTTCACGGTTGGGATGGTGTTCTTCGGCTTGCAAGCCTCCCCCTTTTTCCTCCAAACATAATGATGGTCATTATGGCCAAACAGTTCTATTTTTGTTTCAACAGACCAGAGGACATTTCTCCAAAAAGTACGATCTATGTCCCCATGTGTAGTTGCAAACCGTAGTCTGGCTTTTTTATGGCGGTTTTGGAGCAGTGGCTTCTTCCTTGCTGAGCAGCCTTTCAGGTTATGTCGATATAGGACTCGTTTTACTGTGGATATAGATACTTTTGTACCTGTTTCCTCCAGCATCTTCACAATGTCCTTTGCTGTTGTTTTGGGATTGATTTGCACTTTTTGCACCAAAGTACGTTAATCTCAAGGAGACAGAACCCGTCTCCTCCCTGAGCAGTATGACGGCTGTGTGGTCCCATGGTGTTTATACTTGCGTACTATTGTTTGTACAGATGAACGTGGTACCTTCAGGTGTTGGAAATTGCTCCCAAGGATGAACCAGACTTCTGGAGGTCTACAATCTTTTTTCTGAGGTCTTGGCTGATTTCTTTTGATTTTCCCATGTGCAAGCAAAGAGGCACTGAGTTTGAAGGCAGGTCTTGAAATACATCCCCAAGTACACCTCCAATTGACTCAAATTGTCAATTAGCCTATCAGAAGCTTCTAAAGCCATGACATAATTTTCTGGAATATCCCAAGCTGTTTAAAAGTCAACTTCTGACCCACTGGAATTGTGATACAGTGAAATAATCTGTAAACAAATTGTTGGAGAAATGACTTGTGTCATGCACAAAGTAGATGTCCTAACCGACTTGCCAAAACTATAGTTTGTTGACAAGAAATTTGTGGAGTGGTTGAAAAATTTGTTTTAATGACTCCCAACCTAAGTATGTAAACTTCCGACTTCAACTGTATATTGAGAGAGCAGTTGGAGGGATAGGCTATATAGTCTCAAGTATTTCCCTTAGGCTAGATCCTGTTACAGGCAGGGCACAGAGATCCCTAAAGCAACAACCAGTGCCTCTGGCATCAAAATGATAAGCAATTGTTACAAGAGCAGTAGCCTGGTGTAAACCAAATACAAAATACTTTACCCATAGCCTGAAAGGCATCCGAGAGTGCAACATAATCCAAATCAGGAATTTCCAAGACACTGACCATTTGTGTTGTAAAATATTTAATTGATCAAATACATATCCTTTAAATGTAAAATATATTAAATATACAGTGTACTACATGAGCATTACATAATACATGTATGTAAGCAGCAGGTGGAAATGTTGATGTATTGATTATCAGGAAGTAGGGCCCTGTTCAAATACTTCAAAAAGTGTAACCTCCCTTACTTCCTTGACATGACTACTGAGTTGACAAATTAGACAAGACAAAAGCAAGCTACCCATCACATTACTTTCCCCTTATCTAATTAAAATGGATACCGGTAAGTGAACATCTTGAGGAAGAAAGAAAAGAGGAAGTGGATCATTGCATTTGAGCGGACCTACAAATGCTTCAGTGAAAATAAGCGTGAAATACTATATTTGAAAACTAAACATATACAGTGCCTTCAGAAAGTATTCATACCTCGACTTATTCCAAATGTTGTTACAGCCCGAATTCAAAATGAATTAGTTTTCCCCCCTTAACCATCTACACACAATACCACATAATGACAGTGAAAACGTTTAGAAATTGTAGCAAATGCATTGAATATGAAATACAGAAATCTCATTTACACATGTATTCACACCCCTGAGTCAATACCTCTTAGTATCATTTTTGCACACCTGGATTGTACAATAATCTTTTTTAAATTCTTCCAGCTCTGTCAAGTTGGTTGTTGATCATTACTTGACAGCCATTTTCAAGTCTTGCCATAGATTTTCAAGCCAATTTAAGTCAAAACTGTAAATAGGCCACACAGGAACATTCAATGTGGTCTTGGTAAGCAAATCCAGTGTATATTTGGCCTCGTGTTTTAGGTTACTGTCCTGCTGAAAGGTGAATTTGCCTCCCAGTGTCTGTTGGAAAGCAGACTAAACCAGCTTTTACTCTCAAATTTTGCATGTGCCTAGCTCTACTCTGTTTATTTTTCACCTTTAAAAGTCCCTAGTCCTTGAGGATGACAAGCATACCCATAACATGATGCAGAGACCACCATGCTTGAAAATATGAAGAGTGGTACTCAGTGATTTGTTGTGCTTGCCCGAAACATAACATTTTGTATTCAGGATATTTCTTGGCCACAGTTTTACTTTAGTGCCTTTTGCAAACAGGATGCATGTTTTGGAATATTTGTATTCTGTACAGGCTTCCTTTTCGCCATGGCATTTAGGTTAGTATTGTGGAGTAACGACAATGTTGTTGATCCATCCTCAGTAGCTGAATTAGGAAGGACCCTGTATCTTTGTAGTGACTGGGAGTATTGACATACCATCCAAAGTGTAATTAATAACATCACCATACTCAAAGGAATATTCAATGTCTCCATTGTCATTTTTTTACCCATCTACCAATAGGTACCCTTCTTTGCAAGGCATTGGAAACCCCCCCTGGCCACTGTGGTTGAATCTGTGTTTGAAATTCATTGTTTGACTGAGGGACCTTACAGATAATTGTGTGTTAGAAGTACAGAGATGAGGTAGTCATTCAACGATCATGTTAAACACTTATTACACACAGTGAGTCAATGCAACTGAATGTATTTAGGCTTACCATAACAAAGGGGTTGAATACTTATTGACTCAAGACATTTCAGCTTTTCATTTTTAATTATTTTGTAAAACTGTCTAAAAACATAATTCCACTTTGACATTATGGGGTATTGTGTGTAATCCAGTGACACAAAATCTCAATTTAATCCATTTTAAATTCAGGCTGTAACAACAAAATGTAGAAAAAGTCAAGGAGTGTGGATACTTTTCAGAAGGCACAGTACAGGCAGTGGGTTTTGGAGATATCATATGGGTGATGGTTTGACATCTCATATCCTAGTCACCTGAGGGCAGTTTGGTCTTCAGTTCTATAGTATCACACACACCTTCTTATAGGGCTTGTGGAAGGGACACTGGGGCTCAGCCACCACTTCAAATGCCCAATCCCAAATTAACCCTTAGCCCCTATCCGCCTAGGCTCTTGTGTAGATCTGAAATTACTGGACATGTAGCTTAGCGTTTAAGAGCATTGGGCCAGTAACCGAAAGGTCGCTTGTTTGAATCCCCGATTCAACTAGGTGAAAAATCTGTCGATGTGCCCTTGAGCAAGGTACTTCACCCTAATTGCTCCTGTAAGTCGCTGTGGATAAGAGTGTCTGCTAAATGACTATACATTCTAGTAGCTCCACCTTGCCAGTGTCTTTGGAGAACTTTCACTATGTGGCTTACAAGGTGGACCATCCCCTATATGGCTTACAAGTATATCTAACCAATTCTCTCAGATCTACACAAGTGCAGGGTTAACGGGCCTAAAAGTCAACCAGAGACTGGGCAATACAGTCAACCTCTAGCTTTCTCTGGACTGGACACCGACCGACGGGTTTGTCTACTTGGATTCCTTTTCGGCGTCCAGCAGTGCAGAGCGGATCCCCAGCTTCTGGAGCTCCTCTACCAGGTCTCCGTTCTGGTGCATCTGTAGGAAGATGTCACAGCCGCCCACAAACTCGCCATTTAAGAAAATCTGCGGGATTGTGGGCCAGTTGGAGAAGTCCTTCACTCCTGTAAGAGAGACAGAGTTCACGTGTAACTATTACCAATATCCATCCAACACTTCCATTATGTTTAAAGTAGAGGTCGACCGATTTCAAGTTTTCATAACAAATGGGTATTTTTGGACGTTACATTGCATTCCACGAGGAGACTGCGTGGCAGGCTGACCACCTCTTACGCAAGTGCCGCAAGGAGCCAAGGTAAGTTGCTAGCTAGCATTACACTTATCTTATTTAAAACAATCAATCTTCACATAATCACTAGTTAACTACACATGGTTGATGATATTACTAGTTTAACTAGCTTGTCCTGCGTTGCAAATAATCAATGCGGTGCCTGTTAATTTATCGAATCACAGCCTACTTTGCCAAACGGGTGATGATTTAACACGCGCATTCGCAAAAAAAGCACCGTCGTTGCACCAATGTACCTAACCATAAACATCAATGCCTTTCTTAAAATCAATACACAAGTATATTCTTTTAAACCTGCATATTTAGTTAAAAGGAATTCATGTTAGCAGGCAATATTAACTATGAAAATTGAGTTACTTCTCTTGCGTTCTGTGCAAGCAGAGTCAGGGTATATGCAGCAGTTTGGGCCGCCTGGCTCGTTGCGAACTGTGATAAGACCATTTCTTCCTAACAAAGGCTAATTAATTTGCCAGAATTCTTTACATAACATTGAAGGTTGTGCAATGTAACAGCAATATTTAGACTTATGGATGCCACCCGTTCGATAAAATACGGAACGGTTCTGTATTTCACTGAAAGAATAAATGTTTTGTTTTCGGAATGATAGTTTCCGGATTTTACCTTATTAATGACCTAAGGCTCATATTTATGTATTTATTATTATTAAGTTTATGATTAAATATTTGATAGAGCAGTCTGACTGAGTGGTGGTAGGCAGCAGCAGGCTCGTAAGCATTCATTCAAACAGCACTTACCTGCGCTTGCCAGCAGCTCTTCGCAATGCTTGAAGCACAGCGCTGTTTATTACTTCAACTCCCGAGATTAGGCTGGCAATACTATAGTGCCTATAAGAACATCCAATAGTCAAAGGTATATGAAATACAAATGGTAGAGAGAGAAATAGTCCTATAATAACTACAACCTGAAACTTCTTAACTGGGAATATGGAAGACTCATGTTAAAAGGAACCACCAGCTTTCATTTGTTCTCATGTTCTGAGCAAGGAACTAAAAATGTTAGCTTTTTTACATGGCACATATTGCACTTCTACTTTCTTCTCCAACACTGTGTTTTTACAATATTTAAACCAAATTGAACATGTTTCATTATTTATTTGAGACTAAATCGATTTTTATTTATGTATTATATTAAGTTACAACAATACTGAATGAACACTTATTGTAATTGTCATTATTACAAATACACATATATACATACATACATACATATATATATATATATATATATATATATATATATATATATAAAAAATTGGCAGATTAATCGGTTTCGGCTTTTTTTTGGGTCCTCCAATAATCGGTATCGGCTCTGAAAAATCATAATCTATCGACCTCTAGTTTAAATTTTCATATGTCACGTGCAGAAGTACACTGAAATCCCTTTCTTTCTAAACCCAACAATGCCGTAATCAATAATACTAAAAATAACAGACAAAAAGGTAGAACTAGAACACACAAGAAATAAAAATATGAACACAAGAACCAAGTAAGCTATATACAGGGTCAGTTCTAATACAATATTTACAATGTGCAGGGATACTGGAGCAATAGAGGTAGATATTTATAGGGGCATCAGGATATATGATAAACAGAGTAGCAGCCACATATATGATGATTGTATGTATGTGAGTGTGTGTGTGTGTAGAGTCAGTATAAATGTGTGTGCATGTTGTGTTTGAGCAAATGGAGTGTGTGTCGTTGTGTCAGTGTGCGCGAGTGTGTAGAGTTCTGTGCGTATGCATAGAGAGTGCAAAAAAGTGTCAACTGAGATAGTCTGTGCAGCCATTTTGATAGCTATTTAGCAGTCTTGTGACTTGGGGATAGAAGCTGTTCAGGAGCCAGTTGGTGTCAGACTTGATGCACCGGTACCTCTTGCTGTGCAGAAGCAGAGAATTGTCTATTGGGTGGCTGGAGTCTAACGATTTCCCGGGCCTTCCTTTCACACCGCCTGATTTAGAGGTCCTGGACGGCAGGGAGCTTGGCCCCAGTGATGTACTGGGCTGTCCACACCACCCTTTGTAGGGCCATGCGATCGAGGGCGGTGCTGTTGCCATGCGAAGCTGTGATGCAGCCAGTCAAGATGCTCTCAATGGTGCAGCTGCAGAACTTGGAAGATTTGAGGGCCCATGCCAAACCTTTCATGCCTTATTCACGACTGTGCACGTGTGTGGACTCCTTGGTCTTACTGACGTTGAGGGAGAGGTTGTGGTTGATGTGTGCCATAATCAGCCTTTTAAAGTAAAAGTATGATTACAGATGTCTGTGCTACAGGGTGGTAGTCATTGTGGCATGAAGCCTTAGTGTTCTTGGGAACAGGAATGATTGTGGTCTGCTTAAGATGTGGGGATTACAGAGATAAGGAGAGGTTGAAAATGACCGTAAATATGCCTGCCAGCTATTCTGCACATGCTCTGAGAACGCACCCTGGAATACCGTCCGGCCCCACAGTCTTGAGTGTTGACATGATTTAAGACCTTAGTCACGACGGCCTCAGAGTGAGATCAGCCTCTAGGTTGGTGGTGGCCTTCACGCACATCACAGTGTTATTGTCGAAGCATGAATAAAATGCATTCAGTTCGACTGGTAGAGGTATCGCTGGGCAGATCACAGCTGGGTCTTTCTTTGTAATCCGTAATAGACTGTACACCTGCCACATGCATCAGGGCCTTTATTCCTAGATTGTCCTTTTACTTGTTTGATGAGTCTGCGGAGGTCGTAGTGGGACGTCTTGTATTTGTTCCAGTCCTCAGCCGTAGCCTCAGAGTTGTTGTCTGCGATAGTCCTCCGTGTGGTAGCCCTGTCCTTTATTTTAGCGTCAACCTGTGTTAATCCAGGGCTTTTGATTGGGGAAGCAGCGAACCTTTCTTTTCTAATGAAAACAGTATTGTCCGGTTGAAATATTATTGAACATTTATGATAAAAAGATCCTAAGGTTTGATTATAAACATCGTTTGACATGTTTCTACGAACTTTGATGGAACTTTTTTGACTTTTCGTCTGAATGTTGTGAGAGCGCTTTGTGCCTTTGGATTACTGAACTAAAACGCACGAACAAAACGGAGGTATTTGGACATAGTGGGAATTTATTGAACATTTATTGTGTAGCATGGAGTCCTGGGAGAGCCAACAGATGAAGATCAAAGGTAAGTGATTAATTTAAATCGCTATTTCTGACTTTTGCGAGTCTTCTCCTTGGCTGGAAAATGTCTGTATGTTTTTTTTGTGGCTAGGCGCTGGCCTAACATAGTCGCATGGTGTGCTTTCGCCGTAAAGCCTTTTTGAAATCGGACACTGTGGTTGGATTAACAAGAAGTGTCTTTAAAATGGTGTATAATACTTGTATGCTTGAGGAATGTTAATTTTGAGATTTCTGTTGTTTGAATGTGGCGCCCTAGAATTTCACTGGCTGTTGTCGAGGTGGGACAATCCCAGAGAGGTTAACCTCGAAGGGACTCCTCCTCTCTTGCCTCTAACGCCGGCGTTTCCTCTTGGATACCCCGAAAATTAGGTCGGACTTACAGAGCGAGTAGTCGTGCTGCACTTCGCTCCGCAGGTAATATTAAATTTCATTACATTACAACAGTTTGATTTGTTTGATCTGAGCAATTTTTTAGCTAGCTACATAGCTGTCTTTGTATCAAGATAATTGTGTAGTTTAGAGTAATTATCGAGGTTAGCTAGCCAGCTATTTTCGTCCGCCGCCGTTCACCTAACATAGTCAACACTGCTAGCTAGCCAACTTCTACCGACTCGCAGCACTGTAGAAACTAATACATTACAACGGAACGATTTGATTAGTGTAGTGTTAGCGAGCTACATAGTTGTCTTTGCATCTAAGATAACTGTGTAGTTTAGAGTAATTATCGAGGTTAGCTAGCCAGCTATTTTCGTCCCGCGCGCCGCCCCAGCGCCCCCGCACTCCCCCCTGCTGCTGCCCTCCCGACAGCAGCCTGAGCCAACCGCGTGAGTGTAGGGCGCCGGCGCAGGGGGGGCGAGGGCAGCCAGCTTCGTCCCCCGCGACGCCACCAACCGCCAACATACCGACGGCGCTTGAGCGAAACCGGAACGTCTTGATTAGTGTTATGTTAGCTAGCTACTTAGTTGCCTTTGTATCATGATAAGGTGTAGTACTGAAACTATCGAGGTTACCTAGCCAGCTACACTTTCAAACAAAGTCAACAACGCAGCCACTGCTAGCTAGCCCATTTCACCAGCCAGCAGTACTGTATCATTTTAGTCAATAAGATTTTTGCAACGTAAGCTTAACTTTCTGAACATTCAAGACGTGTAGTCCACTTGTCATTCCAATCTCCTTTGCATTAGCGTAGCCTCTTCTGTAGCCTGTCAACTATGTGTCTGTCTATCCCTGTTCTCTCCCCTCTGCACAGGCCATACAAACGCTTCACACCGCGTGGCCGCTGCCACTAACCTGGTGGTCCCAGCGCGCACGACCCACGTGGAGTTCCAGGTCTCCGGCAGCCTCTGGAACTGCCAGTCTGCGGCCAACAAGGCAGAGTTCATCTCAGCCTATGCTACCCTCCAGTCCCTCGACTTCTTGGCGCTGACGGAAACATGGATTACCACAGATAACACTGCTACTCCTACTGCTCTCTCCTCGTCTGCCCACGTGTTCTCGCATACCCCGAGAGCATCTGGCCAGCGGGGTGGTGGCACTGGAATCCTCATCTCTCCCAAGTGGACATTCTCTCTTTCTCCCCTGACCCATCTGTCTATCGCCTCCTTTGAATTCCATGCTGTCACAGTTACCAGCCCTTTCAAGCTTAACATCCTTATAATTTATCGCCCTCCAGGTTCCCTTGGAGAGTTCATCAATGAGCTTGACGCCTTGATAAGCTCCTTTCCTGAGGATGGCTCACCTCTCACAGTTCTGGGTGTCTTTAACCTCCCCACGTCTACCTTTGACTCATTCCTCTCTGCCTCCTTCTTTCCACTCCTCTCCTCTTTTGACCTCACCCTCTCACCTTCCCCCCTACTCACAAGGCAGGCAATACGCTTGACCTCATCTTTACTAGATGCTGTTCTTCCACTAATCTCATTGCAACTCCCCTCCAAGTCTCCGACCACTACCTTGTATCCTTTTCCCTCTCGCTCTCATCCAACACTTCTCACTCTGCCCCTACTCGGATGGTATTGCGCCGTCGCAACCTTCGCTCTCTCTCTCCCGCTACTCTCTCCTCTTCCATCCTATCATCTCTTCCCTCTGATCAAACCTTCTCCAACCTATCTCCTGATTCTGCCTCCTCAACCCTCCTCTGCTCCCTTTCTGCATCCTTTGACTCTCTATGTCCCCTATCCTCCAGGCCGGCTCGGTCCTCCCCTCCTGCTCCGTGGCTCGACGACTCATTGCGAGCTCACAGAACAGGGCTCCGGGCAGCCGAGCGGAAATGGAGGAAAACTCGCCTCCCTGCAGACCTGGCATCCTTTCACTCCCTCCTCTCTACATTTTCCTCTTCTGTCTCTGCTGCTAAAGCCACTTTCTACCACTCTAAATTCCAAGCATCTGCCTCTAACCCTAGGAAGCTCTTCGCCACCTTCTCCTCCTCCCTCCTGAATCCTCCTCCCCCCCTCCCTCTCTGCGGATGACATCGTCAACCATTTTGAAAAGAAGGTCGACGACATCCGATCCTCGTTTGCTAAGTCAAACGACACCGCTGGTCCTGCTCACACTGCCCTACCCTGTGCTTTGACCTCTTTCTCCCCTTTCTCTCCAGATGAAATCTTGCGTCTTGTGACGGCCGGCCACCCAACAACCTGCCCGCTTGACCCTATCCCCTCCTCTCTTCTCCAGACCATTTCCGGAGACCTTCTCCCTTACCTCACCTCGCTCATCAACTCATCCTTGACCGCTGGCTACGTCCCTTCCGTCTTCAAGAGAGCGAGAGTTGCACCCCTTCTGAAAAAACCTACACTCGATCCCTCCGATGTCAACTACAGACCAGTATCCCTTCTTTCTTTTCTCTTCAAAACTCTTGAACGTGCCGTCCTTGGCCAGCTCTCCTGCTATCTCTCTCAGAATGACCTTCATCCAAATCAGTCAGGTTTCAAGACTGGTCATTCAACTGAGACTGCTCTTCTCTGTGTCACGGAGGCTCTCCGCACTGCTAAAGCTAACTCTCTCTCTCCTCTGCTCTCATCCTTCTAGACCTATCTGCTGCCTTTGATACTGTGAACCATCAGATCCTCCTCTCCACCCTCTCCGAGTTGGGCATCTCCGGCGCGGCTCACGCTTGGATTGCGTCCTACCTGACAGGTCGCTCCTACCAGGTGGCGTGGCGAGAATCTGTCTCCGCACCACGTGCTCTCACCACTGGTGTCCCCCAGGGCTCTGTTCTAGGCCCTCTCCTATTCTCGCTATACACCAAGTCACTTGGCTCTGTCATATCCTCACATGGCCTCTCCTATCATTGCTATGCAGACGACACACAATTAATCTTCTCCTTTCCCCCTTCTGATAACCAGGTGGCGAATCGCATCTCTGCATGTCTGGCAGACATATCAGTGTGGATGACGGATCACCACCTCAAGCTGAACCTCGGCAAGACGGAGCTGCTCTTCCTCCCGGGGAAGGACTGCCCGTTCCATGATCTCGCCATCACGGTTGACAACTCCATTGTGTCCTCCTCCCAGAGTGCTAAGAACCTTGGCGTGACCCTGGAGAACACCCTGTCGTTCTCCACTAACATCAAGGCGGTGACCCGATCCTGTAGGTTCATGCTCTACAAAATTCGCAGAGCACGACCCTGCCTCACACAGGAAGCGGCGCAGGTCCTAATCCAGGCACTTGTCATCTCCCGTCTGGATTACTGCAACTCGCTGTTGGCTGGGCTCCCTGCCTGTGCCATTAAACCCCTACAACTCATCCAGAACGCCGCAGCCCGTCTGGTGTTCAAGTTCTCTCACGTCACCCCGCTCCTCCGCTCTCTCCACTGGCTTCCAGTTGAAGCTCGCATCCGCTACAAGACCATGGTGCTTGCCTACGGAGCTGTGAGGGGAACGGCACCTCCGTACCTTCAGGCTCTGATCAGGCCCTACACCCAAACAAGGGCACTGCGTTCATCCACCTCTGGCCTGCTGGCCCCCCTACCTCTGAGGAAGTACAGTTCCCGCTCAGCCCAGTCAAAACTGTTCGCTGCTCTGGCACCCCTATGGTGGAACAAGCTCCCTCACGACGCCAGGACAGCGGAGTCAATCACCACCTTCCGGAGACACCTGAAACACCACCTCTTTAAGGAATACCTAGGATAGGATAAAGTAATCCTTCTACCCCCCCCCCCCCCCCCAAAAAAAAGATATAGATGTACTATTGTAAAGTGGTTGTTCCACTGGATATCATAAGGTGAATGCACCAATTTGTAAGTCGCTCTGGATAAGAGCGTCTGCTAAATGACTTAAATGTAAATGAAGTAAGAATTGAGTTAAGTAACAGCCGATCTGATGTTCAAAAGTTATTGTCGGTTATAAGAAATGATAGCGGATACATTGCGTGAAAATAAAGTATCAATAAATGGCAAAATAATCACTAATTAGCAAAGTTGGGTCGGAGCTCGCAAAACGGCTGCTCTACAGTATGGCACCATCTTAACACGGAACCCAAACCGGCTGCGAGCGTGCGCCATCATACATTAATTTATTTTGTCCTCCTACACCAAACGCGATCACAACATGCAGGTTAAAATATCAAAACAAACTCTGAACCAATTACATTAAATTTGGGAACAGGTCGAAAAGCATTAAACATTTATGGCAATTTAGCTAGTTAGCTTGCACTTGCTAGATAAATTTGTCCTATTTAGCTAGCTTACTGTTGCTAGCTAATTTGTCCTGGGATATAAACATTGAGTTATTTTACCTGAAATGCACAAGGTCCTCCACTCCGACAATTAATCCACACATAAACACGGTCAACCGAATCGTTTCTAGTCATCTCTCCTCCTTCCAGGCTTTTCATCTTTGAACTTATATGGTGATTGGCATCTAAACTTTCATAGTATTACTACACCGACCAGCAACACAGTTCATCTTTCAATCACCCACTTGGGTATAACCAATGAGGAGATGGCACGTGGGTACCTGCTTCTATAAACCAATGAGGAGATGGGAGAGGCAGGACTTGCAGCGTGATTTGCGTCAGAAATAGAAAGGACTTCTATTTTAGCACTTGGTAATGCAATAATTTAATAACATAGATTTCTAAATTTATTTTGTAACGCTCGCGTGGTCAGCCTATTAGTATTATGTCCCAATTTCAGCAGTGTGCTGGTGTTGCAAGATGAATCTACCACAACTGACACAATTCTGACACACTTATGTTGGAAGTAGGCATTTCCCTATGTTCAGGCTGCTACACAATGTCTCTCCTAGACCCATTGAATAGCAACAGCCATGGTAAAAATGAAGGATACTACCTAGTCACAGAAATTGCGAATACAAGCCAAATAAATGTCATTGCATAAGTCGTCTTAACGTTGACATGAACCACGCCCTCTTTGACCTGCTGCAGAACACAGATAAAACTTTGAACCTAATATAGCATTTTAAAAGGCGCACAACTACTTTTGGACAGGGTAATGTACCATACATACAGCCAGCCACATATAGAGATTAGTAATTTTACTGAAACAATTTCTATTAAAAAATTCAAATATATCAAGGCTTGAAAAAAAAAAAGTAGGCTAGTACTGTAGGATAGGAAGTAAAAAGTGACAGTAGCTATAGCTTACGTTATAGCTGTAACGGTAGCTAGCTGTACTGACCTTGTCTGAGATCCTGGTCATCCAACACGTTATATGCAGCATATTCATTCACACCATGCATCCTCAAGATCTGAACCACGGCATTACTGAAGCCACACATCGGCTGGGCAGGCGTCCCTTTCATAAACACCACCACCTTGTCTTTTTTCACCATATCGCCAAGATCTGTCTGTAAGGGCGCCGAACACATGAACCGGGCCGAAGACTTCAATGTTGGCAACGACACATTTTGTCCATCAACTTTCCTCGGTAGATAGACCGACGAACTCAACCGAAAACAGCGAACAGTTAACCGAATTAGGTTGTTCATGGTTTTCGTTAGACTTTAGAAAAATATTGTGTTAAATTACAGACAGCAACACAGTTGAGCCAAAGACAGTACAAACTCTATGGTAGTTCAGTTCAGACGCAAACATCCACCTCGATATGCCAAGATGGAAGCAACTACATCTGAACGTTGATTGGACAGCATAAATTCCGGCACGTTTGCCATTGGTTCACGTAAACGGCAATAACAATCGTTACACAGCGTGGGTGAAGAAATAACTTACGAAAACATTTTATTTAATAATACTTATAGTCCTAGATAATATATATATATTTAAAACAGAATCGTCTGACAAACGTTTTAACATAATTGGTGAAAATAAGCTTCCGGTTATACGACGTCATTAGTGGCTTCCGCTTCCGGTAAGAACAGAAACGTTTAAACGAAGATTGTAGAAAGAAACCATGCACACATTCCACACAGGTTTGTAAAATTGTATGAGTTGCGCTATTCTAACTGTATTTCTATGAAAACGGTGCTTTATATATTTTCACAACACAAGTTGATGGAACTTTTTGGGGTTTGTTTGTGAGTGAGTAGGTAGCTAGTTAGTTAACTATAGGTAAGTATTGGGGCGCCGATTCTGTTACATAAAATGTCTTAATCGGAAGTAAACGGAACGGGGAGGGACCTACCTACCTGAATATTAGTTTGGACTAATCCTTACACCCCAGGGCCTGTGGCTGTGTCTTGCTGGTCGTGTAACATGCTAAAGATGCACAGCCATTTGCAACCTTGTGATATACTCTTGCAAGGACAATTGCTTGTGGTGAAACAGGGTTGCATAAAGTAAAATAAGGAAGCTAAGGCGTGACTTCTGGAGATTCAGGAGTTTCACGTGCGATGTTCCTTGGACAGATTCTCCACGGAGAACCCTGCTTTCCACGGCGGTGACGGAACCACATGTACCCTCACCTTTCTTGAAGCAGGAAGAAAAAGCCATGTGCGGTAACCAGACATTGTTTGCAAGGAGAAGATTTTCCTGTCATGCACTGTCGAGTTGCCACATTCTATCACTAGTATCTGTACATTTGGGATCCAATCTTTGGCCCTCACCAACTGTTTGTTGGCTGACCCAGCATTGGAATTCAATGACCTTCTTTGTCATACTTTTTATAAACCCTGTGTGTGTGTAGATCATGGTGGGTGTCAGAGCGATCTCTCTCTCCTGTCCTCCTTTAGGGATCCCTCACAGTGAAGCATGAGGATCAGAGTACAGCTGGACTGTAGAAGTCTCTTTCTCCTACCCAGTCAACAGAAAACACGTTCACACACATCTATGGAAAAGTTTTCCCATACTTCTGTAATCTGGATGAAGACCTAAACCACCCTCTGAAGCTGCTACCAGAGTATGTCTCTGTAGGTGTGTAACCTTTTCTTTTTTGATAGTTACCTCCAGAATTGACTTCAGTTTACTTTTTTGTGTACATTTTCTGAGGGCATCTGAAATCGTCAAGTGTCTAATTTTCTATGCAAATACACATTTTATATGCACATACTGTAGTGTTATGTTCCTCAGCTGTTAATTCAGATCAGAACTGTTTCAGGTAAGATAAACTTTTGCTAATTTTCCTTCAGCCTTTTGCATTGTTTCTGAATAACATACGTTTGAGATTTTCAACAAACAAGAGGCAGGGTCTATATATCTGCATATAAACTCCACCATTTGTTTCTCTGTATAGATATAGTCTACACTTTCAGTCATTCAAACTTATGTGGACACGTGCTCGTCAAACAGCTTATTCCAAAATCATGGAGTTGGTCCCCTCATTGCTGATTTAACAGCCTCCACTCTCCTGGGAAGGCTTTCCACTAGATGTTGAAACATTGCTGTGGGGACCTGCTTCCATTCAGCCACGAGCATTCGTGAGGTCAGGCTCTGGTGTTGGGCGATTAGTCCTGGCTGTGTGCTCAGGTTTTTATATATGTCTTTATATATAAATCTACCTGACAGCAACGGGTGTGGCTGAAATAGCCGAATCCACAAATTTGAAGGGGTGTCCACATACTTTTGTGTGTGTGTGTGTATAGATTGATATTGTATATGACAGCATTACCAGGTTCAGGTTAATTGCGATTACGCCATAGGCGGGGTTATAACGTCGAGGAGTTCTAGTGTGTTCAGGTTAGATTCTCTGTTTGACACATCACAACTTATTTTTTTATTGATGTGGAACTAAATAACAAGTTATTTCACTACTTTGTTAGACATTGTTAGTCCTGTTCAGCCTGAAAAAATATAATGGCAATGTAAAATGTGGATATTCTTCACGTTAGGGTCTGACATTGCCAAGCTTCCTGATGGCAAGGCAGACGAATGCAAGTCTCTTTGAAACCGAAGAATCTATTGGAGAAGTGAACGGCGACTGAATGTGCTTCAAGCTCATTTTAATAATTTGATAGACCTCTCCTTGTTGATTCCCAAATCTTTTTCCTCAGACATTCAGTTTCCTATCAGTCCTTGGCTTGATTAAATCGTTCTGATATTTTTTTTATCAGATGGTGTTGAAAGAGAAACAATCGCATTCAATAAAATCAAACTTTTTCAATTGAGATTGTATTTTAATAGACTGTGTTATGGATATGCATTCACATTTGTCCTTATTTCATATTTTTGGTGCGTTGCGCCATCACCTGTAGGGCTTGCCTTTCCTTTCCTACTGACTGCACCCTTTACTGCACGGTCGTGTGCAATGTTTTCATATGGATGTTTTGAACGCATTATAGCACATATTTCAGTGTGAACTTTCTCTGCAGTGTCTGTGATAATGCCAGACGAATGGCACATCATCAAACATCTCTCTCAGGTGAGAGGGAAGCTATCCAGAAGACTTTCACCAGGCGGATAAATATGCACTTGGACAGGGTTAGAGTTGAGGCACCCCCTCTGAAACTACACTAACCAACTGTCTAGCCCTCTTGAGTTGTAGTCCTGACATTTTTATATTTGACATTGATGAGCTGAGTAGTGTGTCACTCAGGACCACTGTAGTGAAAAAAATTGATATCAGATGTGGATCAACATATATATATTTTTTTTCACCCAGTGTGCCCTTTATCTGGAGATAGAGGACTTGTTCACAGACATTCAGGGTGGCAGGGTTCTCATGGCTTTACTGGAGGAACTGACAGGGTGTAAACTGGTAAGGACCCATCAGCCCTACTGTGTTGGTGGTCTAATATTGGCCATGTTTCACTGGAGGTGTTCTGATATAGGCCTACTGTACATTGTTTGTTTTGCTGTTACAGTAGCCTATGTTGTTGTGCGTTCCCCACAGTAAACAAATGCAATTTTCGGGTATAGTCATCTGAGTAATGACGGCTTTTATTGCACACCCTGATGGTCTATCCCTTATTTATTGTGCCGGGTTTGTGGTGGAGGTGCGCGACTTTGGGCAGAGCTGGTGCAGTGGCCTGTCCTTCCTGGCTCTGGTTAAGTTGATAGATCCAGGCCTAGTGGACATGAGTGACACTGTCCAGAGAGCCCAAGGAGAATGTAGAGGAAGCCTTCAGGATAGCACGGCATGGCCTGGGGGATCCCACCACTACTGGAGCCTGACACCCTCTAGAGTGAACTCCCTTGTTAATACACAGTGGAAACCATGCATCTGATGAACCCAGTGGCTTTTGCTGCACAACGATGTACTGTATATCATCAGTAGACACAAGTCTCTGCTTTGTAATATCTTGTTTCTTTTTGCTAATGTCACACACACTACTCCAGATGAGCAGTCCATAACCTGTGTCCCAGTTCTTAGAACACTACCCTGGACTGGATGAATGGAATGTCATGTCTAATTGTTCCACACTACGGTATTCTTTCAAATGTTGCTCTACCGACCATTTACATGTATAGAGTAATAGTCTTTACAAGCCTTTGACAAGACAGTGGCTCTTAATAAAAAAAACTAAGGGCTTTCAATTATTTGTTATTTGTTGTTCAATAGAACAATACATCTGACTTTGACATGAGCTGAATCCTGGTCAGAGACAATACGAACCAACCAACACCAGAGACCTTCACCCCCATCAGAGACCACTGTCCCCAACCCTGACCAGACCTCTGATTCCACCAGAAGCCCAGACCTGGATTCTGTCTCTGGTTTAGGAGAGGACCAGGGAGCAACCGCCATGGATGAGGAGGACCTCCAGCCCTGTAGTGGAGACCCAGATAACCCCCTCTCCCCTGGCTGAACACATTTTGTCTGCCCAATCCAGTATCCATTATGACTCTCTCACAACATGGCCCTCAAAGCACCAGAGGGGAGATTGGAATCAGTGTATCAGGAATACTATGATTCACAGGGAGTCAAATGCCCCATTGGGTCTGAGTAAAGATACTTGGAGCTCTGTGAGTGACACTGAGTCAAATGGATTTTTAAATCTCAATCTACCCTCTGCTGACAAGGACGTGTGGATCTGGATGGAGAAGACCGCTGAGGAGCAGACGTACAGCGAGCTCTGTATGGACGAGGACAACTTCTCCCAGAGAAAGGCGTCTACACACTGTCTCAGACGAGGGCGCGTACAGCTATGTTCTGGACCTGAACAAGGAAACTCTGTGGATAAATATCAGGGTTAGAGCCGACAGCGAGCGGCTTGGAGTCAAACCCCCGGTTGGAATTAGATCTGAATCTAACAGAGGTGATACAGTGAAGCTGAATGTGAGCCACAGTGTATAGAGATGTCAGTCACCCTGAGGAATGGTGCTGTTGAGAAGGAAGGAGAAGGGAGCCCAGTCTAAAGACCAGAACACTGAGCTGTATCCAGGAGAGCGTTAACAATGAAGTGGCAAACGGGAATATTTAAATGAAGACGTGAGTGGAGAAGAGACCTTTTTTGAAGAGGTGGTAAAGGAGGTGTATGATGTTGGAGAAGATGGTGACAAACCGCAGGAAACAGTCCCTGAGCAACAGGAAAGCGACAGAGAAATAGATG
This sequence comes from Salmo salar, assembly GCF_965601325.2. NCBI lineage: Eukaryota > Metazoa > Chordata > Actinopteri > Salmoniformes > Salmonidae > Salmo > Salmo salar. The sequence goes on along the minus strand of NC_138305.1, from coordinate 55,793,246 downwards.
GATGGCAGAGGTTGGAGAGAGTGGTTGTGGAGGAAGAGGTGAGTGCTGAAGGAGGAGAAAGAAGAGGATACAGCTTTGAGGGAGGGGGGGTGACTTTGGCAAGGAGGAGCAAGAAAACGGCGAAGAGAAAGAAAAAGTTGAGTGAAGATGATTATCTCAGGGAAGAAATTGTACAGGACAGTGACAAGTTGCATGACTGTGTAAAATAAGAATTGAGTGTAGAAGTGGAAAATAAAGAACTTAGAGGAGGTAGAGAAGAGCTCTGAAGAGGTGGAATTGGAAGGGGAGGTTTTGAAGGAGGCTGGACAGGGCAGTAACAAGGAGCAGTGGGAGGGAAAGCACACGGTCCCTAAGCAGGAGAGGCTGGATGTCACAAAAGAAAGACCGAGAAGAAATTGCTAGACATAGATATGGCAGAGGTTGGAGGAAGATGTGAATGCAGAGGATGGCTTTGGAGAATAGGTGGAGAAAGGAGAGGTTGTGAAGAGAGATTATTTTACTTTTATTTAACCTTTATTTAAACTAGGCAAGTCCGCTAAGAACAAATTCTTATTTACAATGACTGCCTACCCTGGCCAAACCCGGACAACGCTGGGCCAATTGTGCGCCGCCCTATTGGACTCCCAATCATGGCCAGATGTCATTCAGCCTGGATTTGAACCAGGGACTGTAGTGACGCCTCTTGCACTGAGATGCAGTGCCTTAGACCGCTGCGCCACTCGGGAGGCTGCTGCGCTGTGAAGTTGAAGGATAAGGAGGTTACAGAGGGAGTGCATCTCAGGGAGGGCACACAAGAAGACAGTACTGAGGATTGGGACACATCCTTCTCATCAACATAGTGACTTCACTCTTCTAGAAAAATTGATTTCTGCAAACAGTGGCAATTCCCAGGCATAAGGGTATGTTCATTCATACAGTGAATATTCTCTACTCTGAACATTACACCAACACTACAATTGTCTCAAGGAATTGCCTTCAGTTAACTCGAGGTAAATTCAATGCTCTGGTTGTCTCCATGTTTCAATCACTTATGTTGGCTGTTTCTCTAGTCTTTCAGCGATGGTGTTATTTCTAGGAATGTGGTGCCCCCTTGTGGTGCGATGTCAGAGCTGGAGCTGCTGCTGCTGGTTCTGTGGATTCTTCTTTACTGTCTCTTCATCCTCACCATCTGAACTTCTGTTCTACAGACACCTCAGACTCAATTAAATCATGGTTACACTGAATATAAGTTTGACAAAGTTCCCAGTTTAAGGTACATGCCTATGAACTCAACAAATTGAGAGAGCTGTCCAGTTTAGGACCTCATTTAGGGATGCAGGATGTCTGAGATGTCTTTCTCTAATCTAGACCTCTTAATAAAATGAGTTCAACAAAGCAACCTCAGTCCAACTGAACTAAGTTAATTACACTAGTGCTTTCTTAGCCACAAGATGGCAACATAAGGCCAGGTAAGCAGTCTCTCAGATTGGTTCCAGTGCTGTAACCCTGGTAACAAACTGACTGCCAGGTAGTTAATTAGCATGGGTATCATTGAGTTCAAGCAAGCAGTGATTAATAAGCACATTGACATTTCAGCAGACGTACTAGTATTAACAAGCTTCGTCAGAAGCCGCAAACACATTCAAATAATGAGCTGAACATTGGGGGTAAATTGAAAAAGAAAACTTTGATCATAACATTACTTTTATATCTTCTGTGGACATAAGCATGCCATGAATGTGTGTATATATATATATATTAGAAAAATAATGGGTATATATTAGAAAAATAATGGGTATATGCTCCATTGTCCACAGTCAAAATACAGTAAATGGTTAATGACAGATGTTCATACTTTGGATAAACACATTTATTTGGCTGGTAGTTTGCGTATGAGGTCAGTGCAGCAGAGGGTCTACCACTAAAGGGAATGTTACATAAAACAAAGTAAAAAAAAAGTTTCTCAGCTCATCTCTGTGTGTAAACAGCAAACACACAGCAGGCAGCGATGAGAAGGGGCCATCTGGGGAATGAGTGTCTCTCTGCTACCCACTCACCATGTGTTAATGTTAAGTGTTAGTAATGAACAGCATAACAGTGCTATCTGGGCTCTTAGGCATACTATTCAGTGCCTTGGCAGCACTGCTAAAGAACCCTCCCAGAGGACCGCCAGGGGCGGAGAGGAGGGCCAGGGCCCCCAGCAGCAGCAGCAGCTGGACACAATGCTGCCTTGGCCTTCAGCCCCTACCATGACCTTGCCAGCAGCCGGCTGGGCCACAGCCTCCGCCCTGGGTCTTCTCTCCAGGGTCTCTGGCACTTTCACCCGGACCGAGCTGCTCACAACCTTGGGGTTGGGGCACACGACCGAGGAGCGGGGAGAGGCTATGCTGTCTGCCCTCACACCGCTGGAGGAAGGTGGGTGAGGTGGGGCTCAGCTGATGGTGTGGATTGGCCTGCACGTGGACAGGAAGCCAAAACCAGACTACCAGAAGTTACTCAAGAATCTTATTGCCCAACCCCAGAAGGCCATGGCCAGCGTTAACAACACAGCACTGGATACGCTGGTCAGAAACCTGAAGCTATAGTCACGATGGCTCAGACAAACTAATTCTGATCAACCTTGTACATTTTAAAAGTATAATGTGCTGACCTGTTGCACCCTCGACAACCACTGTGATTAATATTATTTGACCATGCTGGTCATTTATGAACATTTGAACATCTTGGCCATGTTCTGTTATAATCTCCACCGGCACAGCCAGAAGAGGACTGGCCACCCCTCACAGCCTGGTTCCTCTCTAGGTTTCTTCCTAGGGTTTGGCCTTTCTAGGGAGTTTTTTTCCTAGCCACCGTGCTTCTACACCTGCATTGCTTGCTGTTTGGGGTTTTAGGCTGGGTTTCTGTACAGCACTTTGAGATATCAGCTGATGTAAGAAGGGCTATATAAATACATTTGATCCGATTAATTATTCTCTTTGTCAAATTAGTTCTGAGCACAGTAAATCATGTAATCTTTATCTTTAGTGTAGACCAGTGGTTCCCAACCTTTTTTGGTTACCGTACCACCAACTGAATTTTGCTCTGCCCAGAGTACCCCTGAAATACCCTCTTGTGCATTTTACCAGTAACCTTATGGACTCATGAGTTTTCAAGTATCCACTGTGGATAGGCCCATGTACCCCCAGGGGTCCTAGTACCCCTGGTTGGGAACCACTGGTGTGACCTACAGTATATGACATAAACCTATCAAGATATTATGAAAGTACTATGTTTGTAATTGAATGACAGGGTAGGAAAGTGTCATCTACAGTGCATTTGATATTTGCAATTCCCTACAGGTAAGTGGGAGCGTCCATTCGACAGGCGTCACACCGTCAATGGCGTTTCCACGTGAACGGGTCGTCGAGTGTGAAAGTTCCCATGATGTTCCGTGAAGTCTACAGAGCTGAGGAAGCTGTATGATGCTAACTGTTCCACCACAGTGCTGTGGCTATCCTACTCCTCCTTCCTCCCCTGACCCCCTCCACCAGGCCTCCCCAGGCTGGCCTCCCTCCTGCTGCCCAAGGGAGAGGTTCAGCTCCTGGAGGGGTGTCTCTCTGCAGCCAGGATGGACTTTTGGCTCCAACCTGAATCCTGGGTACACTGGCCTCGACTCTCCTCAAAGGAGGGAGCAAGTGGGTGTATGTTTGTTCGAGTGTGTGGGTGAATGGGTGTCTCTGTTTGTGTGGGCAGGTGGATGGATTTGTGTATGTGTTTCTGTGTGTGTAAATGTGCACGTGAATGCGTGGGTTTGAATTGTGGGTGTGTGTTTGTTGGTGGGTGTATATTGATTGATGGTGTGCTGTGTTCAGGGACCTTTTCTACAGACCCACTCGTGTCACGAGGTGCGTGTTGTTTAGCAGAATGATGAATTGTGCTGAGCTGATCCCGAGTCAGCAATAATTACTTATTTCTGCTTCAGTAAGCGTCAAGTCGCCTACCACATGGGCTCATGCAATAACAAGACAGCTTTCTAAACACAATCCATTAACACATTGATTGGTATTTTTACACAGCCAGTTATAAATCCGCTTCCCAAAGTTCCTCATGAAGAAATGCTGCAGTTTGTGAAGTCTACTGAAAGCGTTTGGGGTATCAGCTGACTTCTCTGGGGTTTCTTTAAAGAATTCCCTGAAACTCATTCAGGTAGGAGGATAACTGGAAAGCTTTGACGTGACAATACATAAAGATTGTTATAGTTGGAAAAAACAGCTTATTTGCTATTTAATCAGGATAAGGAATTCTTACAACCAACAAAGTTCTGCTTAGTACAAGTGTATCAGAAAGTATTTGGGGCAGAGATTAGACTTTCCCTCAGTTTGTATTTGTATTTATTATGCTGCCAAGGCAGCAGCTACTCTTCCTGGGGTCCAGCAAAATTAAGGCATTTATACTATTTCTGAAACATTACAATACATTTACAGATTTCACAACACACTGTGTGCCCTCAAGCCCCTACTCCACCACTACCACATATCTACAATACAAAATCCACGTGTACGTGTGTGTGTGTGTGTATGCATGTGTCTGTGCCTATTTGTGTTGACCTCTTGCACCAAATCTTCTCAGCACATCTCTCTCCCCCCCTCTCTCTCTGGGCTCCAGAGGTGGATGAGACTGAGTCAGAGGGGGAGGGGAGTTTGGACATCGCCCTGGACTTCTATGTCCCTTCCAGGATTACTTTCGACAGGCCATTTATGCTTATAGTGTATGATGAGCTCACAGGCCTCATCCTGCTCATAGGGACAATCATGGACCCGACAGAAATATAACATCCTCAGTATTTTGTGTGACTCATACCATTGTTTGTGTCCGTTTGGTGATCATAAGATGAAGAATTATTTTCAGATCATGGAAAATTGTCTTTTTGCTTTTGAATATGTACCCTGTGATATAAACTTGAGAAATGTTGCATCGGAAACTATATTTGTGGACTGTCTGTGCCTTTGAAATGGATACTTTGAAGCGTATGTTTTGATCATTAAAATCGGATTTAGAAACCACCTGCTTGTTTGCGTTTTGTAGATTTCCATAATGATGGGATGAAAGGGCATTTGTTAAAGAACTGGTAAGAATGTACTCGTTCTGCTTTAGTTTTGGTTTTGCTTGAATATTTTAGATAAACTTTCTTCTGTTAATAAAATAGTTTCATGTTATATACAGGTTAGGGCTGACTTTTATTACGTTACAATTTCACAATTAAATTGTTTTACAATTAGGATGAAAGAACACTACACAAACTAAATCACCAGTCAATATCAGATTCAATCATTTCATTGATTGACAATCATTTCAATGACAGAGCCAGCATAGAATTGAGCGTCATCCTGTCCTTAGGCATCGCGTTTAGAATAAAAAGGTGCTATATACTCAGTGCAGAAAACATTAAGAACACCTGCTCTTTCCATGACAGACTGACCAGGTGAATCCGGGTGAAAGCTTTGATCCCTTACTGATGTCACTTGTTAAATCCACTTCAGGGTCAGCATCCCTGTGGAACGCTTTCGACAGCTTGTAGAGTCCGTGCCCCGACGAACTGAGGCAGTTCTGATGTCCCTGTAGGAGAACCCTTTGAAGAACCTTGATTGGTTCCATGTAGAACCCATTCTACAGAGGGTTCTACATGGAACCCAAAATGGTTCTACCTCAAACCAAAAATTATTCTACCTTGAACAAAATAGGGTTTTCCTATGGGGACAGGCGAAGAACCCTTTTGGAACCCTTTTTTTCAAAGAGTGTACATTACAAGCTGGAGTTCACTTTTAGAATCAAACATTTCACAAAGACACACACAGAGACAATACTCTGAGTTGGAATGAGATTACATTTTTCCATGCTGGAGTCCTACAGATTACATTGTGATATTTCATACTCGGGGAGATGAAAATGATGAATAGAATAGAGCAAGATGAATCAGACAGCAGATCCCTCATGAGTGGCAGGAATATGTTGGCTCAATAATCTGTTCCCAGCTTTCAACAGTGACAGATCACCATCATAAGCCAATCGGTGGATCCAATATGGAGTTTAGTTGTACAGCTACAGGTCTACAGGAGTGGAATGTCATAAAACATTGTGGAGATGGTAAAGTATTTATTGTAGTTCTGCTTTCTGAAATGACAGGACTTCTACAAACAAAGAACAACCTAGAATAATTAAGTAATTCAGCTTTTTTGTGTGATGCAGGGAAAGAATGACAGACTTGTTGATGTTGCACCTCTTCAATTGTTTTGAGTTATTTTGAAGGCACTAAGAATACTGGAACATCTGTAAAACCCTGCAGTGCTTTTCTCAAGAGGGATGAGCCATGCTCCATCATAATGTAAGCTAGTCAGCCTGGCCAGGTGAATCTCCTGTTCAGCCAGGTCAGTGAGTGGGTCTGGTAAATCATTTATTAAATGTGACCAGCTGATCCTCTCAGGACCATAAATTGACAGAGTTGCTGCCAAACTGTCTCTGGCAAAGAGGACATTGAAGGTAAGCACTTTTTGTCACTGCATTTAAAAAAAAGTTTTGAAAGTGTTTGATTATATCATAGTTGAGTTATGATAGTTAGCAGTACCTAGTTATAATAGGCATTAACTGCTAAATCTGGGAGAATGAGTAGGTGTTTGCGAGGTGAAATGGTAATACAAGTGTATCTAATTCTATGCCCAGGAGATGTTCCTATGTTAGGCTAAAATGAACATATGCAGTACTGTATATCTTATCAGTGCTGAGTTCCTTCACTCTTTTAGCCATGCCATGAGGTTTGTTAGTTGTTAACCAGGGTTTGAAAATGACTGAGATGATAAAGGTACTAGAGTATGGTAACGCTTTACTTAAAGGGCAATGCCGCCACTTTTCAACCTCATTACCTCCAGTGTAATACCAGTGTTCATATATGTGAAATCAGCGCATTTCTAAGTTTAGTAGAACATTTTTTAAGCTACAAAGTTTTACCCAATGACATCATCTAAAGTTGAAACATTTTAAAAACAGTGATCTTCAAACACTGATATTCGCGGTGATGTGGGGACCAAGAAAATAACGTCCCTCTGGCCAGGAACTCGTTGCAGGTTTTTGAAAATCCGTTTTTAAATCCTTTAATCCTACACTGTGATGTCACAGAAGCATTTTTAGGACCTTTCTTGTCTTTTTAACCACAGATAATAGAAATGCACCGTTTTCACATACAGTGGGGGAAAAAAGTATTTGATCCCCTGCTGATTTTGTACGTTTGCCCACTTACGAAGAAATTATCAGTCTATAATTTTAATGGTAGGTTTATTTGAACAGTGAGAGACAGAATAACAACAAAAAAATCCAGAAAAACGTATGTCAAAAATGTTATAAAATGATTTGCATTTTAATGAGGGAAATAAGTATTTGACCCCTCTGCAAAACATGACTTAATACTTGGTGGCAAAACCCTTGTTGGCAATCACAGAGGTCAGCGGTTTCTTGTAGTTGGCCACCAGGTTTGCACACATCTCAGGAGGGATTTTGTCCCACTCCTCTTTGGAGATCTTCTCCAAGTCATTAAGGTTTTGAGGCTGACGTTTGGCAACTCGAACCTTCAGCTCCCTCCACAGATTTTCTATGGGATTAAGGTCTGGAGACTGGCTAGGCCACACTAGGACCTTAATGTGCTTCTTCTTGAGCCACTCCTTTGTTGCCTTGGCCGTGTGTTTTGGATCATTGTCATTCTGGAATACCCATCCACGACCCATTTTCAATGCCCTGGCTGAGAGAAGGAGGTTCTCACCCAAGATTTGACAGTACATGGCCCCGTCAAATGATGCGGTGAAGTTGTCCTGTCCCCTTAGCAGAAAAACACCCCCAAAGCATAATGTTTCCCCCTCCATGTTTGACGGTGGAGATGGTGTTCTTGGGGTCATAGGCAGGATTCCTCCTCCAAACACGGCGAGTTGAGTTGATGTCAAAGAGCTCCATTTTGGTCTCATCTGACCACAACACTTTCACCAGTTGTCCTCTGAGTCATTCAGATGTTCATTGGCAAACTTCAGACGGGCATGTATATGTATTCTTGAGCAGGGGGACCTTGCGGGCGCTGCAGGATTTCAGTCCTTCACGGCGTAGTGTGTTACCAATTGTTTTCTTGGTGACTATGGTCCCAGCTGCCTTGAGATCATTGACAAGATCCTCCCGTGTAGTTCTGGGCTGATTCCTCACCGTTCTCATGATCATTGCAACCCCACGAGGTGAGATCTTGCATGGAGCCCCAGGCCGAGGGATATTGACAGTTCTTTTGTGTTTCTTCCATTTGCGAATAATCGCACCAAATGTTGTCACCTTCTCACCAAGCTGCTTGGCAATGGTCTTGTAGCCCATTCCAGCCTTGTGTAGGTCTACAATCTTGTCCCTGACATCCTTGGATAGCTCTTTGGTCTTGGCCATGGTGGAGAGTTTGGAATCTGATTGATTGATTGTTTCTGTGGACAGGTGTGTTTTTTACAGGTAACAAGCTGCGGTTAGGAGCACTCCCTTTAAGAGTGTGCTCCTAATCTCAGCTCGTTACCTGTATAAAGGACACCTGGGAGCCAGAAATCTTTCTGGTTGAGAGGGGGTCAAATACTTATTTCCCTCATTAAAATGCTAATCAATTTATAACATTTTTGACATGCGTTTATCTGGATATTTTTGTTGTTATTCTGTCTCTCACTGTTCAAATAAACCTACCATTAAAATTATAGACTGATCCTTTCTTCATCAGTGGGCAAACGTACAATATCAGCAGGGGATCAAATACTTTTCCCCCCCACTGTATGTAGAAAGATGGTGCTAGAGATAATGAATATAGGGTAGAGTAGTGGCAGAATTGCCCTTTAAAGTACATTACATGACCAAAAGTATGTGGACACCTGCTCATCGAACATCTCATTCCAAAATCATGGGCATTAATATGGAGTTGATGCCCAATTTGCTGTTATAACAGCCTCCACTCTTCTGGGAAGGCTTTCCACTAGATGTTTTCTGCGGGGACCTGCTTCCATTCCGCCATAAGAACATTGGTGAGGTCGGGCGATAAGGCCTGGCTCCCAGTTGGTGTTCCAATACATCCCAAAGGTATTCGATGGGGTTGAGGTCAGGGCTCTGTGCAGGCCAGTCAAGTTCTTCCACACCGATCGTGACAAACATTTTCTGTATGGACCTCGCTTTGTGCATGGGGCATTGTCATGCTGAAACAGGAAAGGGCCTTCCCAAACTGTTGCAAATAAGTTGGAAGCACAGAATCGTCTAGAATGTCATTGTGTTGTCATGACGTTGCCCTATTGGGTGAGGTTTATGACCCCCCCCATAAATACCTTTCCCCCTTCTCTCTCCACTCTACAGAATGAACTCTTGGAAAGCCCTTTGTCACCACAGAGAAATTATGGTAACATCAAAAGTTTGGGGAATGGAACAATATTTCCCTTTCTCAACCAGTTGAAAGTGTATGTTGGTACTTAAAGAATATGATGTCAGATCAGTTGTTGTCTGGGACATTATATTACATTTACATTTACATTTAAGTCATTTAGCAGACGCTCTTATCCAGAGCGACTTACAAAATGGTGCATTCACCTTATGATATCCAGTGGAACAACCACTTTACAATAGTGCATCTAAATCTTTTAAGGGGGGGGGGGGGGGTTAGAAGGATTACTTTATCCTATCCTAGGTATTCCTTAAAGAGGTGGGGTTTCAGGTGTCTCCGGAAGGTGGTGATTGACTCCGCTGTCCTGGCGTCGTGAGGGAGCTTGTTCCACCATTGGGGTGCCAGAGCAGCGAACAGTTTTGACTGGGCTGAGCGGGAACTGTGCTTCCTCAGAGGTAGGGGGGCCAGCAGGCCAGTGGTGGATGAACGCAGTGCCCTTGTTTGGGTGTAGGGCCTGATCAGAGCCTGAAGGTATGGAGGTGCCGTTCCCTTCACAGCTCCGTAGGCAATCACCATGGTCTTGTAGCGGATGCGAGCTTCAACTGGAAGCCAGTGGAGAGAGCGGAGGAGCGGGGTGACGTGAGAGAACTTGGGAAGGTTGAACACCAGACGGGCTGCGGCGTTCTGGATGAGTTGTAGGGGTTTAATGGCACAGGCAGGGAGCCCAGCCAACAGCGAGTTGCAGTAATCCAGACGGGAGATGACAAGTGCCTGGATTAGGACCTGCGCCGCTTCCTGTGTGAGGCAGGGTCGTACTCTGCGAATGTTGTAGAGCATGAACCTACAGGATCGGGTCACCGCCTTGATGTTAGTGGAGAACGACAGGGTGTTGTCCAGGATCACGCCAAGGTTCTTAGCACTCTGGGAGGAGGACACAAGGGAGTTGTCAACCGTGATGGTGAGATCATGGAACGGGCAGTCCTTCCCCGGGAGGAAGAGCAGCTCCGTCTTGCCGAGGTTCAGCTTGAGCTGGTGATCCGTCATCCACACTGATATGTCTGACAGACATGCAGAGATGCGATTCACCGCCTGGTTATCAGAAGGGGGAAAGGAGAAGATTAATTGTGTGTCGTCTGCATAGCAATGATAGGAGAGACCATGTGAGGATATGACAGAGCCAAGTGACTTGGTGTATAGCGAGAATAGGAGAGGGCCTAGAACAGAGCCCTGGGGGACACCAGTGGTGAGAGCGCATGGTGCGGAGACAGATTCTCGCCACGCCACCTGGTAGGAGCGACCTGTCAGGTAGGACGCAATCCAAGCGTGGGCCGCGCCGGAGATGCCCAACTCGGAGAGGGTGGAGAGGAGGATCTGATGGTTCACAGTATCAAAGGCAGCAGATAGGTCTAGAAGGATGAGAGCAGAGGAGAGAGAGTTAGCTTTAGCAGTGCGGAGAGCCTCCGTGACACAGAGAAGAGCAGTCTCAGTTGAATGCCCAGTCTTGAAACCTGACTGATTAGGATCAAGAAGGTCATTCTGAGAGAGATAGCAGGAGAGCTGGCCAAGGACGGCACATTCAAGAGTTTTGGAGAGAAAAGAAAGAAGGGATACTGGTCTGTAGTTGTTGACATCGGAGGGATCGAGTGTAGGTTTTTTCAGAAGGGGTGCAACTCTCGCTCTCTTGAAGATGGAAGGGACGTAGCCAGCGGTCAAGGATGGGTTGATGAGCGAGGTGAGGAAGGGGAGAAGGTCTCCGGAAATGGTCTGGAGAAGAGAGGAGGGGATAGGGTCAAGTGGGCAGGTTGTTGGGCGGCCGGCCGTCACAAGACGCGAGATTTCATCTGGAGAGAGAGGGGAGAAAGAGGTCAAAGCACAGGGTAGGGCAGTGTGAGCAGGACCAGCGGTGTCGTTTGACTTAGCAAACGTGGATCGGATATCGTCAACCTTCTTTTCAAAATGGTTGACGAAGTCATCCGCAGAGAGGGAGGGGGGGGGAGGGGGAGGAGGATTCAGGAGGGAGGAGAAGGTAGCAAAGAGCTTCCTAGGGTTAGAGGCAGATGCTTGGAATTTAGAGTGGTAGAAAGAGGCTTTAGCAGCAGAGACAGAAGAGGAGAATGTAGAGAGGAGTGAGTGAAAGGATGCCAGGTCCGCAGGGAGGCGAGTTTTCCTCCATTTCCGCTCGGCTGCCCGGAGCCTTGTTCTGTGAGCTCGTAGTGAGTCGTCGAGCCACGGAGCAGGAGGGGAGGACCGAGCCGGCCTGGAGGATAGGGGACAGAGAAAATCAAAGGATGCAGAAAGGGAGGAGAGGAGGGTTGAGGAGGCAGAATCAGGAGATAGGTTGGAGAAGGTTTGAGCAGAGGGAAGAGATGATAGGATGGAAGAGGAGAGAGTAGCGGGAGAGAGAGAGCGAAGGTTGGGACGGCGCAATACCATCCGAGTAGGGGCAGAGTGAGAAGTGTTGGATGAGAGCAAGAGGGAAAAGGATACAAGGTAGTGGTCGGAGATTTGGAGGGGAGTTGCAATGAGATTAGTGGAAGAACAGCATCTAGTAAAGATGAGGTCAAGCGTATTGCCTGCCTTGTGAGTAGGTGGGGAAGGTGAGAGGGTGAGGTCAAAAGAGGAGAGGAGTGGAAAGAAGGAGGCAGAGAGGAATGAGTCAAAGGTAGACGTGGGGAGGTTAAAGTCACCCAGAACTGTGAGAGGTGAGCCATCCTCAGGAAAGGAACTTATCAAGGCGTCAAGCTCATTGATGAACTCTCCAAGGGAACCTGGAGGGCGATAAATGATAAGGATGTTAAGCTTGAAAGGGCTGGTAACTGTGACAGCATGGAATTCAAATGAGGAGATAGACAGATGGGTCAGGGGAGAAAGAGAGAATGTCCACTTGGGAGAGATGAGGATTCCAGTGCCACCACCCCGCTGGCTCGATGCTCTAGGGGTATGCGAGAAAACGTGGGCAGACGAAGAGAGAGCAGTAGGAGTAGCAGTGTTATCTGTGGTAATCCATGTTTCCGTCAGCGCCAGGAAGTCTAGGGACTGGAGGGTAGCATAGGCTGAGATGAACTCAGCCTTGTTGGCTGCAGACCGGCAGTTCCAGAGGCTGCCGGAGACCTGGAACTCCACGTGGGTCATGCGCGCTGGGACCACCAGGTTAGAGTGGCAGCGGCCACACGGTGTGAAGCGTTTGTATGGCCTGTGCAGAGAGGAGAGAACAGGGATAGACAGACACATAGTTGACAAGCTACAGAAGTGTTGTTTCTTGTATTATTGTCTCCTGTGTCTTTAGAGAACTGTTTCACTTTGATATCCTTTTTCTTCTGTCCTGATTTTCTCTTTCTTTTCTTCTGTTAACTAGATATTCTTTGTTGTTCTTCGTTAGCTAGCTAGCTTCTTCCAAAAGAGTCCCTAGCAACTGCTTAGCAACTGGTAAACAATTCAGCTTGCTAAGATAACTACAATTTTATGAAAAATAGTTATTTTTCAAAAGCCTATCTTCTTTGTTTGTTGCTTGTTTTTTCTCCTATTCAGTCTTGCAGTTTTCTTTTGCTTTTTTCCGATGTACTTCACTCTAAAAAAAAAAGGAAAATTTCAATATTTGTAGGAGCTCATTTTTCAGCTGCTGCTGCTCAAATTGGAGTTCCGGAACTTTATATTATTTATATTTATATTTATATTTTATTATTATATCTGATGATAGGACGACAAATTGTATCTTGGAAAGTCTACACATTCTAGTTATCACATTCACATGGAATTGTTGTACAATTTAAATATTTAAATATGAAACTATTTGTGAAAAGATAAATATAATTTTAGCCTCCTAAATAAGAGAATTGTTTCATAGTAAAACTTAGGCCCAGTCAGTGGCCATCACCCAAGTGAACAGACATTGGTTGAGAACTATGAAACACGCTCTTCTCTCCCACAGTACAAAAGCCTGTTTATGGATGTCAACCTTAGTTCCAGAAATGTGAGGACTGCTGTCCTAACGTTTAGAAGGGCGAATTTGTACGTGGAGGTGACGATCACCATGCTGGAATGATGAATTTTGACTAGACCAGCCAGAATACAGCATGAGCTGATTATGGCAACTTGGTATGAACTTTGAACTATTATTCACTAAAGAAGAAGTGATACATCCTAGACGTCAAGTTATCAGCTGCAGCTGTAAACGTACGTGGTCTTGGAAAGGACATACAATCTCCTAAGAACGACAGGGTACTTTAACGTAGCCGTCCTACAACATTACGACCAGAAAGATTATTCAAAGTTGATCTCCTGGGCAAACCAGTCTTCCATCTTCGATCCATCAATCGAAGTGCAGCTCAGAGTAATAATATATCTTGCATTTTCCTTTTCTGAATGGGCGGTTATTAGAATGCATAAGATTATGTATTTACAGTAGCATAGCTTCTCAAGGTCCGATAGAGACCCAATTCCTTTGTACCTCAGTCTTTCCGCTCTTTCATTTAAACCCAACTCCCTTCCTTTGTGTAACCAGCCATGATATCGGGTTAGTCCACTAGGTGCTTTCCTTGACATGATTAGTAATCAATGTATGATCTATCCTGTGTATATACAGTTGAATTCGGAAGTTTACATACACCTTAGCCAAGTACATTTAAACTCAGTTTTTCACAATTCCTGACATTTAATCCAAGTAAAAATGCCCTGTTTTAGGTCAGTTAGGACCACCACTTTATTTTAAGAATGTGAAATTTCAGAATAATGGTAGAGAGAATTATTTATTTCAGCTTTTATTTCTTTCATCACATTCCCAGTGGGTCAGAAGTTTACATACACTCAATTAGTATTTGGTAGCATTGCCTTTAAATTGTTTAACTTGGGTCAAACATTTCGGGTAGCCTTCCACAAGCTTCCCACAATAAGTTGGTGAATTTCAGCCCATTCCTCTTGACAGAGCTGGTGTAACTGAGTCAGGTTTGTAGGCCTCCTTGCTCGCACACACTTTTTCAGTTCTGCCCATGTAACAGTGTAGGTTCCGTCCCTCTCTTCGCCCCAACCTGGGCTCGAACCAGGGACCCTTGCACACATCAACAACTGACACCCCACGAAGCATCGTTACCCATCGCGCCACAAAGCCGCGGCCCTTGCAACGCAAGGGGAAACCCTACTTCAAGTCTCGGAGCGAGTGACGTCACTGATTGAAATGTAGTCTGGCTTTTTTATGGCGGTTTTGGAGCAGTGGCTTCTTCCTTGCTGAGCGGCCTTTCAGGTTATGTCGATATAGGACTCGTTTTACTGTGGATATAGATACTTTTGTACCCGTTTCTTCCAGCATCATTTTTCTGAGGTCTTGGCTGATTTCTTTTGATTTCCCATGATGTCAAGCAAAGAGGCACTGAGTTTAAAAGTATTCCTTGAAATACATCCACAGGTACACCACCAATTGACTCAAATTATGTCTTTTAGCCTATCAGAAGCTTCTAAAGCCATAACATCATTTTCTGGAATTTTCCAAGCTGTTTACAGGCACAGTCAACTTAGTGTATGTAAACTTCTGACCCACTGGAATTGTGATACAGTGAATTATAAGTGAAATAATCTGTATGTAAACAATTGTTGGAAAAATGACTTGTGTCATGCACAAAGTAGATGTCATAACCGACTTGCAAAACTATAGTTTGTTAACAAGAAATTTGTGGAGTGGTTGAAAAACGAGTTTTAATGACTCCAACCTAAGTGGATGTAAACTTCCGACTTCAACTGTATGTATATGTAATTCTGTGTGATTATTTAGGTATTTAGTAAATAAATAATTAAGGCAATTTTGTGTGTTGCTGATTCAACTTGTTAGCCAGGGTTCGTGCAGATAACCAAGTACTTTACAACCATCAGAATGAGACTGAGTAAGCTGATGATTAATTATTGACTGCTATTGATATAAAAGATCTTCCGATCTTTAAGAGTTTTTTCGGAAGACAGCAGCTCTGTAAACACTCTTCCATGGTTCCCCAGGTTATTAATGAGTTAATTGTTGCATGGTTTAATTCAATCATGTAATCAATTAAACATTAGGTAATCGATTTGATAAAATAGCCTGTCATCTCATTGAATCAGTCAGAGACACGACAGTGTGCTCTAGCGTTAGCATTTCCCTTCACTAATGTAAGATGGTGGACTGAACACAGCGGTGCAGATCGCCTCAAGATAAAAACGTAAGTTTGACAAAATATTACCACTTAACTCCACATACTATTAGGTAATAACCTTCAATCTGGATAACAACACAAAACAAATGATAAGACTAGAGAAATGTATCGACCAGTATTACCTAAACAATCAACAACTTAACATGACAGAGACTAAACATGGAGAACCAATCCCCAAAAGATAACGCAACTCCTTGATGGACACAGATGATTTATGCTTTTCACCACCGGGAATCGTAAGGGTGGAAACCGATCTGTTAAAGTCGGTAAATGATAAACTGAACATACTTGAATTAGTCAGTAAAGATAAAAAAAGAGTTGAAGGGGAGCCTTGAGATGAGTGACGAAAAAGCTGTGACAATGGAGAAAGAAAGAAACAAGCTAAAAGGTACAGTCAATAAGATTGAAACGAACGTTAATGAACTTAAAAAGGAGAACATGTTTCTGAGAGAAGACTTACTTGACATACAGACAGAGAAAATCTGATACTTACTGGTATCAAAGAAAAAGAGGACGAAAATCCTGAAAGTGTGGTGAAAGAACTCTTTCTTTATGCACTACAGATCCCAGGCGATGCTGTCGACAAAATCCAACTCAAACTTGTATACCGTTTAGGACAGAGATACGAGTGCCCAATCTTTGCCATATTTGCATTTTGTAAAGCCAAAATAATGGTTAAAAGCCTGGGTGAAAGACTCGCTGGCACAAAAATAGGCTTGAATGATCAGTTCCCGGAGGAAATTGCAGAACTGCGCAAAGTTCTGTACCCACTCTTCAAGTAGAATAGAATAAAAGGGAAACTTAGCTCTCGTAGTCGATTATCTGTATATTGATAACCAGATGTTCCGAGACACCAAGACTACTCCATGGCTATTCTAAATATTACAAAGTTCCCATAGAGGAGTCGAATAATGGAACACCCAATAATATCCATGGTAGGGATTTTAATAACAAAATATATAGGAAAACAATAAAATACAACAATTAAGAAATAAACTACAATTACACTATAGCATTCAACATAGGGAATGTTGTAAAATAATTGGTGTTCGACTTTTTATTTATGGTATTTTATAAATAAATAAGACAGCATTAGAAGAAAGTATAACTGGAACACAAAAGTATTCAGAATCAACATGGTAGGGATAAAAAAAAAACTGTGAACAGAGGACATGAAGGCATGGTATGTGGGTATGTGTGGGTGTATTGTGGTGGAAGGTGGGGTGTATGTTTGGAAAAGTGTGCAGTTAAGCGACTGAAAAAAGAAAATGATTGGAAATCCCAGAGCCCATGTGTGTCTGTGTGCAGGAGTTGTGAGATAGAGCCTTCAATTTTCTGCAGATATGGGATATACATTTTAAAAGACATTATAAATATAGTTAATTGATTGTCCTATCATGATGGAACAGTCTCCAACCCTATACCATAGACACCCACCTGAGCGACGCATACAGTAAGGAGAAGTCCTTATCTGTTTTATGGGCCTACTGTAAGTAGCCGATATGCAGCCAAAACAGGAAGATAAATGTGGTCAGAGACCTACTAAAGCAGCACCGCCCCCTCAAGATTCTGAGCCTGCCTGGCAGGGTTGGTCCTACAAAGCCAAAGCCCCTGATGGGTGAGCATAATATACAAGGACTTTCTCAAAGCTGCTAATGAGAACCTCGGCAACCTCGTACCTTGCCAGTGGGGATTCCGGTGGGGTGCCCCCATGCAAGTAGTGGCAGTGCTGGCAACACTAGCTGCAGTAACCTATGGGGGGGGGGGGGGGGGGGGGTCACACTAGGACAATCAGAGAGGGGGGCAAATTATTGTGGCCCTGGTGGCACAAAATAATCAAAGGTCTGACTTCACAGAGATGCTTGGGAAAAAAGGAGGACCAGCGTGAGTGTGTGTGTGTGTTTCAGAGGAAGGGGGTGTATCTGATCTCCATCAGCAAGGACGTGACATTGATTAATCAAATCTCCCAATTTTTGCAAATTTTTTATCAATTTTGCATGCCTTCTAAACAGCTGCAACTGTACATGCCTTCGCACATCAAGTCCTCTCTTGAGTTGGGCTCGGGGATGGAACAACTGTTGAACATCTGAGCTTGTGGTTGTTTGTGAGCGAAATGGGTTGAGTGTGTATGAGTGTGTGTATCCCATATCTGTTGCTATGGTTTGATGATGTTAGGGACAATATAAGATGAATCACAATAATTGTTTACTAAAATAATAACTGCTTGCCCAAAATGTAGTTTTGCATTGGCAATCCTGGTTATAGGTGGCAATCCTTCGCATGAACTGCCTACATTATTATGCATTTTATTAGTGAATTGTGGAAATTAAGATACGTAAGATTTTTTTTATTTTAAAATAACTACAGTGCATTCAGAAAGTATTGGGACCCCTTGACTTTTTCCACATTTTGTTACGTTACAGCCTTATACTAAAATTGATTAAAATGTTTCCTCATCAATCTACACACAATGCCCCATAATGACAAAAACAGTTTTTTTAATCAATTTTAGCAAATTTCCAAAAGATACAAAACTGAAATACCACATTTACATAAGTATTCAGACCCTTTCCTCAGTGCTTTGTTGAAGCACCTTTGGCAGCGAGTACAGCCTCGAGTCTTCTTGGGTATGACACTACAAGCTTGGCACACCTGTATTTGGGGTTTCTCCCATTCTTCTCTGCAGATCCTCTCAGTCTCTGTCAGGTTGGATGGGGAGCGCCGCTGCACAGCAATATTCTGGTCTCTCCAGAGATGTTAGATCGGGTTCAAGTCTGGCCTCTGGCTGGGCCACTCAAGGACATTCGGAGACTTGTCCCGAAGCCACTCCTGCGTTGTCTTGGCTGTGTGCATAGGGTCGTTGTCTAGTTGGAAGGTGAACCTTCATCTTTCCCTCGATCCTGACCAGTCTCCCAGTCCCTGCCGCTGAAAAACAAACCCAAAACAGGATGCTAACACCACCATGCTTCACCGTAGAGATGGTGCCAGGTTTCCTCCAGACGTGACGCTTTGCATTCAGGCCAATCTTGGTCAAATAAAATACAATAATATTGGTCACATACACATGGTTAGCAGATGTTAACCTCTTTGAGCTAGGGGGCAGTATTTTGACGTCCGGATGAAAAGTGTGCCCAAAGTAAACTGCCTGTTACTCAGGCCCAGAAGCTAGGATATGCATATAGAAGGTAGATGGCATATAGATGGTAGATGGTAGATTCTATCCAAATTGTAGATTAGAAAAAACTCTAAAGTTTCTAAAACTGTCAAAACAATGTCTGTGAGTATAACAGAACTGATATGGCAGGCGAAACCCCAAGGACAAACATCCCCCCCCCAAAAAAATATTTCAGCCTACCACTGTTTCCAATGGCTTTCATGTTTATTATGAGGCCAAAACCTCCCAGATTGCAGTTCATAGGGCTTCCACTAGATGTCAATAGTCTTTAGAAAGAGTTTCAGGCTTGTTTTTGGAAAAATGAGCTAGAATTTGTAGTTTTTTTAAGTGGCTCCCATTTTGGCTGTAGTATTTTCATGCTTGTGGATGAGAGCGCGTTCTTTGTTGTTTATCTCCGGTAAAGACAATAACAATTCTCCGTCTTAAATTGTATTGTTTATTTACGTATTAGGGTACCTTAGGTTTGATTATAAACGTTGTTTGACTTGTTTGGATAAGTTTATTGGTAACGTTTGGGATTCATTTTGTGTGCATTTCGAAGGAGGGAAACCGGTGGATTATTGAATGAAACGCGCCAGCTAAACTGAGTAATGAACAAAATGATGTAGGTGGGACCTTTTGGAGTGCCAACAGAAGAAGATCTTCAAAGGTAAGGCATTTATTATATCACTATTTCTGACTTTCGTGGCGCACCTGCCTGGTTGAAATATGTTTTTCATGCTTTTGTATGCGGGGCGCTGTCCTCAGATAATCGCATGGTGTGCTTTCGCTGAAAAGCCTTTTTGAAATCTGACACAGTGGCTGGATTAACAAGAAGTTAAGCTTTATTTTGATGTATAACACTTGTATTTTCATGAATGTTAAATATTTATATTTCTGTCATTTGAATTTCGTGATCTGCAATTTCAGCGGATGTTGTCGAGGTGGGTCGCTAGCGGAACTCCTGCGCTAGAAAGGTTAATGCGAGTGTAGCGAAATGCTTGTGCTTCTAGATCCGACAGTGCAGTAATATCTAACAAGTAATCTAAGCATTCTCCAACAATTACCTAATACACACAAATCTAAAGGGATGGAATAAGAATATGTACATATACATTTATGGATGAGCGATGGCCGAGCGGCATAGGCAAGATGCAATGGATGGTATAAGATACAGTATAGACATATGAGATGAGTAATGTAAGATATGTAAACATTATTAAAGTGGCATTGTTTAAAGTGACTAGTGAGTCTCTATGTAGGCAGCAGTCTCTCTGAGTTAGTGATTGCTGTTTAGCAGTCTGATGGCCATGAGATTGAAGCTGTTTTTCAGTCTCTCGGCCCCAGCTTTGATGCACCTGTACTGACCTTGCCTTCTGGATGGTAACGGGGTGAACAGGCAGTGGCTCGGGTGGTTGTTGTCCTTGATGATCTTTTTGGCCTTCTGTGACATCGAGTGCTGTAGGTGTCCTGGAGGGCAGGTAGTTTGCCCTCGGTGATGCGTTGTGCAGACTGCACTACCCTCTGGAAAGCCTTGCGGTTGCGGGTGGTGCAATTGCTGTACTAGGCCGTGATACAGCCCGACAGGATGCTCTCAATTGTGCATCTGTAAAAGTTTGTCAGGGTTTTAGGTGACAATCAAATTTCTTCAGCCTCCTGTGGTTGAAGAGGGGGGGGGGGGGGGGGGGCTCCCTCTGCTGTTTCCTGAAGTCCATGATCATCTCCTTTGTTTTGTTGACATTGAGTGAGAGGTTGTTTTCCTGACACCACACTCCGATTGCCCTCACCTCCTCCCTGTAGGCTGTCTCGTCATTGTTGGTAATCAAGCCCAGTACTGTTGTGTCATCTGCAAACTTGATGATTGAGTTGGAGGCATGCATGGCCACGCAGTAATGGGTGAACAGGGAGTACAGGAGGGGGCTAAGCATGCACCCTTGTGGGGCCCCAGTGTTGAGGGTCAGTGAAGTGGAGATGATGTTTCCTACCTTCACCACCTGGGGTGGCCTGTCAAAGTCCAGGACCCAGTTGAATAGGGCAGGGTAAGAGACCCAAGGCCTCCAGCTTAATGATGAGCTTGGATGGTACTATGGTGTTGAATGCTGAGCTGTAGTCAATCAACAGCATTCTTACATAGGTATTCCTCTTGTCCAGATGGAATAGGGCAATGTGCAGTGAGATGGCGGTTGCATCGTCGGTGGACCTTTTGGGGCAGTATGCAAACTGAAGTGGGTCAAGGGTTGCAGGTAAGGTGGAGGTGATATGATCCTTGACTAGTCTCTCAAAGCACTTTATGATGACAGAAGTGAGTGCTACAGGGTGCTAGTCATTTAGTTCAGTTACCTGTGCCTTCTTGGGCACAGGTAACAACCCCTCTATTACGTTGCTGCTACTCTCTGTTCATCTTATATGCATAGTCACTTTAACTATACATTCATGTACATACTACCTCAATTGGCCCGACCAACCAGTGCTCCCGCACATTGGCTAACCGGGCTATCTGCATTGTGTCCCACCACCCGCCAACCCCTCTTTTTACGCTACTGCTACTCTCTGTTCATCATATATGCATAGTCACTTTAACCTGTTGGGTCTAGGGGGCAGCATTTGCACGTCTGGATAAAAAAAATGTACCCGATTTAATCTGGTTACTAATCCTACCCAGTAACTAGAATATGCATATACTTATTATATATGGATAGAAAACACTCTAAAGTTTCCAAAACTGTTTGAATGGTGTCTGTGAGTATAACAGAACTCATTTGGCAAGCAAAACCCTGAGACATTTTCTGACAGGAAGTGGATACCTGATGTGTTGTATTGACTTTAAACCTATCCCATTGAAAAACACAGGGGTTTAGGAATATTTTGGCACTTCCTATTGCTTCCACTAGATGTCTCCAGCCTTTACAAAGTGTTTTGAGTCTTCTGGAGGGAGATCTGACCGAACAAGAGCCATGGAACGATGATGTCCCATTAGACACCTGGCGCGCGAGTTCATGTTGGGTACCCTCGTTCCAATACGTTATAAAAGAGTATGCATTCGTCCACCTTGAATATTATTCATGTTCTGGTTAAAAAAGGCCCTATGATTTATGCTATACAACGTTTGACATGTTTGAACGAACGGAAATATATTTTTTCCCCTCGTTCATGACGAGAAGTCCGGCTGGCTTACATCATGTGCTAACGAGACGGAGATTTTTGGACATAAATGATGAGCTTTTTTGAACAAAACTACATTCGTTATGGACCTGTGATACCTGGAAGTGACATCTGATGAAGAGAATCAAAGGTAATGGATTATTTACATAGTATTTTCGATTTTAGATCTCCCCAACATGACGTCTAGTCTGTATCGCAACGCGTATTTTTCTGGGCGCAGTGCTCAGATTATTGCAAAGTGTGATTTCCCAGTAAGGTTATTTTTAAATCTGGCAAGTTGATTGCGTTCAAGAGATGTAAATCTATAATTCTTTAAATGACAATATAATATTTTACCAATGTTTTCTAATTTTAATTATTTAATTTGTTACGCTGACTTGACTGCCGGTTATTGGAGGGAAACGATTTCCTCAACATCAATGCCATAGTAAAACGCTGTTTTTGGATATAAATATGAACTTGATAGAACTAAAAATGCATGCATTGTCTAACATAATGTTCTAGGAGTGTCATCTGATGGAGATTGTAAAAGGTTAGTGCATCATTTTAGCTGGTTTTATGGTTTTGGTGACCCTGTCTTTGACTTGACAAAACATTACACACAACTCTTGTAAATGTACTGTCCTAACATACTCTAAATTTATGCTTTCGCCGTAAAACCTTTTTGAAATCGTAAAACGTGGTTAGATTAAGGAGATGTTTATCTTTCAAATGGTGTAACATAGTTGTATTTTTGAAAAATGTGAATTTTGACATTTATTTGGATTCAAATTTGCCGCTCTTGAAATGCACCTGCTGTTGATGGAGTGCACCACGGGTGGCACGCTAGCGTCCCACCTAGCCCCAAGAGGTTAACCATATCTACATGTACATACTACCTCAATAAGCCTGACTAACCGGTGTCTGTATATAGCCTTGCTACTCTTATCTTGAAATGTCTTTTTACTGTTGTTTTATTTATTTACTAACCTACACACACACACACACACACACACACACACACACACACACACACACACACACACACACACACACACACACACACACACACACACACACACACACACACACACACACACACACACACACACACACACCTTTTTTTTGCACTATTGGTTAGAGCCTGTAAGTAAGCATTTCACTGTATTCGGCGCACGTGACAAATAAACTTTGATTTGATTTGAAGTTTCTGAAGAAAGTCCTTTTGAGCTAGTAATCGAACCCACAAATGCTGATTCTTCCGATACTCAACTAGTCTAAAGAAGGCCAGTTTTATTGCTTCACCACACCAGTTTTCAGCTGTGCTAACATAATTGCAAAAGGGTTTCTAATGATCAATTAGCCTTTTAAAATGATAAACTTGGATTAACTGATACAACGTGCCATTGGAACACAGGAGTGATGGTTTCTTATAATGGGCCTCTGTATGCCTATGTAGATATTCCATAAAAAAAACAAGCTGTTTCCAGCTACAAAAGTAAAATACAACATTAACAATGTCTACACTGTATTTCTGATCAATTTGATGTTATTTTAATGTCCTTTCAAAAACAAGGACATTTCTAAGTGACCCCAAACTTTTGAACGGTAGTATATGTATATATATTTACAAAAAAAGATATGTGGGATTGGAAATGATGCAGACAATTACATTGATGGAAACTACAATCTATCTGCAATATTAAAGCTGATCTACCCCCCCAAAAAAAATATTTACCTTCACTGGAACTAAGTGGCCTAGGCCAAACCATGAAAAACAGCCCCAGACCACTATTCCTCCTCCACAAAACTTTACAGTTGGCACTATGCATTCAGTCAGGTAGCGTTCTCCTGGCATCCGCAAAACCCAGATTCGTCCGTCGTACTGCCATAGGTGAAGCGTGATTCATCACTCCAGAAAATGTATTTCCACTGCTCCAGAGTCCAATGGCTGCAAACTTTACACCACTCCAGCCAACGCTTGGCATTGCACATGGACATCGCTGCTTCCAGAGGCAGTTTGGATCTCGGTAGTGAGAACAGACGATTTTTACGCACTAGGCGCTTCAGCACTCAGTGGTCCCATTCTGTGAGCTTGTGTAGCCTACCACTTCGTGGCTGAGCCGTTGTTGCTCTTAGACATTCCCTCTTCACAATAACAGCACTTACAGTTGACTTGGGTAGCAGGGCAGAATTCGACAAACTGACTTGTTGGAAAGGTCCAATCCTATGACACAGCCAAAAAGTCAGTGAGCCCTTCAGTAAGGCCATTTTACTGCCAATGTTTGTCTATGGAGATTGCATGGCTTTGTTCTTGATTTTATACACCTGCCAGCGAATCCACATACTTTTTATGTATAGTGCATGATAACATGTACAGTATAATGCTTTTTAGGGTAGTAATGACATTGTCCATTCTCTCTCTCCAGGTATATAAAATGTGGGCTATATCTTGTTGTGCGATAGCAACTGTGTTGCTCTTACCGCCCCCAGGTGGTAAGGGTAGGTAACAACAGATCCGACATGCTGATCCTCAACACTGGGGCCCCTCAGGGGTGTGTGCTCAGTCCCTTCCTGTGCTCCCTGTTCACTCATGACTGCATGGCCAGGCACGACTCCAACACTATCATCAAGTTTTGCCAATGTCAGAGGAAGGCTCTAAAAATTGTCAAAGACTCCAGCCACCCTCGTCATGGACTGTTCTCTCTGCTACCTCACAGCAAGTGGTACAGGAGCGCCAAGTCTAGGTCCAAAGGGCTTAACAGCTTCTACCCCCAAGCCACAATACTCCTGAAAGGCTAATCAAAGGTCTACCCAGACCCCTCTTTTACGCTGCTGCTACTCTCTGTTTATTATGCACAGTCACTTTAACTCTACCTACATGTACATATTACCTCGACTAACCGTTGCCTCCGCACATTGACTCTGTACCGTTACCCCCTGTATATAGCCTCGCTATTGTTATTTTACTGCTGCTGTTGAATTATTTGTTACTTTTATTTTACATTTTTTACTTATTTAAAAAAAAAACTTCTTAACAGCATTGTTGGTTAAGGGCTTGTAAGTAAGCATTTCACTGTAAGGACTACACCTGTTGCATTCGGCGCATGTGTCATATTTGTGTATGTAGGTGGCAGGGAAATCAGGCGCAGGAGAAACCAAGTTGGTTAATATGGAGTATTTAATGAAAAACAAACTCCAAAACCAAAGTACAAAATAAAATGGATAAAGAATACCCGTCGCACACCGATACACAAACCCACGTAACATAACATACAAACAATCACCGACAAGGACATGAGGGGGAACAGAAGGTTAAATACACAAGTAATTAATGGGATTGGAAACAGGTGTGATGGAAGACAAGACAAAACCAATGGAAAATGAAAAACTGATCAATGATGGCTAGAAGACCGGTGACGTTGACCGCCGAGCACCACCCGTACAAGGAGGGGCATCGACTTCGGTAGAAGTCGTGACAGCATGTGACAAATAAAATTTGATTTGATTAGGTTCTGATGATAGGTACCATCCATCTCAGGTCTCTTTTCTCCTGTTTGCCTGAGGGAATTGGGAGCGAAGTAGAAGAAGAATTTCTGTCACTGATGGAATAATAAGGCTCTATTCCATTCTATTTTATTATATTATATTATGGCCACTTAGAGGACAATGGTGTCTGACATCAAATGAACCCATTCCTGTTCCCACCCCAGGTGACCCACAAGACTGTGCTGAGTCTAGATGAGAAATGGACTGAGGCGGCTGCTGTCACTATGATAGAGATCATGCCCATGTCCCTCTCAGACACCATCATACTCAACAGGCCCTTCCTGCTCTTCATCCTGGAGGACTACCAAGAGCATCATCTTCATGGACAAGATCACCAACCCCACAGCCGAGTGAAAGACGGAGAGGGAAGGAGGGAGAAATAATGAGAGGGAGGAACATCTGAGGAGATTGAAGGAAGGTCTTTGTCTCTCATGCTAGTGGTAAAACATAAAGGATCGGTATCTGATTTTTCGGTTTTCTGTAGAGCATTCATGTGTTGGATGCTTTGTCTAGGTAAGTCAGGGAGTTTTGAACCCATACATGTGTTTTTCTATCTACTGCATACCTAGAAACATAGGGTTGTGTGTCTGTGTGTGTCTCTGTGTTTGCGGTTCTGTCAAAATGTTACTGATGTCCATGCCAGTCTGGCGATAGCAATATACAATTTGATGTGTCGTCATTATGTCTACGTGAGTTGTCTTCAGATAATCCAATTGGACAAAGGGCTTTATGCCTTTATGGAATGGATGTTTTTTTTCTTATGCATCACCCAAAAGACACTGGTTAGATAATAAAAAGTTAAACATGAACCCACAATTTTGAATAGTTTATACTGGGCTGATGTCTCAAGCATAGGCTTAACTGCATGCAATTTTACTGAGGGCTCCTCTTAACTGAGATCATCTCAGCATTATTTGGCAAAGATGACGTAGGTCTAAGATAGCCCTTTTTTGCCGTTCTCGAGAAAAGTATTATATACAGTGAATCCCTGGGATATATTTAAAGATCAGCGTTCGACATATCTGTACATGCGCTGTATTAGAGGGAAAAAGTGATAGAAGAAACTACGGTTGAGAACTCTTAAGCGGGGGGGGGGGGGGGGGGGGGGCGCATCTCAACGGGGTGTCTAATCTACCCATGCTTCTCAGACCAGATCATAAAGCAGCCACCATTTTGACCACAAAAAAAACAGCTTTGTTCATTAGCTTCTTCAACCCCCCTCTTCTTCTCAACCCCAACCCCAGTCATCTCTTATCTGCTCCTCCATATATTGAATCTTAAAGAGATCAAAGGGCATGATATGCATAAAGTCAGGCAAGGAGATGGATTGTGTGAAATGGCCATCTATAATGCATCGTAAGGACAGGAGCTCGTCACGTCAAGCCTGTAGTTTTAATGTGCGGCTCATGCATGGTTGCGTAAGACCTACCTAGTATTACTGCTGGATCAGAGAGACTGGAGAAACAGATACAGATCATTCGGGCAGAATTGTGAAGAGAGAGAGAGGAAAAAAAGGTAAAGAAGAAAGTTGACTGAAGAGAACTTTGTCCTCTAGCTACCGTCTTCTTCTTAAAGGCCGCAGCAGTAATTTGAACGTCTAAAAGACAGAGATATTATGGTGGGGCCCCACATTGAATTAATGATAACTCGCTCTAGTCTACCTGAAAGTTTGTTCACTATAAGCCTATTATGGTGCTTTTATTTCATCAATTGTTTTCTGCCTGAGCTTTTTGTTTGATGTTTTCTTCAGTTAGCTCAGCTGTTGACCATATCACTAAAACTATGCTTTGAAGTTTTACCGTCCTACTATTATGTCTCTAACCTCTTTTTTCTGTAGCATTTTAATCCGTTTTATTTTTGTAATTATCTTTTTAGTCAAATGTTCTTTTTTTTCTTTATCAGAGTTTACACAGACAACAAAACAAAGTGCAACATACAGACAGCGTACAGGGAATTAAGTAAAAATACAGTAAAAAATATGACAAAGGAGCAGTCATTAAATAAAAGGACAGCCGTATAGGTTACAGTGCCTTCAGAAAGTATTCACACTCCTTGACTTTTTCCAGATTTTGTTGTGTTACAGCCTGAATTTATAATGGATTACATTAATCTTTTGTGTCACTGGCCTGCACACAATACCCCATAATGTCAAGGTGGAATTATGCTTTTGAAAATGTTTACAAATGTATTAAAAATGAAAAGTTGAATGTCTCGAGTCAATAAGTATTCAACCCCTTTGTTATGGCAAGCTTAAATTGTCACACCCTGATCTGTTTCACCTGTAGTTATACCTGTGTTCTCTGTTTGTCTGTTGCCAGTTCGTTTTGTTTTGTGAAACCCTACCAGCGGTTTCCCCCTTGCTCCTGTCTGGTCTAGTTCCTGTTTTCTAGTTTCCCCCAGTTTTGACCATTCTGCCTACCCTGACCCTGAGCCTGTCTGCTGTTCTGTATCTTGCCACATCATATTGGATTATTGACATCTGCCTGCTCTGACCCCGAGACTGCCTGCCATTCTGGACCTTTTGCACCCTATCTGGATTATTGACCCCTGCCTGCTCTGACCCCGAGACTGCCTGCCATTCTGGACCTTTTGCACCCTATCTGGATTATTGACCCCTGCCTGCTCTGACCCCGAGACTGCCTGCCATTCTGGACCTTTTGCACCCTATCTGGATTATTGACCCCTGCCTGCTCTGACCCTGAGACTGCCTGCTGTCCTGGACTTTTGCACCCTATCTGGATTACTGACCTCTGCCTCCCCCTGACCTGTCGTTTTGCCTGCCGCCGTACACGTAATAAACGTTTGTTTATTGTCTGCATCTGGGTCTTACCTGAAACGTGATATAAATAAGTATTATGCTAAACAAGTCACATAATACGTTGCATGGACTCACTCTGTGAGCAGTAATAGTGTTTAACATGATTTTTTAATGACTACCTCATCTCTGTACCCCACACATACAATTATCTGTAAGGTCTCTCAGTCGAGCTGTGAATTTCAAATACAGATTCAACCACAAAGACCAGGGAGGTTTCCCAATGCCTTACAAAGGGGCACCTATTGGTAGAGGGGTAAAAATAAAAATATCAATTTTAGCATGGTGAAGTTCTTAATTAGACTTTGGATGGGGTATCAATACACCCGGCCACTACAAAGATACAGTCGTCTTTCCTAACCCAGTCGCCCGAGAGGAAAGAAACCACCCAGGGATTTCACCATGATGCCAATGGTGACTTTTTAAAACAGTTACCAAGTTTAATGGCTGTGATAGGAGAAAACTGAGGATGGATCAACAACATTGTAGTTACTCCACAATAACAATTTTGGAAAAAGTACCCAAATGTCATACTTGAGTAAAAGTCAAGATACTGAAAAAAGAAAATTCTAAATTACTAAAAGTATTTGGTTTTAGATATACTTAAGTATCAAAAGTAAATGTAATTGCTAAAATATACTTAAGTATCAAAAGTAAAGGTAAAAGTATAAATAATTTCAAATTCCTTATATTAAGCAAATCAGACAGCATGATTTTGTTGTTTTTATTTTATTTACGAATAGCCAACACTCCAACACTCAGACATCATTTACAAATGAAGCATTTGTGTTTAGTGAGTTGCCCAGATCAGAGGCGCAGTAGGGATGACCAAGGATGTTCTCTTGATAAGAACGTGAACTGGACCATTTTCCTGTCCTGCTAAGCATTCAAAATGTAACGAGCACTTTTGGGTGTCAGGGAAAGTGTATGGAGTAAAAAGTAAATTATTTTATTTAGGAATGCAGTGGAGTACAAATAAAAGTTGTCAAAACATAAATAGCAAAGTACAGATACCCCCTAAAATTGCTTAAGTTGTACTTTAAATTATTTTTACTTAGGTACTTTACACCACTGCAATACATGGAATGGAGCTAAGCACAGGCAAAATCCTAGAGGAAAACCTGGTTCAGTCTGCTTTCCACCAGACACTGGAAGATGAATTCACCTTTCAGCAGGACAATAACCTAAAACACAAGGCCAAATCTATACTGGAGTTGCTTACCAAGAAGACAGTGAATGTTCCTGAGTGGCTGAGTTACAGTTTTGGCTTAAACTTTGTTAAAAATCTATGACAAGACCTCAAAATGGTTGTCTAACAATGATCAACAACAATTTGACAGAGCTTGAAGAATTTTGAAAATAATAATTGTCATATGTTGCACAATCCAGGTGTGGAAAGCTCTTAGAGACTTAACCAGAAAGACTCACAGCTGTAGTCGCTGCCAAAGGTGTTTCTACAAAGTATTGACTCAGGGGTGTAAATACTTATGTAAATTAAATATTTCTGTATTTCATTTTCAATACATTTGCAAAAATTTCGAAAAACATGTTTTCACTTTATTATTATGGAGTATTGTGTGTAGATGGGTGATATTATTATTATTATTTTTAATCCATTTTGAATTCAGGCTGTAACACAACATAATGTGGAATAAGTCAAGGGGTATGAATACCTTCTGAAGGCACTATATACGGCACATTTGTGAGAGGCTTTCTACATATTTTCCAGAACTTTTCAGTCCTCTGGTGGAAGTCAAAAGTTTATTTTTCTAGTGGTAGAATAGCAGAAGCCTGAGAAAGCCAAATCCTCACAGATGGTATTTCAGGTGTGAACCACGAAAACCAAAATATTTTGGGGGGGCTAAATTACACAGACATTCCGAGTCAGGATCAAATGCAATGTTTTTTATGCTTTTAGAAAGCAGTCCCTGCCAGAGTTCCCAGAGAGCAATGTTTTAAATTATGCTTAAATGATGTTAAATGTTTTAAATCCAGGATGGGCAACTCCAGTCCTCGGGGGCCTGTGTGGTATAGCACTTTTGCCCCAGCTCCAGCTAACACACCTGACTCCAATAATCAACTAATCATGACATTCAGTTTAGAATGCAATTGGTTTAATCAGCTGTGTTTGCTAGGGATGGGAGAAAATGTGACACCAATCAGGCCCGCGAGGACTGGAGTTGCCCACCCCTGTTTTAAATGGTAGACATGTTCTACATTTAATGGCCCTGATGTTATCAAAAACAGGACAGATTCAGAGATTTGTCTGACACATCATGATGACTAGGTGTGGTGAGATTGTTCTTCAAATTAGTCATTTCTGGAAACATAAATCAAGCCTTTCTGTAGATGTTGTTGAAGTGAATGGGGTGGTTACAAGGCATTAGATTTCCAAGAGGGAGATTTTCAGATGTGATTTTAGTTTATGTCGGCCTCAGTGGCGGCCTGTGCCATTTAAGATGAGGGAGGATGGCATTTACAAGAAAATGAGCATTGGCTTATTTCTATTACAGCATATTGGATGACTGGCATTCATATTCCATTCACCCAGTTCAATGTACCATTGATAGGTTTAGGCTACTACATGATACTCAAATTTTGCCTATACCCATCATTGCTACAACCTAGTCTATGAATGAAAGTTTACAACGTAGGTGCACAAGTCTACAGAAAAATGTCAGTAATCAAGGTGACAGACAGTGACACATTCAATACCGCATTGGACACTCTTACCTGCATCTAGCTGATCTATGGTGTAATCATTAGTCCAACAGTTACACACACACACACACACACACACACACACACACACACACACACACACACACACACACACACACACACACACACACACACACACACACACACAATCATATCGCTGTTCCTCATCCAGATGGCAGTGTTGTGTCTTCTGTTGATTCAGACTGCACCCCACTCCTCTCTGAGTTCAGTTACTGTAAATCTCTATCCATGTGAGTTGACAATATAGAGGCAAATAAAGCCCCATCCACCTAATTTATCAGACTAGCTATTTTAAACATGTAAGTCTTGAATTAGTTGAACGTGTGAAAGGTCATGGAATTGTTCTTTCTCATCATCTACTATTGTTTCACTTTCACCACCCAGTCAGGAAAAACACATTAGAAAGTCTTCTCTGGAGAAAGCTAGAAAGCTACTGCTAAATAACTATTCTCTTCAGTGGTATTGGCATGGCAATCAGGTCCATTGGCCCTTGAGCCCTGAAGAGGGATGTGGAATATTTAAATTAAACAAAATGGTTTCTGATTACCTGTGCTGAGTGCTGTGCATAGTCAGGATAAATCAGATATTTGTGGAGTAGTGATGGTAGTAATCATATACGCAGCTAACTATGTATCATATATTATTATATAGGTATACAGTATGTAGTTACAGCGTGGATGAACTGCATTGGTATATTATAAAAGCATCAAAGCAGAAAACATAACGTAAGTGACGTGCAGATGACTGACTGAAAGAGAACCAAGAGTATGAAAAATGAACTACATAACTGAAGCGCAATGCTCACATGAGCATATCAAAAACCCTTTCATGTTAAATACGGCTCAGCAGGCAGCAAATGTCAAAACACAACAGTGTGTCACATTCTTGATATCCCTCTTGGCACTGTGTGTACTGTGATAAACCGTTCGCCCCAGGGTAGTCGTTCTCCTTCTGGCTATGTAGAGTAGTACGTAGCTTAGCATCCTCTGAATGGGAAAGTATCAATAGGATATTATTCGATTTGGCGCTGGTGGTACACTGCTGTGGGCGACAAGTACAACACCGGAGGAAGAATGACAGGGGTATATTATTGTCATGGCATCCAGCACTGTCACAATGATGTCATATTCCAAATGACCTTCTCCTCCTTCCTTTCAGAAATGTAACACTAAATCTGTTACTAGAGGGGCTATGTTGCTTCAAGTCATGCCCTAGTTTACGAGTCAGTCATTTAGCAGACACTCTTATCCAGAGCGACTTACAGGATCAATTAGGATTAAGTGCCTTGCTCAAGGGCACAGACGGATTTTCCATCTAGTCAGCTTGAGGATTCGAACCAGTGACCTTTCGGTTACTGGTCCAACACTCTTAACCACTAGGTTACCTGCCACCTCTCATTAACATATTGACGTCAACAGGTTGAGATCTCTTGGCGTAACGACTAAAGTGTTGGGTTGACAGATGCTGGGACCTGGGTTCGAGTCCCAGTCGGGGCCTCGGATTTCCCTCCCTATTCTACTCAGCAACATGCTATTCTACCTGTGTAGTAACATTGCAGCTAGTCTAATTGCTCTAGTAGCAACATTGTACTACCATGTTGTTACACAATAATTTTGTATTTGCATAGTTGGAGTTTATAACTAATATGAGGAAGAGTAAATCTGCTGATGTTATTCTAAGAAGCATCTCT
The DNA here is from genome assembly GCF_965601325.2 of Salmo salar. Taxonomy (NCBI): domain Eukaryota; kingdom Metazoa; phylum Chordata; class Actinopteri; order Salmoniformes; family Salmonidae; genus Salmo; species Salmo salar. The sequence continues at coordinate 55,760,603 of NC_138305.1, read as the reverse complement.
GTGTAGATGTGTTGTTAATCAGGTTGAGGCGACGCTATGACCCCAAAATAAATCTGTTTGCTGTCGATGCTGCTGTTGACAAAAGGGATTAGACATAATCTGTTTGGACAGACACACCATTGTGTTACAGAATAGACTGCCTCACTCCCTTGGAAACATACAAAAATGATTTGTTCCAGGTTCCTGGTTCCTCTTCTTATAAGACAGTGATGGCGTGCGTCATCATATTTCTCCCATCAATTCATATCCCCGAAAAGTCAAACTACTAACCACAATTTCCAATATGTTGTACAGTTGATTCCTTGCACCTCAGTCTACGGTTTGTGACAGTTTGATAATCTATCATCTATCATTGTTAAGGAAACCACTGGACTGTGTGCTGGTAAGACCTCTGGACATATCTACAGTAACATTAAAGAAAAAACAGTTACCATACATTTACAAGTCCAGCAACTGTCAACCCAACACTTTGATCCCAACCTCTTGACGCGGTCGCTAGGTGTTGTGTGTAACAATATTAAAACATAACAACAGGTATCCCAGTGCTGAAAATCTGGTTATTGGACATGATTGAATAAGTGAATCAATTGTTTGATTCAAAATCCCCATCTTAACATTATTAGATACAGTATACAGAAGACGAAGACGATAGGTATACTTGGGACCAACTAAAGCAGGTATGATACACAAAGACTATGACATGACAAATGGGATTACCTAGCTTGTTCCTGTGGGTTAGAGTGGACTATAATCAAGATGAATGCTTGGTCCCATCACAGTAAGACTATGGAGGAAGACTGTGCTGTGTCTTCAGAGAGTGGATCAATGCATCATCTATTATGTCTCCTACTAGTGAGATGAATCCTCTACAGATCACTATGTTGCCAAATGGACATCAAGTGTGTTTCCGGATAGGCTACTGTCACAAAGCATTGATTACTTACTGAGGAATTTGTGCATGCTGGGCCTGGGCCTATATCTACAATCAACAGTACACAATTGATTTCTCTAATTATTGTACAATTTACTACTACTGTAGTTCTACTACTACTACTACTACAACTACTATTGCTACAACTACTACTACTACTACTACTACTACCACTACTACTATGACTACTATTGCTACTAAACTCAGCAAAAAAAAGAAACATCCCTTTTTCAGGAGCCTGTCTTTCAAAGATAATTCGTAAAAATCCAAATAACTTCACAGATCTTCATTGTAAAGGGTGTAAACACTGTTTCCCTTGCTTGATCAATGAACCATAAACAATTAATTAACATGCACCTGTGGAACGGTCGTTAAGACACTAACGGCTTACAGACGGTAGGCAATTAAGGTCACAGTTATGAAAACTTAGGATGCTAAAGAGGCCTTTCTACTGACTCTGAAAAACACCAAAAGAAAGATGCCCAGGGTCCCTGCTCATCTGCGTGAACGTGCCTTAGGCATGCTGCAAGGAGGCATGAGGACTGCAGATGTGGCCAGGGCAATAAATTGTGAGACGCCTAAGACTGCGCTACAGGGAGACAGGACGGACAGATGATCTCAGTGGCAGACCACGTGTAACAACACCTGCACAGGATCGGTACATCCGAACATCACACCTGCGGGACAGGTACAGGATGGCAAAACAACTGCCTGAGTTACACCAGGAATGCACAATCCCGCCATCGGTGCTCAGACTGTCCGCAATTGGCTGAGAGAGGCTGGACTGAGGGCTTGTAGGCCTGTTGTAAGGCAGGTCCTCACCAAACATCACCGGCAACAATGTCGCCTATGGGCACAAACCCACCATCGCTGGACCAGACAGGACTGACAAAAAGTGCTCTTCACTGACGAGTCGCGGTTTTGTCTCACCAGGGGTGATGGTCGGATTTGCGTTTATCATCAAAGGAATGAGCGCTACACATCGACGATAAACGCGAATCAGACCATCACCCCTGGTGAGACAAAACCGCAACACGTCAGTGTTGCCGGTGATGTCTGGTGAGGACCTGTACTCTGGAGCGGGATCGATTTGGAGGTGGAGGGTCCGTCATGGTCTTTTGGCGGTGTGTCACAGCATCATCGGACTGAGCTTGTTGTCATTGCAGGCAATCTTAACGCTGTGCGTTACAGGGAAGACCTCCTCCTCCCTCATTTGGTACCCTTCCTGCAGGCTCATCCTGAAATTACCCTCAAGCATGACAATGCCACCAGCCATACTGCTCGTTCTGTGCGTGATTTCTTGCAAGACAGGAATATCAGTGTTCTGCCATGGCCAGCGAAGAGCCCGGATCTCAATCCCATTGAGCACGTCTGGGACCTGTTGGATCGGAGGGTGAGGGCTTGGGCCATTCCCCCCATAAATGTCTAGGAACTTGCAGGTGCCTTGGTGGAAGAGTGGGGTAACATCTCACAGCAAGAACTGGCAAATCTGGTGCAGTCCATGAGGAGGAGACGCACTGCAGTACTTAATGCACCAGATACTGACTGTTACTTTTTATTTTGACCCCCCCTTTGTTCAGGGACACATTATTCTATTTCTGTTAGTCACATGTCTGTGGAACTTGTTCAGTTTATGTCTCAGTTGTTGAATCTTGTTATGTTTATACAAATATTTACACATGTTAAATTTGCTGAAAATAAACGCAGTTGACAGTGAGAGGACGTTTCTTTTTTTTGCTGAGTTTACTACTACGACTACTATTGCTACTACAACAATTTCTACTAATGTAAGTGGTGTATATGAGCATTGTGCGGCCTCTAATCGATACCTGGGTTTTTGTGCTGCAGGTCGTTAGGCCCTCTGCACCGCAGGGTCCATGGTCAACTACTACTAAGCCTCTCTCTCTCTCTCTCTCTCTCTCTCTCTCTCTCTCTCTCTCTCTCTCTCTCTCTCTCTCTCTCTCTCTCTCTCTCTCTCTCTCTCTCTCTCTCTCTCTCTCTCTCAAATAATACATTGCAATTAGGGTCCACTAAATTCTTTATGACATGCTTAGAATTGTCCTCCATCTGTAAATATAACTTCATAAATCAGTAATTTAGTTGCAGCCTCATTTTTTGTCAATGGAGAGCAATCTGACATAGGCCAGCCATCTATGCATCATCTGCTTGTTAAAAAGATATTGCTCCGGGGCGGGATGTCATTAATATTCTCCATGACATTATAACTTCTGATTGTGGGGCAATGGGGAGTGTGGCCCGCGGTTACATAACGCCTCATTATCAGGCTATTATGAAGGTCTGCATGAAGTTTATAAATGAAAAGATTGATGATTTATAATTATAATTATGTTGAAATGGATGTATGCTACTAGCCTGGCCTCAGATCTGTTAGCGCTGTATATGTCCATAGGAGTTGGCTATTATTGCCACAGCACAAACTGATCTGGGACCAGACTAGGGATATGCAGTCATCAGGATGTGATTATAATGTAACTGAGAGGAACCATGTCAATGGCTAGGTAGGGAAGGGAAATGGGTAAAGAGAAAAGAAAGATGTCTATGACATCTGCCAACTGTCAAGGCTTGAAAGAAGACACATTGTTTCTCAGCTAAGATGATGAAATATTAATTTAACACGCTTTTATATTTCTCTGTCTCTCTGATTGTTCTTCAATCACACTGCTCTTTTATGCTCACTCCTTTTTCATGAAAGACCGCAAATCTGTCATCAATAAATTATGAAAATCTCCTTGTTCCAAACTGTCACCCACCTTACATGCCAGTGTGTGCTTCCCTGGTTTGGGCCGTTAATGAATTAAATATACGACAAGGATGGGATCTCCTGAGTCGAGCTTAGAGATAAGTATCTAGAATACGCAGATCAACTGTGTTGGGAAAAGATGAAGATGAAGAAGAGTCCTCCTTTTCTGAGGTAGTGACACACTTCTCCACTTCCAGATGAAAGCTGGATTAGGGCTTATTAGTGTGACAGAGTAAGGAGCAGTGGAGTGGTTCAAATACTTCCTCTGACTTTTAGTTACACTTTGGGAGATTGGATTCATAATTCATATCCTGAAGAAATGTGATCATCAAAGCAAACAAAGCACCACTCACTTGCTCCGTCTTCTCCTTTACTACTGCAGGAGAGCATTTGGTGTGAGCTCCTCGTTTGATGAGCCGGTGCTCACTCCTGTAAGTGTTCTGTGTAATTTCATCAGTGTCAATATCCATGCAATTGCTTTAACTTTCAATTAGACTGATGATGGAATTTGTAAGCAACTGTGAACACATGGTAGTGTCGTGTCTTTACTATCATTAAATGTGAAGACTGTTGTTTTATCAAATCAATTCCCTATGTGTAATTATTATTATGTGATTAAACTAATCATTTAAACTTAATTAACTAGGAAGTCGGGGCACCACAGAAAATGTTGATTTACAGAGCTATAATTTTCCGAATATATCTCTTCAGATATTTTAATATCTGATCGATTAGTCATTCTCATTAATGTATTATTATTACCTTGTTAGTCTCATTCCAAATGGCATAAAATTCTTGGTTATCTGCACGAACCCTAGCATAAATTATGAATCAAAGATATTCAAATTGTCTTATTTATTTACTAACTACCTAATCAAATACATGAAAACACACACAATTAGTTCATACATTGGGTTGCTACATGATACAAAGAAAAAGCCCCTAGCGGACGAAACCAATATGACGGCTTGGTAGACAAAGACAAGGGGTGTGGCAGTTCAAGAGCGGGAAACTCATAGAGGATTACGACACTCATAGAAATGGCTAATAATTTACATGAACGACCGCTGATTCAAAAATAAATTGCAATTTATATATTTTCGAGTGTATTTCCTGCTGTCTTTCTCTGTGGTCGCCAGTCCATCTGCTGGAGAGAGTCGACAGAAAAGTCTCTGGTTGCATTTCCCCGAAGATCAAAGTCGTAGGTGGTTGTAGGTGGTTAGAATGGATACTTCAGAGTACCATTGTCAGGGTCGTGTGGAGAGATGGACCAAGGCGCAGAGTGATTAAAGTTCCACATCTTTATTTTAGTGAAACTTTCAAACAAAACAAGAAACAAACAACGAACTGTGACATCAGTGGTGCTACATGTACTCACTCAAAACAATATCCCACAAAGCAGGTGGGAAAAGGGAACCCTTAAGTATGATCCCCAATTAGAGACAACGAACATCAGCTGCCTCTAATTGGGAACCATACCAAGAGCACCAACATAGAAATATATAACCTAGAACACCCCCTAGTCACGCCCTGACCTACTACAAGGGCTCTCTATGGTCAGGGCGTGACAACCATTCGGAAATGTTGTCATAGAATAGATGCTTCGGTGGTTGTCGGTATTCTTACGTTTACGTAATTTCTAGCTGCAGACTAGTAATTTGTGTCATCTAGAATTTGCTCCTTCTGTAGTGAAATGATAGTCTAAGAGTCTAACCATTTCTAGCTGTGTAGCCAATGCTCCACGTGGGCTCATTTTCTAATCTTATAGTTTGTGGATTTCTTACCATTCGTGACGTCCGGCTTACCGTGCATCTCTTAGCATTTAAATCACGTCACACACCAGCGTCACACGGCATGTTTTGGTCTTAGAAATTCAACCATTTGCAACCTTAGTTTACACCGTGGTTTGCGTGGTTTGGTGTGAATTTCATCAGGAGTGGGTTTTATACATTTCAGTAGAAAAGGTGGTTCCATGATGCCTGAAAGGTTAACATCACATTACATCATTTCACAAATAGTTTCATCTTTACTCATTCATTTTATACAGAGTTAGATGCAAACCCCATAATTGAGAAATGTACACATTCAGAGGTACAATTATGTGTGTTTCCTGTCCTTCATGAGATCACCAAATGAAACACACTCAACATGACTGTCCCTTATCTGTCCACGGACCATTCCCACATTCTCAAAAGTAGAAATATTGTTTAATTCTCCCATTTGGGGGATTTAGGAGTTTGGCCAAGTCTTTATTTGTTCTCTCTGGGCTCTCTACCTCTATACTACATGGCAGTTTCTACCTGGTATTTATGGTTTAGGAGAGAGGTTTTGTATATTATCTACTTCACCTGCTTTGGCAAAGTTAACATATGTTTCCCATAGCAATAAAGCCCCTTGCATTGAATTAAATTGAGAGGGGGGGCACGATCTACACATAGAAAGGGTTGCGTCATGACAGTGGATTGGATGATTATTTTACTTGTAAAGGACTTTGATAGTTTTCATGTCCGACTTTAATCAACTTGACTGACACAATTTGATATAATTGCATATTGTACTACAGAGGAGCCTAGTATAGTGCTGGGTTGGTCATAAACGTAGTTGTCTCAGAGGGGTTGAAAGAAGATCAGAAGACACATTTCTGTTGTCACATACGGATAGTTAACCTGTTAGGGGTAGGGGGCAGTATTTACACGGCCGGATAAAAAACGTACCCGATTTAATCTGGTTATTACTACTGCCCAGAAACTAGAATATGCATATAATTATTGGCTTTGGATAGAAAACACCCTAAAGGTTCTAAAACTGTTTGAATGGTGTCTGTGAGTATAACAGAACTCATATGGCAGGCAAAAACCTGAGAAGATTCTGTACAGGAAGTGCCCTCTCTGACCATTCCTTGAGCTTCTTGACTCTGTTTATTGAAGACTGAGGATCTTTGCTGTAACGTGACACTTCCTACGGCTCCCATAGGCTCTCAGAAGGCGGGAAAAAGCTGAATGATGTAATTCCAGCCACTGGCTGAAAAACATTAGCGCTTTTGGCAAGTGCTCTATCAGAGGACAATGGGCTGAGGCGCGTGCACGAGTCAACCCCATGTTTTATTTTCTTTCGTCTTTGAACCTAAACACGCTTTCCCGGTCGGAATATTATCGCTTTTTTACGAGAAAAGTGGCATAAAAATTGATTTTAAACAGCGGTTGACATGCTTCGAAGTACGGTAATGGAATATTTAGAATTTTTTTGTCACGAAATGCATCGTGCGCGTCACCCTTCTTTACCATTCGGATAGTGTCTTGAACGCACGAACAAAACAGAGGATATTTGGATATAACTATGGATTATTTTGAACCAAACCAACATTTGTTATTGAAGTAGAAGTCCTGGGAGTGCATTCTGACGAAGACAGCAAAGGTAATAACACTTTTCTTATAGTAAATCTGATTTTGGTGAGTGCTAAACTTGGTGGGTGTCTAAATAGCTAGCCCTGTGATGCCGGGCTATCTACTGAGAATATTGCAAAATGTGCTTTCACCGAAAAGCTATTTTAAAATTGGACATAGCGAGTGCATAGAGGAGTTCTGTATCTATAATTCTTAAAATAATTGTTATGTTTTTTGTGAACGTTTATCGTGAGTAATTTAGTAAATTCACCGGAAGTTTGCGGGGGGTATGCTAGTTCTGAACGTCACATGCTAATGTAAAAAGCAGTTTTTTGATATAAATATGAACTTGATTGAACAAAACATTCATGTATTGTATAACATCATGTCCTAGGGTTGTCATCTGATGAAGATCATCAAAAGGTTAGTGCTGCATTTAGCTGTGGTTTGGGTTTATGTGACATTATATGCTAGCTTGAAAAATGGGTGTCTGATTATTTCTGGCTGGGTACTCTGCTGACATAATCTAATGTTTTGCTTTCGTTGTAAATCCTTTTTGAAATCGGACAGTGTGGTTAGATTAACGAGAGTCTTGTCTTTAAAATGGTGTAAAATAGTCATATGTTTGAGAAATTGAAGTAATAGCATTTCTAAGGTATTTGAATAACGCGCCACGGGATTCAACTGGCTGTTGAGTAGGTGGGACGATTTTGTCCCGCCGACCCTTGAGAGGTTAAGTACTATTCAATTTTATTCTGTTCTATTCAATACTGATGCAAACATAAAGCCATTGTCCCTTAGTACCTCGTCAGTCGTTTTCCCACACACTAAAACTCCCCACACTAACTGAACATTTCCTACTTTCCCATATCGACCACAATACATCCTTACAGAAAATCACGACTTCATATGTTGAAAATCACATGATTTCACATAAAATGTCACATCTGAAATCATGTGAAAACGTGTTTCTTGAACACTTCACATGCTCCTTTGCTGCCCTTGTAGAAAAAACACATGAATTTCACATGTGAACACGTGAAATGTTCCAAAAACACATGTTTTCATGTGATCTCGTTTTCACATGTGTAGTTTCATGTTACAACATGTTGCTTTACATATTGTCAGATGTTATCACATTAGCTTCACATAAGATCATGTGATCACATAAAGCGTGAAAGCAAAGTCAATTAAACCGCAATCAAAGGCTGTTCCAGCAGTAGCGAAAAGACACACATAATTCAAATGTAGCATGTTTTTGTTTGCCTGTGTTTAATAGTGACAAAACACGCCTGTTGTGTGTCTGTGGGGAGCCTTGGGACTGCAGAGAGGAAAGGAGCAGAGAGGATCAGAGAGGATGAATGGGCTATGAAATCCCTGTGTCAGATCAGACTGATGCACCCTCTCTAGAGGCGCTCCCACAGTGTGATTGCCACCGGCATTATGTGTTCTGTTTGATGCCAAACGTTGTCGTCTGACAGCAGAGCTTTTTTGTGTTGAGATGTATTTATTTTTGCTTAGAGGAGGAAACATCTGATTCAAATGGGAAAGCTTCAGCTTCGGAATATTATCTATAGAAAGTTGGGTGGGATTATTATTGAGCAGGAATATATACATTTTACGGTGACTGGTGAAATTAAAGATTAGAGATTTACTTTTTGCAATCATTGATGGCAGTGATTTTATTGCATGTTTGTTAATTTTAAAATAACTTTTAATTCCGTATATTTCTTTTTTACCCTTTGTTCTAAACGTGACCAGATAACGAAACTTATCCAGAGTCATTATCTGATTAAAATAATTAGGAGAGGTGAATAGGCCTACTGTCTGTGGTAGCATTGCCACTGTTCCTATAGTAACCAAGACTTAGTGTCAGGCGTGTGCGTACTTGTGCTGAAGTCAGGTGCAGGAGAGCAGAGAATTGTGAACTGGCGCACACTTTATTTTGGCAGGAGAGATATACAGACGGACGCAGCTGCGTCCACAAACCTCCAGCCAACAAGGCAAAGTGTAAAACGCGCAAAATAGTCACAAAACATCAAATGTATAACAATACAAACAGGCTTTGTGAAATAACACGGAAAAAACGCACGCAAGCCTAGTGCGTACAAAAACACGTAACACACAAACAATCACACACAAAGACATGAGGGGAACAGAGGAATAAATACATGTAATGTGATTGGGGAATGAAAACCAGGTGTGCAGGGAACAAGACAAAACAAATGGATACATGAAAAATGGAGCGGCGATGGCTGGAGCGGCGATGGCTAGAACGCCGGTGACGTCGACCGCCAAACGCCGCCTGAACAAGGAGAGGAGCCGACTTCGACGGAAGCAGTTCAGGGTCCAATACATCCACCACCGGAACCCAGCACCTTTCCTCCGGACCGTACCCCTCCCACTCCACGAGGTACTGAAGGCCCTTCGCCCGACGCCTCGAATCCAGGATGGAACGGACGGAGTACGCCGGGGCCCCCTCGATGTCCAGAGGGGGCGGAGGAATCTCCCGCACCTCAGACTCCTGGAGCGGACCAGCCACCACTGGCCTGAGGAGAGACACATGGAACGAGGGGTTAATATGGTAATCGGGGGGAAGCTGTAACCTGTAACATACCTTGTTCATTCTCCCCAGGACTTTAACCTGTTAGGGCTAGGGGGCAGTATTGACACGGCTGGATAAAAAACATACCCGATTTAATCTGGTTACCACTCCTACCCAGTAACTAGAATATGCATATACTTATTACATATGGATAGAAAACACCCTAAAGTTTCTAAAACTGTTTGAATGGTGTCTGTGAGTATAACAGAACTCAAATGGCAGGTCAAAACCTGAGAGATTCCTTTACAGGAAGTGGCCTGTCTGACCATTTCTTGAACTTCTTTTCCATCTCTATCTTTTACTAAGGATCTCTGCTCTAATGTGACACTTCCTACGTCGTCCATAGGCGCTCAGAGCCCGGGAAAAACCTGAATGTCGTCATCCCAGCCCCAGGCTGAAACACATTATCGCCTTTCTCAAGTGGCCGATCAAGGGACTCTGGGCTTAGGCGCGTGACCTGACCGCCCCCGTCTTTGTGATTTTTTCCTCTGTTTGCCGAAAAGGAGATTCCCGGTCGGAATATTATCGCTTTTCTACGAGAAAAATGGCATAAAATTTGATTTTAAACAGCGGTTGACATGCTTCGAAGTACGGTAATGGAATATTTAGAATTTTTTTGTCACGAATTGCGCCATGCGCGCGACACTTCTTTACCATTTCGGATAGTGTCTGGAACGCACGAACAAAACGCCGCTATTCGGATATAACGATGGATTATTTTGGACCAAACCAACATTTGTTATTGAAGTAGCAGTCCTGGGAGTGCATTCTGACGAAGACAACAAAAGGTAATCAAACTTTTATAATAGTAAATATGATTATGGTGAGTGCTAAACTTGTCGGGTGTCTAAATAGCTAGCCCGTGATGCCTGGGCTATGTACTTAGAATATTGCAAAATGTGCTTTCACCAAAAAGCTATTTTAAAATCGGACATATCGAGTGCATAGAGGAGGTCTGTATCTATAATTCTTAAAATAATTGTTATGCTTTTTGTGAACGTTTATCGTGAGTAATTTAGTAAAATGTTAGCGAATTCCCCGGAAGTTTGCTAGTTCTGAACGTCACATGCTAATGTAAAACGCTGGTGTTTGATATAAATATGAACTTGATTGAACAAAACATGCATGTATTGTATAACATAATGTCCTAGGGTTGTCATCTGATGAAGATCATCAAAGGTTAGTGTTGCATTTAGCTGTCTTCTGGGTTTTGGTGACATTATATGCTGGCTTGAAAAATGGGTGTCTGATTATTTCTGGCTTGGTACTCTGCTGACATAATCTAATGTTTTGCTTTCGTTGTAAAGCCTTTTTGAAATCGGACAGTGTGGTTAGATTAACGAGAGTCTTGTCTTTAAATAGCTGTAAAATAGTCATATGTTTGAGAAATTGAAGTAATAGGATTTTTAAGGTTTTGAAAATCGCGCCACAGGCTTCAAGTGGCTGTTACGTAGGTGGGACGAATTCGTCCCGCCTAGCCCATAGAGGTTAAATGGCCCCACAAACCACGTGCCCAGCTTCCGGCAGGGCAGCCGGAGGGGCAGGTTTCAGGTCGAGAGCCAGACCCTGTCCCGGTGTGAACACTGGGGCCTCACTGCGGTGACGGTCCGCGCTGGACTTTTGGCGCAGCGCGGCCTGCTGGAGGTGACCATGGGCGGCTTCCCATGTCTCCTCCGCGTGCCTGTACCAATCGTCCACCGCAGGAGCCTCGGTCTGACTCTGATGCCACGGTGCCAGAACCGGCTGGCACCCCAATACACACTGAAAGGGGGAGAGGTTAGTGGAGGAGTGGCGGAGCGAGTTCTGCGCCATCTCTGCCCAGGGCACGAATGCCGCCCACTCCCCGGCCGGTCCTGGCAATAGGACCGCAGAAACCTGCCCACATCCTGGTTCACCCTTTCCACCTGCCCATTACTCTCGGGGTGGAAACCTGAGGTGAGGCTGATCGAGACCCCCAGACATTCCATGAACGCCCTCCAGAGGGAGGAGATGACAGGACTTAGAGAAACGATCCACAACGACCAGGATCGTGGTGTTTCCCTGTGAGGGAGGAAGATCCGTTAGAAAATCCACCGACAGGTGTGACCAAGGCCATTGTGGAGTGGGTAAGGGATGTAGCCTACCTCTGGGCAGGTGTTTTGGAGCCTTACACTGGGTGCACACCGAGCAGTAGGAAACATAAACCCTCACGTCCCGAGCCAAGGTGGGCCACCAGTACATCCCAGTCAGACAGCGCACTGTCCGACCGATCCCCGGATGACCAGAGGAGGGTGATGTGTGGGCCCAATAGATCAACTGGTCACGGACAGCAGACGGAACATACTGACGCCCGGCAGGACACTGGAGTGGAGCGGGCTCTGTACGCAACGCCTGCTCAATGTCCGCGTCCTGCTCCCACACGACCGGTGCTACCAGGCAGGAGGCCGGGAGAATGGGAGTCTGATCCATGGGCCGCTTCTCTGTGTCATACAGCCGGGACAGTGCGTCTGCCTTCACATTCTGCGAACCTGGTCTGTAGGACAGGGTAAACACAAAACGGATAAAGAACATGGTCCACCTTGCCTGACGAGGATTCAGTCTCCTAGCTGCCCGGATGTACTCCAGGTTGCGGTGGTCAGTCCAGATGAGGAAAGGGTGTTTAGACCCCTCAAGCCAATGTCTCCACGCTTTCAACGCTTTAACCACAGCCAACAGCTCCCGGTCCTCCACATCATTGTTCCGCTCTGCCGGACTGAGCTTCTTCGAGAAGAAAGCACAGGGGCGGAGCTTCGGTGGTGTGCCCGAGCACTGAGAGTGCACGGCTCCGATCCCAGCCTCGGACGCGTCCACCTCCACTATGAACGCCAAAGAGGGATCCGGATGGGCCAGCACGGGAGCCGAGGTAAACAGAGCTCTTAGGTGCCCAAAAGCCCTGTCCGCCTCAACCGACCACTGCAGATTTACAGGACCCCCCTTCAGCAGTGAGGTAATGGGAGCAGCCACCTGGCCAATTACGCACGGCTGCAATGCGGTCACTCTCCATCTCCACCCCTGATGTGTAAATGCGATACCCTAGGAAGGAGACGACCTGCTGAAAGAACAGACATTTCTCAGCCTTGACATACAGGTCATGCTCCAACAGTCGTCCAAGTACCTTGCGCACCAAGGAATGTCATTGATGTACACCACTACACCCTGCCCGTGCAGGTCCCTGAAAATCTTGTCTACCAAGGATTGGAAGACTGATGGAGCATTCATCAACCCGTACGGCATGACGAGGTAGTCATAATGCCCTGAGGTGGTACTAAACGCCGTCTTCCACCCGTCTCCCTCCCGGATATGCACCAGGTTGTACGTACTCCTGAGATCCAGTTTAGTGAAGAAGCACGCCCTGTGCATTGACTCAATCACTCAATCACTGTACTTCACCGTGATTTGATTGAGACCTCTATAGTCAATGCACGGTCTCAGACCTCCATCCTTCTTCTTCACAAAAAAGAAACTCGGGGAGGCGGGTGAAGTGGAGGACCGAATGTACCCCTGACGCAGGGATTCGGAAACATATGTCTCCATAGCCACCGTCTCCGCTTGCGACAGGGGATACATGTGACTTCTGGGAAGTGCAGCATCTACCAGGAGATTTATCTCACAATCCCCCCGTCGAAGGGGTGGTAATTGAGCCAAATCGGCATATTCTTGGGGAATGCGCATGGCGGAGACCTGGTCTGGACTTTCCACCGTGGTAGCACCAACGGAAACCCCTACACACCTCCTCGAGCACTCTCGCGACCACCCCGTGAGAGCCCTCTGTTGCCAGGAAATGGTGGGGTTATGATGAGCCAACCAGGGAAGAACTAGAACCTTGGGATTCGTAGGAGAGTCAATGAGAAAGAGACTGATTCTCTCCTCGTGACCCCCCTGCGTCTCCATGGCCAGGGAGATGGTGGCCTCCCTGATTAGCCCGGACCCTAATGGTCGACTATCCAGAGCGTGAACCGGGAATGGTCTAACCACAGGAATAATGGGGAGCCCTAAACTAAAGGCTAACGCTCTGTCGATAAAATTCCCAGCTGCACCTGAATCGACGAGCGCCTTATGCTGGAAATGCAGGGAAAACTCAGGGAAACAAACAGGTACAAACAGGTGGACAACAGAGGACTCTGGATGAGAGTGGTGCAGACTCACCTGGGGTGACGCCAGAGTGCCCTGCCTGCTGCCTCGACTCCCAGAGGGACCAACCCGGCACCGACCGACAGTGTGTCCTCTGTGGCCACAGATGGTGCACGTGAAGGCCCCTCCTCCAGCCTGCTTATGCACAGCCCCTCCCAACTCCATGGGCACCGGAGCGGGTGTGCTGGGAGATGGAACTGACAGAGCTCCTCAGGACGTCCACAGGTGACCAGCAGGTTATCCAACCGGATGGACAGATCCACCAGTTGATCAAAGGTGATGGTGGCATCCCTGCAGGCCAACTCCCGTCGGACGTCCTCGCGCAGGCCGCATCGATAGTGGTCGATGAGGGCCCTGTCGTTCCATCATGCTCCGGCGGCCAAGGTCCGGAATTCCAGCGCGAACTCCTTTGCACTCCTCGTCCCCTGCCTCAAATGGAAGAGTCGTTCCCCCACCACTCTTCCTTCGGGCAGATGGTCAAAGACGGCCCGGAAGAGGCGGGTGAACTCCTCGAAGGGGTCCAACACCGCGTCTTCCTCTCCCCACATGGCGTTTGCCCACTCCAGAGTTCTCCCTGAGAGGCATGAGACGAGGGCGGACACTCGTGAACGGTGGCCAGGTATAGGTCCAGTTGTAAGAGGAACCCCTGGCACTGTGCGGCCATCCCATCATACTCCCTGGGAAGGGAGAGACACATCCCACTGGAGCTGGATCCGGACAGGACGGGTAGAGGTAACCCCGGTTGCGCTGGTCGAGGCACTGGAGAGACTTCCTGTCTCTCCCAGCGGTCCATGGTCTGGACAACGCGATCCATCATGGCACTGAGATGATGCAGCAATGCCGCGTGTTCCTGGACGCGCTCCTCGACTTCTCTGACCGGGGTACCTGCACGACTTCGGCGGAAGTCGGGACACTTAGGGACAACACACAATCCTCCTAGCCCACACAGTCCAATCCTCCTAGTCCAACTCTTAATGGACCCAGAGAAAACAATGATAAAAAATGACAAGAAGAGTTTGTCAGAAAGCAGCCAGTACTTGGAGACGCTCTACACCTCCGATGGGTATAAATGTGTCTGTCATGTCTCAGTTTCTATGCGCCATAAGACGATGGTGTGGGTGCGTGCACTCGTGCGTGTGTGTGATTAGAGGAGAATATTTTGCCGGTAACTGTGTTGATGTGATGTTAACTGTTGGCTGCTGTGTCATCCAGGGAGGATGTGAGAAGCTCTGAGGGAAGAGAGAATAAACTATGGTGGGCTTAACAAGCTCTCCCTGGGACCCCACATTAATATAATTAGCAGCTGTTATTTGTACAGGGCGTCATGTTTGAACTTCAGAGGCAAAACAGAGAAATAAAGATTCCAAACCTTGTGTCTTGTATTGGTCTGGTCCTAACTTGAGATGGGTGTATCACGACATGTTACGTAAAGTTTTGCATTACAATTATACATTGACGTCAGTATCATGCATGTATCTCTCAAGTCAGAACTCCAACCATTGTGACTGCACAGTAGTTGGGCTCACTATCTAAGGCGGGGGTTGGAGAATGACCAAAAGTGTAAAACAGTAGACTTACCATAGTTTGTGAAACTTCAACATTGTTTCTCTGATTGTATTGTAGTGCACTGTCTTGATATAGTGTTCCTCTTTAGCTCAGTTGGTAGAACATGGCTCTTGCAATATTAGGATAGTGGGTTTGATTCCCGGGGCCACCTATACATAAAAAATGTATGTACGCACATAATTTGCTTTGGATAAAAGCGTCTGCTAAATTGTTTGTAAAAATATATATTTTATTAATAAAACTATACTTCACTGATAGAGGTATAAGACACGGAGTATTGCTGATAACATCCTCAAACAGTGTATAATTGAGTCCTGCTGGTTGTCCTGTGTGGCTCCCTGCAGGCTTCCTCTGGCACAGATTGGAGATTGGAGAGGGTGTGACTACAGCTACTTCACCAGCTGCGAACTTGGTTCCCGATTCAAAAAACACAATTTACAGCCTTTCTTATTGAAGAGGAAGCTGCTTCTGCCGACATGGATGTCCCCTCTCTCTCTCTCTCTCTCTCTCTCTCTCACCATAGAGAGCCATTGTTTCTCTGTGGTTCAGGGCGTGGTGGTTCACCCCCGATGCTGGAGGATCTGCGGGATGAGTGGGAGCCGCCACCAATACTAATCACCCCCCTACCCTCCCTATTTGGCTTCAGGTTTTGCGGCCGGAGTCCACGCCTTTGGGGGAGGGTACTGTCACGCCCTGACCATAGAGAGCCATTGTTTCTCTATGGTGAAGTGGTTCAGGGCATGACTGGGGGTGATCTAGTTTATTTATTTCTATGTGGGTTTCTAGGTTTGATTTTCTATGTTGGTGATTTGTATGATTCCCAATTAGAGGCAGCTGGTAATCATTGTCTCTAACTGGGGATCATATTTAAGTAGCTGTTTTTCCCACCTGTGTTTATGGGATATTGTTTTAAGTTAGTGCACGTAGCATCTCTGTAGTCACGGTTCGTTGTTAGTTTATTGTTTATTTGTTTTTGTCTTTGCTTAGTTTCACTTTCTAATAAATAATGTGGAACTCAACATTCGCTGTGCCTTGGTCCAACATTTATTCCAGCGAACGTGACAGAATATCCCATCACAACAGGACCAAGCAGCGTGCCCAGGAGGAGAGGGTAACATGGACTTGGGAGGAGATTCTGGACGGGAAGGGATCCTGGACTTCGGAAGAAATCCTGGCAGGACAGGATAGCCTTTCTTGGCAGGAGTCACAGCAGACGCAAGGAGAGAAGGGAGAACAGCGACGACGCCGGGGTTCGCGGCCACAAGCAAAGCCCAAAAGTCAGCCCGAGAATTTTTTTTGGGGGGGGGCACATGGGGTGGTCGGCGGAGCCGAGGTGTGAACCAGTGATAACATGGGAGGAGGTAGAGAGGTGGTCGGTCGACTCAGGGAGAGTCAATGGAACAGTGCGAGGAGGGATACCGGAGAATGGAGTTGGCGAGGAGTATGGAGGAGCGCGTTACCAGTCCGGTGCAATCTGTGCCGGTCCCACGCATCAGGCCTCCAGTGCGCCTCCCCAGTCTGGTACGTCCTGTGCCTGCTCCTCGCACTCGCCCAGATGTACGCCTCCACAGCCCAGTACGTCCTGTGCTAGCTCCTCGCACTCGCCATGCGAAATGTGTCATCGAACTGGTACCATTGATGCAGGCTATACACACCAGGTCTCCGGTGCACCTTCACAGCCCAGTATGTCCTGTTCCTTCTCCCTGCACTTGCCCTGAAGTGTGTGTCACCAGTCCGGTGCCACCTGTACCGGCCCCACGCATCAGGCCTCCAGTGTGCCTCCCCAGTCCAGTACGTCCTGTGCCTCCTCCTCGCACTCTCCCTGAAGTGCGTGTCCCCAGTCCGGTACGTCCTGTGCCTGCTCCTCGCACTCTCCCTCAAGTGCGCCTTCCCAGTCAGGTACGCCCTGTGCCTAGTCCTGGCACTCTCCCTGAAGTGCGTGTTCCCAGTCAGGTACGTCCTGTGCCTGCTCCTCGCACTCTCCCTGAAGTTTGTGTCCCCAGTCAGGTATGTCCTGTGCCTGCTCCCCGCACTCGCCCTGAGGTGCATGTCACCAGTCCGGTACCACCAGTGCCGGCCCCACGCACCAGGCTTCCTGCGACAGATCCCAGTCCAGAGCTTCCGGTGACAGTTCCCAGTCCAGAGCTTCCGGCGACAGTTCCCAGTCCAGAGATCTGGCG
This sequence comes from Salmo salar, assembly GCF_965601325.2. Taxonomy (NCBI): domain Eukaryota; kingdom Metazoa; phylum Chordata; class Actinopteri; order Salmoniformes; family Salmonidae; genus Salmo; species Salmo salar. The sequence goes on along the minus strand of NC_138305.1, from coordinate 55,743,028 downwards.
ACAGTTCCCAGACCAGAGCTTCCGGCGACAGTTCCACAGTCCGCAACCTCCTGAGACGCTCTGCGGTCCGGAACCTCCTGAGACGGTCCGCGGTCCGGAACCTCCTGAGACGGTCCGCGGTCCGGAACCTCCTGAGACGGTCCGCGGTCCGAAACCTCCTGAGACGGTCCGCGGTCCGGAACCTCCTGAGACGGTCAACGGTCCGGAACCTCCCCTGCACCGATGCCCAGTCTAAGCATGGCGACCAGTCCAGCTCCAAGGCCAGAGTCTTCTTCTGCATTGCTGCCCAGTCCAGACACAGCGTCCAGTCCCGCTCCATGGCATGAGTCTTCCTCTGCACCGATGTCCAGGCCAGGGCCGGTGTCCAGTCCCGCTCCATGGCAGGAGCCTTCCTCGGCATCGAGATCTTTTGCGGCCAGAGTTTTGCGAGGTTTTGCGGCCAGAGTCCGCGCCTTTGGGGGGGGGGGGGGGGGGTACTGTCACGCCCTGACCATAGAGAGCCATTGTTTCTCTATGGTGAAGTGGTTCAGGGTGTGATTGGGGGTGATCTAGTTTATTTATTTCTATGTGGGCTTCTTGGTTTGATTTTCTATGTTGGTGATTTGTATGATTCCCAATTAGAGGCAGCTGGTAATCGTTGTCTTTAATTGGGGATCGTATTTAAGTAGCTGTTTTTCCCACCTGTGTTTATGGGATATTGTGTTGGGTTAGTGCACGTAGCATCTCTGTAGTCACAGTTGGTTGTTAGTTTATTGTTTATTTGTTTTTGTCTTTGCTTAGTTTCACTTTCTAATAAATAATGTGGAACTCAACATTCGCTGCGCCTTGGTCCAACATTTATTCCAGCGAACGTGACACTCTCTCTCTCTCAGAACGGTAGCTAATGCACCAAACAGTCGCCACCATCGTTGTCAAATCCCCAACACTTTATTTCCTCTCAGACATAAGTCAGCAATCTCAGTGTGGAGTGTGAAGGCTGCTGTGGGATCCGTCAAGGCTTGGGGGGAATAATAAAGCAATTTCAGCCTGTCACAGACCCAACGGAATAAGAACGCACACACTGAAGATTTAAATCACTCATTTGATAGCTGCCTGACAGTTGTTTTAGGAGCGGTGTGTTACACTTTAAAATGAATTGAGAAACATTTGGGGGTATCTTAAAGCATGTTTGTATCCATAGGCTGAAAACTGTGCTAAGTTTGACTGAATGTGGTGGACTATCTAGGCAAGATTGTTAATTTGGGTGCTATGATTTGGAACCATCTGGTTTTCAAATGTTCAAATTTCAACAAAATGTAAATTTTATCATCAAGCAATCATGTCTTATAGTTCCATTGCATTTAGTCAAACGTGATCTTGTTATGATTGTTTTCATTTTAGCTGACACATTCATTACTCCAAGAAGCTACATGCTGTAAAACTGTCCTAGAAATATTTATCTGTCCTAAAAATATTTATCTTAAAATGACACAGCTAATCAATTGAACCACTTAGATATGCAGCCTAAACTCCAGGCATTCAATAAAAACATTAAACAATGTTTCTGCTTATTTACTCAATTGATTGCATCTCATTATGTCAACAAAAGCAGCATGCATTGGCAATAGCAGTTGCAATATGACTAATTAGTCATCAAAAAAAGTTGTATTTAATTCCTTCATAATCATTTATTTTACATTTAGCAACGCTCTTATCCAGAGCAACTTACTGGAGAATTAGAGTCACATGCCTTGCTCAGGGTACATAGACCAATTTCTCACCTAGTTGGCTCGAACCAGTGACCTTTCAGTTACTGACCCAACGCTCTTAACCGCTAGGCTACATGTTTTTCCACACTAAAAAGGTATTATTTCTCGAAGGTTTTATTTAGCACTTTTTTAAGTACCGGTTGTTTAATTAGCTACCTCTCTTAATCTCTCAAAAGCTGCCACAGCTGGTGCCGGTGACTGCATAAATTGAAATGACCTCTAAATCATAGGGAAATAACAAATAGCAGTGTGTGTTAAGTGTGTGTGCGTGTGTGTGTGACTGACCTTTCCCCTCCATCTCCTAAACACAGCCTCCTCTAACAGCAGGTTAACTCCCCTGTGAAATCCGTAATTGTCTAAAAGTGGCCTTTTGTCATAATTAATGTTTTTGAAGTGTTTTTTAAACCATGACCTCTGGACTACCCAGCATATGGAGTTCCTTTGAAAAGTCCCTCTAATGACATTAGGACTGCATCATTTACTGGCAGGACCGAGCTGAAATTTGGGATAAATTGGGATAATTTCTCCCTATCTCTGCATAAGTGGGGGAAAGAGTCCCAGCGGTCAGGTGGGGGCAATCGGTCTTTGGGAACTAGTCTGAAGCTGTGTCATCAACATCCACATCCCCCCGACAAGAGAACACTGTTGTAGCTTACCAGTGTGGCTGTGTCTGGTTCTTTATGCTACGCTGGTCCTTACTTACAGATCTGGAGCTGCTGGGGGATAAAGAGGGTTTGATTAAGAATAACGATTCTACACACACACACTCTCAGAGAAACATACACACACAGACACACACTCTCCAGAGGAAGCTGCGGTCCCGGCTCGCCTGAGTGGAGGCTCTCTAAGTGGGAAGAGAAAGCAGCAGCAGAGGCCTAGTCGGCCCAGTGAGCCATTGGAAACTCATTATTACAGTGCTAAATGATGGATCATTTCCAAATCATCTCTGCCATACACCTTAACAATTAACCCACAGGCAATTAAAGACCTGAAGTACATGGAGAGAGGATGCAGATAGATACAGTACATCTTTGGGCTTTAACCTTTGGGCCCTCAGATTAGAGTTATTAAACTGTAGCATATTGGATCAATATGAGAGAGACTTTCTGCTGGAGAATACATGTTATAAGATTTTTTTTCTTAGACTAATTAGATTCAATTCAGTGTTCATGTAGAAAATGAAGACCTACTAACTGGGGTTGACGTACATCACAAGGGATGGATACTGTGCAAAGATTTTTGGGCAAAATGCAATTTCTTTTTTTGTTTGAGTGAATCATTTAGATAAGATTTTGACTCAGCGAAATGACATTGCCACGAGCAGCACTGCAGATATTGCGATGATCGAGATGCAAGACTTCGCTTTCACACAGTATCTACACATGTGCAGGAATTCGCTTCAAGCTGTTACAACTTGGGAAATACAGGACCAAAACAGTGTAGAAGTTACCCACACGCTTCAATGTTGCAGAAATTTACCCACTATGTTGTTTACTTTTTGCATCTTTGTCATATTGCTGAGTCTACCTTCAAACCCACAAGTTTCCATGGTTCCTTGAGGTGCATATAGGCAGTGGGCTCTGCCCCCTAGCCACACCCATAATAGTCACTTGGTTAGATTTCCTGGTTTGCATCTTGACCTAGTTTTCACAACTCCACACCTGTGAAAACAGTTTTTAATATTGTTAGGGGTGGAAGTAACAAATCACAAATGCTCTCATAATTGAGGAGCTTTTCAGAGTAATTTAACTTTTAAGTATGTTTTGAATTGAGTATTGTACTTCGCTACCTTTTTAAAACCATCCGTTATTCAGTACAATTTTGTAGGCTATCCATAATAGTAGACCATGATGGCACGGAAAGTTTGCGGAGCCTCAATGGCGGGAGCCCCTTGGAGCCAGAAAAACATTATTTAGTCAGTGACCAATCAAATCAAATTTCACGCATTCTGCACAAAACAGGCCAATGAAATCAAGCTGTGCACACAAACCGAACGATGATGATGGTCAGAAGATTTTGAAAAGGCAAAATTAACTTAGAGAGAGGTGTTGTGAAAGACAGGAAAACATTTTTTCTATCAAAGCGGTGTGTGTGAAAAACTACGGAGAGTCAGAGCAGACTGAGGAGAGTCAGGAAATTCAGACACAGACCCAGTATCTACATCTTCTCAAGAAGACGAGGAGGAGAACACCTGGCCGCATTTCAATGACCAGTTCTCCTTTAAGTACAGGGTCAGGAGAGGCGAAATTGTAATCATGCAATACATGCTGCTTACCTAGGATGGCGGAGGTGGCTTCCTACAAAAGTTCTGTCTCGAACTTGAGAAAACATGTAGAGGTAAGGTAACTAGATATGAATGATCAAAGATTTTGCTATGGATGGCTTTAGCAGCTAGTAGCCAAGTTGTCTAGCATGCAAACGTGCTAACTTAAGCTTGCTATCCTTGCAGCTACAATAACCTAGCTAGCTAGCTACATGGCTAAACATTACCCAATGATAATAGCCGTTATTGTGGCTAGCACATCATTGAGTATGGTTACATGCACACAATAATGAGATTATTGTGGATAGTTACATTAATATAATAGTTTGATTAAAACATTTACATGCTTTGTAAGAAGAACGATTTCCCTAATAATGCTGTTTACATGGACACATCTGAAATCAGGATACCCAAAGAAAATGATAAATTCAGAAAATTGCAAATCAAAATAAACGTTCTACCACAGCAACCATGTTATTTTTGGGAAGCATTTAAGATTCTGAGTTCGGACATAAACAGTTTGTATGTGAAAACTATTTCTAAGGGTGTTTTCAGATATAGTCCTCTTTAAAGTGAACTCTGGGAGGAAAAAAGCTAAATAACTCAGTTCTCTTTGTATTCACATTGCCCTTGCTTTTGAATGAGGACTCAAACTCTTTGCCAATTAACTTAACCTATTTTGTGGTCTGAGTCTTCTTTGCATCCACTTTGCTATATTTAGAAAGGAACGAAGATCTTTTCCCAAAATTCACTCAATTCCCTCTGGGTTTTTACAAAGTGCAGGACAAACCATTCCATCAGAACGTGTTATCGGACAGCTATATATACCTACTTACATTTTGGAAGCCAATAAATTGCATTTAGTTAAAAGATGAGACATAATAATTGTAATCAGAAGATACTATTAACATGTAAATATTATTGGTAACAAAATAAATAGCAGAAGATTAGCTGCATATTAAATCATGCTGTAATTTAAGAGCTAGAATAGATTTTGTACCCTACGTTGTGATTCTCACCAAATAATGTATATTGTTGTCTTCTCACACTATTCAAACCCCAAAAGTGAATAAACAATTTATGAAGCTCTCTTTATACATCACATATTGCAAACAGATAATCTGAACTAAAAACTCTGCATCCTTGACAATTGCTTATCAATATCCAAAAACAGCACCCATTTTTTTTCTGTGAACCTGCACATCATCATCTTATCTATTTTGTGGCACCAATGTGAGGGTTTATGGCAGGAGAAACAGTGTTTCAGTATTCTAGTGTGTGGTGTGGGAATAATGACAAGAGATCCTGGGGAGCTTTGTGTTCACATTGCCCTAAAAAAGGCAACAGGACCGAGGAATTCAAGCGAACCGAACTCTGACCACTTCTCATGATGGTCTCAGTTCATTTTCCTTCGGGGGCTCTTTTGCGTAGTCTGAGTTCCTTTGGAGTGTTCACACTTGACAAAAAATTAAGCGAACCGTACTGAATTCACAAAAATTGGTTGAAAAGGACCAAGTGTGAAAACACCCTAAGACGCATACATTGTTTCGAACTCACTTCAGTCGCGCTAAAGAGGTAGGCTTGCTCTGCTGGTGCTAGCACAAGCACAGATCAAATACACAGCTGGAATGCCAATTAAGCGGTTTACATTTCCTAATCATTTGAAAGATAACTCACAAAACCAGGTGTTTTAATTGAGTTTACATCAATTTTGACCTTACATTGATTAAGTTAAGCAGAATAAGGTGTTTACATGACTAATTCCATACTCTGCCTCCTGCCATAATCAGTTTAATATCGAATTATTAGTGTGCATACTCACTGTCACTATGTGTTGGTGGCTAGCTAACAACATTAGTTAGGCTAACGTAAGCAAGTGCGCTAGCTAGCTAACATTAGCTTGCTTGGTCATGACATATTTAGAGAGACCTAGGATTTTTAGCTATGTGCATTGTCTGTATAAATTAGGATAACGTTAATCTAAAAGCCAGATACAGTAAGTCTCAGATAGAATAGGTAAAATTGTATTCTTCTTTTAGCTAACTATGTTTGGTTAGATCACTCAGATAATGTATGAAAGCATATAATAGCCAAATATCGCATAATTCAATCACATAAAATGTATGTTTGCTGGGTAAAACTACTATAACTGGGGCCTGGGGCCTAACCTTTACATAAGCATTCATAACACATTTATGAAGCAGTTCATGACGCATTCATGAAAGTTGAAGTAGAGGTCAAGAGGACTACAAGCCCATAGAGTACTAACGATCAATGGAAATAGTGGCTTTTCTGTAATGCAGAGACATGGGAGGAATTTGTCTATATAGTGTGCCTGAAATAGGATACTTGTTATTTGGCCATTGGCCCAGTTTTACTGCAAGGAATTCTAATTGGTCAACCACAGGCTAGGGCTGGTTATAAACTACATCCTGTCCCTTTGTTCTGTGGAGAGAATCACTCAGGAGAGAATCACTGAGGACAGGGGAGCATGAACACCTACCATCTACCTCCCCGCATGATTCATCCTCTTTGAATAAAAATAAACCTATTTTCCTCCCCCTGATTTGCTTTGGGGTTTGTGTTTTTGAAGAGTAACATCAACTGCTAACACCATACATAAAGACGCTGTCTCTCAAACTGAACACAGGACTGCATGCCTCTGCCTCCTGTAAGCATATTTTTAGCTGTGCTGGACTGCTCTTCACTGCAATGTGAGTCAGGATAGACTTGATTCACTTTGAAAATCATCACCTGCTGAAACTGACATGCGAGTTCAGAGAGAAGTGAAGGCGTTAGAACAGAACTCCTCTGTTTTTGCTGAAGGAACGCTACATAACCTAAATTTCTCTGTACATGTACGTAGCTTATAGTTTATCAATCTATTGCAACATCTATATACCCTTTTCTATGTCAGGGGGTCTCAACGGTTTGCTCATTTATTTTGCATTTCCATGAAGCTCTGTTGTTGCCTCTAGAGCTAATTTGACATCAAATCCTTTAGGCATGTCCATTGTGACCTGGCACTCCCAAGTTGGCCTAATTGAGTGAGTGAGGGAAAGAGTGAGGGAGTGAGAAAAATAGCATGAATGGGTGATTTATTGTTTATGCACTTTATTTTGTATTGCTTTTAGTTTATCAATCCATTTTGATTGCTTTGAACCTTGAATTTGTTTTCAAATGTTAATAGCATATTTAGGATAAAATCCTTCGTTTTTTACGTGCCTTGTTGCAACTAACACTAACAAAAATACAGTAGATATATTTACTTTTTCTATTTATTGCATGGAAAAGATAATGTGTAACAGCGTTCAGGTAACCTCAGTTAAATTAGCTAATTATCAAGTTCAATGTTTTAATTTTAAAAGTATCTAAAATACTTTTCCTTTTAGTGATTTTTAAATTAGCTACTTTTAAAAGTGTTACTTGAGTAGTTTTTTTTTACACCAGTAGTTTTAGTAACTGTACTTCTACTTGAGTAGGATATTTCAGTACTCTTTCCACCTCGGAATATTGGATATTGTATTTATTGTCAGGAGAAGTTTCCTCTGTGGACTATTCTATCGACCAAAGTTTGGAAGATTATTTCTGAGCCCTATACCAATATTAGACTTCTGATAAATAATTTAATTAATTAATAGGACGAGGTCTAAGGTCATTCCATAGCAACTGCGTTCGAGATAACTCATGGTCCAATGACTGTACTTGCTAGCAGCATGTGTCCCGCGTCCGAAGCTACATCCATAGATGGTAGATGATTCTGATTGCAGAATTGCCGTTTGCATTTTGTGTTCTCGATGGATTTTGGGACTGAACTGAATTGAACATACAGTTGTTTGCAAAAGTATTCACCCCCTTTTCCTATTGTGCTGCCTTACATCCTGGAATTAAAATAGATTTTTTGAGGGGGGGTTGTATCATTTGATTTACACAACATGCCTACCACATTGAAGATGCAAAATATTTTTTCTTGCGAAACAAACAAGAAATAAGACAAAAAACTTAAGCAAGCATAGCTATTCACCCCCCCCCCCCCCCAAAGTCAATACTTGTAGAGCCACCTTCTGCAGCAATTACAGCTGCAAGTCTCTTGGGGTATGTCTCTATAAGCTTGGCACATCTAGCCACTGGAATTGTTGCCCATTCTTCAAGGCAAAACTGCTCCAGCTCCTTCAAGTTGGATGGGTTCCGCTGGTGTACAGCAATCTTTAAGTCATAGCACAGATTCTCAATTAGATGGAGGTCTGGGCTTTGACAAGGCCATTCCAATACATTTCAATGTTTCCCCTTAAACCACTCGAGTGTTGCTTTAGCAGTATGCTTAGGGTCATTGTCCTGCTGGTAGGACAATGAAGAGAAGAATTTCCCTGTATATAGCGCCATCCATCATTCCTTAAATTCTGACCAGTTTCCCTGTCCCTCCCGATGAAAACATCCCCACAGCATGATGCTGCCACCACCATGCTTCACTGTGGGGATGGTGTTCTCGGGGAGACGGGGAGATGAGAGGTGTTGGGTTTGTGCTAGACATAGCATTTTCCTTGATGGTCAAAAAGCTACATTTTTGTCTCATCTGACCAAAGTGCCTTCTTCCATATGTTTGGGGAGTCTCCCACATGCCTTTTGGGGAACACCAAACGTGTTTGTTTATTTTTTTGATTAAGCAATGGCTTTTTTTCTGGCCACTCTTCCATAAAGTCCAGCTCTGTGGAGTGTAGAGCTTAAAGTGGTCCTATGGACAGATACTCCAATCTCAACCTGTGGAGCTTTGCAGCTCCTTCAGGGTTATCTTTGGTCTCTTAGTTGCCTCTGATTAATATCCTCCTTGCCTGGTCCGTGAGTTTTGGGGGACGGCCCTCTCTCTATGGAGCTTTTCAGAGCAGGTGTATATATACTGAGATCAGATCATGTGACACTTAGATTGCACACAGGTGGACATTATTTAACTAATTACGTGACTTCTGAAGGTAATTGGTTGCACAAGATCTTATTTATCTTATTTAATCTGCATACAATGATATCACATGTTGATCTCCACCAATCTCTATGCCCCTGATTGTGCCATGAGTTCTGATTATTGATGCTAGGGGTTCTGTGGCTAAAGAAAATAAATAACCAGACAAAGGCCATCCCTGTCTTGTCCCTCTTGGTATCTTAAATGAATCAGAGATCTGTCCATTTGTTTGAACAGATGCTTTGGGGGATTTGCACAATAGTTCAATCCAGGAAATAAATACCAGACCAAAACCAAAGTTTTTTAAAACATGAAAGATTGCTGGTTAAAACCAGTCACTGGCTACTGATCTCTCCATGCCTCAGCTCTCATTGGGAGTGGTTACATAGTTTGGCGCCAGCATGTGTTCTATAGGATGATGTAAGAGACCATGTTTCAAGGCACGCACACACAGACACACATACACACACAACCTCACAAGCACGTGGGTGGGTTTCCTGTTTTTGTTGACAATTCAGCTAAGTTTAAACTCACACAGTGTCAATATACATCTCCCTCCTACCCGTCCCCAGCTCCCCCACCCACACAAATCCACATACATTTATTCTCACAGTGGGATCCATGAACAAAACACTAAGGCAAAAAAATCTATCCAGAATAAACTGACATTCACAAACACCACAAAAACAAAATACCTATTCTGTCCATATTCTGTTCAAATTCTGTCAAATATGTCTGGCTTATGTTTGATTTTATAATATATAGAGTTTAATGGTACGTAGCTAAAAAACTCAGACCTCCAGTTGGTTATTGTGGGGGGAATATGAGGCTTTCCAATTGATGGCTATATATTTTTGGGGCAGAAATTAGACCTAGATAACAAAACTTTCTCTGACATTGATCACCAATATTTACCTTTCCCAAAATACCTAATTGTGGAGATGGATGGATATACATCCCTAGACACAATAAAATGATAGCACAAACAGTTGAAGTTGGAAGTTTACATACACCTTAGCCAAATACATTTAAACTCAGTTTTTCACAATTCCTGACATTTAATCCAAGTAAACATTCCCTGTCTAAGAAGCTGCAGTAGAATCATCGGACCATACTCTCCAGGATTTTATTTGGAAAGACCAGTAATATAATTTGTAATCTGGAAGAGACAAACCTCCTGTTCCCTTTAACAGTGTAAAAGTATCATGTTGAATGCATGGCTTTTTATCATTCCAAATAAACTTTGAGATCATTGACTTTAATTCCTCAAAAGTATTTTGGCGGAGGAGTTATAGGCAGCACAGAGAAAACAACATTTAGTCGCTCGAGTACGTTCATTTTTACTATAGCAGTCCTACCTTGTAATGAGATTTTAAGAGATGACCATCTCTTAAAATTCCTTCTGCAAACTTGGGAATATTTGGTGGGTATGCATATGCCCAAATAAATAAAGTCTGCCTCATGCCACTGTACTGGAGATGCAGCAGGCAAAGTAAGCAATTTCGCAGGGCTATTAAGGGGCACCAGTAGAGATTTTACCAAGTTTATTTTATATCCAGAGAATGAATTGGAAATAGTAAATTATTTCATAATCTGTGGAAGTGTTTTGACTCTCGTTGGTGGTAGGAAGAGTAGACCAAAGTGCAGCATGGAAAGTGTTCATGATTCCTTTTATTCACAAAACACTTAGACAAAACACCAAAAGGCGAAAACGAAAGCGCACAGTTCTGTCAGGCACAGACACTAAACAGAAAACAAGATCCAAAAAGCTCAGGTGGAAAACAGGCTGCCTAAGTATGATTCAAGGATCTCTAAGGTCCTAAGGATCTCTAAGGTCAGGGCGTGACAGTACGGACTCCGGCCGCAAACCTGAACCTATAGGGGAGGGTCCGGGTGGGCATCTACTCTCGGTGGAGGCTCTGGTGCGGGACGCAGACCCGCTCCGCTTGAGGCTCCCCCCACTTCGGTGGCGCCTCTGGTGCAGGGATCGTTGCCGGGGCCGGGGCCTCCGGACCGTAGATCGCCGTCGGGGACTCCAGACTAGGAACCCTCCCATCAGCTCCAGACTGGAGACCCTCGCTTGAGTCTCTGGACCGGGAATCTTCGCTGCAGGCTCCGGACCGGGGACCGTCGCTGGAGGCTCCGGACCGGAGTCCGTCGCTGGAGGCTCCGGACCGGAGTCCGTCGCTGGAGGCTCCGGACCGGGGACCGTCGCTGGAGGCTCCGGACCGGGGACCGTCGCTGTAGACCGTGAACATTTCATCCAAATGTCTCAGAATTAGGAGAATATTAGAGAAAGGTTTCGATTCAGCACCACCTGTTTTTCAAACATTCCTAGATATACAGTGCATTTGGAAAGTATTCATACCCCTTAACTTTTTGCACATTTTGTTTCATTACAGCCTTATTCTAAAATTGACTAAATAGGTTTTCCCCCCTGTTTATTCCCCCTGTTTATAAACTGTAAAACATTTTTTTACACATTTATAAATAAAACAAACTTAAATATCACATTTACATAAGTATTCAGACAATTTACTCAGTACTTTGTTGAAGCACCTTTGGCAGCAATTGCAGCCTCAAGTCTTCTTGGGTATGGCGCTACAAGCTTGGCACACCTGTATTTGAAGAGTTTCTCCCATTCTTCTCCGCAAATCCTCTCAAGCTCTGTCAGGTTGGATGGGGAGCGTCGCTGTGCAGCTATTTTCAGGTTTCTCCAGAGATGTTCGATCAGGTTCATCCGGGCTCTGGCTAGGTCACTCAAGGACATTCAGAGACTTGTCCTGAAGCCACGCCTGAGTTGTTTTTGCTGTGTGCTTAGGGTTGTTGTCCTGTTGGAAGGTCAACCTTCTCCCCAGTCTGAGGTCCTGAGCGCTCTGGAGTAGGTTTTCATCAAGGATCTCTCTGTACTTTGCTCCGTTCATCTTTCCCTCAATCCTGACTAGTCTGCCAGTCCCTGCCACTGAAAAACATCCCTACAGCATGATGCTGTCACCACCATGCTTCACCATAGGGAATCTGCCAGGTTTCCTCCAGACGTGACACTTGGCATTCAGGCCAAGAAGTTCAGTCTTTGTTTCATCAGACCAGAGAATCTTGTTTCTCATGGTCTGAGTCCTTTAGGTGCCTTTGGCTAACTCCAAGCATGCTGTCATGTGCTTTTTACTCAGGAGTGGCTTCCATCTGGCCACTCTACCGTAAAGGCCTGATTGGTGGAGTGCTGCAGAGATGGTTGTCCTTCTGGAAGGGTCTCCCATCTCCACAGAGGATCTCTGGAGCTCTGTCAGTTACCATCGGGTTCTTGGTCACCTCCCTGACCAAGGCCCTTCTCCCCCGATTGCTCAGTTTTGCTGGGTGGCCAGCTCTAGGAACAGTATTGTTGATTCCAAAATTCTTCCATTTAAGAATGATGGAGGCCACTGCACTGTGTTCTTGGGGATCTTCAATGCTGCAGACATGTTTTTGTAACCTTCCCCAGAACCTTCCCAATCCTGTCTCGGAGCTATACAGACAATTCCTTCGGTCTCATGGCTTGGTTTTTGCTCTGACATGCACTGTCAACTGTGGGACCTTATATAGACAGGTGTGTGCCTTTCTAAATCATGTCCAATCAATTGAATTTACCACAGGTGTACTCCAATCAAGTTGTAGAAAAATATCAAGGATGATCAATGGAAACAGGATGCACCTGAGCTCAATTCCGAGTCTCATAGCAAATGGTCAGAACACTTATGTAAATAAGGTATTTCTGTTTTTTATTTTGTATACATTTGCAAACATGTCTAAAAATCTGTTTTCACTTAATCATTATGAGTTATTGTGTGTAGATTAATGAGGAAAAACATTTATTTAATCAATTTGAGAATAAGGCTGTAATGTAACAAAATGTGGATTGCTTTCCGAATGCTCTGTAGGTTATCGTAATTTGGAGTCATAGTGCTTCCATTGCTGTTACTTTGGTCTGGAAGAAAAAGTCTCTTCTGAAGAGAAAATAGTTGGAGGTTAATACCAGTTTAGCCAAGTCCACAATACAATTGGTCCTGGGAAAACCATTAAAGGGATGTTCATTGAGGTAGAACTTGAGGGCCTCTTGGCCGCCCTGTTCGCGGATGTTAGTATATCAACTGGTAACATCAAAAGTACACAAAATAGAGTTTTCATATATATGGTCCACAGATTTTAAGGGTTTAATAAAATCAATAGATTTTCTGGTATACGTGGGGAGACAGATTGCCCAGGGTTTCACAAAATTGTCTACAAAGGTAGAGATATTCTCTGTCAGATATCCGTTACTACTCACAACGAGCCTGTCTGGTATAGGTGGCGTCATGCTCTTGTTAATTTTTGGGAGAGCGTGTAAGACAGGTGTGGTTGGGCAGTCAACTTTCATATACTCATATTCTGTTTTTGCCATTTCCCCTTCATTCCAAAAATGAAGACAATTTGTCATGGATCAGAGACTTGAATTGATTAGTAGGGTCCTTAGGGAGTCTTTTGTAAAAGTCATCATCACTGAGTTGTCTCAGAATTTCCTTTTCATAGTCTGATTCATTTAGTATCACTATTGCACCTCCTTTGTTGGCAGGTTTTATAATGATACTGGAGTTATTTTTGTGTTCCATAAGGGATTCTTTCTCTGCTTTGGACATATTGTGGAATACCTTGTATTCTTTTTTCTTAGTCATCTTTCTCAACTAGGTCGCAATATGTTTCAAGAGAGGGATTCATTATCATTCAGGTTATCAATGGGAAAATTTTAGCACTATATCCTGTCTGGTTACTAATCTCGTTCAATGGATTAACATTGGCAGGTGTATTGGGAGCAACTTTATTACCAAAAAACTCAGTCAATCTCAATCTGAGGAAAAACTTTTGAAAGTCTATTACTGTATCAAAGTCATTGGCCTGTGATGTTGGGACAAATGCTAGTCCCCAGATGAACGTGTGTCAGTAGAGCTCTTGGACACGTTAATTACCGTGTCTTGCTCCGTGTATATGGGGGGGACCTCTGGTGTCTCCGTCTTCCTACGTTGTTTTCTCCTGCATTTCTTTCGGGGAAGCAGGGTGAGCAGTGGTTGTGATGACGGCCTATTCGATGACGTCATCCATCGCGATTCCCCCAAAAAAGAAGACGCTCCGGCTCTGGATTTGTCACTGGAGTCAGATGTGAGGGAGGTGGTTGATTGCCATCCCTCTAGGGTTACGGTTGGGCTGGCGTTTACCCTTCCAGCTTGCTTGTGGGGGAGTGCCAATTGGCTGTCTCCAGCCATCCCTCCAGAAATAGACCTTCTGCTCCTTGTAGTCAGCAGTATCACACTCACACTTTTTCCGCTTGCTTGTCTTTGTCTCCTCCGCAAGTTTGTCATAAATATTTTCCACATTGGTCAGAATGTTCTTTCTTGGGTCCTTATTGGTGATCTTGCTTTCTAGATCAACATTTAGCTGTGTCACTTGATCTCTAGGAGTGCTCAATTGTTCTGTCACTTCTTGTGTGGTCAGCTCCATTAAATCAAACAAGCATTTATTAAAAATCTCACACCGTCGGTCACAAAAATAGGGGTTGTTCAAACCAAGAGCAGGTGCTTTCTGTATCTGCAATCCTTATTATTTTTTTATTATTATTTTATTCCTTAGATAACCACTCAAGGTGACTGCGTGGTAATATTGTTTTATCTCACGGATCTGTACATACTAATTACAAATGTGTCCAATGTGCTCAATGTATTTTCACGTACAAATGTGACTCATTTACCCACCCCCACACAGGACAAAGATTTAAGATCAAAGGCCTGATTACCTGCATGTAATACATAGGTAAAATCCATAGATGTCACGCCCTGACCTGAGAGAGTTGTTTTTCTCTGTTTGGTTAGGTCAGGGTGTGACATGGAGTGGGCATTCTATGTGTTGAATGTCTATGTTGTTTTTGTATTTCTTTGTTGGGCCGAGTATGGTTCCTAATTAGAGGCAGCTGTCTATCGTTGTCTCTGATTAGGAATCATACTTAGGCAGCCTGTTCCCCACCTGTGTTTGTGGGTTATTGTTATTTCTGTGTGTGTACGGCACAGTGCGTTACGTTCTTACTGTGTACCTGTTTATTGTTTTGGTTTCGGTTTCCCTAAATAAAGATGTGGAATTACCGGCACGCTGTGCCTTGGCTCCTTTATGACAGGGAATGTGAGGATTCAGAACGTGACAATAGAAGCCTTAAGACCCGGATCAGTAAGCACCCCAGAAATATATGGACCGGTGAGACAAAAAAAACAGGTTGCTGTTCATTTTGTACAAGCTGGACATCCAATTAGTTCTCTGAGATACATTGGAATAGAAATGGTCAAGATGTCACGCAGGGGAGGGGACAATGAGAGGAAACTTCTTCAAGGGGAATCTTTCTGTATCCACAGGCTCAACACACAGTCTCCTCTTGGCCTTAAAGAGGAGTTCAACTTAAAACCGTTTTTATAGTTTCAAAATGTTCAAATCATTGTGTTTTTTATCCTTATTGAATATGATGTAAAACCGGAAAATAACGTCATTTTTCAAGGACCAGAAATGGAACCTGGAACGAAAGTGATCTATCAAGGACAATAACCACCCGAGCCACTGCCTGTTCACCTGCTACCATCCAGAAGGCGAGGTCAGTACAGGTGCATCAAAGCTTGGACAGAGAGATCTAAAAACAGCTTCTATCTCAAGGCCATCAGATTGTTATACAGTCATCACTAGCACAGAGAGGCAACTGCCTACCTACAGACTTGATATCATTGGCCACTTTAATAAATGGAACACTATTCACTTTAATAATGCCACTTTAAGAATGTTTACATATCTCACATTACTATATCTTACACTGTCTATTCTATCTATTGCATCTTAGCTGCTCTGTCACTGCTCATCCATATACTTTATATTTGTATATTATCTTATCCCATTTCTTTACTAGAATGTGTGTATTATGTTTTGTTGTGGAATTCGTTAGATATTAGGTTTTGATGTGGAACTGTTAGATATTACCTGTTAGATATTGCTGCACAGTCGGATCTAGAAGCATAAGCATTTCGCTACACTCGCAATAACATCTGCTAACCATGTGTATGTGACCAATAAAATTTGATTTGATTTGATTTGCTGTTCCAGATGTCACAAAGTGCTGTACAGAAACCCAGCCTAAAACCCCAAACAGCAAGCAATGCAGGTGTAGAAGCATGGTGGCTAGGAAACACTCCCTAGAAAGGCCAGAACCTAGGAAGAAACCTAGAGAGGAACAAGGCTATGAGGGGTGGCCAGTCCTCTTCTGACTGTGCCAGGTGAAGATTATAACAGGACATGGCCAAGATGTTCAAATGTTCATAGATGACCAGCAGGGTCAAATAATAATCACAGTGGTTGTCGAGGGTGCAACAGGTCAGCACCTCAGGAGTAAATGTCAGTTGGCTTTTCATAGCCGATTATTCAGAGTATCTCTACCGCTCTTGCTGTCTCTAGAGAGTTCAAAACAGCAGGTCTGGGACAAGGTAGCACGTCCGGTGAACAGGTCAGGGTTCCATAGCCGCAGGCAGAACAGTTGAAACTGGAGCAGCAGTACGACCAGGTGGACTGGGGACAGCAAGTAGTCATCAGGCCAGGTACTCCTGAGGCATGGTCCTAGGGCTCAGGTCCTCCGAGAGAAAGAAAAAAAAGAAAGAGAGAGAGAATCAGAGAGAGCATACTTAAATCCACACAGGACACCGGATAAGACAGTAGAAATACTCCAGATATAACAGACTAACCCTAGCCTCCCGACACAAACTACTGCAGCATAAATACTGGAGGCTGAGACAGGAGGGGTCGGAAGACACTGTGGCGCTGTCTGACGATACCCCCGGACAGGGCCAAACAGGCAGGATATAACCCCACCCTCTTTGCCAAAGCATAGCCCCCACACCACTAGAGAGATATCTTCTACCACCAACTTACTATTTTGAGACAAGGCCGAGTATAGCCCACGAAGATCTCCCCCACGGCCCAAACCTCAAGCTTGTTATATAGCTAGCTCAAAGGATATTCAACGTGCCTCCATAGAAGCTGCTCCTTCTAGGTATAATTCTGTGGACTTAATTCAGATAATGCATGTCATAACAAGATGCCCAGCACTTTATGCCTCCTCATCAACCCTCTCTCTCTCTCTCTCTCCCCACCCAACCTCAAAATGTCAGTCGCATCTTGCACCATAGGCTACACTTGCTCAATAGGCTACACAACTAGCTTGCCTGTTTTATCTGCACTGATTGTTTTAACCTGTTTGGTATAGGGGGCAGTATTTTCACGGCCGGATAAAAAACGTACCTGATTTCATCTGGTTATTTCTCCTGCTCAGAAACTAGAATATGCATATAATTAGTAGATTTGGATAGAAAACACTCCAAAGTTTCTAAAACTGTTTGAATGGTGTCTGTGAGTATAACAGAACTCATATGGCAGGCCAAAACCTGAGAAGATTCCATACAGGAAGTGCCCTGTCTGACAATTTATTGTCCTTCTGTAGCCTCTCTATCAAAAATACAGCATCTGTGCTGTAATGTGACATTTTCTAAGGCTTCCATTGGCTCTCAGAAGGCGCCAGAAAGTGGAATGAGAGGTCTGCAGTCTCTGGGCTAAGTACAGCAGCTCTGTTTGTTACTGGCCTGCCTGGGGACAGTGACACTGGAGATGCGCGTCCACGAGACTACTCCATTTTCTTCTTTCAGTCTTTAAATGAATACAACGTCGCCCGGTTGGAATATTATCGCTATTTTACGAGCAAAATAGCATAAAAAATTATTTTAAATAGCGTTTGACATGCTTCGAAGTACGGTAATGTAATATTTTGAATTTTTTTGTCACGAAATGCGCTCGCCCGTCACCCTTCGGATAGTGACCTCAACGCACGAACAAAACGGAGCTATTTCAATATAACTATGGATTATTTCGAACCAAAACAACATTTGTTGTTGAAGTAGAAGTCCTGGGAGTGCATTCTGACGAAGAACAGCAAAGGTAATCCAATTTTTCTAATAGTAATTCTGAGTTTAGTGAGCACTTGGTGGGTGTCAAATTAGCTAGCCTGTGACGGCCGAGCTATCTGCTCAGAATATTTCAAAATGTGCTTTCGCCGAAAAGCTATTTTAAAATCGGACATAACGATTGCATAAAGGAGTTCTGTATCTATAATTCTTAAAATAATTGTTATGTATTTTGTGAACGTTTATCATGAGTAATTTAGTAAATTCACCGGAAGTTTGCGGTGGGTATGCTAGTTCTGAACATCACATGCTAATGTAAAAAGCTGGTTTTTGATATAAATATGAACTTGATTGAACAAAACATGCATGTATTGTATAACATAATATCCTAGGAGTGTCATCTGATGAAGATCATCAAAGGTTAGTGCTGCATTTAGCTGTGGTTTTGGTTTATGTGACATATATGCTTGCTTTGAAAATGGGTGTGTGATTATTTTTGGCAGGGTACTCTCCTGACATAATCTAATGTTTTGCTTTCACTGTAAAGCCTTTTTGAAATCGGACAATGTGGTTAAATTAACGAGAATCTTGTCTTTAAAATGGTGTAAAATAGTCATATGTTTGAGAAATTTAAGTTATAGCATTTTTAAGGTATTTGTATTTCGCGCCACGCTCTACCATTGGATATTGGTGAGGCGTTCCGCTAGCGGAACGTCTGTGCCTAATTAAGTAATTTCATGAGTTAAATGTAAAAAACTTGATTTCACAGGTTGTTAAAAGGAACTGAAAGGAACAATATAAACTGTTCGTTTTTTTGGTTCACCAATTCAGAACTTTATTTTGCTGGTCGAAACAGTTGAACGAAATGGAAAAAAAAGGTGGTTCTGTTCAGAACGAAACGATTGGAAAATAATTTTGGTTCCAAACCCTGGTTGATACACTACATAAACAGCTACAATGAAAATAGCGTTGATGAGTCCTCAAGCTTCTTAGTGGGCATGTACAGTATTCACAAGACATAAAAAACAAAATAAATCCCTCAAGTTCCTCTTTCACCTTTCCCCTTTCCCCTTTGATCCTTCCCGCATGAATCTGTCCTGTACAGTGGCATAGGTGAAAGAACGACCATATTGGTGCCTCCGTAGTGGTTATTCCCTTTAACCTGTTAGGGCTAGGGGGCAGTATTGACACGGCCGGATAAAAAACGTACCCGATTTAATCTGGTTACTACTCCTGCCCAGTAACTAGAATATGCATATAATTATTGGCTTTGGATAGAAAACACCCTAAAGTTTCTAAAACTGTTTGAATGGTGTCTGTGAGTATAACAGAACTCAAATGGCAGGCCAAAACCTGAGAAGATTCCATGCAGGAAGTGGCCTGTCTGACAAGTTGTGTTTCATCTTGGCTCTTTTTATTGAAGACTGAGGATCTTTGCAATAACGTGACACTTCCTACGGCTCCCATAGGCTCTCAGAGCCCGGGAAAAAGCTGAACGATATCGAGGCAGCCTCTGGCTGAAACACATTATCGCTTTTGGCAAGTGGCCGATCAGAGTACTATGGGCTTAGGCGCGTGCCCGAGTCGACCGAATGCTTTATTTTCTTTCGTCTGTTTACCTAAACGCAGATTCCCGGTCGGAATATTATCGCTATTTTATGAGAAAAATGGCATAAAAATTGATTTTAAACAGCGGTTGACATGCTTTCGAAGTACGGTAATGGAATATTTAGAATTTTTTTGTCACGAATTGCGTCATGCTCGTCACCCTTATTTACCCTTTCGGATAGTGTCTTGAACGCACGAACAAAACGCCGCTGTTTGGATATAACTATGGATTATTTTGAACCAAACCAACATTTGTTATTGAAGTAGAAGTCCTGGGAGTGCATTGTGACGAAGACAGCAAAGGTAATAACATTTTTCTTATAGTAAATCTGACTTTGGTGAGTGCTAAACTTGCCGGGTGTCTAAATAGCTAGCCCTGTGATGCCGGGCTATCTACTGAGAATATTGCAAAATGTGCTTTCACCGAAAAGCTATTTTAAAATCGGACATATCGAGTGCATAGAGGAGTTCTGTATCTATAATTCTTAAAATAATTGTTATGCTTTTTGTGAACGTTTATCGTGAGTAATTTAGTAAATTCACCGGCAGTGTTCGGTGGGAATGCTAGTCAAATGCTAGTCACATGCTAATGTAAAAAGCTGGTTTTCTGGCGCCTTCTGAGAGCCTATGGGAGCGTTAGAAAATGTCACGTTATGCCAGAGATCCCCTGTTTTGGATAGAGATGATCAAGAAGGCCAAGAAATAGTCAGAGAGAGCGCTTCCTGTTTGGAATCTTTTCAGGTTTTGGCCTGCCAAATGAGTTCTGTTATACTCACAGACACCATTCAAACAGTTTTAGAAACTTTAGGGTGTTTGCTATCCAAATCAAACAATTATATGCATATTCTAGTTTCTGGGCAGGAGTAATAATCAGATTAAATCGGGTACGTTTTTTATCTGGCTGTGAAAATACTGCCCCCTATCCCCAACAGGTTAATGCAGGTTACTGGTCAGTGACTATGTCTGTATGCTATAACCTGAAGGCCTGATTCACGCAGTCTACTCTGAACTGTTGATGTTCAAATTTGTCTGTTACTTAATTTAACACAACTGACTGGCTCAAATGCATTAAGAAGGAAAGAAACAAGGCATACCTGTTAATTTAAATGCATTCCAGATGACTACCTCATGAAGCTGATTGAAAGAATGTCAAGAGTCATGCAAAGCTGTCACCAAGCCAGAGGTTGGCTACTTTGAAGAATCTAAAATACATTTGATTTGTTTAACACTTTTTTTGGTTATCACATGATCCCATATACAGTTGAAGTTGGAAGTTTACATACACCTTAGCCAAATACATTTCAACTCAGTTTTTCACAATTCCTGGCATTTACTCCTAGTAAAAATTCCCTGTCTTAGGTCAGTTAGGATCACCACTTTATTTTAAGAATGTGAAATGTCAGAAGAATAGTAGAGAGGATTTATTTCAGCTTTTATTTCTTTCATCACATTCCCAGTGGGTCAGAAGTTTACATACACTCAATTAGTATTTGATAGCATTGCCTTTAAATTGTTTAACTTGGGTCAAACGTTTCGGGTAGCCTTCCACAAGCTTCCCACAATAAGTTGGGTGAATTTTGGCCCATTGCTCCTGACAGAGCTGGTGTAACTGAGTCAGGTTTGTAGGCGTCCTCGCTCAAACATGCTTTTTCAGTTCTGCCCACACATTTTCTATAGGATTGAGGTCAGGGCTTGGTGATGTCCACTCCAATATCTTGACTTTGTTGTCCTTAATTCCATTTTGCCACAATTTTGGAAGTATGCTTGGGGTCATTGTCAATTTGGAAGACCCATTTGCGACCAAGCTTTAACTTCCTGACTGATGTTTGAGATGTTGCTTCAATATATCCACATCATTTTCCCTCCCTCATGATGCCATCTATTTTGTGAAGTGCACCAGTCCCTCCAGCAGCAAAGCACCCCCACAACATGATGCTGCCACCCCCGGGCTTCCCGGTTGGGATGGTGTTCTTCGGCTTGCAAGCCTCCCGCTTTTTCCTCCAAACATAACGATGGTCATTATGGCCAAACAGTTCAATTTTTGATTCATCAATCCAGAGGACATTTCTCCAAAAAGTATGTTCTTTGTCCCAATGTGCAGTTGCAAACCGTAGTCTGGCTTTTTATGGCAGTTTTGGAGCAGTGGCTTCATCCTTGCTGAGCAGCCTTTCAGTTTATGTCGATATAGGACTCGTTTTTCTGTGGATATACAGTGAGAGAAAAAAGTATTTGATCCCCTGCTGATTTTGTACGTTTGCCCACTGACAAAGAAATGATCAGTCTATAATTTTAATTATAGGTTTATTTGAACAGTGAGACAGAATAACAACAAAAAATCCAGAAAAACGCATGTCAAAAATGTTATAAAATGATTTGTATTTTAATGAAGGAAATAAGTATTTGACCCCTCTGCAAAACATGACTTAGTACTTGGTGGCAAAAAACTTGTTGGCAATCACAGAGGTCAGACGTTTCTTGTAGTTGGCCACCAGGTTTGCACACATCTCAGGAGGGATTTTGTCCCACTCCTCTTTGCAGATCTTCTCCAAGTCATTAAGGTTTTGAGGCTAACGTTTGGCAACTCGAACCTTCAGCTCCCTCCACAGATTTTCTATGGGATTAAGGTCTGGAGACTGGCTAGGCCACTCCAGGACCTTAATGTGCTTCTTCTTGAGCCACTCCTTTGTTGCCTTGGCCGTGTGTTTGGGGTCATTGTCATGCTGGAATACCCATCCACGACCCATTTTCAATGCCCTGGCTGAGGGAAGGAGGTTCTCACCCAAGATTTGATGGAACATGGCCCCGTCCATCGTCCCTTTGATGCGGTGAAGTTGTCCTGTCCCCATAGCAGAAAAACACCCCCAAAGCATAATGTTTCCACCTCCATGTTTGACGGTGGGGATGGTGTTCTTGGGGTCATAGCCAGCACTCCTCCTCCTCCAAACACAGCGAGTTGAGTTGATGCAAAAGAGCTCCATTTTGGTCTCATCTGACAACAACACTTTCACCCAGTTGTCCTCTGAATCATTCAGATGTTCATTGGCAAATGTCAGACGAGCATGTATATGTGCTTTCTTGAGGAGGGGGACCTTGCGGGCGCTGCAGGATTTCAGTCCTTCACTGCGTAGTGTGTTACCAATTGTTTTCTTGGTGACTATGGTCCCAGCTGCCTTGAGATCATTGACAAGATCCTCCCGTGTAGTTCTGGGCTGATTCCTCACCGTTCTCATGATCATTGCAACTCCACGAGGTGAGATCTTGCATGGAGCCCCAGGCCGAGGGAGATTGACAGTTCTTTCGTGTTTCTTCCATTTGCGAACAGTCGCACCAAATGTTGTCACCTTCTCACCAAGCTGCTTGGCGATGGTCTTGTAGCCCATTCCAGCCTTGTGTATGTCTACAATCTTGTCCCTGATATCCTTGGAGAGCTCTTTGGTCTTGGCCATGGTGGAGAGTTTGGAATCTGATTGGTTGCTTCTGTGGACAGGTGTCTTTTATACAGGTAACAAACTGGGATTAGAAGCACTCCCTTTAAGAGTGTGCTCCTAATCTCAGCTCGTTGCCTGTATAAAAAGACACCTGGGAGCCAGAAATCTTTCTGATTGAGAGGGGGTCAAATACTTATTTCCCTCATTAAAATGCCAATCAATTTATAACATTTTTGACATGCGTTTATCTGGATTTTTGTTGTTGTTATTCTATCTCTCACTGTTCAAATAAACCTACCATTAAAATTATAGACTGATCATTTCTTTGTCAGTGGGCAAACGTACAAAATCAGCAGGGGATCAAATACTTTTTTCCCTCACTGTAGATACTTTTGTACCTGTTTCCTCCAGCATCTTCACAATATCCTTTGCTGTTGTTCTGGGATTGATTTGCACTTTTTGCACCAAAGTACGTTCATCTCTAGGAGACAGAGCGCGTCTCTTTCCTGAGTGGTATGACGGCTGCGTGGTCCCATTGTTACGCTCGTCATAAAGATTGGACCAAGGTGCAGCGTGGTAGGCGAACATTTTACTTTTATTTAAAATGAACACCGACAAAACAACAAAATACAAAACGAACATAAAGTTCTGCAGGCTACACAGCAACTATACAAAAACAAGATCCCAACAAACTAAGGTAGAAAAAGGCTGCCTAAGTATGATCCCCAATCAGAGACAACAATAGACAGCTGCCTCTGATTGGGAACCATACCCGGCAAACAAAGAAATAGAAAAACTAGAATGCCCACCCAAATCACACCCTGACCTAACCAAATAGAGAAATAAAAAGGCTCTCTAAGGTCAGGGCGTGACACCCATGGTGTTTATACTTGCGTGCTATTGTTTGTACAGATGAACGTTGTACCTTCAGGCTTTTGGAAATTGCTCCCAAGGATGAACCAGACTTGTGGAGGTCTTGGCTGATTTTGTTTTGATATTACCATGATGTCAAGCAAAGAGGCACTGAGTTTGGAGGTAGGCCTTGAAATACATCCACAGGTACACCTCAAATTTACTCAAATGATGTCAATTAGCCAATCAGAAGCTTCTAAAGCCATGACATAATTTTCTGGAATTTTCAAAGCTGTTTAAAGGCACAGTCAACTTAGTGTATGTAAACTTATGAACCACTGGAATTGTGATACAGTGAATTATAAGTGAAATCATCTGTCTGTAAACAATTGTTTGAAAAATTATTTGTGTCATGCACAAAGTAGATGTCCTAACCGACATGCCAAAACTATAGTTTGTTAACAAGAAATTTGTGGAGTGGATGAAAAACGAGTTTTAATGACTCCAACCTAGGTGTATGTAAACATCCGACTTCAACTGTATGTTATTTCATAGTTTTGATGTCTTCACTATTATTCCTCAATGTAGAAGAAAAACCGTTGAATGAGTAGAGGTGTCCGAACTTTTGACTGGTACTGTATATAGTTTTGACCAGACTTAAATGTGCTCTAGTCAACCATTAACCTGTCTGGGAACCTGGGACGCTTGCGTCCCACCCTAGTCAACAGCCAGTGGAATCGCGTCGCGCGAAATACAAATACCTCATAAATGCTATAACTTCAATTTCTCAAACATATGACTATTTTACACCATTTTATAGATACACCTCTCCCGAATCGAACCACGTTGTCCGATTTCAAAAAGGCTTTACTGCAAAAGCAAAACATTAGATTATGTTAGGAGAGTACCCAGCCCAAAATAATCACACTGCCATTTTCAAAGCAACTAGCATGCATCACAAATACCCAAAACACAGCTAAATGCAGCACTAACCTTTGACAATCTTCATCAGATGACACTCCTAGGACATCATTTTTTGTTCGATAAAGCTCATATTTATATATAAAAACAGCATTTTACATCGGCGCGTGACGTTCAGAAAATATTTTCCCTCAAATGCTTCCGGTGGATCAGCGCTACAATTTACAAAATTACTATTCGAAAACATTGTTAAAATGTAATATTGTCATTCAAAGAATTATAGATTAACACCTCGTGAATGCAACCGCATTGCCAGATTTAAAAATAACTTTACTGGGAAATCACACTTTGCAATAAATTAGGTGGTATGCTCAGAAAAATAGGCTAGGCGATACAGGTTAGCGCCATCTTGGAACCATCTATAATCAAATATACTATTGTAAATATTCCCTTACCTTTGATTATCTTCATCAGAAGGCACTTCCAGGAATCCCAGGTCCACAACAAATGAAGTTTTGTTCGAAAAAGTAAAAAATGTATGTCCCAATAGCTCCTTCTTGTTATTGCGTTCCGAAGGCTACTCATAATGTACTGAAGCGCGCGGGACTTGTCGTCACGAATGTGCAAAAAATATATATTTATGTTCGTTCAAACATGTCAAACATTGTATAACATAAATCTTTAGGGCCTTTTTCAATCAGAGCTTCAATAATATTCAAGGCGGACGATTGCATTGTCTTACTAAATGTTTCGGAATGAAAGGGTACCCACGGGCGCCCGCGTCATAGTAGTAATGGCCCTCCCTCTATGACCAAATTTCCAGGCCTCTCGTTCAGTCAGTTTCTACCGGAGAAGACTCAAACCACTTTGTAAAGACTGTTGACATCTAGTGGAAGGCTTAGGAAGTGCTAAATGAATCCTAACTCACGGTGTGTTTCATAGGCAAAGTGTTGCAGGTGATTCCACAAATCAGATTTCCACTTCCTGCATGGATCCTTATCAGGTTTTGGCCTGCCATATGAGTTCTGTTATACTCACAGACACCATTCAAACAGTTTTAGAAACTTTAGAGTGTTTTCTATCCAAATCTACTAATTATATGCATATTCTAGTTACTGGGCAGGAGTAGTAACCAGATTAAATCGGGTACGTTTGTTATCCGGCCGTGCAAATACTGCCCCCTAGCCCCAACAGGTTTTAATGTCCTATATTAAGTAAGGTGAGTTATGAAGAAGAAGAAGAAGAAAAAAGTATTTAGTGTACAAACATTAGAAACAACTTCTTAATATTGAGTTGTACCCCCATTTCTTTCCTCTGAGATCAGCCTTAACACCTGTTGAGGACAGACATTCCGCCAGCGGGACCCCTAGCCAACAGCCAATGGGATAGCAGGGCGCGAAATACAAAACATCAAAAATCTAATCATTCAAATTTCTCAAACATACGACTATTTTACACCATTTTAAAGATACACTTCTCCTTAATGCAACCACATTGTCCGATTTCAAAAAGGCTTTACAGCGAAAGCAAAACATTAGATTATGTTAGCACACCACCTAAACAAGAAAAGCCACACAGCCATTTTCCTAGCAAGGAGAGGCGTCACAAAAACCAGAAATACAGCTAAAATTAAGCACTAACCTTTGACAATCTTCATCAGATGACACTCATAGGACATCATGTTACACAATACATGTATGTTTTGTTCGATCAAGTTCATATTTATATCCAAAAACAGCATTTTACTTTGGCGCATGATGTTCAGAAATGTTTTGCCTCCCAAAACTTCCGGTGAATGTGCACATTAATTTACAGAAATACTCATCATAAACGTTGACAAAATATAAAACAATTATTTAAAGAATTATAGATATACTACTCCTTAATGCAACCGCTGTGTTAGATTTTAAAATAGCTTTTCAGCGAAAGCACATTGTTCAATATTCTGAGTACAGAACTCAGCCATCAATGCAAGCTATACAGCTACCCGCCAAGTCATGGCATCAATAAAACTCTAAATTACTGTTATAAATCTTTCCTTACCTTTGCTGATCTTCAGCGGAATGCACTCGCAGGACTCCCACTTCCACAATAAATTTTCATTTGTTCGATAAAGTCCATAATTTACGTCCAAATACCTCAGTTTTGTTGGCTCGTCCAGAACACTATTCCAAAGGCATGATGTGCGAGAGCAATTCAATTGACGAAAAGCTCAAAAGTTCCATTACCGTTTGTAGAAACATGTCAAACGATGTTTACAATCAATCCTTAGGGTGTTTGTAACATAAAAAGTCGATAATATTCCAACCAGACAATAGCGTATTCATTACAGAAGAAAAATAAAAAATGATAGCCATGCGTGAATGCGCATGAAGTAACTACATGACCTCAGACAGTCCACTGCTTGAACCGGCTGTTATTTCCTCAAAGTTCACCATAGAAGCCTCAAACAACTTTCTAAAGACTGTTGACATCTAGTGGAAGCCGTAGGAAGTGCAATATGACATCACAGACACTGTAGTTTCAATAGACAATGGTTTGAAAGACTACAAGTGTCAGATCTCCCACTTCCTGGTTGGATTTTTCTCAGGTTTTTGCCTGCCATATGAGTTCTGTTATACTCACAGACATCATTCAAAAAGTTTTAGAAACTTCAGAGTGTTTTCTATCCAAATCTACTAATAATATGCAAATATTTGACTCTGGGCCCGAGTATTAGGCAGTTTACTCTGGGCAAGCTTTTCATCCGGCCGTGAAAATACTGCCCCCTATACCATGGACTCTACAAAGTGTCGAAAGCATTCCACAGGGATGCTGGACCATGTTGAGTCCAATGCTTGGCTGGATATCCTTTTAAATGGTGGACTATTCTTGATACACATGGGAAACTGTTGATCGTGAATAGCCCTACAGCATTGCAGTTCTTGACACACTCAAACCGATGCGCCTGGCACCTACTACCATACCCAGTTCAAAGGCACTTAAATATTTTGTCTTGCATATTCACCCTCTGAATGGCACACATGCACAATCTATGTCTTAATTGTCTCAAGGCTTAACAATCATCTAACCTGTCTCCTCACTTTCATCTACACTGATTTACATGGATTTAACAGTTTACATCAAAACAGATGAATGCTTTCAACTGGATTCACCTGCAGTCCATGTGATGGAAAGAGCAGGTTTTCCTAATATTTTGTGAACTCAGTGTAATTCCAATGCAACAACTCAAATGACGCCTGTAACGGCTGTTGCAGGGAGTAGACCAAGGCGCAGTGTGTTGAGTGCTCATCATGTATTTATGTACTGAGAACATATAAACAAAGAAACAAAAACCGACAGCCAAACAGTCCTGTCAGGTAAGCAACACTAAACAGAAATTAACCACCCACAAAACCCAAAGGAAAACAGGCTGCCTAAGTATGGCTCCCAATCAGAGACAACGATATAGAGCTGTCCCTGATTGAGAACCATACCCGGCCAAAACAAAGAAATACAAAACATAGAAAAAAGGACATAGAATGCCCACCCTAGTCACACCCTGGCCTAACCAAAATATAGAATAAAACCCCCCCAAAGGTGCGGACTCTGGCCGCAAAACCTAAACCTATAGAGAAGGGTCCGGGTGGGCATCTATCCGTGGTTGCGGCCCAGGGGCAGGACGCAGACCCCGCTCCACCACTGGCTCACCCCACTTTGGTGGCGCCTCTAGAGCGGGGTCCCTCGCCGCCGACCCCAGACTGGGGACCCTCGCCGCGGGCACCGGACTGTAGGGCGACTCTGGCAGCTCCGAACTGGCGGGCGACTCTGGCAGCTCCGGACAGGCGGGAGACTCTGGCAGCTCCGGACAGGCGGGCAACTCTGGCAGCTCCGGACAGGCGGGCGACTCTGGCAGCTCCGGACAGGCGGGCGACTCTGCAGGAGGCCTGGCTCTGGGTGCAGGCACAGGATTCACCAGGCTGGGGAGACATGCAGGAGGCCTGGCTCTGGGAGCAGGCACAGGACTCACCATGCTGGGGAGATATGCAGGAGGCCTGGCTCTGGGAGCAGGCACAGGACTCACCAGGCTGGGGAGACATGCAGGAGGCCTGGCTCTGGGAGCAGGCACAGGACTCACCAGGCTGGGGAGACCTGCAGGATGCCTTGCTCTGGGAGCAGGCACAGGACTCACCAGGCTGGGGAGACTTGCAGGAGGCCTGGCTCTGGGCGCAGGCACAGGATAGACCGGGTCTTGGAGATGCACTGGAGGTCTGGAAAGCACGGCCTGCACAACCCGTCCTGGCTGAGTTGTCACTATAGCCCGGCACGGGCGGAGCACTGGCACAGGGCGAACTGGGCTGTGCTGGGGAATAATGGCTGCCGTGCGTAGAGCAGGCGCAGGGTAGGCTGGACCTAGGAGACGCACTGGTGGCCAGATGTGCTGCACCGGCGCACTTCTCCCTGGCTGAGTGCCAATTTTAGCACGGCAACGCTGAGGAGCCCGTATCGACCGCACCAGGCTATAGCTGCGCACTGGTGACACAGTGCGTAACTCAGCATAACAGGGTGCTTGTTTGATTCGTCACTCCCCATAATAAGCACGGGGAGTTGGCTCAGGTCTCCAACCTGACTTACCCCAACTCCCCGTGTGCCCCCCCCAATTGTTTGGGGGGCCTGCCTCTCAGGCTCCTGTAGCTGACTTGCCTGTTCCTCCCAGTATCGCCGGTTCCGCCTTCGCTGCCTCGATCTCCCACTGCGGGCGGTGATACTCCCCAGGCGTTGTCCAGGGTCCCTTTCCGTCCAAAATCATCTCCCAAGTCCAGGAGTCCATAACCCTCTGTTCCTCCATACCACACTGCTTGGTCTTCTTGTGGTGGGTGGTTCTGTAATGGCTGTTGCAGGGAGTAGACCAAGGCGCAGCGTGTTGAGTGCTCATCATGTATTTATTGTACTGAGAACACATAAACAAAGAAACAAAAACCGACAGCCAAACAGTCCTGTCAGGTAAGCAACACTAAACAGAAATTAACCACCCACAAAACCCAAAGGAAAACAGGCTGCCTAAGTATGGCTCCCAATCAGAGACAACGATATACAGCTGTTCCTTATTGAGAACCATACCCGGCCAAAACAAAGAAATACAAAACATAGAAAAAAGGACATAGAATGCCCACCCTAGTCACACCCTGGCCTAACCAAAATAGAGAATAAAACCCTCTCTATGGCCAGGGCGTGACAACGCCACTGGGAATAGCTTCATATAGGTATGTTTCATCATAGAAATCAGATACATTCTATTATGGTTTTCTTGGTAGACTATTGGTTGTAAATGGAACTGTTCGTACCGGAAACGTTTTTATGTTAGGCTTGCATTGCTCAATTGATTACGTGGGTCGAATTTGAAGTGAAGTGAACCGTATTATCCCATATCACAACGTGTTGCTGAACTCATGAGTGGGCGTGATTTTCCATGTTTGAAGCGAGCCTATAGGCCTATTTATTTGGCAAGACATCTGTGCATTGCTGCATCTCACTGTAGTGGGCTGTAATAGGTTATGTTTTGGTTATTTGGATCTCCATTCACCTTTTTGTTTACTGCGTTTGTTTACTGTTAATGTAACTAGCTGAAATATAGATTGTGTCATGCCTTTTAACATCTGATATTTTGTTTACTAAGACTACTACTTGCCACCTTTGTTCTGTTCTGTTCGCATTCACAGTTGTCAGTATTATAAGCCAAAATTGCTATTCAGTATTTTTGTTTGCTCGCGTGACTAACTAGGCTACTACTTTCAGCATTTAGTTTGCAGTATTTTGGTAAGACAGCTGTCTGCACAGCTGCATTCACATAGGGTAATTCACCTATTACAAACAGCATAACTATCTTGTAACCTATATTCATTACCAAAACGGCCTTGCTTTAGTGTGTAGTGTGCTGTCCATTGAGCTGCTACAGCGCAGTGGAGATTGGCATGAAATGTAAAGTCTACCTGTCACTTCAAAAGCACTTTAACATTTTAACTTTATGTTAAAACTTTGGCATTTTAACTTTGGCATTTTAACTTTATGTTTATTGTGGTATAGCGTGATATAAGCAGAATTCAATATAATTCCAAGTCAAGACCCGATTTGAACTGTCCCATTAGTGACTTTATCCTGGCGCCGAGTCTGTTCACTTGGCAGTTCGTTACTTAAACAAATGGATAATGGCTATAGCCTACCAACTAATCGGTTCTAATTTAGGCTACATAGCCAATAGTCATAAAGTGTTATTCATTTAGACAGATCACCTGAATGTGGTTTTGTGATTGTCTTTTCAATAGGCATGTGAGTGAAGGCACTAACAACACATACCCTTCTTTTTCTGCCTTTGATGAAGTGGGGTGTTCACCTCATTTCAGTAGCCTAAACAGTTCAATAATCTAGTGCCCCATCTGTCGTACATTGTCTGTTGAGAGGCTGTCCTGTAATCCATACAGTTAATTCATTGCCATTTCCACTGTTCTCCCTGTCCAGATTATCCAGAAATCGAGTAGCTACTTTTGCTGATTTCAGTGTGATGTCTCTTTTCTCCTAGTTGTGCGGGATACACTGGAGAGAACGGGATTAGTTTTTCCCATAACATTTTCTTTATGGGGTCGAATTCTCTATGTTTGATGTAGAAGTCTCTGCTCACTGTCACGTCCTGACCAGTAAAAAAAAGGGGTTGTTTGTTATTGTAGTTTGGTCAGGGCGTGGCAGGGGGTGTTTGTTTAGTGTGTTTCGGGGTTTATGGTCTATGTTTTCTATTTCTATGTGGTTTTCTAGTTTTCTATGTCTGTTAGTTTTGTCAATGACCTCCAATCAGAGGCAGCTGTTTGTTGTTATCTCTGATTGGAGGCCATATTTAAGTGTGTTTGTTTTCACTTGTGTTTGTGGGTGGTTGTTTCCGGTTTAGTCTGTGCACCTTACTGGACTGTTATTGTCGTTATTTTGTTTAAGTGTGTTACCTTCAATAAATACGAAGATGAGCAATACACCCGCTGCATATTGGTCCGATGATTTCTCCTCTTCAGACGACGAAGAATATGACAGAACCACCCACCATAAGAGGACTAAGCAGCGGAGGAGGGAGCAGCAGGAGAGCTACTTAGAGTCGTGGACATGGGAGGAAATAATGGATGGAAAGGGACCCTGGAGGCAGGCAGGGGAGTACCGGCGCCCGAAGGAGGAGCTGGAGGCAGCAAAGGCTGAGCGTCGGAGGTATGAGGCACTATCTCCTCCATTTCAGGAGGTGAGGAGGCAGCCCCAAAAATAATTTTTGGGGGGGCACACGGGGAGTTGGAGTAAGTCAGGCAATAAGCCTGAACCAACTCCTCGTGGTTATTATGGGGAGCGTTTGGCATTGAGAGCACCGTGTTATGCAGAAGTGAGCACGGTCTCGCCCATCCACACGCACAGTCCGGTACGGTTGATACCAGCCCCCCGCAAGTGCCGTGCTAGAGTGGGCATCCAGCCAGGGAGAAGTGCGCCGGCACAGCACATCTGGCTACCAGTGCGTCTCCTAGGCCCAGGCTACCCTGCGCCTGCTCTACGCACGGCAGCCATCATGCCTCAGCACAGTCCAGTTTGCCCTGTGCCAGCACTCCACCCGTGCAGGGCTACAGTGACAATCCAGCCAGGACGGGTTGTGCAGACTGTGTGCTCCAGACCTCCAGTGCGTATTCAAGATCCAGTGTATCCTGTTCCTGTTCCTCGCACTAGCCCTGTGGTGCGTGTTACTGTTCTGGCGCCTCCAAAGCCAGCCCCACGCATCAGGCCTCTAGTGCGCCTGCCCAGTCCAGTACGTCCTGTTCCTGCTCCTCGCACTAGCCCTGAGGTGCATGTCAAAAGTCTGGCGCCTCCAAAGCCAGCCCCACGCATCAGGCCTCTAGTGTGCCTGCCCAGTCCAGTACGTCCTGTTCCTGCTCCTCGCACTAGCCCTGAGGTGTGTGTCAAAAGTCTGGCGCCTCCAAAGCCAGCCCCACGCATCAGGCATTCAGTGCGCAGGCCCCGTCCAGAGCTGCCGGTGACAGTGCCCTGTCTAGAGCTTCCGGCGACAGTTCCCCGTCCAGTGCTTCCGGCGACGTCCCACAGTCCGGAACCGACAGAGACGGCCCACAGTCCGGAGCTTGCAGAAACGGCCCACAGTCCAGAGCCTGCAGAGACGGCCCACAGTCCGGAGCCTGCAGAGACGGCCCACAGTCCGGAGCCTGCAGAGACGAGGTCCGAGGTCTCCAGCAACGCACCTCAGCCTGAGGTCTCCAGCAACGCACCTCAGCCCGAGGTCTCCAGCAACGCACCTCAGCCCGAGGTCTCCAGCGATGCACCTCAGCCCGAGGTCTCCAGCGATGCACCTCAGCCCGAGGTCTCCAGCGACGCACCTCAGCCCGAGGTCTCCAGCGACGCACCTTAGCCCAGAGCCTTCAGCAGTGGTCTACAGCCATGAGCCTTCAAGGGGCAGGTAAGAATGGGGACTAAAGCCGGAGCCTGAGCCACCTCCGTAGTTGGAGGATTGGGGAGGGGGGGTGTAGCACGAGAACCGACGGCAGCCACCCTCCCTTCCTTCCCTCCCTTGAAGTTTTTTGTTGTTGTGATTTTTGTGTTTCGGTGCATCCTGGGTCTGCACCTTTGGGGGGGGGGGGGGGTACTGTCACGTCCTGACCAGTAAAAGGGGTTGTTTGTGATTGTAGTTTGGTCAGGGCGTGGCAGGGGGTGTTTGTTTAGTGTGTTTCGGGGTTTTTGGTTTATGTTCTATGTTTTCTATTTCTATGTGGTTTTCTAGTTTTTCTATGTCTATGTTAGTTTTGTCAATGACCTCCAATCAGAGCTAGCTGTTTGTTGTTATCTCTGATTGGAGGCCATATTTAAGTGTGTTTGTTTTCATTTTGTTTATGAGACTCACGTCGTCATTGATGTAGATCCGAGGGCCCTCATACATCAAAAGTCCGACTCCTCACTTTTTGGCTTGGACGGCCAGTCATAGAATTTTATCTTTGTCCCTGTAGTTAAGGAACTTTGCAATGATGCCCCTTGGTTTACTGCTCGTGTCCTCTTTCGGGCCGCCTGTTCAACGTGCTCGTTGTGGGAAGGTCTCCTGGCCTAGGTAGTTGTGGTATTACCTTTTCCAGGAATTCTTCGATTCCGGTTGTTCCACAGCTTTCGGGGAAAGTTGCGAAACTAAGATTTGAACAGCAACGGAAGTATTCCATCCTGTTTAATCTTTCAGTAAGCCCCGTAATTATGTATTTTTGTTCATTCATGGTTTTCTGGAGCTTTTCTCATTTGATTTTCTCCATGGTTAACCCGGTTTTGGCCTCCTCCATGCATTTGCCCAGTTCAGTCATATCAGTTTAGATTTTTTTTTACATCGTCAGATATTTTCTTCATCTCCTTAGACAGTTTGTCATTGCCAATGTGAATTTCTGTTAGTAGTGTCTCTAGACTCACTTTAGTCGAGTAATCAGCTACTTGGTCCATGGTCGCATTGTTTCGCTGTGTTTGTTTGTCGCTATTTCGTGATCTAGTATTTGCCATAACATGCAATTGCCAACATAATGTTTCTTGATTTTCATATTTAAATGGCATATTTTAGTAAAGAAAGGGAAGGCCAAATGAATCATCTTCACCTGACTACCTCATGGTCACCATACCGGAAATCTTAGGAGGTTTTCAACTCTGTCAGTATAAGGTAGCAGTGGTTTCATCTGGTTCATTGTTGTGTTGTGATTGTGGTGTTACAGCAGACTCAGTGACCTCAGCCTTGCCCTGTCATGCGGTGAGGAGATTGCATTTCTTCTTCTGATGTCCCTATTATGCCACTGTCATACACAGGGCACGGGGCCGACAGGGACAAGGCTGACAGCAATCAAAAGCCATTCAACAGGATGGTTATTAAGGAGGACACTCGTTGACGCACACACGTAAGCACGCATTGAACACGCACGCACGCCTGCATGCCCGCACGCAATCATTGACGCATGCACGCACACACACATACATATTGGAAAAATAAATACACTACCGGTCCAAAGTTTTAGAACACCTACTCATTTAAGGGTTTTTCTTAATTTTTTACTATGACTACTTCATGAAGCTGGTTGAAAGAATGCCAAGAGTGTGCAAAACTGTCATCAAGGCAAAGGGTGGCTACTTTGAAGAATCTCAAATATAAAATACATTTTGATTTGTTTAACACTTTTTTGGTTACTACATGATTTGTGCTGTTTATATATTATATATTTCATAGTTTTGATGTCTCCACTATTATTCTACAATGTAGAAAACAGTAAAAATAAAGAAAAACTCTTGAATGAGTAGGTGTTCTAAAACTTTTGACCAGTAGTGTAGATGCACATCCAACACATTTTGCTACCATTGTTGATTTTTTGATTGCCAACAGTAATGTCACAGCCTGAAATAAGAAAAATACCAAGTTGTTTGACAGCATTAAGCACAGACTTCAAAGCTCTTCTCATTAGCATCATCCTGCACTGTTTTCTCTCTCTATTCACTATTTAGAGGAAAAGTGTTTGTGCTACTTGAATTCATCCAAATGTGTTTGTGAGCTCAGGTGCCACTCTGAGTTGTATTGTAGGAGTTAGCAGATGGTGTCAATGCCCCTCAGCCCTGATCCACAACTAATCTGTGTGATTATATAGAGCACACCAAAGAAGAGAGAGGGAGAGATTCATATGAGAGAGAGGGATAGAGAGATGTTGCTGTGGAAATTAAGGAATGGGGGTAGAAAACAGTATCTTTTCTCATGTAAAATATGTCAAACAAAAAACATTGATTGCAAAGTTAAACAAACCATACAACTCTATGCACAAGGACTCATTTGAGCAATTTCCACTGAAAATTTAAGAAAATCACATTTACTCAAAGAACAGTGCAGATGTAAAGTTTAGTAAGCCCTGTCGGGGTAAGCATAACAGTAATAATATCACTTTTTGCGGTAATGAGTAATATAACGAAGTTACTGTTCCAATTTGAGTAATAATATTACAGTTACTGATCAAATGAATAGGTTGTTACTTCTATCATCCCCTTCCTATTACAGTTATTGATCAAAATAAATATTTGTGATTATTATTCCCTCTGTTTTGGCACAACATAAAAAAATCCCCCTGACCCAGATTCTAAATGTTTTCGCACTCTCACCAAGTTCCTGTTAACACGCATTACTACTAACAGCTTCAGTTAGGGAGGTGAAACATGGCAGAAGCGTCTAAAACATTGACTTTCTCAGCGTGGAAGTACTCCCATTACTTTGATTTGGCAGGACAAAATGACAAGGATAAAACTGTAAAACATAAACTGTGCCCATCCGAGAAACATCTCCCCACTGCTATCAACACGATTTTCAATCTCTTTAAGCACTTGCAAAGGCAACACGCCAACACAAAACTCGTAGCGAAAGACCCCCAACACCTGACCACTTCTGCTGAAGATGACTGTTGGCCTACCTCATCCAAACAACAAATGAAGCGACAAGCTTGTAGCTTGTTTTGTAGTAGAGGAAATGCTGCCCTTATCCACGGTATAATCTGTCATTATCAGGCTACTTGTGTTGGTGTATAGGCCTACATAACGTAACGTTGACATTGTTTGCATAACATTTTGGGGTGTGACACAAAAGTAATACAACAAGTAGTGTAGCTAATTACTTTCCCAAGGGAAGTAAAGTCATTTGTAAAGTAAAGTAATAAGTAATTTGTTAATGTTGAAAGAAGTAACTTGTAATAGGTTATATAACTTTTACAAAATATCTACTCCAAGTTGAGATTCAAAGTTGTCTACAGAAAGAACGGGGTGTCAGCTATGATAAGACATCTTATTGAACTACAGTAAGTGAGGTGGATTAACGCCCAGTAGAATGACATCATGGGTTCCTGATCTGTACTATACAAAAATGCATAATTATGTCATTCTCGTCATGGTGATGTATAGTTAAAGAAAGGTAGAAAAATGTAATGTCCTCCTTTGCATGTTTGGGTATTATTCTACACACTGGTTATTAGTCTAATAAGCTCCGCCCCCAAACAAGACCACATTTGGTTGGTCCGACCTGGACAAAATCTGTACCAATCATAGACATCTATGTTTCACAAGTTTTGAACATCATAGTAAAGCACAGCACAGCACAGCACAGCACAGTAGAGTTCAGTATAGTACAGTATAGTTCACTACAGTAAAGTACCATACAATAGAGTAGATTAGAGTTCAGTTCAGTACAGTGCAGTACAACACAGTAAATTATACTGGAATCTACGCCAGAGTACTGCACTGTGTACTGTACTACAGTGGTTCCCAACCTCTTTTGAACCGTCGCACACCTTGATGGGATATAAAATTCTGCGGCACACCTAAAATCTCCCTATTCATTTATTTAGTGGCGGTGGTGTAAAGTACTTAAGTAAAAATACTTGAAAGTACTACTAAGTAGTTTTTTTGGGTATCTTTACTTTACTATGAATATTTATATTTTTGACAACTTTACGTTTACTTCACTACATTCCTAAAGAAAATAATGTACTTTTTACTCCATATAGTTTCCTTGACACCCAAAAGTACTTGTTACATTTTGAATGCTTAGCAGGACAGGACAATGGTCCAATTCACGTACTTATCAAGAGAACGTCCATGGTCATCCCTACTGCCTCTGATCTGGCGGACTCACTAAACAGAAATGCTTTGTTTGTAAATTATGTCTGAGTGTTGGAGTGTGCCCCTGGCTATCCGTAAAAAAAGAAAGAAAATGGCGCTGTCTGGTTTGCTTAATATAAGGAATTTGAAATCATTTATACATTTACTTTTGATACCTAAGATTATTTAAACAAAATACTTTTAGACATTTACTCAAGTAGTATTTTACTGGGTGACTTTCACTTTTACTTGAGTCATTTTCTATCAAGGTATCTTTACTTTTACTCAAGTGTGACAATTGGGTACTTTTTACACCACTGTTTAGTTGTAATGACCTCCATTGCATCTGATATACACTGCTCAAAAAAATAAAGGGAACACTTAAACAACACAATGTAACTCCAAGTCAATCACACTTCTGTGAAATCAAACTGTCCACTTAGGAAGCAACACTGATTGACAATACATTTCACATGCTGATGTGCAAATGGAATAGACAACAGGTGGAAATTATAGGAAATTAGCAAGACACCCCCAATAAAGGAGTGGTTCTGCAGGTGGTAACCACAGACCACTTCTCAGTTCCTATGCTTCCTGGCTGATGTTTTGGTCACTTTTGAATGCTGGCGGTGCTTTCACTCTAGTGGTAGCATGAGACGGAGTCTACAACCCACACAAGTGGCTCAGGTAGTGCAGCTCATCCAGGATGTCACATCAATTCGAGCTGTGGCAAGAAGGTTGGCTGTGTGTGTCAACGTAGTGTCCAGAGCATGGAGGCGCTACCAGGAGACAGGCCAGTACATCAGGAGACGTGGAGGAGGCCGTAGGAGGGCAACAACCCAGCAGCAGGACCGCTACCTCCGCCTTTGTGCAAGGAGGAGCAGGAGAAGCACTGCCAGAGCCCTGCAAAATAACCTCCAGCAGGCCACAAATGTGCATGTCTGCTCAAATGGTCAGAAACAGACTCCATGAGGGTGGTATGAGGGCCCGACGTCCACAGGTGGGGGTAGTGCTTACAGCCCAACACCGTGCAGGACGTTTGGCATTTGCCAGAGAACACCAAGATTGGCAAATTCGCCACTGGCGCCCTGTGCTCTTCACAGATGAAAGCAGGTTCACACTGAGCACGTGACAGACGTGACAGTCTGGAGACGCCGTGGAGAACGTTCTGCTGCCTGCAACATCCTCCAGCATGACCGGTTTGGCGGTGGGTCAGTCATGGTGTAGGGTGGCATTTCTTTGGGGGGCCGCACAGCCCTCCATGAGCTCGCCAGAGGTAGCCTGACTGCCATTAGGTACCGAGATGAGATCCTCAGACCCCTTGTGAGACCATATGCTGGTGCGGTTGGCCCTGGGTTCCTCCTAATGCAAGACAATGCTTGACCTCATGTGGCTGGAGTGTGTCAGCAGTTCCTGCAAGAGGAAGGCATTGATGCTATGGACTGGCCCGCCCGTTCCCCAGACCTGAATCCAATTGAGCACATCTGGGACATCATGTCTCGCTCCATCCACCAACGCCACGTTGCACCACAGACTGTCCAGGAGTTGGCGGATGCTTTAGTCCAGGTCTGGGAGGAGATCCCTCAGGAGACCATCCGTCACCTCATCAGGAGCATGCCCAGGCATAGTAGGGAGGTCATACAGGCACGTGGAGGCCACACACACTACTGAGCCTCATTTTGACTTGTTTTATGGACATTACATCAAAGTTGGATCAGCCTGTAGTGTGGTTTTCCACTTTAATTTTGAGTGACTCCAAATCCAGACCTCCATGGGTTGATAAATTGGATTTCCATTGATTATTTTTGTGTGATTCTGTTGTCAGCACATTCAACTATGTAAAGAAAAAAGTATTTAATAAGATTATTTCTTTCATTCAGATCTAGGATGTGTTGTTTAAGTGTTCCCTTAATTTTTTTGAGCAGTACATATACTGCAAAGCAGAAATTTTCTGTGACAAATGTTTTGTAATAGATTACATTTTTATTACATTTTTTTATATTAATATAGTTTTCATAGTTCCTTACTCATGATGGTTTTGTGATAAGCACCCCTCAAAAACAGTTCACAGGACTTAAAACAACCATACAGATGTAACTATGTGCCATTCAATGTATTATCTGACCAGCACTAGTGCTCTGAAATCTAAATTCCTGGTGCATTCCATAGGTCATGTTTACAGGCAGTGGTGTAAAGTACTTCAGTAAAAATACTTGAAAGTACTACTTAAGTCATTTTTTTATGATATCTGTACTTTACTTTACTATTTATATTGACAACTTTTACTTTATCTTTTCTACATTCCTAAAGAAAATAATGTACTTTTTACTCCATACATTTTCCCTGACACTCATAAGTATTAGTTATATTTTTAATGCTTAGCAGGACAAGAAAATTGTCAAATTCATGACTCACTAAACATACATGCTTCGTTTGTAAATTATGTCTGTGTTGGAGTGTGCCCCTATCCGTACACTTAAAAAACAAGAAAATTGTGCCATCTGGCTCGCTAAATATGAGGAATTTGAAATTATTTATTCTTTTACTTTTGATACTTAAGTATATTTTAGCAATTACATTCACTTTTGATACATAAGTTTATTTAAAACCAAATACTTTTAGAATTTTACTCAAGTAGTATTTTACTGGGTGACTTTTACTTTTACTTGAGTCATTTTCTATTAAGGCATCTTTACTTTCACTCAAGTATGACAATTGGGTACTTTTTCCACTACTGTTTATGTGAGTGTTCCAAAAAATGACAAAGATTAGGAAAAGCACACCGGTTGGGAACCACTGCTGTAATAAACTCTACTCTACTGTTCAGTACTGTACTGATTTGTACTGACCTATACTCTACTGTACTCTACTCTACTTTTCTGTACTGTACTGTACAGTGCGGTCCAAACTATGATAAGTTCAGATTTGGACTGACCAAATTATCACTACTTTACATCGTCCATGGACGTCCGGGGTCGGTCAGTGCTCAGTGGGTGAGAGGGCTGTTTACAGTAAATTGAAAGAGAGGGAGCTCGTGGTTAGGTGTCAGTAAGAGCCGGAAGAGGTGACATTAACCAGAGAGAGAGAGTAGAGAGACAGGGAGGGGTTGTCCAGACTGTTTTTACACTCTTGCTTAGGCCACCAAATGACAGAGCGAGAAAGAAAACAGTTATGAGATGAAGATAACAGTATGCCAGTGGGAGGACAGAAGCAGGTGACCCAACTGTGCTTTGTGACTACTATGAACACAGTGGCCTCCATCAGTGGCCTCCATCAAAGAAGTTTGGAACCACAAATAATCTTCTGAGAGCTGGCAGCCCAGACCAAACTGTGCAATCGGGGCAATCAAGGAGGTGACCAAAAACCTGTTGGTCACTCTGACAGAGCTCCAGAGGTCATCTATGGAGATGGGAGAACTTTCCAGAAGGACAATCATCTCTGCAGCACTCCACCAATTAGGCCTTTATGTTAGAGTGGCCAGACAAAAGCCACTCCTCAGTAAAAGGCACATGAAAGCCCGCTTGGAGTTTGCCAAAAGGCCCCTAAACACACTCAGACCATGAAAATCAAGAATCTCTTGTCTGATGAAACTAAGATTGAACTCTTTGGCCTGAATGCCAAGTGTCACATTCAACTATGGTGAAGCATGGTGGAGGCAGCATCATGCTGTGGGCATGTTTTTCAGAGGCAGAGACTGGCAGACTAGTCAGGATCAAGGGAAAGATGAACGGAGCAATGTACTGGGAGATTCTTGATGAAAACCTGCTCTAGAGCTCTTAGGACCTCAGACTGGGGTGAAGGTTCACCTTCCAACAGGACAATGACCCTAAGCACACAGCCAAGACAATGCAGAAGTGGCTTTGGGATATCCTTGTGTGGCCCAGCCAGAACCCGGACCTGAACCCCATCAAACATTTCTGGAGAGACCTGAAAAAGGCTGTGCAGCAACGCTCCCCATCCAACCTGACAGAGTTTGAGAGGATCTGCAGAGAAGAATGGGAGAAACTCTCCAAATACAGATGTGCCAAGCTTGTAGCGTCATACCCAAGAAGACTCGAGACTGTAATTGCTGCCAAAAGGTGCTTCAACAAAGTACTGAGTAAAGGGTCTGAATACTTATGTAAATGCGATATTTCAGTATTTTCACATTATTATAATTTTTTAACAGTTTTTGCTTTCTCATTATGGGGTATTGTGTGTAGATTTATGAGGGAAAAAAACAATTGAATACATTTTAGAATAAGGCTGTAACGTAACAAAATGTGGAAAAAGTCAAGGGGTCTGAAAACTTTCCGAATGCACTGTATATAGAAAAGTATGTGGATACCCCTTCAAATTAGTGGATTTGGCTATTTCAACCTCACCCACTGCAAACAGGTGTATCAAATCGAGCACACAGCCTTGCAATTCCCATAGACAAACATTGGCAGTAGAATGGCCTTACTGAAGAGCTCAGTGAATTTCAATGTTGCATCGTCATACAATGC
Organism: Salmo salar; assembly: GCF_965601325.2. NCBI lineage: Eukaryota > Metazoa > Chordata > Actinopteri > Salmoniformes > Salmonidae > Salmo > Salmo salar. The sequence continues at coordinate 55,701,141 of NC_138305.1, read as the reverse complement.
AACCTCTCCAACAAGTCAGTTCGTGAAATTTCTGTTCTGCTGGAGCTGCCTCGGTCAACTGTAAGTGCTGTTATTGGGAAGTGGAAATGTCTAGGAGCAACAACGGCTCAGCCATCAAAGTGGTAGGCCACACAAGCTCACAGAACGAGACCGGCGAGTGCTGAAGTGCATAGCGCATTAACATCATCTGTCCTCAGTTGGGGGACACTCACTACTGAGTTCCAAACTGCCTCGGGAAGCAACGTCAAATCAAGAACTGTTCGTCGGGAACTTCATTTACATTTTAGTCATTTAGCAGACGCTCTTATCCAGAGCAACTTACAGTAGTGAATGCATACATTTCATAATTTTTTCCCCGTACTGGTCCCCCGTTGGAATCGAACCCACAGCCCTGGCGTTGCAAACACCATGCTCTACCAACTGAGCCACACGGGACCACGTGTGGCTCAGTTGGTAAACCATGAAAATGGTTTACATGGCCAAGTAGCTGCACACAAGCCTAAGATCACCATAAGCAATGCCTAGCATTGGCTGGAGTGATGACTCATGCTTCACCATCTCGCAGTCCAACGGGCGAATCTGGGTTTGGAGGATATCAGGAGAACGCTACCTGCCCCAATGCATAGTGCCAAATGTAAAATTTGGTGGAGGAGGAAAAATGCTCTGGGGCTGTTTTCCTTGGTTCGGGCTAGGGCCCTTAGTTACAATGAACTGAAATCTTAACGCTACTGCATACAATGACATTGTAGAAGTTTCTGTGCTTCCAACTTTGTAGCAACAGTTTGGGGAAGGCCCTTTCCTGTTTCAGCATGACAGTGCCTTCGTGCACAAAGCAAGGTCCATATAGAAATGGTTTGTCGAGACCGGTGTGGAAGAAATTGACTGGCCTTCACAGAGCCCTGACTTCAACCACATCAAACACCTTTGGGATGAATTGGAACGCAGACTGCGAGCCAGGCCTAAACGCCCAACATCAGTGCCCAACCTCACTAATGCTCATGTGACTGAATGGAAGCAAGTCCTTGCAGCAATGTTCTAACATCTAGTGGAAATCCTTCCCAGAAGAGTGGAGGCAACAGCAGCAAAGGGTGGACTAACTCCATATTAATGCCCATGATTTTGGAATGAGATGCTCTACGAGCAGGTGTCCACATACTGCTCGTAGAGGCCAGTCAATTTCTTCCACACCGGTCTCGACAAACCATTTCTATATGGACCTTGCTTTGTGCACGAAGGCACTGTCATGCTGAAACAGGAAAGGGCCTTCCCCAAACTGTTGCTACAAAGTTGGAAGCACAGAAACTTCTACAATGTCATTAGATGGACTCACTCTATGTGAAAAAATAGGGGTTGACATGACTTTTGACTACCTCTTCCTCTGTCCCCCATACATACAACATCTGTAAGGTCCATGAGTTAACTATTGAATTTCAGGCACAGATTCAACTACAAAGACCAGGTAGCTTTTCGAAAGCCTCATAAAGAAGGGAAGTGATTATTAGAGGGGTAACAAAACGACATTTAGACATTGACTATATCTTTAAGCATGGTCATGTTAATAATTACGCTGTACATTATGTATTAAACTACCTAGACACACCAAAGATGTAGTTATATTTCTGAACTGAGCTGCAGGACAGGATGGAAACTACTTAGGGATGTCACCATGAGGTCATTGGTGACTTTTAAACAGCTACAGAGTTCAATGGCTGTGACTGGAGAAAACTGAGGATGGATCAACAACATTGCTGTTACTCCACAATAATGACCTAAATGACAGAATGAAAATAAGATATATATATATATATATATATATACAGAATATTCCAAAACATGCATATGCATGCAACAAGGCACTAAAGTAATACTGCAAAAAAACATGTCAAAGGAATACACTTTTTGGCCTAAGTGCAAAGCCTTATGTTTGGGGCCTATCCAACGTAACACATCACTGAGTAATTGCCTTATTATTTTCAAGCATGGTGGTCTCTGCATCATGGCATGGGTATGCTTGACATTGGCAATGACTGGGGAGTTTTTGCTTTACACCAGACACTGGTAGAGGAATTAACCTTTCAGCAGGACACTAAGCTACAACCCAAACCCAAATCTAAACTGGAGTTGCTTACCAAGAAGACGGTGAAAGTTCCTGAGTGGCCTAGTTACAGTTTTGACTTAAATCTGCTTGGAAATCTATGGCAAAACTTAAATTGCTGTCTAGCCATGATCCCCAACACCTTGACAGAGCTTGAAGAATTTTGAAAAGAATAATGGGCAAATATTGCACAATACAGGTGTGCAAAGCTCTTATGAGACTTATCCAAGAAGACAGTTGTAATCACTGCCTAAGGTGTTTCTAGCATGTATTGATTCAGGGGGTTGAATACTATCTAATCAAGGTGTATTAGTGTTTCAATTATAAATAAATAATCTTCCACTTTTTCATTGCAGAGTATTTTGTGTAAATCGTTGACAAAATAAAATGACAATTAGATCCATTTAATTCCCACTTTGTTATGAAATGTGAAGAAAGGGTGTGTATACTTATTGTAGGTTTTATACTGTATTCTTGACATAGCTCATCCTAATATAAATACTACTGTACATATAATTTTCTTTTCCAATTTATATACTGTCTATACACACCACACATTTATAATTTATCGCTGTGACATTTCTTGACATTTATTTTTTTGTGATAGATTTTTTTAATTATTTGCGTTTGTATTGTATTTGCTAGACATTCTATTGCGTTGTTGGAGCTTGTAACATAAGCATTTCGCTGCACCTGCTATAACACCTGCAAATACAGTATGTGTACGCGACCAATAAACTTTGATTTGATTTAGGGCTTTTTACGTGGAAACGCCCATATCTCTTTATAGTTTTTTGATTGCTTACCATAAAGAGAGTACGTGAGACTCGAGTCCATCTCTCTCTGGTTGCAGTATTGCTCATCCACTGCAGGTTTGGAGTGGAACCCCTTGGAACTTTTAACATAATGTAATGTTATGTTATCCTATACAATTTTAGTACACCCTGCAGTGTATCAAGTGCTCCCAGCCCAATTTTTGAAGAGCCTACCCTGAATACAATCCTCCAAACCTCCCACCCTTACACTGTAAAACCATGAAAAGTGACACGTTTATAACCTAAACGTCAGTGTTTAAAACGTTAACGTTAGACATTTAGGCCAATAAGTGTTCTCATCTTAAACACAGGCGTTTACAATGCAAGATGATAGTCAGCTTTTTCCAGTCAGTTTCCAAATACTAGAACACATACTGAGTATACAAAACATTAATAACATGACATAGACCAGGTGAATCCAGGTGAAAGCTGTGATCCGTTATTGATGTCACTTGTTAAATCCACTTCAATCAGTGTAGATGAAGGGGAGGAGACTGTTTAAAGAATGATTTTCAAGCCTTGAGACAATTGAGACATGGATTGTGTATGTGTGCCATTCAGAGGGGGACTGGGTAAGACAAAACATGTAAGTGCCTTTGAACGGGCATGGTAGTAGGTGCCAGGCGCACCAATTTGTGTCAAGAAGCGCAAAGCTCAATATTAGGAAGGTGCTCCTAATGTTTGGTATACTCAGTGTATATCTCCTAAGGGTTCAGATTTGAAACACTAGTGTTTATTTTTCCGTCATTCTGTTTGGAGTGCATTTTAGTCATTTGAAATTGATGTGACTTTCCATGCCTTTTATTCAGATCAGTGTTAGGAATTTCTGTCACCTTACCTACATTTCAGCATAACTGAATAGGACATTTGATTGAAGAAATATTTTCAATCGCATGGTGTTATTGTTACTCAACTATGTTGTTCCTTTACGTTAACTCTCTCAGAGGGGAAAGACATGGGAGGAGCAACATTATCATATTTCCCAGCTTGCTTTGTTGCAGGTTGGTTTTTATGAATAGTTTGTTTTAATATCTATGTTTCCACATGCATATTGATTGATTAATTGAACTTATACTATACAAAGATAAATAACTTACATTTTTCTAAACTTATCCAATCTGTAAGGGGTTGGATCTATTGCACCCATTAATGAGATGGTTGTTCCAGTTAAGATGGTTTAGGTAGTCTGTCTACATTCAGGTTATGGGTAATAAAATATTCCAATTGTTGAATACCTGCTCTGGCTGGATTCTGATGGGAATTACTAATTGTGTCATAAATCAGTGTATTGTGACTTTTAGGTCTGATGTGGCCCATGAGCCAGGATTTTCAATCCACAATGTAGAGGATAACTAGGCCATAACTAAAGGTCTTATGAAATGAATAAAATATGATCATAAAAGGGTTTACTTTAAATTGAAATGCAGTCACTTTGTGAAGGATTCAGGAATATAAATTATTTAATGAAACTGCATGTCTCTGTCACTAAAAAACACAGTCATGGGTGGGTGTCTCTCACAAAGGTATGCTGTGAAACATACAAATTGTCACACCCTGATCTGTTTCACCTGTCTTTGTGATTGTCTCCACCCCCCTCCAGGTGTCGCTCATCTTCCCCATTATCCCCTGTGTATTTATACCTGTGTTCTCTGTACCTTTGCCCCTCTTGCTGTAATGAACATTGTTACTTCGACACGGTCTGCATCGGGGTCTTACCTTTATCCTGATACAAATTAGGCTTTACACTCTACAGTGTTAAAACAACACACCCAGTCTTTAGTGTATAAAACCTAAATGCCTTGTGCTGAATAAATGTGTTCATGTGTTTAAAAAGTGTTACAGTAAATAAACATTTTCTGGTGTTTACAATCTAAACACTGTGATGCATTTTCATTGAAATGTCTCAATGCCTTGACTCGTTTAAAAAGTGTTACAGAAAAGTGTTTAGTCATGTGTTCAGACCCTAAACACTTGATTTTACAAAGTACATCCGAGGGGTTCCCAAACTTTTATGGCCCGTGACCCCACATTTTGATATCACATTGTTTTCAAATCAGTCTAACAGTACCTTTGACAGTATTTCAAGCTAAAGGAAGTATGGCTTGATGTGACTGAAATGCAGAAGATCATCAGGGAATAATTGTGTATGATATTCAGTGTTGAAAAGAACATCATCATTGATGCTGATTTGTTTTACTAAACCTGATTTAGTGCCTGGTCTTGTATACTCTGTTCTAATGAGTCCCATGGGGGATTGTAGAGGACATTGAACACATACAGTATGTGTTCCTGAGAGTCTTATCTTTCAGTGATGGGGTCATATTATACAAAGGGTGGGTCTAATCCTGAATGCTGATTGGTTAAAAGCGCATTCCAGCCGGAGTCTATTCCGCAAGTTACCACTGGCTAAATCTATGACTAAAATTCCTATTTACTCTGTTCCATCTGACTGCGCAATCCACTGTCTCATCAGCCCAGGCAGGGAAGTTATAAACTTGATCTCCACTATAAAAACCATCTAGACATTATCTCACATTTCTTTTAGACTAACATTTAGTTTTCAACAGGGGAGATTTGTATAAATCTTGCTGTCTGTCTCTGACATTTTCAACATTGTTTCAATATTCAAATTCGATCTCCAACTGTCCAATAGTAATGAACGTTCAGGGGTCGGGAGTCGGGATGAGAGAGGCAGGCAACGTTTCTCAGCCAGTCGAAATCATGAATCAGCTGGCATCATTTTTATGGTTTTATACAAAGAAACTAATTGAAGTGCAGCTAGTTTGCAGTCTTTCCAGCTTCAGTTTGAAGTTATTGTGTTAGCTGTGATGTTGGCTAGCTCCTCTGAGCAACAGTGTCCTAACAAGAGAGCACATTTTCTATGCCAGGCGAAATCGTGCCTCATTATCTCATTGTTATGGATGTATCCAAATAAATGTCACTAGAAAACATCTTAAACAAATGCAGCTACCGTTGTTATTCTGTCTGTACTGTTTGATGTGACTGTAAATTAGCCGTAGTTGGCTAGCTAGCAAGCAAGGGATACGAACGTTGCCAGCCAGTATGGCAATGGAACATTTAGAACAAACGACTGGGTCTTGTCCATAGATACAGAACAAAAAGACTGAACGATTGAGTCGCGTCTCTGGCAACCGAACCAATGGAACGAACGACCAGCCGGCTTGGGTAGCAACCCTATAATTGTTTTTCGGGGCTATATCCTGTGGAAGGATGAAATAGTATGAATAAATTCATCAAAATAACGTTTTTGAATGAAAATATGTCAATCGTTATTTGAATATGTTGGTAACAACACCGTGCCAACATATCCTCCAAACACTGGCTTCTCGGGCATTATCACTTAAATATGTTGTAGCTTAAACCATTCAAAAGATAGAGCCACATTTGAAGGAAGGAGAAAACAGAAACTGCATCTAGCAGCTACCAGAGGTTGCTGACATAACCCCGGTAATCACGTGACCCCATTTTCAAATTAGGCGACCCCACATGGGGTTGCGACCCCCTGTTTGGGAAACACTGTTATATCCCATCTGAGGCAGCGCATGAGAGCAAAGCAGCATGGAGCAGAGCAACGTGGAGAGCTCCCATTGATTGCAGCACGGTAGGGGAGCATTGATTTCATGTGGAGGAGAAGAGAGAAGTCTGAACCCAGCGCAAGGAGGTAGGATCACACAGGAAAATCAGTTCTTATACAGATCATAGTTCCCGTAGTCCCTCGGATAGGCCGGCTAATACAGGTTAGATAGGCAGGCTAATACTACTGAGTATGGGTCAATGGGATGGGTTAAGATATTACTTGGAGATAAACAGTGAATCAATGAGAGACTTTGGGGACTATGGTTAATTCAGAATAATAAACCGAGGGGTTTGAGACATGAATACTGATTGGCTGAAAGTAGGCTTGGATGCTATACTGTACAGAATATACCGTACACCGGGGTATTTGGAACTAGCCACAGGATGGTTTTTCCAATACCGTCAATATCGTTTAAACTAAACTCAGCAAAAAAAATGTATGTCCCTTTTTCAGGACCCTGTCTTTCAAAGATAATTTGTAAAAATCCCAAAAACTTCACAGATCTTCATTGTAAAGGGTTTAAACACTGTTTCCCATGCTTGTTCAATGAACCATAAACAATTCATGAACATGCACCTGTGGAACGGTCGTTAAGACAATAACAGCTTACAGACGGTAGGCAATTAAGGTCACAGTTATGAAAACTTAGGACACTAAAAAGGCCTTTCTACAGACTCTGAAAAACACCAAAAGGAAGATACCCAGGGTCCCTGCTCATCTGTGTGAACGTGCCATAGGCATGCTGCAAGGAGGCATTGTCACGGGTGTCGTAGGGTAGAGACCAAGACGCAGCGGGAAAATGTATACTCATCTTATTTTTATTGAGTGAAGAAGGAAAACACATATAACGTATACAAAAACACAAACGAACTGGACAGTCTTGTCAGGCAAACAGCTAAACAAGAACAATCTCCCACAAAAACCCATGAAAAACAAACTCCAAATTATAGGACCCTCAATCAGAGGCAACACTAACCACCTGCCTCCAATTGAAGGTCCAACCCCAATAAACTAAACAGAAATACAAAAGACTAGATAGAACATAGAAATATACTAACATAGAACAATGACCAACAAACCCCAGACTAATAAATCAAATACCCCTCTACCTAAACACATACACAAGACACACCCTGAACCACATAAAACAAACACCCCCTGCCACGTCCTGACCACACTACAATAACAAATAACCCCTATACTGGTCAGGACGTGACAGGCATGAGGACTGCAGACGTGGCCAGGGCAATAAATTGCAATGTCCGTACTGTGAGACGCCTAAGACAGCGCTACAGGGAGACAGGATGGACAGCTGATCATCCTCGCAGTGGCAGACAACATGTAACAACACCTGCATAGGATCGGTACATCCGAACATCACACCTGCGGGACAGGTACAGGATGACATCAACAACTGCCCGAGTTAAACCAGGAACGCACAATCCCTCCATCAGTGCTCCGACTGTCCACAATAGGCTGACAAAGGCTGGACTGAGGGCTTGTAGGCCTGTTGTAAGGCAGGTCCTCACCAGACATCACCGGTAACAACGTCACCAATGGGCACAATTCCACCGTCGCTGGACCAGACAGGACTGGCAAAAAGTGCTCTTTACTGACGAGTTGCGGTTTTGTCTCACCAGGGGGGATGGTCGGATTCGTGTTTATCGTCGAAGGAATGAGCATTACACCGAGGCCTGTAATCTGGAGAGGGATCGATTTGGAGGTGGAGGGTCCATCATGGTCTGGGGCAGTGTATCACAGCATCATCGGACTGAGCTTGTCATTGCAGGCAATCTCAATACGGTGCGTTACAGGGAAGACATCCTCCTCCCTCATGTGGTACCCTTCCTGCAGGCTCATCCTGACATGACCCTCCAGCATGACAAGGCCTTCAGCCATACTGCTCGTTCTGTGCGTGATTTCCTGCAAGACAGGAATGTCAGTGTTCTGCCAGCGAAGAGCCCGGATCTCAATCGCATTGAGCACGTCTGGGACCTGTTGGATTGGAGGGTGAGGGCTAGGGCCATTCCCCCCATAAATGTCCGAGAACTAGCAGGTATCCTTGGTGGAAGAGTGGGGTAACATCTCACATTAAGAACTGGCAAATCTGGTGCAGTCCATGAGGAGGAGATGCACTGCAGTACTAAATACAAATATTTACACATTTTAAGTTTGCTGAAAGTAAACACAGTTGACAGTGAGAGGACGTTTATTTCTTTGAAGTTTTTCAAAACGTGTTATATTGAAAGTCAACAGTGATTTTTTGCTTCAATGGAGTGATCTGGGATGTGCAACTATAGTGCAACACATTAGGCAGAAAATAGCTTCATTTTCATCTGAGGACAAGAAAAGTGCAATGTTATTTGCATGGCCATCATATTTCTAATGTTTATTATCAAAACATTTTGCCAGCTACATTTCCTAATGTTTTGCTTAAAGTTAATCTTGCATTTTACCAGAGAAAAGTAGGCTGGCTACACTGAGAAAAGTACAGGAGAAAAGTAGCTACCGCTGCCTGCTGACAGAATGTGCCACGTTCGTCGTAAGGATGGGACCAAGGCGCAGCGGGAATGTGTATGCTCATCTTCTTTATTTAGAAGAAAACCAAAATAAATACTTAAACAAAAACAACGATGAGAAACAGTCCTGTAAGGCACACAGCTACACATGGAACAACTACCCACAAAAACCCATGAAAAAACATCCCTACTAAATAGGACCTTCAATTAGAGGCAACGAGGAACAGCTGCTTCCAATTGAAGGTCAACCCAATAAACTAAACATAGAAATAGAAAAACTAGACACAGACATAGAAATAGACTAACATAGAACATTACCCAAACAACCCCGAAACACATTAAACAAACACCCCCCTGCCACGCCCTGACCAAACTACAATAACAAACAACCCCTTTACTGGTCAGGACGTGACAGAATGCCTGTTCATAAATTCTCATCTGAGTGGAGAAGTGCAACTGAAGCACAAAATTAGTCTAATTAAATTTAATTAAAATGAGAATAATTTTAGATCTGTGTTTATAAAACGTAGAAAGATATTCACATCCTGCATGAAAAACACAGAATTCTGTGTTAGCGTAATGGCTAAGATGATCTTGCTACTTATCCAAGGAAGTGGCTGAATTAATAAGGTGACGGGGCATCATTGTGTTAGTGTTCTGCCATGTTTGAGCCCTTTGGATGAGATATTGCGTTTTTCTCCACTCTGTTTTGGGCCGGTCTTCTCCTCCCTCTTCTCCAAGCAGTGCAGGAAGGCCAGTTGCCCTAGCAACTCCAGACTCCACACAGACAATACTTACAAATGCTGCTCCAGAGCCAGTACTGTTCTTCCTTCAGACAACCATGCATCAAAACTGGGTTTTTAATGCTCAACAGTTTCCTGTGTGTGTCAAGGATTGTCCACCACCCAAAGGATATCCAGCCAACTTTACACAACTGTGGGAAGCATTGGCGTCAACATGGGCCAGCACCCCTGTGGAACGCTTTCAACACCTTGTTGAGTCCATGCCCCGACGATTTGAAGCTGTCCCGAGGGCAAAAGGATCATTGTCTGCAGCCGGCTCGGATCGCGGTGTAGGCCTAATGAAACAGGGAGGGAGAGTGAACGCGCCTTGGAGGTCGACGAACCCTTACCCTTCTGGCCCGTAGTCTTGCGTGACATCGACTGTGCCACAAAAGCATGCTGAAGTGGCAAAGTCAATATCCACGTTTATAAATGCAGGGTTGCTACAGTCTCTCTCTCTCTCTGTCTCTCTCTCAGGGTCATGACAAGTCTGTGAGTGGTGTGTGTGTGTTGGAGAGCTAGATTGAGTGTGTTTGTGAGTGATGTATGCATTTGCCCATGTAGCCACTTAGGCCGCCCCTGAGAGATTGAATCCGCCTGTGAGTGGACTCTCCTCCACCGCATATCCACCCCATCAACAGGCCTATTAAGATTCAGCCTGGCTGCTTAGATCTCCACACCTCTGACACAACTTCTGACAGGAAGACATAGTAATGCATGCACAAACACATGCATGACATACACACAGAGACGCACGCACGCACGCACGCACGCACGCACGCACGCACGCACGCACGCACGCACGCCACGCACGCACACACACACACACACACACACACACACACCACACACACACACACACACACACCGGGCATAAGTATTATTTATTCTTAGATATTTCCCCTGTAATAATCTCATGAAAGTCCCACAGTTCTGCATGTGCTGTCTAAAGATGGCGCACAGCATCAACTTCACTATCAGACCATATCACATCACTGTATGATGCTGTAATGGCCATGAGATAATCATACCCCCTTCCTCCCTTCCTCCTTCCCTTCCTCTCATCTCTCCCCAGCATGCTCAATGTCAGTGTAGTAGATTATTACAGACGAAGTATGAACCTTTATCATTAGTAAGTGGTTACATAGCATGGAAGTCCATCCTAAACACTGTCATTAGTTCTTTGATGCTCTCTTTTTCTCTTTCTCTACCCTTATGTGAGCTCAACAAAAAAGAGACGTCCTCTCACTGTCAACTGCGTTTATTTTCAGCAAACTTAACATGTGTAAATATTTGTATGAACATAACAAGATTCAACAACTGAGACATAAACTGAACAAGTTCCACAGACATGTGACTAACAGAAATTGAATAATGTGTCCTGAACAAAGGGGTGGTCAAAATCAGTATCTGGTGTGGCCACCAGCTGCATTAAGTACTGCAGTGCGTCTCCTCCTCGTGGACAGCACCAGATTTGCCAGTTCTTGATGTGAGACGTTACCCCACTCTTCCACCAAGGCACCTGCTAGTTCCCAGACATTTATGCAGGGAATGGCCTTAGCCCTCACCCTCCAATCCAACAAGTCCCAGATGTGCTCAATGGGATTGAGATCCGGGCACTTCGCTGGCCATGGCAGAACACTGACATTCCTGTCTTGCAGGAAATCACGCACAGAACGAGCGATATGGCTGGTGGCATTGTCATGCTGGAGGGTCATGTCAGGATGAGCCTGCAGGAAGGCTACCACATGAGGAAGGAGGATGTCTTCCCTGTAACGCGCGACGTTGAGATTGCCTGCAATGACAACAAGCTCAGTCCGATGATGCTGTGACACACTGCCCCAGACCATGACGGACCCTCCACCTCCAAATTGATCCCGCTCCAGAGTACAGGCCTCGGTGTAACGCTCATTCCTTCGATGATAAACGCGAATCTGACCATCACCCCTGGCGAGACAAAACCGCGACTCGTCAGTGAAGAGCACTTTTTGCCAGTCCTGTCTAGTCCAGCGATGGTGTGTTTGCCCATTGGCGACATTGTTGCCGGTGATGTCTGGTTAGGACCTGCCTTACAACAAGCCTACAAGCCCTCAGTCCAGCCTTTGTCAGCCTATTGTGGACAGTCGGAGCACTGATGGAGGGATTGTGCGTTCCTGGGGTACCTATCCCGCAGATGCACCGATCCTGTGCAGGTGTTGTTACATGTGGTCTGCCACTGCGAGGATGATCAGCTGTCCATCCTGTCTCCCTGTAGTGCTGTCTTAGGCGTCTCACAGTACGGACATTGCAATGTATTGCCCTGGCCACGTCTGCAGTCCTCATGCCTCCTTGCAGCATGCCTACGGCACATTCGCGCAGATGAGTGGGGACCCTGGGTATCTTTCTTTTGGTGTTTTTCAGAGTCAGTAGAAAGGCCACTTTAGTGTCCTATGTTTTCATAACTATGACCTTAATTTACTACCGTCTGTAAGCTGTTAGTGTCTTAACGACCGTTCCACATGTGCATGTTCATGAATTGTTTATGGTTCATTGAACAAGCATGGGAAACAGTGTTTAAACCCTTTACAATGAAGATCTGTGAAGTTATTTGGATTTTTACGAATTATTTTTGAAAGGCAGGGTCCTGAAAAAGGAACGTTTCTTTTTTTTTCTGAGTTTATATTCCACAGGAGGCTGCGGAGGGGAGAATGGCTCATAATTATGTCCGGAACGGAACAAATGGAATGGCATCAAACACCTTAAAAAACATGTTCTTAATGTATTTGATACCATTCCACTGATTCCGCTTCAGTCATTAACCCGAGCCCGTTCTCCCCAATTAAAGTGCCATCAACCTCCTGTGATATATTCCATTCACCGTACAGTACCCCTGCCGCTCCTCAGACAGCATGTTAACAAGACTAGCGCTCAACATAATTAATGTGGCCGATAGTTTTTAAGGCAGCGCTGGGAGAATTCCAAGATGGATGGACCATGGCACGCTCAATTTATTCTCCATGACAGGGTAGGTCTTTAAGCACGTGTGTGTGGTGTGTGTGTCTGTGTACTGTATTCTTTCTCCGTGCTAGGGTGGGTCTTAAAGCATGGGGAGATTTATATGAGAACAAAGTCTACTAGTCTGCCTCATCACCCCGGCATTTGTGATTAATTTAATTCTGCCGTTTCACACCCCTCCCTCCCTCCCTCGAACAAACGTAATCTCATTATATTGTACCCACTGTCTGTCGTTCTTTTCATTAGGCCTTGACTGCCTCGAAAATTGTGAAAAGAAATAGACATGCATGGAGGTGAATTATATCAGCTTGTTGTTATAGGAATAGGAGCCATTCTCACACAATGGGGTTCCAATATACACTGCATTGGCTATTCCCATTTCATTTTTCATTTTAGGGTCATTTGAACTAAAATCTATATTACATATGCCACGTTTCTTTCTCTAGGTATCACATTTAACTAAAAACTACATAAAAAACTATAGGGTTTAAAATTGAGATTAACTCTTGCAAAACCAATGACAGTGTGGACACAAAGAGCAGGGCGAGTTTTCAATTGCATTTTGGATTTTAGGGATGAGAGATGGAGAAGAGGAGAGAAATTGTGTATGTGTGAGAGTGAGATGGAGAGAGAGAGAGACAGAAAGAGAGGGAGTAGGAGGAAGTGTGTGAGGGTGTGTTTGGGAAAAAGAGAGTGCCTTTGTGTGTGAATATGTCTCTGTTTGTCCGTGAGACAGAAATAGGTGTGTGTTTGTGTAGGTGTGAGAGCGAGCGAATGAGAGTGTGCATGCTCAAATGATGCCCTATTCTCTTTTTAGTGCACTACTGGTGGATCTAGAAGCATAAGCATTTCGCTACACTCCCAATAACATCTGCTAACCATGTGTATGTGACCAATAAAATCAGATTTGATTTGATTTACTTTTACCAGAGCTCTACATATGCCATTTGGGACACAGCCTGAGTACGCAGGCCAGCCGTGGTAGAACACAAGCCAGCCGGGGTAGAGAAACTCAGAAAGAACCAATTTGATTGGTCACGTACACATATTTTGCAGGTGCAGTGAAATGCTTGTGTTTCTAGCTCCGACAGTGCAGTAATACCTAACAATACAAAATAATACACACAAATAAAAAAAAATACAAAGATAGGAATTCATAAATATCAGGATGAGCAATGTCAGATCCCGGAATATAAATATATATGTATGTTTCTAGACAGTATATCAATAGAAAAGGTGTGTACAGCAGTGGTTATATACAACAGCATGAGACTTGACTAGATTACAGTACATACAGTGCATTTGGAAAGTATTCAGATACCTTAACTTTTTTCACATTTTGTTACCTTACAGCTTTATTCTAAAATGGACTAAATTGTTTTCTTTCCTCACCAATCTACACACAATACCTCATAATGATAAAGCAAAAACAAGTTTTTCAACATTTTTGTGAAGTATTAAAAATATCACATTAACATAAGTATTCAGACCCTTTACTCAGTACTTTGTTGAAACACCTTTGGCAGCTATTACAGCCTAGCTTGGCACAACTGTATTTTGGAGAGTTTCTCCCATTCTTCTCTGCAGATCCTCTCAAGCTCTGTCAGGTTGGATGGGGAGCGTCGATGTGTAGCTATTTTCAAGTCTCTCCAGAGATGTTCGATTGGGTTCAAGTCTGGGCTCAGGCTGGGCCACTCAAGGACATTCAGAGACTTGTCCCGAAGCCACTGCTGCTTTGTTTTGGCTGTGTGCTTAGGGTTAATGTCCTGTTGGAAGGTGAACCTTTGCCCCAGTCTGAGGTCCTGAGCCCTCTGGAGCAGGTTTTCATAAAGGATCTCTCTGTACTTTGCTTCGTTCATCTTTCCCTCGATCCTGACTAGTCTCCCAGTCCCTTCCAGTGAAAAACATCCCCACAGCATGATGCTGCCACCACCATGCTTCACCCTAGGGATGGTGCCAGGTTTCCTCCAGACGTGACGCTTGGCATTCAGGTCAAAGAGTTCGATCTTGCTTTCATCAGGCCAAAGAATCTTGTTTCTCATGGCCTGAGAGTCCTTTAGGTGCCTTTTGGTTAACTCCAAGCCGGCTGCCATGTGCCTTTTACTGAGGAGTGGCTCCCGTCTGGCTACTCTACAGTAAAGGCCTGATTGGTGGAGTGCTGCAGAGATGGTTGTCCTTCTGGAAGGTTCTCCTATTTCCACAGAGAAACTCTGGAGCTCTGTCAGACTGACCATCAGGTTCTTGGTCACCTCTCTGACCAAGGCCCTTCTCCCCCGATTGCTCAGTATGTCTGGGCAGCCAGCTCTAAGAAGATTATTGGTGGTTCCAAACTTCTTCCATTTAAGAATGATGGAGGCCACTGTGTTCTTGGAGACCTTCAATGCTGCAGAAATTTTTTGGTACCCTCCCCCAGATCTGTGCCTCAACACAATCCTGTCTCGGAGCGCTACGGACAATTCCTTCGGCCTCATGGCCTGGTTTTTGCTCTGACAAGCACTGTCAACTGTGGGACCTTATATAGACAGGTGTGTGCCTTTTCAAATCATGTTCAATCAATTGAATTTACCACAGGTGGACTCCAATCAAGTTGTAGAAACATCTCAAGGATAATCATCGGAAACAGGATGCACCTGAGCTCAATTTCGAGTCTCATAGCAAAGGGTCTGAATTCTTATGTATCTGTTTTTTATTTTTAATACATTTTCCAAAAATTTTAAAAACCTGTTTTCACTTTGTCATTATCGGGTACATTTTCATTTAATCCATTTAATAATTAGTCTACAACGTAACAAAAGGTGGAAAAGTCAATGGGTCTGAATACCTTCCGAATGCGCTGTACATATGAAGTGGTTAAACAGTATGTAAACATTATTAACTTCTTTGGGATCGGTGTCTGATTAGCATGAGGCTGTAAGCAACAAGAACATTTCCCAGGACATAGACATATCTGATACTGGCAGAAAGCTTAAATTCTTGTTAATGTAACTGCACTGTCCAATTTACAGTAGCTATTACAGTGAAAGAATACCATGCTATTGTTTGAGGAGAGTGCACCATTTTGAACATGAAAAGTCATTAATAAACAAAGGCACATTTGGGCAGTTTTGATACAACATTTACACAGAAATGCAATGGTTCATTGGATCAGTCTAAATCTTTGCACATACACTGATGCCATCTAGTGGCCAAATTCTAAATTGCACCTGGGCTGCAATAATACATATTGGCCTTTCTCTTGCATTTCATAAATTATGGTACACAAAAATATACAAAGGAACGGTTGGTTTTTTCTTTGTATTATCTTTTACCAGATCTATTGTGTTATATTCTCCTATATTCTCCTACATGTTTTCTTTCAAATGGTACCAAATGGTACCAAGAATAATCATATCCTTGCTTCAGGGCCTGAGCTATCGACATTTAGATTTGGGTATGTCATTTTATGAGAAAATTGATAAAAAGGTGCTAATCCTTCAGATGTTAAAGTGACAAGGGTTCAATGACTATGTACATAGGGCAGCAGTCCCTAAGATGCAGGGTAGAGTACCGGGTGGTAGCCGTCTAGTAACTGTGACTAAAGTTCAGGGCAGGGTACTGGGTGGAGGCCAGCTAGTGGTGACTATATAACAGTCTGAATGCCTGGTGATAGAAGCTGTTTTTCAGTCTCTCGGTTCCAGCTTTGATGCACCTGTACTGTCTCTGTGACAGGTTAAAGGAAATACTCATAGCCTGTTATACATTAAAAAGTATTAGTAAGTTCATAGTATGTGAGGATCTTAAAACATCTAAGGTTAAAAAGATCATGCATTCTGTATTAGTTGATAGAGATGGATAACATTCATATAATTGTGTTAAGTTAAAATCCATCAAGTGTACAAAAGGTAAGAATTGTAAAAGGATTGTGTAAACGTTATATTGATTACTTTATTTTGTGGTGCCTAATTGAAGGGGAAAAGTGTTAATCTGTGATCTACTAAATGCTCTTTAATCTATGAGCCTGAGATCGATTGCTCTGGTCTCCACCCAAGTTCGCGGGGAAATCGCGGTCTTTTCCTTATTGCAGTAAAAGTTCTCAGTGAGGAAACAATACCGTATCACACTCGTGATTATTTCTCCCCTTTTTCAGGTACGTTATTGATGATAAAACAGAGTCATTTAAATGTAATAACTCGCTAACACGTCAAGAGTGTTTAAGGTGTCTTAGTAACATCTTGAGGAAGTTGGAGTTAAGTTTGCAGAGTAATATGAGCCCTGATCGGTTGCAGCTAAGGCTAGCTTCGTTCTGAGAGTAGCTGCCATTTTATGTCGATTGTTAACTGAACATGTGCGTTGTTAATAAGATATTTTGCAGTGTTATTTGTATAATGGTTTTTCAAACACTTTATTGACTGTTGATAAATTGAGTTATGGTTTACTGAGTTAAAGCTTTGTGCTTGACAGTTATATTGAAATTAGTGTATGTTTCAGTGAATTACAGTATATACTGTTGTGACTTGAATAAGGCTTGTACCCTACAACACTAGCTCTTTCCTGTAGATCTGTTGTTTTGTAAAATGTGTTACTTTTGTAAAATGATTGCAGTAAAAGTTCTCAGTGAGGAAACAATACCGTATCACACTCGTGATTATTTCTCCCCTTTTTCAGGGGCGTAACATCTCCGCCTTCTATATGGTAACGAGGTGAACAGGCCATGGCTCGGGAGGCCTTTCTGTGACACCGGGTGCTGTAGATGTCCTGGAGGGCAGGCAGTGTGCCCAGCCCAGTCCAGCACAGCCATGCTACAGCACAGGAAAGGCAGCCATGGTGTTGTACAGTAGCAGCAGCTTGGCGGATGGAGCTTTTAATTGACTCACAGCGACTTTCAGCCCCTATAGCGGAGGGAGGCCATGAAGGAAGCGAATGGAATTATGCTTTTGTTTCTAACAGAAGGGGTTTCATTAAGAGACACAATAAACCAAGCTGTTGCCTTCCTCCTCTCCTCTCCTCTCCTCTCATTTCCATCTCTCTCGTCCCTTCTCCTTTCCCTCAGTGCTGCTGCATGCTTACAGGTGAAGGTCTCAAGCCACTGCCTTTTTAGTTTACCGGATAGCTAACTGCAGTCATTTTCAATACAGAGCCTGCCCTGCACACTATAGTACACAGTCATGACTGCATGTAATTAGGGTTTGAAGATAATGTTGGATTAGTAGTAAGTAGTAAAATGGCGCCGACAGATATGGCAGCTCTGCTTCTAGCTCCTAAGCAACTTTGCAGTATTTAATTTTTTTGTGGGTTATTTCTTACAATATTAGCTCAGATTTTTGGGGGTGTTTTTACATACAGCCGGAAATAACTTTTGGATATCAGAGCGGCGGTAACTCACCAGAATTACAACCAGGAATACGACTTTCCCGAATTGGATCCTTTGTTCGTATCCCACATAGCAATTGAACTTATTCCAGAGACTGCTCCAAAACACAGCCGGCGGCGAAAATATTTTTGGAGTGGACTTCTCGTCTGACTCAGGAGGCGTGCACACCATCCACCGCTTCTGAGTATATTACTCGCTAATGTTCAGTCTAAAAAGTATATAAGTAGATAAGCTCAGGGTGAGGATCTCCATCCAGAGAGACATCAGGGATTGTAACATACTCTGTTTCACTGAAACATGGCTCTCCCAGGATACTGTCCCCGTCCATACAGCCAGCTGGGTTCTCAGTACATCGCGCAGACAGAAATAAAGAACTCTCCAGGAAGAAGAAAAGTGGGGGTGTATGTTTCATGATTAATTACTCATGGTGTGATTGTGATAACATACAGAAACTCAAGTCCTTTTGTTCACCCGACCTAGAATACCTCACAAACAAATGCCGAGCGTATTCCACCCCAAGAGAATTCTCTTCGGTTATAGTCACAGCTGTGTATTTTCCCCCTCAAGTCGATACCATGACAGCCCTTAAAATAACTACACTGGAATTTATGCAAACTGGAAATCACATATCCTGTAGCTGGGGATTTTAACATATTTGAGGAAAACGCTACCGAAGTTCTACCAACACATTGACTCTAGTACTCGCTCTGGAAAAACATTGGACCACTGCTACTCAACTTTTCGAGATGCCTACGAAGTCCTCCCACGCCCTCCCTTCAGCAAATCTGATCACGACTCCATTTTGCTCCTCCCTTCCTATAGGCAGAAACTCAAACAAGAAGTACCCGTGCTAAGGTCTATTCAACGCTGGTCTGACCAATCAGAGTCACGTGGACTGGGATGTGTTCTGGGTAGCTTCTGAGAATAATATTGACAAATACATGGATACGGTGACTGAGTTCATCAGGAAGTGTATAGGATATTTTGTACCCACTGTGACTATTTAAACCTACCCAAACCAGAAACTGTGCAAAGATGGACGCATTTGCGTAAAACTGAAAGCGTGAACCATCGCATTTAACCATGGCAAAGTGACTGGGAATATGGCCGAATATAAACAGTGTGGTTATTCCCTCCATAAGGTAATCAAACATGCAAAACATCAGTACAGAGACAAAGTGGAGTTGTAATTCAATGGCTCAGACATGAGACGTATGCGGCAGGGTCTACAGGCAATCATGGACTACAAAGGGAAACCCAGCCACGTCGCGGACACCGCCATGGTTCCCGGAAAAGCTAAACACCTTCTTTGCCAGATTTTAGGATAACACAGTGCCACCGACGTGGCCCGTTACCAAGGAATGTGGACTCTCCTTCTCCATGGCCGACGTGAGTTAGACATTTAAGCGTGTTAACCCTCGCAAGGCTGCCGGCCCAGACGGCATCCCTAGCCGTGTACTCAGAGCATGCGCAGACCAGCTGGCTGGAGTGTTTACGGACATATTCAATCTCTCCCTATCCCAGTCTGCTATCCCCACTTGCTTCAAGATATCCACCATTGTTCCTGTACACGAGAAAGCAAAGGTAACTGAACTAAATGACTATCGCCCCGTGGCACTCACTTCGGTTATCATGAATTGCTTTGAGATTCTAGTTAAGGATCATATCACCTCTACTGTACCTGACACCCTAGCCCCACTTCAATTTGCTTACCTCCCCAATAGATCCACTGACGATGCAAACGCCATCGCATTGCACACTGCTTTTTCCCATCTGGACAAGAGGAAGACCTATGTAAGAATGCTGTTCATTAACTATAGCTCAGCGTTCAACACTATAGTACCCTCCAAGCTCATCATTAAGCTCGGGGCCCTGGGACTGAACCCCTCCCTGTGCAACTGGGTCCTGGACTTCCTGACAGGCCACCTCCAGGTGGTGAAGGTAGGAAACAACACCCCTACTTCGCTGATCCTCAACACAGGTGCCCCACAAGGGTGCGTGTTCAGCCCCTTCTTGTACTCCCTGTTCACCCATGACTGCGTGGCCATGCACGCCTCCAACTCAATCATCAAGTTTTCAGACAACACAACAGTAGTAGGCCTGATTACCAACAATGACGAGACAGAAAACAGGGAGGAGGTGAGGGCCCTGGGAGAGCGGTGCCAGGAAAATAACCTCTCACTCAACGTCAACAAAACAAAGCAGCTGATCGTGGACTTCAGGAAACAGCAGAGGGAGCACACCCCTATCCACATCGACGGGACGGCAGTGTAGCAAGTGGAAAGCTTCAAGTTCCTCGGCGTACACATCACTGACGATCTGAAAAGGTCCACCCCCACAGTCAGTGTGGTGAAGAAGGCACAATAGGGCCTCTTCAACCTCAAGAGTCTGAAGAAATGTGGCTTGTCCCCTAAAACCCTCACAAACTTTTACAGATGCACAATTGAGAGCATCCTGTCGGGCTGTATCACCACCTGGTACGGCAACTGCACCGTCTGCAACTCCAGGGCTCTCCAGAGGGTGGTGCGGTCTTCCCAACGCATCACCGGGGGCAAACTACCTGCCCTCCAGGACACCTACAGCACCTGATGTCACAGGAAGCCCAAAAAGATAATCAAGGACATCACTACCCAAGCCACAGCCTGTCACCCCGCTATCATCCAGAAGATGAGGTCAGTACAGGTGCATCAAAGCTGGGACCCAGAGACTAAAAACAGCTTCTATCTCAAGGCTATCAGGCTGTTAAATAGCCAATCACTAGCCAGCTTCCACCCGATTACGCAACCCTGCACCTTAGAGGCCGCTTTAATAATGGAACACTAGTCACTTTAGTAATTTTTACATACTGCTTTACTCATCTCTAATGTATATACTGTATTCTACTCTACTGTATTTTTGTCAATGGCACTCCGACATTGCTTTATCTAATATTTATTTACTTCTTAATTCCATTCTTTTACTTTTAGATTTGTGTGTATTGCTGTGAATTGTTAGATACTACTGCACTGTTGGAGCTAGGAACAAAAAAATGTCACTACACCTGCAATAACATCTGCTAAATATGTGTATGTGACCAATCAAATTTGATTTGATTTGATTAGGGTTAGGGTTTTATCAGGTCAACAGTCTCTGGCAGTTTATAAAGAGGATACTACAGCTGAGCAAACTTTGTAGTGCAACACATTTTGTACATGTCTAAGCACATGCATCCTTATTCAACACAGTGGATAATACGGTAGATAATGTCCTACTTTTTCTACCGGAAGCCCTTTTCTTCTGGTTCGCAAAATTTATTTTAGCACATTTTGCCCAGAGGGAGCAAAATGTGATTTCATTAAAGAAGCTCCAGTATCTCTGTAATGTCATATGGAAGTATATTGTTCGTGGGGAAAAACGAATTGGATGACATTCCTACTGCTCCACAGAGCCATGTGTTTAGAATGTGTGGATCTGCTGCTCCATATTTTTAAATAGGGCCGCGGCACGCGGGTTAGGCCAATTGGCAGGTCAGAATAGTAGGGTGTTGGGGGAACATTATATTCACACACTCAAGAGATGTGCACAGTCAAGGAATTAGTTCCTCAATTTTATTTATTCATTTCCCTCAAAGAGGCAATTTAATGGTTGGTTTAATCCATCTTTGTAATGTCGCCACAGAAGCCTTTTTCCCTCTGACACAGGAAGGGGTTCGGGGGGGGGGGGGGTAAATATCCATAACAGAATATTGGGTAGCTCGAAAAAAGACTAGGAGAAGAGACAAGAGAAGAGTAGAGGCTGCAGATGCCATGTCTGTTCAATCTCTGTTTCAATCTACTGTTATATATTGGCTACTTTGAAGAGTAGACCCCTCTACACACACACACACACACACACAGAGACAGACAGACGGGCCACACCTGAGTAATGAGAAAATATAAGTGGGTTTGAAAATCCATATGGTAGAAGAGCTAGTGCTTTAGGGCCACTCAAGCTGCACAGATCCACTTCACAGGACACAGAGCCAAGAGCACAGACAGACAATCAGCTTGCTACAATCAGCAGAGCGCCTAACTCAGGGCCTATCGGGCCAAATCTTTATCAGGAGAAGCTCTATGACGTCTGATGAGTCTGGTATTATGACCTTAGAGGAAAGGGACAAGGGCTACCGTGCTACTTAGAATGCATGCCCAGTTTATTAGTGTGAACATTGAAATAGAGCCTATGCTGTTGTATTTCCTGATGTAAGAATAACATGCAAGAAGGATAGGAGATGAGGAGATAAGGAGAGGAAGCCACTGTAGACCATTGAAATGCAACCGAGGACTTCCCATCGTCCAATTAACAACTTCTCCCATTATAAACCCCCCTTCCCCTAATCTTCCCGCATACTGTCCAAGAGGGAAAGCATTATTTTGTCAAAGTTTTGTCTGAACATCCCCCTGTGTTAATGGTAAATAAAATGTTTGTGTACTTCTCTCTCCGTGGCACCCTGGGACTGCTTGTCAGCTAAACCGCCAGATCAAGGGACTGTTACAGCGTTTCAGCACTGTGACCCAATTATGCCGAGTGAACGACACAAACACACACAGAGCGAGAAGGCATAAGCTCTGGCAGATCAGTTTTATGCACATTAAGACGTGGAAGGCTCTGTACTTTGTGTCTCATTAATTTCCTCTACAACTGCATTCTGCATAGGCTTCATTAAAAAAATAAAACATCTGAGTTTGCTCTTCATTAACCAATGCCAATGTTTGTGCTTAATTATATATTATGTAATGTTTAAATATTTTCTTCTGAAATATATATACAGTACCAGTCAAAAGTTTTGACACACCTACTCATTAAAGGGTTTTACTTTATTTGTACTATTTTAGACATTGTAGAAAGTAGTGAAGACTTCATAACCATGAAACAACACATACCGAATCATGCAGTAACCAAAAAAGTGTTAAAGAAATCAATATATGTTTTATATTTGAGATTCTTCAAAGTAGCCACCCTTTGCCTTAATGACAGCTCTGCACACTTGGCATTCTCTCAACCAACAGTCTTGAAGGAGTTCCCACATATACTGAGCACTTGTTGGCTGCTTTTCCTTCACTCTGCCGTCCAACTCATCCCAAACCATCTCAATTGGGTTGAGATCGGATGATTGTGGAGGCCAGGTCATCTGATGCAACACTCCATCATTCTCCTTCTTGGTCAAATAGCCCTTACACAGCCTGGAGGTGTGTTTTGGGTCATTGTCCTGTTGAAAAACAAATGATAGTCCCACTAAGTGCAAACCAGATGGGATGGCGTATCATCAAATCAAATCAAATTTATTTATATAGCCCTTCTTACATCAGCTGATATCACAAAGTGCTGTACAGAAACCCAGCCTAAAACCCCAAACAGCAAGCAATGCAGGTGTAGAAGCACGGTGGCTAGGAAAAACTCCCTAGAAAGGCCAAAACCTAGGAAGAAACCTAGAGAGGAACCAGGCTATGAGGGGTGGCCAGTCCTCTTCTGGCTGTGCCGGGTGGAGATTATAACAACACATGGCCTAGATGTTCAAATGTTCATAAATGACCAGCATTGTCAAATAATAATAATCATAGTAGTTGTCGAGGGTGAAACAAGTCAGTAACACAAGAGTAAGTGTCAGTTGGCTTTTTCATAGCCGATCTTTGAGAGTATCTCTACCACTCCTGCTGTCTCTAGAGAGTTGAAAACAGCAGGTCTGGGACAGGTAGCACGTCCGGTGAACAGGTCAGGGTTCCATAGCTGCAGGGAGAACAGTTGGAACTGGAGCAGCAGCACGGCCAGGTGAACTGGGGACAGCAAGGAGTCATCAAGCCAGGTAGTCCTGAGGCATGGTCCTAGGGCTCAGGTCCTCTGAGAGAGAGAAAGAAAGAAAGAAAGAGAGAATTAGAGAGAGCATATTTAAATTCACACAGGACACCGGAAAAAACAAGAGAAATACTCCAGATGTGACAGACTGACCCTAGCCCCCCGACACATAAACTACTGCAGCATAAATACTGGAGGCTGAGACAGGAGGGGTCAGGAGACACTGTGGCCCCATCCAATGAAACCCCCGGACAGGGCCAAACAGGTAGGATATAACCCCACCCACTTTGCCAAAGCACAGCCTCCACACCACTGCAGAATGCTGCAGAATGCTGTGGTAGCCATGCTGGTTAAGTGTGCCTTGGATTCTAAATAAATCACTGACAGTGTCACTGGCAAAGCACCCCTACACCATCACACCTCCTCCTCCATGCTTCACGGTGGGAACCACACATGCGGATATCATCCGTTCACCTACTCTGCGTCTCACAAAAATCTCAAATTTGGACTCATCAGACAAAAGGACAGATTTCCACCGGTCTAACGTCCATTGCTCGTGTTTCTTGGCCCAAGCAAGTCTCTTCTTACTATTGGTGTCCTTTAGTATTGGTTTCTTTGCAGCAATTCAACCACGAAGGCCTGATTCACTCAGTCTCCTCTGAACAGTTGATGTTGAGATGTGTCTGCTACTTGAACTCTGAAGCATTTATTTGGGCTGCAATCTGAGGTGCAGTTAACTCTAATGAACTTAACCTCTGCAGCAGAGGTAACTCTGGGTCTTCCTTTCCCGTGGCGGTCCTCATGAGAGCCAGTTTCATCATAGCACTTTATGTTTTTTGCAACTGTACTTGAAGAAACTTTCAAAGTTCTTGAAATGTTCCGCATTTATTGACCTTCATGTCTTAAAGTAATGATGTTGTTTCTATTTGCTTATTTGAGCTGTTCTTGCCATAATATGGACTTGGTCTTTTACCAAATAGGGCTATCTTCTGTATACTACCCCTACCTTGTCACAACACAACTTATTGGCTCAAATGCATTAAGAAGGAAAGAAATTCCACAAATTAACTTTTAAGAAGGCACCTGAAGCTGGTTGAGAGAATGCCAAGAGTGTGCAAAGCTGTCATCAAAGCAAAGGGTGGCTACATTGAAGAATCTCAAATTTAAAATATATTTTGATTTGTTTAACTCTTTTTTGGTTACTACATGATTCCATATATTATTTCATAGTTTTGATGTCGTCACTATTGTTCCACAATGTAGAAAATAGTAAAAATAAAGAAAAACCCTGGAATGAGTAGGTACATCCACTTTTGACTGGTACTGTATATATATACACTGAGTGTACGAAACATTATAAACAATTGTTCTTTCCATGACATACACTGACCAGGTGAATCCAGGTGAAAGCTTTGATCCCTTATTGATGTCACTTGTTAAATCTACTTCAATCAGTGTAGATGAAGGGGAGGAGACAGGTTAAAGAAGGATTTTTAAGCCTTGAGACCATTTACACATGGATTATGTGTGAGCCATTCAAACGATTTAAGTGTCATTTTGTCTGGTAGTAGCTGCCAGGTACAACGGTTTGTGTCAAGAACTGCAATGCTGCTGGGTTTTTCACGCTCAACAGTTTCCTGTGTGTAATCAAGAATGGTCCACCACAAAAAGGACATCCAGCCAATTTGAACAACTTTGGGAAGCATTGGAGTCAACATGGGCCAGCATCCCTATGGGACGCTTTTGACAGCTTGTAGAGTCCATGCCCTGACAAGTTGAGGCTATTCTGAGGGCAAAAGGAGGGGTGCAAGTCAATATTAGGATTTTTAATTTATTTTATTACATTTTTTATACACTCAGTGTATAGTATATCTCATATATCTACTTTGTAGGTTAGTGGTAGTGTTACTGCTGCTAGTCACAACAATCAGACGGTGTTGTATCAATTTTTGGCCTGTTACACACATTGTTGTGTGGTTTTATAGGAGAAAATCGTTCAGACGTTCTACCTTTCAAGTGAGGGTAAGCACTCTGATTTGTTAAATTGCTTTATTGGAAGATCTACACATACACACACACTACCCAACAATGCTTAGCAAAGCAGAAGAATGCCTTTTATAACATGCCTCAATTCACTAGAGAGAACATACAAGTCTTTGACTAAGTAATCGCATGTATGCGTTCCTTTTTTATGGCATTTTCTGAATCTGGAGCCCCATTTAGACATCTTCCGCCAATGACTGATGACTGAATGTTCAAGGAGCAATCAAGTTGACTCTCCACAATATTATCTAATAGAACTATGGAGGCAATCAATTTCAGAGAAATGGAGGGAAAATGCTACATAGCACATGAATGGGATTGTGCTCATTCAGTCTTCCTCCAAATAGAAACCTTTCAAATTGATGAAACAAATGGTGCATTGCTGTAATCCCCCTACACACACACACACACACACACACACACACACACACACACACACACACACACACACACACACACACACACACACACACACACACACACACACACACACACACACACACACACACACACTGTTCAAGTTAGACATGTGAAATAACTTTATTTAGATACAATGCCCATGGCTACACTCTTAGAAAAAAGGGTTCCAAAAGGTTTATGCGGCTGTCGCCATAGGAGAACCCTTTTTGGATCCAGGTAGAACACTTTTTGGTTCCATGTACAACTCTCTGTGGAAAGGGTTCTACATGGAACCTAAAGGGGTTCTTCAAAGGGATTTCTTATGAGGACAGCCGAAGAACCCTTTTTGGTTCTAGATAGCACCTTTGTTTCTGAGTGTACAAGAGTGAGTTAGCCGAGACTAAATTGAAGCTCTGATTGTACACTTAATAAAAGAGGGGTCGGAATTTGTAGCTTGAAGGGTTTTTTAAACCCAGTCACTTTAGCTGGAGACATTCTCTGGCGTCCAAAGTTCCTAGAAAACCCTTGAGCCTCCCTACTTTCATAAACAATTGCTGTGACTTAAAAATTGTTTTTAAATCCACCATTCGTGTGAGCTACTACAGTGTAAGGCCTGGAAAGCAGTGGAGTGGAATAGAGCTGAAGACCATACATACAGTAACAACTCTGTAGTAAACATAGAAGTAATGAGTTAAATAAGCAGTTTCCTCCAGCTTTGATGATTGCATGTCGATCCCACTCCCTTTCCCGCGGCAGAGTGTCTCGAGGGGGAAAAGAGTACGTCACTCGTCTTTTGTTAAGATGTGCATTAGCAATGCAAATCCACCTGCAAAATTTGCCAAGCAGCCATTAAAATGCTAAATATAGATACAGGATATAAACAGATGTGTAAAGGGAAAGGGGGAAAACATTAGCATTCACTGTAAAGCATTCCCACAATCCCCCATCCATCATTTTACACAAAGAGGAAGGCTATTGTCTAAATATATTCATAGTGAATAAAGGGGAGGGAGATCCTGCCATGCAGTCTGTCAACCAGCCAACCAGGTTTCGGAAGCCTTTTCAATGTCACACTTCATGCCTGTGCACATTCTCCTCTTGGAGAATTAACATACAGTACTGTTGAAGGTTCACTCTGACGTTGGCTACTGTACACTACAGCTGTGTTGACAGTGGTTGGTTGAATGCTCAGAGCCTATTAGGGTGCGGTAGCAGGTGTGGTGAAACATGTTAGACAAGAGAGATGAACTGTATACTCAAAAATGGAATGGTTAAGTATATGATCAGGTGTTTCACTTTCAAGAACCATACACCAGATCAGAAGGGTAAGAGGGACATTTCTTGATAAAGAGTATGTTCTCACAAATGCATTACTATTTGCAGGGGACTATAAAGAATAAATATTGTATGATTTCTCAATCCACTCCTTGTAATAAGTGTACATCAGCTAGGTGATATTCAGTAGGAAGAAGAGGATAAAGGACTAAAGTACTGTACAGCTTTGTTGACAGTGTTGAGGTGAATACACACAGCCTATTAGGATGCAAAAGCAGGTATTGTGAAATGTGTTCCACAATTCAGAATATGATCAGGAATTCACTGTCCTGACTATGCATTAAAAGGATCAAAGAAAGAAATGTCTTGTTACAGACTAAGTTCTCACTCATTACCTTTAGCGAGTGATGCCATTTTGGAGAATAGTACAAATGTACTGTCAGGAAACTAAAGAATAATTCAGTTCCCTCATTCATCCTCTTCTACCTAGCTAGCTCTTGTGGCCTACACTTAATACAATTTTTAAAAGTTTTTAAATGCAAGAACTGCGCATGACCTTTCCAATGGTTCAACCTGGCCTTTACATGCTCAAAATACATTGCACTTTGCGAGTCGTTTAATGGGAATCTGGGAATCTATCTATGTGTGGTTTCTAAGCAACCCGCTCTGTTTTGAGATGAGTTCCCTGCATGGTCGGAGTATGGTGGCCTGGGGGAACCATTTAGGTCCCTGGCTGTCACTTCCTGCTGGATGTGCTAATGAATTTACCTCCCGCTCTGCACTTCCAACTGCTCCTAATTTCCCCATCGTTCACAAACCCTCTTCAAGTTCATGGTTTTATGTTGAATCCGCTCTCTCCCTTCAACATGTGATACAGATAGATGCTGAGTCACCGGTGGTGGTAAGTGAATCTAAAGAGAGAGGGAGAAGGGGATACAGAGTGCATCCAATTTGTAGCGCTTCTGTTGGTTCTCTCTACTAATTATAAAATATGAATGCGTATACTCACCCCTCTTAATATTTTCATATTACTTCTCCATTACTATGCCCTCGAGCCGTGACAGCCTCTCCAACCATCGACATTGTCAAACCCTGACAGGGGATGAGTAGGATAAGGATCAGGGACTAGTGTGCCTGCCACTTTAAGGGAAGTGTTATGACACCAGAATGTCAACAGGCGCCATATGGGTGACATATAACACCCACCTGATGACGTGAGTATGTGTGTGTCACAGCCAAATATGCACTTGGAATCATGCGTTCACCTAGCGACCTATCCATGCATCTTTCACAGCCTTGACTCTGCCGCCTTAAGGACCTTAGTCTGTGAGGGCAGATGTGGGTGCAGGCGTGAAGCCAGGTGACTTCTATTAGAGGTGAGAAGTATTACTCTGTGAGGGCCAGTGTGGGCCCTGGCTTTTGAATCAGGTGTAAAACAGAAGAATTTCAAATGGGCTGGAAGAAAAACCTGCACTCACATTGGCCCTGGCAAGGTAAAATTGCCCACCCCTGCTCCAGGATGTAAGGCTCTCTGGCTGAACACAAAAAGCATTGTCTTCCCTAAGGATATGAGTCAGTTACTTTTCTTCAAGCTAACCTTTTTATCCAAGTTGTTATGCACATGGTTTTGTAATTTAATTATGTTTGTTTTTCCGTAGCACTCTCAAGACTGCACACCAAACACACACACACATGCTTAAGTGACATTTTAAATTACTGCTGTGCAACAATCCAAATTCAGAATGTTTCAAGTTAATTGCCATGGTTTAATCACTCTACTATTCTATTTACTAAGGAAGTCTAAGCAAAGCAGAAACCTTTTCTCAGAAAAGAAATTAAACTGCATGTAATTGTTTACCAACACTTGAGAGTTGTGGCCTGAATCCCTTTTGAGACGTTCCCATTCCAATAGTACGCTTAGTCAATCAAACCTTGAACAAACTGCGAGGCAATCAAATGCTTGAGTTATGATCCCTCCAATAAAAAACAGATTACATTTCCTAGTGAAAATAACATTTTGAGCGCCCAAGTGCCCAAAAAGTCAACACAATCTCACAAAATGGTTCATGTATAAATATCTACAAAAAGTTCTGGGTCCTATTACATCCAATCTGAATTAATCCGATCCAATCCAATTTACAATGACACCAGAAAAAGTTAATTAGGCAATACGATGCAAGGTGTCCGTCAGAAGTTGAACTGATGCTTTCCTCTGCCTCGGCAATTACGCTTTATGTTGAAATACCAATTTGCCAAATGTCCTCACCTCGCAGCAGGTTGTCTCTGATTTGAAATGGCAGAGGCACAGATTGAGTTAGCACAAGGTAATCGCTAAAGCAGCGCCATAACGACAATCCTATGCAATCAGATTAGACAGATTGTTATTGAGACCCGTCGCCACGGAAACAATGGCATTTCACTGAAACCACTTTGGTATGCTCATTTAGGTTCTGAAACACTATAGCTTAATACCACATATCAATTAATGGCCTTGTGGTTTCGAATCCCCCACCACCACGCTCATTTTTGTTATTGATTTGTGATGCTGCACACATTACCATAAGCAAGATGCATTTTCAGAGAAACAGAAAGGAGGGAAGGAATAAAAAGAGGTAAAAAGACTACAATTCCCACCTTGATTGAAACTGGGGGTAAAAGACAAGTAGTGCCACTGAATAAAGTGACTGAAACTTTAAATCCACCCTGGGACTGAAAACTGAGCAGGATATATCACTTTCCCTCCTCTCTCTTATCAGACACCTGACAATTACACGCCTTTCTCATCATTATCACAGAGGAATCCATGGTCTAGTTCCAGGCTGACTTTTGTAGTGTACGAACAACAAGAGAAAACTTTTGGCTGGCTCGGTGGTGGTGTAACGGGAAAGTGGGCATGCACACTGCAGCACCTACTCCCTGTGCCGTTTACGGGAATAAATGACAAGTTCAATTTATGAAACCACTGACACGATCAGCTTCTACATAAATTACCATCATGGCAACGCTGCTGGGCCCGCTAGGTTGACAGCTTTACGGCACTGCTCCAAGTGTGGGTATATGTGTGTGTGTGCATTATTATGTGTGTGTGAGAGAAAGAGAGTGTGTGTGTGTAACTGATTACGTGTGCGTGTGTGTCCCTTTCTGTGCCTGTGTGTGTGTGAAAGAAAGAGAGAGAGTGTGTGTCTGACTGATTGACTGTGTGTGTGTGTGTGTGTGTGTGTGTGTGTGTGTGTGTGTGTGTGTGTGTGTGTGTGTGTGTGTCCGCGCATGTTCCTCCCCTGCCAATCAGTGGAGAGTGACAGGCTGCAGGGATCAGGTAGGATGAAACACCTTCACAGTAACAGCACCACAGATTTCATAACGGAGGTGGCAAGCAGAATGTTAGGTAAGGAAATATGATGTACTTTTCATGCCTGCTATGTGTCAGAGGGAGAGTGGGATGTGATTTGTGTTTCAGAACAAAAATATAACCTTAAACCACCATCACAACTATTACCAGCAACATTACCTTTAAAACTGTTGCAATCAAACCATTTAAATGAAAAAGTCACGAAAGTTTGGGAAACTGAATATCGGGAAAAACAGAGCAATACTGACTCGAAACATTTCCCTGGGGACATAATACTATTAGTACAACAGCTTAGTCCTTTCAGCCACATCAGACGATGAGACTTTGACCTTGTGGCTTGCTGGCTTTGGAAGACTGTCCGTCTCTCTCATTTTCTCTCTCGCTCTCTCTGTCGTTCTCTCGCTCTCTCGATCGCTCTCTCTCGATCTCTCTCGATCTCTCTCTCTCTCTCTCTCTCTCTCTCTCTCTCTGTGTACGTGTGTGTGTCAGACGCTGGGTGGTGGGGGTTAATGCATCTCTATTTCAGCTCTGGTAGCTTCTAAAGGCCACAGACAGAGCAGTGTAATTAAAGGTTTGGCCCTGTGTTGACCCCCATCTCCTTGCTTTTAGATACACATAGAAAAACATTAGCATCACTTCCTTAGGCTGAACTATGTTGAACTCCACTCACGTATGTACACTGAAAAAAGAAATAAACTAAACATGCAACAATTTCAAAGATTTGACAGAGTTATTAAAGTTCATGTAAGGTAATCATTCAACTGAAATAAATTCATTAAGCCCTAATCTATGGATTTCACGTGACTGGGAATACAGATAGTCATCTGTTGGTCACAGATACCTTAAAAAAAGGTAGGGGCGTGGATTAAAAAAAACTGTTGGTATCTTTTGTGACCACCGTTTCCCTCATGCAGCGTGACACATCTCCTTCGCATAGAGTTGATCAGGCAGTGGATTGTGGCCTGTGGAATGTTGTCAAACTCCTCTTCAATGGTTGTGCAAAGTTACTGGATATTGGAGGAAACTGGAATGCGTTGTGGTACATGTCAATCCAGAGCATCCCAAACATGCTCCATGGGTGACATGTCTGGTGAGTATGCAGGCCATTGAAGAACTGGGACATTTCCAGGAATTGTGTACAGATCCTTGTGACATTATCATGCTGAAACATGAGGTGATAGCGGCAGAGGAATGGCACGACAATGGGCCTCAGGATCTCATCACGGTATCTCTGTGCATTCAAGTTGCCATTGATAAAAGTACAATTGTGTTTGTTGTCTGTAGCTTATGCCTGCCCGTTACAATACCCTGCTGAGGATGACGTTCAGGCAGATGAGCTTCCCTGAGATGGTTTCTGACAGTTTGTGCAGAAATTCTTTGCCCGGATGGCTGGTCTCAGACGATCCCGCAGTGGAAGAAGCTGGATGTGGAGGTCCTGGGCTGGCTTGGTTACACGTGGTCTGCGGTTGTGAGGCCAGTTGGACGTATTGCCAAATTCTTTAAAACGAGATTGGAGGCGGCTTATGGTAGAGAAATTGCCATTACATTATCTGTCAACAGCTCTGGTGGACACTCCTGCAGTTAGCATGCCAATTGCATGCTCTCTTAAAACCTCTATGGGCTCAACAGCCAGTGTAATCCCGTGGCGCGATATTCAAATACCTTAGAAATGCTATTACTTCAATTTCTCAAACATATGACCATTTTAAAGACAAGACTCTCGTTAATCTAACCACACTGTCCGATTTCAAAAAGGCTTTACAACGAAAGCAAAACATTAGATTATGTCAGCAGAGTACCAAGCCAGAAATAATCAGACCCCCATTTTTCAAGCTAGCATATAATGTCACAAAAACCCAGAAGACAGCTAAATGCAGCACTAACCTTTGATAATCTTCATCAGATGACACACCTAGGACATTATGTTATACAATACATGCATGTTTTGTTCAATCAAGTTCATATTTATATCAAAAACCAGCTTTTTACATTAGCATGTGACTAGCATGTGACTAGCATTCCCACCGAACACTTCCGGTGAATTTACTAAATTACTCACGATAAACGTTCACAAAAAGCATAACAATTATTTTAAGAATTATAGATACAGAACTCCTCTATGCACTCGCTATGTCCAATTTTAAAATAGCTTTTCGGTGAAAGCACATTTTGCAATATTCTAAGTAGATAGCCCAGCCATCACAGGCTAGCTATTTTGACACCAACCAAGTTTGGCACTCACCAAACTCCGATTTACTATTAGAAAAGTTTGATTACCTTTGCTGTTCTTCGTCAGAATGCACTCCCAGGACTTCTACTTCAATAACAAATGTTGGTTTGGTCCCAAATAATCCATAGTTCTATCCAAATAGCGGCGTTTTGTTTGTGCGTTCAAGGCACTATCTGAAGGGTAAATAAGGGTCACGCGCCCGACGCGTTTCGTGACAAAAAAAATCGAAATATTCCATTACCGTACTTCAAAGCATGTCAACCGCTGTTTAAAATCAATTTTTATGCCATTTTTCTCGTAAAAAAGCGATAATATTCCGACCGGGAAAGCGTGTTTACGTTCAAAGAGAGAGAAAATAAAAACATCTCGTGCCCTCGTGCACGAGCCCCAGTTTGATGGTCCTCTGATCGGCCACTTACCAAAGGCGATAATGTGTTTCAGCCAGGGGCTGCCTCGATATCATTCAGCTTTTTCCCGGGTTCTGAGAGCCTATGGGAGCCGTAGGAAGTGTCACGTTACAGCAAAGATCCTCTGTCTTCAATAAACAGAGCCAAGAAGAACAAGAACTTGTCAGACAGGCCACTTCCTGTAAGGAATCTTCTCAGGTTTTTGCCTGCCATATGAGTTCTGTTATACTCACAGACACCATTCAAACAGTTTTAGAAACTTTAGGGTGTTTTCTATCCAAAGCCAATAATTATATGCATATTCTAGTTACTGGGCAGGAGTAGTAAAGAAATTAAATCGGGTACGTTTTTTATCCGGCCGTGCAAATACTGCCCCCTATCCCCAACAGGTTAAAACTTGAGACATCTGTGGCATTTTGTTGTGTAACAAAATTGCACATTTCAGAGTGGCCTTTTATTGTCCCCAGCACAAGGTGCACCTGTGTAATGATCATGCTATTTAATCAGCTTCTTGATATGCCACACCTGTCGTATGGATGGATTACCTTGGAAAAGGAGAAATGCTCACAAACAGGGATGCAAATACATTTGAGAAAAATAAGCTTTTTGTGCTTATGGAACATTTCTGGGATCTTTTATTTCGCATCATGAAACATGGGACAAACTTTAAATGTTGTCTTTATATTATTGTTCACTGTAGTTAAGATGGGTTGAGGCATCAAATCACATAGAAAATATTCACAGATGAGAAGTAAACACACACACACACACACACACACACACACACACACACACACACACACACACACACACACACACACACACACACACACACACACACACACACACACACACACACACACACACACGCCTTTCTCTCTGATCAGAGCACAAACTTCAAAGAATATGTATTTCACTTTTAAATGGAACCACACAGTTCAGTCTGGTGTCAGAGACAGATCATGGACATAATGAGGAACATTGTATCATTGTATAAGGCCATCATCATACAGTAACATGATTGTAGTTATTAGTATAGCCAGACAATTAGATATGGAAAGCCTGCAATTAGCTCTTGATTAGGCAATTAGTATTGTTCTGGTTTGTCGTATCTCCTTGCCAGGTTCAGGCATTGGGGAGGGGATGAATGAGCAGTCCCATGTGATAGGAGCAAATTAGAGCATTAATAACATGCTGTGTTCCAAATGGCACCCTATTCCCTTTATAGTGCACTAGTTTCTGATCAGGGCCCATAGGGCACTGGCCCAAAGTAGAGTACTATAAAGGAAATAGGGTGCCATTTGGAACATATCCACAGTTTAATAACAAGTTTGCATCGCCATAACTCCAAGAACAGGACCACTATGGTCTTTCTCTTTTTATCAAACAAAGTAAGCTAAAATATGTAACTTAGTATATAATTGAGGTAATGTTAAATAACAGAGTTCACAGTCAATAGAAACTTTGGTTAGCTATACTCTTTGAACTGAACATTGTCCACGGCAAAGCTGAGTATCTAGACAAGTACAGGAATAATTGAACAAGGACAATACTCCTTGAATAACATTGTTGACGTAACAACTTTATTGATTGTATTTTGTATTGTTGTATTTCTCATGATACCACTTTTGTTCTTGTATTAAGTACCTTGTATTTTCTGCTGCATGTTTTTGTGTGAAGCAGGGGTCCTTTGCAAAAGAGACATGGTCTCAGTGGGACTTCCCTGTGAAAAGAATAATAATAATAATAATAATGTATTTCATTTCTATAGAGCTTTTCATATAATCTCAAAGCGCTTCAAGAGCAAACAAGCAATATTCAGTATCATGACAGGTCAACCAACAGAGGCCAAGTTTTTGAAAGCTGCATCCTCCAAAGATGGAGAGGGTCAGTTCATGGCTGGAGTGAAGGGAGCTGATAGTGATGAAGTCTGCTGATGAAATTCTACAGGCAAGTCTGGGAACCAGCCAGCATTGAGTCTTATATCACCCACTTGGGTGATGCCTTAGCAGCTCTGGGCACCAGAAAGCTCACCACACAACATTCAGAGTAGTAACCAGTCGTCCTCATTACGAGCACTCTGCCTCAGCACTGCTGTATTCCTTTATCTCCCATTCCTCTCACGCTTCAGGCGACCCCTCAAATTATGTTTTCAAAACATCAGCTATTGGCAGCCAGGTAAAACAAAAAAAGATATAATGTCCAGATGCATTTTTTTCTAACAAAAGCTAGCTAGCCAAGGTCAAAAGTATTAACCTGTCAGTCAATCTGCAAATCTTTGGCTCAAAAATGCCAGATATATGCAATCCAAACTCAATGTTATCAAAAACAATAGAGCTGATTGAAAAACGACAATTAAAAACACCTAAAAATAACTAAAGTTATAATAAATCAAGGTTAAATAAATTATCTCATGGTATGAATAGAGGTTTTCCATATATACCATGTGATTATGTCACAATAAAGTGCATTTGAAGCTAATGAAATATTCCTAGGCCTTTTCTTATACCTGGCCATCAGATCAGTTGAATGCATTTATCAAACAGAAGGGTTTTCATTATGAATTCATTCAACACCTTTGAGTGCTGTGTGATGAAACCACTCATGTTCTGTAGCATTCAGAAAGGTTACAGAGCTTCACAAAGGGCAAGTTAAGTTGAAAACCATTACCATAACATTAAACCCACCGTTAGGTTTCCATGGAGAGCTCACGGTAAAAGACCCATGGGCATCCTAATGGAACATTCAGAACAACTCACAAAGGTGAGGAGAATGTTTGAACCACATACTCTCCCTCTTTTTTTCTCTCCGTCTTTCTTTTGCCCCCTCTCTCATCTCCCCCTCTCTTCCTCTCACTCTCTCTCTCTCTCTCTCTCCCTACCCCTCTGTCTCTCCCTACCCTTTTCTCTCTGTCCCTACCCCTCTCTATCTCTGCCTACCACTCTCTCCCTACCCCCTCGCTCTCCTCTCTCTCTCCCTCTCACACTCCGTCTCTCTCCATACCTCTCTCTTCCTATGCCTCTCTCTCTCCCTACCCCCCTTCTGGGAGGGTGTAATGTGTGGGGATGCTACAGGGTGACCAGGGTGAGGTCACAGATAGTTAGAAGCCATGTAGCAGCCTTTTACCAAAGTGTGCACTTACTTCATATAGATAATGTATGGTGAAAGGGTTGAAGACCTGCAATTTAGTCACGGTAAACTGACATTTTCTTACATATTTTCCTTGTACAGTCAGAAGGGTTGATGGCTAGTCACTGTATATGTGTTATTTATGGAGAGACAGCAGGGACAGCACCTTTAGTAACCTCTTGCATATTCCTGGTGACAAAACTGTAGCCATCTGTTTCCTCAATCGTTTTAATTTCTAGGAAAATATACAATAGCTGTATATACATTTGGTATTTAGACCTCCAACCATCTTCCTTTGAATTCAACTAAAGTAGAAAATAATCCATTATGTTAAGTGTCTTGTGTATGTGAGATATGTAAATTCGGTGTGATTCGTTTTCACCATCACAAGCAGGTACATCTCGCTTTGTGTTCTTAGACAAGTAGAAAGATGACAGCTGCATTTCCTTAGAGACTTCCTTGTCCAGTATCTCCAATCAAATCACAACAAAATAAATTATCGCTCAACAGCACTTATGGGAAATGGAAAACAGTGTGTGCGTGTGTATTCGCGTGTGTATTTGCGTGTGTGTGTGTGTGTGCATCTGTGGGTGTGTGCGTGCCTGTGTCTGCATGAGTGTGTGTGTGTGGGGGGGGGGGATTGTGCAAGTGTGTGTGTGTCTGCCTTTGGTCTGGTCACGTATAGGCTGTTGAAAATCCAAAATATGTCATGCAGGATTACATGATGAGGCTAATGAAATCCTTTAATAGATACAGACTTTGTAATGATTGCAGACTGATTTAATATAATTTGGTGGTCTTAGTTTTATTTGCATGTTTCCTTTTATTAGAGGCATTTTTTTCCCTCCTCATTGGAACAGATTAGTGTTCCACCCAGTCTGTTTGATAAGTGCTTTGACAGGCTGCGTTTAAAATAGCACCCTATTCCTTATATACAGTGGTACACTACTTTTGACTAGAGCCCAATGGGCCCTACATAGGGAAATGGGAATAGGGTGCCATTCGGGATGCAGCCCTGCTGGAGAGGACTCTAGATAATTATTCAGTGTAGTTTAAACCTCATCCTAAAAAGTACTGCAGTCTGACACACACACACACACACACACACACACACACACACACACACACACACACAAATACACACGCACGCATGTTCGCACACACACACGCACACACAGCGTCCACATACTAATACATTGCCCATGTATTTAACCTTGTTTGCTTTTACGTGAGTCAAGTGTAATCTGTCAAGTATCAGCATGTTGTCAATGACAGAGAAATGCGCTTGCTCCCCAGCTCTCCAATCAACAGTACATGAAGTTCAATTTTTTTGGGGAGATCTCACCGGGCAACATGACCTCCATTTTCTAGTTGACATTTCTGCTAACCCTGCACCCCACTGCTAGCTTACCTCTGAAGCTAAGCAGAGTTGGTCCCTGGATGGGAGACCAGATGCTGCTAGAAGTGGTGTTGGAGGGCCAGTAGGAGGCACTCTTTCATCTGGTCTAAAAATACATCCCAATGCCCCAGGACAGTGATTGGGGACATTGCTCTGTGTAGGGTGCTGTCTTTTGGATGGGATGTTAAACGGCTCTCCTGACTCTCTGTGGTCACTAAAGATCCCATGGCACTTATCGTAACAGTAGTGGTGCTAACACCGGTGGCCTGGCTAAATTCCGAATCCGGCCCTCAAACTATCATGGCCACCTAATCATACCCAGCTTCCAATTGGCTCATTCATCCCCCTCCTCTCCCCTGTAACTATTCCCCAGGTCGTTGCTGTAAATGAGAATGTGTTCTCAGTCAACAAACCTGGTAAAATAAGGTTTAAATAACACAGTATAGGCTTTTCCATAAATACAAACAAATCAGGGAGGATGTGGTTTGAAATACAGGTAGATGCGGGTACAGGTATCTGTGCAGGTATTAGCTAGAGGGCATTATCTGACGCTCACAGAAAGCTACCCACTGGGCATAATAAACTGGTTGAATCAACATGGTTTCCATGTTATTTCAACCGCAAAATTCAATGTGATGACGTTGAAATAACTTGGAAAATTGATTGGATTTGAAAAAGTATTCAACGTAAGGGAATTTCGTATTTTTGTCACCCAACTTTTAAAGGGATACTTTGGGATTTTGGCAATGAGGCCTTTTATATACTTCCTCAAAGTCAGATGAACTCATGGATACCATTTGTATGTCTCTGTGTCCAGTATGAAGGAAGGTAGAGGTAGTTTTGCAAGCCAATGCTAACTAGCTTTAGTGCAATAACTGGAAGTCTATGGGTATCTACTAGCATGCTAAAAATGGTATCCACGAGTTCATCTGACCCTGGGGAAGTAGATAAAGGCCTCATAGCGAAAATCACGAAGTATCCGTTTAACCTAAATCCAATGACATGGTGACACTTTGTGTTGATTTCACGTGGAATTCACATTAGTTAACAACTCAAAAAAATGTACAGTAGATTCGGAAAATATTCAGACCCCTTCACCTTTTCCATATTTTGTTAAGCTACAGCCTTATTCTAAAATATCAATCTACAATGCCCCATAATGAGAAAGAGAAAATATATTTTTAGAAATGTTTGCAAATGTAAAAAAACAAACAGAAATACCTTATTTACATAAGCATTTAGACCCTTTCCTATGAGTCTCGAAATTGATCTCAAGTGTTTCCATTGATTATCCATGAGATGTTTCTACAATGTGATTGAAGTCCACCTGTGGTAAATTCAGTTGATTGGACATGATTTGGAAAGGCACACACATGTCCACAGTTGACAGTGCATGTCAGAGCAAAAACCAAGCCATGAGGTGGAAGGAAGTGTCCGTAGAACTCCGAGACAGGATTGTGTGGAGGCACAGATCTGGGGAAGGG
This sequence comes from Salmo salar, assembly GCF_965601325.2. NCBI lineage: Eukaryota > Metazoa > Chordata > Actinopteri > Salmoniformes > Salmonidae > Salmo > Salmo salar. Next base: position 55,661,462 of record NC_138305.1, on the reverse strand, counting down.
CACCAAATCATTTCTGCATTATTGAAGGTCCCCAAGAACACAGTGGCCTCCATCATTCTTAAATGGAAGAAGTTTGGAACCACCAAGACTCTTCCTAGAGCTACACCCCTGGCCAAACTGAGCAATCAGGGGAGAAGGGCCTTGGTCAGGGAAGTGACCAAGAACCTGATGGTCACTCTTACAGAGCTCCAAAGTTTTTCTGTGGAGATTTGAGAACTTTCCAGAAGGACAACTATCTCTTCAGCATTGCATCAATAAGGCCTTTATGGTAGGGTGGCCAGACGGAAACCATTCCTCAATAAAAGGCACATGACAGTCCGCTTGGAGTTTGCTAAAAGGCACCTAAAGGACTCTCAGACCATGACAAACAGGATTCTCTGGTCTGATGAAACCAATTTTGAACTCTTTAGCCTGAATGCAAAGCGTCACGTCTAGAGGAAACCTGGCACCATCCCTACGGTGAAGCATGGTGGTGGCAGCATCATGCTATGGGGATGTTTTACAGCGGCAGGGACTGGGAGACTAGTCAGCATCAAGGGAAAGATGAAAGGAGAAAAATACAGAGAGATCCTTGATGAAAATCTGCTCCAGAGTGATTAGGACCTTAGACTGAGTCAAAGGTTCACCTTCCAACAGGACAACGACCCTAAGCACACAGCCAAGACGAAGCAGGAGTGGCTTCGGGACAAGTCTCTGAATATCCTTGAGTGGCCCAGCCAGAGCCCGGACTTGAACCTGATCGAACATCTCTGGAGAGACCTGAACATAGCTGTGCAGCGACGTTCCCCATCCAACCTGACAGAGTTTACAAGGATTTGCAGAGAAGAATGGGAGAAACTCCCCAAAAAATAGTGTGCCAAGTGTCATACCCAAGAAGACTCAAGGCTGCCAAAGGTGCTTCAACAAAGTACTGAGTAAAGGTTCTGAATACTTACAGTTGAAGTCAGAAATGTACATACACCTTAGCCAAGTACATTTAAACTCAGTTTTTCAAATTCCTGACATTTAATCCTAGTAAAAATTCCCTGTCTTAGGTCAGTTAGGATCACCACTTTATTTTAAGAATGTGAAAAATTCTGAATAATAGTAGAGAGAATGATTTATTTCAGATTTTATTTCTTTAATCACATTCCCAGTGGGTCAGAAGTTTACATACACTCAATTAGTATTTGGTAGCAGTGCCTTTCAATTGTTTAACTTGGGTCAAATGTTCCAGGTACCCTTCCACAAGCTTCCCACAATAAGTTGGGTGAATTTTGGCCCATTCCTCAATGCAGAGCTGGTATAACGGAGTCAGGTTGGTAGGCCTCCTTGCTCGCACACGCTTTTTCAGTTCTGCCCACAAATTTTCCATAGGATTGAGGTCAGGGCATTGTGATGGCCACTCCAATACCTTGACTTTAATGTCCTTAAGCCATTTTGCCACAACTTTGGAAGTATGTCATTATCCATTTGGAAGACCCATTTGCGACAAAGCTTTAACTTCCTGGGAAGTGCATCATCCCTCCTGCAGCAAAGCACCCCCACAACATGATGCTGCCACCCCCGTGCTTCACAGTTGGGATGGTGTTCTTCGGCTTGCAGGCCTCCCCCTTTTTCCTCCAAACGTAATCATGGTCATTATGGCCAAACAGTTCTATTTTTGTTTCATCAGACTAGAGGACATTTCTCCAAAAGGTACGATCTTTGTCCACATGTGCAGTTGCAAACCATAGTCTGGCTTGTTTATGGTGGTTTTGGAGCAGTGGCTTCTTCCTTGCTGAGCGGCCTTTCAGGTTATATCGATATAGGACTTGTTTTACTGTGGATATAGATACTTTTGTACCTGTTTCCTCCAGCATCTTCACAAGGTCTTTTGCTGCTGTTCTGGGATTGATTTGCACTTTTCGCATCAAAGTACATTCATCTCTAGGAGACAGAATGTGTCTCCTTCCAGAGATGTATGACGGCTGCGTGGTCCCATGGTGTTTATTCTTGCATACTATTGTTTGTACAGATGAACGTGGTACCTTCAGGCATTTGAAAATTGCTCCCAAGGATGAACCAGACTTGTGGAGGTCTACAATTTATTTTTTTGGTCTTGGCTGATTTCTTTTGATTTTCCCATGATGTCAAGCAAAGCGGCACTGAGTTTGAAGGCAGGCCTTGAAATACATCCACAGGTACACCTCCAGTTGACTCGATTCACGTCAATTAGCCTATCAGAAGCTTCTAAAGCCATTACATAATTTTCTGGAATTTTCAAGCTGTTTAACCTGTTGGGGGTAGGGGGCAGTATTGACACGGCCGGATAAAAAACGTACCCGATTTAATCTGGTTACTACTCCTGCCCAGTAACTAGAATATGCATATAATTATTCGCTTTGGATAGAAAACACCCTAAAGTTTCTAAAACTGTTTGAATGGTGTCTGTGAGTATAACAGAACTCATATGGCAGGCAAAAACCTGAAAAGATTCCTTACAGGAAGTGGCCTGTCTGACAAGTTGTTGTTCATCTTGGCTCTTTTTATTGAAGACTGAGGATCTTTGCTGTAACGTGACACTTCCTACGGCTCCCATAGGCTCTCAGAGCCCGGGAAAAAGCTGAACGATATCGAGGCAGCCCCAGGCTGAAACACATTTACGCTTTTGGCAAGTGGCCGATCAGAGGACAATGGGTTAGGCGAGTGCACGAGTCGACCCCGTGCTTTTTTTTCTTTCCTCTTTTTACCTAAACGCAGATTCCCGGTCGGAATATTATCGCTTTTTTACGAGACAAATGGCATAAAATTTGATTTTAATCAGCGGTTGACATGCTTCGAAGTACGGTAATGGAATATTTAGAATTTTTTTGTCACGAAATGCGCCATGCTCGTCAGCCTTCTTTACCCTTTCGGATAGTGTCTTGAACGCACGAACAAAACGCCGCTGTTTGGATATAACAATGGATTATTTGGGACCAAACCAACATTTGTTATTGAAGTAGAAGTCCTGGGAGTGCATTCTGACGAAGAACACCAAAGGTAATAACATTTTTCTTATAGTAAATCTGACTTTGGTGAGTGCTAAACTTGCTGGGTGTCTAAATAGCTAGCCCTGTGATGCCGGGCTATCTACTGAGAATATTGCAAAATGTGCTTTCACCGAAAAGCTATTTTAAAATCGGACATATCGAGTGCATAGAGGAGTTCTGTATCTATAATTCTTAAAATAATCGTTATGCTTTTTGTGAACGTTTATCGTGAGTAATTTAGTAAATTTTTTGTAAATTCACCGGAAGTTTGCGGGGGGTATGCTAGTTCTGAACGTCACATGCTAATGTAAAAAGCTGGTTTTTGATATAAATATGAACTTGATTGAACAAAACATGCATGTATTGTATAACATAATGTCCTAGGCGTGTCATCTGATGAAGATCATCAAAGGTTAGTGCTGCATTTAGCTGTCTTCTGGGTTTTTGTGACATTATATGCTAGCTTGAAAAATGGGTGTCTGATTATTTCTGGCTTGGTACTCTGCTGACATAATCTAATGTTTTGCTTTCGTTGTAAAGCCTTTTTGAAATCGGACAGTGTGGTTAGATTAACGAGAGTCTTGTCTTTAAAATGCTGTAAAATAGTCATATGTTTGAGAAATTGAAGTAATAGCATTTCTAAGGTATTTGAATAACGCGCCACAGTATTCCACTGGCTGTTACGTAGGTGGGACGATTTCGTCCCGCCGGCCCTAGAGAAGTTAAAGGCACAGTCAACTTAGTGTTTGTATACTTCTGACCCACTGAAATTGTGAAACAATTAATTAATCTGTATGTAAACAATTGTTGGTAAAAATTACTTGTGTCATGCACAAAGTAGATGTCCTAACCAACTTGCCAAAACTATAGTTTGTTAACAATACATTTGTGGAGTGGTTGAAAAACGAGTTTTAATGACTCCAACCTAAGTGTATGTAAACTTCCGACTTCAAATGTATGTAAATGTAAAATATGCAAAAAAATAAAATAAAAAAAAACGGTTTTGCTTGTCTTCATGGGGTATTGTGTGTAAATTGATGAGGACATTTAAAAGAAAATCTATTTTAGATAAGGCTGTAACGGAACAAAATGTGGGTAAAGTCAAGTGGTCTGAATACTTTCCGAATGGACTGTAAATCAAAACTAGACATTGAGCTGACGTGTGTGCCCAGTGGGTATACAATGCATCCCTTTATTCTCTACGGTCTAAACAGTCTTGTCTTGCTCTCCATTCCTACAATGGGTTAACTGCTTGCTCAGAATGACAGATTTTTACCTTGTCAGCTCGGGGATTCAATGTAGCAACCTTTTGGTTACTGGCCCAACGCTCTAACCACTCTATGCTACCTGCCGTGGATGTCGATTATGGCATACCCCCGCACCTCTCTGATTCAGAGGGGTTGAGTTAAATGCGGAAGGCACATTTCAGTTGAATGCATTCAGTTGTACAACTGACGAGACTCAATATACCCCTTCCCCTTTGAGTTTCCGTCAAGCACTGGCCACTGTGCACCTTGAATAGCATGCACCTTCCTCTGTGTTTGTGTGTGTTTCTTTGTGTGTGTGTGTGTGTGTGTGGTGTGTGTGTGTGTGTGTGTGTGTGTGTGTGTGTGTGTGTGTGTGTGTGTGTGTGTGTGTGTGTGGGGGGGGGGGGGGGGGAATACAGGGTGTGTGTGTGTGAGGCCTTGTCCTTGTAATACAGACTCTCATCCCTGACTAGACTATGTATGTACTACAGCGCTGATCTTAGTTTTTATCACTGATGCTCCTTGAGCCAGAGAGGCTTTATCCATGCACCACCATTTATCATCCTCGGTCCAGCCAGCCAGCAAGTCAGCCAGCAGTCCACGCAGGCAGAAAGGACCTTGGATGCTGTGCTGCTGTGTACATTTCCCTGTCATTTATTCTCAAAGTCGAGCGAGCAGGTTTAATGTTTCTGTGCTCCACTGTGTTTTTCTTAGGGGGATGACAACATGGTGGATGTGTGTTGTGGCAAAGTGTCAAGGTAAAGCTGCTGATGAATGTGGTCTGAGGATGAATGGGCTGAAAGGACTGTTATTTACCTTTTAGAATAACACTGAGTTCTGCATGCCATACAGTGTATATGGATTTTTTTTAAATGTGGACTGAATGGCTTTATAAACCCTTATTGGATAAATAATATTCACAAATGTGGCATTTGCTTGAGGGAGTCTGCATTTCTTAACTATTTTACTGGCGGTGATAAGGTCATCCATTTTAGATCACCAGAATATTAACCCATAAATCATCTCTTAGGTCTGTGGTTAATCTTTCACCACTAGTTCCGCTCCAATCATTAGTCTGCTTTTATCATTAGGAATCAATAAGACCAACTCAAGCACAGTGGTTGCATCCTAAATGGTACACTATTCCTTAAAGGGTGCAATACTACTTCCCTATGGGCCCTAGTCAGAAGTAGTGGCCTGGTCCAAAGTAACGCACTTAATGGGGAATATGATGCTATTTAAAAAAATATATATATATATTTCACCCATTTGGGATGTAGCGCACACCCGTTTCCTCAGTGGATCTGTTTTTGTGTCCAACTTCTAGATAAAGGATTCCCAATCCTACTGTTTCAGCCCGGAATACTATCTCAGCCTCATCATCCTTCCAGAAATGTTTGTTAGGGTTCTTTATTTCCCCTGTATCTTATCCTTCTCTTCATCTCCGATATAATTAGTCTTTATGAAACAGTTACATCACTAAATTGGCCGGCGTCTAATAAAGGCTGTCGGAACCATTAGAACCAGTGTGTGTGTGTATGTGAGCGCAGGTGTTCGTGTGTATGTGTGTGGTCTTTGTATGTGTGTGTGTATGTGTGTCAGCAGAACTACCGGGACTCAATATATCTGTTCCACAGATAGAGAAGCAACACAGACATGATAACTCACATTACAGCAGCAGCAGCCTGTTCAGTCTGTATAACCAGGAACAATTTAACTGCTCATTTCCCTCATCGTTTTAACACTCTAAATTAAGCAAGGAAACAAATTGAACATAGGGACTAAGGCAGTTTTTCATTGCAGGTACATAATCATTGTCTAAATTGTCAATTAGCCTGTCAAAGAAAAGAGCACAAAAAACGAGGCTGTGTTAATGTACCATACTCTAGTTTGGAGTCTGCTCAAATGGTTTTCCTTGTGTTGCAAAGATATTTGTGTGTGTGTGTGTGCGTTGGGGGGGGGGGGGAGGGGGGGGGGGGATTTATTCAGACGATTCCTCTCCTCTCTGTAATTTATCACGCCTTCCTTTTGTCTGGGTCTTTGTATACAAGGCTGGCCAATCATTGGTAACAGCTGATGTAATGGCCTGATATCCTCCTCTAAAGCCCCGTCAGAGTAGCTCCATCTCCAGATAGCTCACCCACAACATGTATAGAGGCAGAGCTGTGTGTGGCTAGATAGCTTGCATGCATGGCCAGATAAAGCCATGCCATGAATAGAGCCGTAGACTGAGAGATAGTAGATATAGTACAGCGTACCTCGACCACACGGTACTGTACATACCATACACAGTCTCAGAAATCACTTGTACCTTGCAGGTGGGTCATTTGTCATGAAACTAGAAGAAAAAAAACATACACACAACATTCAAATCATAGAAGGATCCTTGGAGGACGGTTTGTTGACATACACTCAGTGGGCAGTTTATTAGGTATGCCCATCTAGTATCGGGTCGGACCCCCTGTTGTCTCCAGAACAGCCTGAATTCTTCAGGGCATGGATTCTACAAGATGTAGTGTTCAAATGTTGCTCAATTGGTATAAAGGGAACTATCGTGTGTCAGAAAACATTCTACACACCATTACACCTCCGCCAGCAGCCTGTACTGTTGACACTAGGAAGGATGGGGCCATGCCTCTGCCATCAGCATGACGCAACAGGAACCGGGATTCTTTGGACCAGGCAATGTTTTTCCACTCCTCAACTGTCCAGTGTTGGTAATTCTCAATTGTCCACTGGAGTCGCTTTTTCTTGTTTTTAGCTGATTGGAGTGGAACCTGGTGTGGTCATCTGCTTCAAAAGCCCACCCGTGACAAGTACCGGCGAGTTGTGCATTCTGAGATGCCATTCTGCACACCACTGTTGTACAGCTCCGTTATTTGCTTGTTTGTGGCCCGACTGTTAGCTTGCATGATTCTTGCTATTCTCCTTTGACCGCTCTCATCAACGAGCTGAGTGGATGTTTTTGTTTGTCGCACAGTTCTTGGTAAACCCTACACACTGTCTTGCGTGAAAAGCCCAAGTGGACGGATGTTTCTGAGATACTGGAACCGGCGCGCCTGGCACTGACAATCATACCAAGCTAAACTGAATGAGCTCAGCTGTGTATTGTCCTGGCGCACCTAAATAAAGTTGTTATTTTTTTTATTTCTCCTTTATTTAACCAGGTAGGCCAGTTGAGAACAAGTTCTCATTTACAACTGTGACCTGGCCAAGATAAAGCATAGCAGTGACACAAACAACACAGAGTTACACATGGGATAAACAAACGTATAGTCAATAACACAATAGAAATATCTATATACAGTGTGTGCAAATGTAGTAAAATTAGGGAGGTAAGGCAATAAGTATAGATGTGTTATAGAGTTATAGATGACCTGGAGCCAGTGGGTTTGGCGACAAATATGAAGCGAGGGCCAGCCAACGAGAGCATACGGGTCGCAGTGGTGGGTAGTATATGGGGCTTTGGTGACAAAACAGATGGCACTGTGATAGACTACATCCAATTTGCTGAATAGAGTGTTGGAGGTTACTTTGTAAATTACATCGCCGAAGTCAAGGATTGGTAGGATAGTCAGTTTTACGAGGGTATGTTTGGCAGCATGAGTGAAGGATGTTTTGTTGCAAAATAGGAAGCCGATTCTAGATTTAATTTTGGATTGGAGATGCTTAATGTGAGAGTTTACAGTCTAACCAGACACCTAGGTATTTGTAGTTGTCCACATATTCTAAGTGTCAGAACGTGGTGCGAGCGTGGTGCAAGCAGCGATCGGTTGAAGAGCATGCATTTAGTTTTACTTGCGTTTAAGAGCAGTTGGAGGCCACGGAAGGAGTGTTGTATGGCATTTAAGCTCGTCTGGTGGTTTGTTACCACAGTGTCCAAAGAAGGGCCAGAAGTTTACAGAATGGTGTCGTCTGCATAGAGGTGGATCAGAGAATCACCAGCAGCAAAAGCGACATCATTGATGTACACAGAGAAAAGAGTCGGCCCGAGAATTGAACCCTGTGGCACCCCCATAGACACTGCCAGAGGTCCGGACAACAGGCCCTCCGATTTGACACACTGAACTCTATTTGAGAAGTAGTTGGTGAACCAGGCAAGGCAGTCATTTGAGAAACCAAGGCTGTTGAGTCTGCCGATAAGAACTCGGTGATTGACAGAGTTGAAAGCGTTGGCCAGATCGATGAAGATCGCTGCACAGTATTGTCTTTTATCGATGGCGGTTATGATATCGTTTAGGACCTTGAGCGTGGCTGAGGTGCACCCATGACCAGCTTGGAAACCAGATTGCATAGCGGAGAAGGTATGGTGGGATTCGAAATGTTCGGTGATCTGTTTGTTAACTTGGCTTTCGAAGACTTTAGAAAGGCAGGGTCGGATAGATATGGGTCTGTAACAGTTCGGTATAGAGTGTCTCCCCCTTTGAAGAGGGGGATGACTGCGGCAGCTTTCCAGTCTTTGGGGATCTCAGAAGATACGAAAGAGAGGTTGAACAGGCTAGTGATAGGGGTTGCAACAATTGCAGCGGAACATTTTAGAAAGAGAGTGTCTAGATTGTCTTGCCCAGCTGATTTCTAGGGGTCCAGATTTTGCAGCTCTTTCAGAACATCAGCTATCTGGATTTGAGCGAAGGAGAAATAGGGGAGGCTTGGGCAAGTTGCTGTGGGGGGTGCAGAGCTGTTGACCGGGGTCGGGGTTGACCGGTGGAAAGCATGGCCAGCCGTAGAAAAATGCTTATTGAAGTTCTCGATTATCGTAGATTTACAGGTGGTGACAGTGTTTCCTAGCCTCAGTGCAGTGGGCAGCTGGGAGGAGGTGCTCTTATTCTCCATGGACTTTACAAGATGAACTGGCACAGAGAGACAGGAAACACAGGGATAAATACACTGGGGAAATTAAGCGACACCTGGAGGGGGTGGAGACAATCACAGGAACAGGTGAAACAGAACAGTGCGTGACACCTTTGCTTTCCTAACTGCCTGTGTATATTGGTTCCTAACTTACCTGAAAACTTGCATATCGCGGGGGCTATTCAATGTTAATGCAGTACGCCACAGGATGTTTTTGACCTGGTCAAGGGCAGTCAAGTCTGGACTGAAGCAAGGGCTATATCTGTTCTTAGTTCTACATTTTTTGAATGGGGTATGCTTATTTAAGATGGTGAGGAAAGCACTTTACATCTAGACGTTCCGCTAGCGGAACACCTGCTCCAATATCCAATGATGGGCGTGGCGCGAAATACAAACTCCTCTAAAATACAAAAACTTCAATTTTTCAAACATATGACTATTTCACAGCATTTTAAAGATAAGACTCTCCTTTATCTAACCACACTGTCCGATTTCAAAAAGGCTTTACAACGAAAGCAAAACATTAGATTATGTCAGCAGAGTACCAAGCCAGAAATAATCAGACACCCATTTTTCAAGCTAGCATATAATGTCACAAAAACCCAGAAGACAGCTAAATGCAACACTAACCTTTGATGATCTTCATCAGATGACAACCCTAGGACATTATGTTATACAATTTTGTTATACAATTTTGTTCAATAAAGTTCATATTTATATCAAAAACCAGCTTTTTACATTAGCATGTGACGTTCAGAACTAGCATACCCCCCGCAAACTTCCGGGGAATTCGCTAACATTTTACTAAATTACTCACGATAAACGTTCACAAAAAGCATAACAATTATTTTAAGAATTATAGATACAGACCTCCTCTATGCACTCGATATGTCCGATTTTAAAATAGCTTTTTGGTGAAAGCACATTTTGCAATATTCTAAGTACATAGCCCAGGCATCACGGGCTAGCTATTTAGACACCCGGCAAGTTTAGCACTCACCAATATCAGCTTTACTATTATAAAAGTTTCATTACCTTTTGTTGTCTTCGTCAGAATGCACTCCCAGGACTGCTACTTCAATAACAAATGTTGGTTTGGTCCAAAATAATCCATCGTTATATCCGAATAGCGGCGTTTTGTTCGTGCGTCCCAGACACTATCTGAAATGGTAAATCAGGGTCGCGCGCATGGCGCAATTCGTGACCAAAAAAATCTAAATATTCCATTACCGTACTTCGAAGCATGTCAACCGCTGTTTAAAATCCATTTTTATGCAATTTTTCTCGTAAAAAAGCGATAATATTCCGACCGGGAATCTCCTTTTAGCTAAACTGAGGAGAGTAAACAAAGCTTTCGGTCGACGCGGGCACGAGCCTGAGTCTCACAGTACTGTAACCAGCCACTACCCAAACGCGCTACTTTTTTTCAGCCAGAGCCTGCAAAGCCACGATTCAGCTTTTTGCCGCCTTCTGAGACCCTATGGCAGCCGTAGGAAGTGTCACGGGACAGCTAAGATCCTCACTCTTCAATAAACAGAGACAAGAAGAACGACACCTTGTCAGACAGGCCACTTCCTGCCTGAAACCTTGTCAGGTTTTTGCCTGCCAAATGAGTTCTGTTATACTCACAGACACCATTCAAACAGTTTTAGAAACGTTGGAGTGTTTTCTATCCATATGTAATAAGTATATGCATATTCTAGTTACTGGGTAGGAGTGGTAACCAGATTAAATCGGGTATGTTTTTTATCCAGCCGTGAAAATACTGCCCCCTAGCCATAACAGGTTAAAGAATAACCAGGCATCCTCTACTGATGGAATGAGGTCAATATCGTTTGACAGTGATGAGGGGTGGTGGTTTGACCGCTGACCCATTACGGACGTAGGCAATGAGGTAGTGATCGCTGAGATCCTGGTTGAAGACAGCAGAGGTGTATTTGGAAGGCAAGTTGTTCAGGATGATATCTATGAGGGTGCCCATGTTTATGGATTTAGGGTTGTACCTGGTAGGTTCCTTGATCATTTGTGTGAGAGTGAGGGCATCTAGCTTAGATTGTAGGATGACATATGGTGTCCAGGGCACAGCTGGGGGCTGAGGGGGGGTTTATAACAAGTGATAACAGTAGGACACTTATTTCTGGAAAGGTGGATTTTTAAAGTAGAAGCTCAAACTGTTTGGGCACAGATCTGGATAGCATGACAGAACTCTGCAGGCCATCTCTGCAGTAGATTGCAACTCCACCCCCTTTGGCAGTTCTATCTTGGCGGAAAATGTTGTAGTTGGGGATGGAAATTTCAGAATTTTTGGTGGCCTTCCTAAGTCAGGCTTCAGACATGGCTAGAACATCAGGGTTGGCAGAGTGTGCTAAAGCAGTGACTAAATCAAACTTAGGGAGGAACTGTAACCAGCTTTTACGGTTACATAAGTCAATAAATGATAGGGCCTGGGGAATAGGAGTGGAACTGGGGGCTACAGGGCCTGGGTTAACCTCTACATCACCAGAGAAACAGAGGAGGAGGAGTAGGATAAGGGTGCGGCTAAAGGTTATATGAACTGGTCATCTAGTGCCTTGGGGACAGAGAATAAAAGGAGCAGATGTCTGAGTGTCGTGGAATAGATTCAGGGCATAATGTACAGACAATGGTATGGTAGGATGTGAGTATAGTGGAGGTAAAATCTAGGCGTTTGACGATGAGAAAGGTTTCGTTTCTGGAGGCACCAGTTAAGCCAGGTGAGGTCTCCCGCATGTGTGTGGGGTGTTATTTAGAATTCAAGGCACACTTAACCAGCATGGCTACTACAGCATTCTGCAGCGATACGCCATCCCATCTGGTTTGCGCTTAGTGGGACTATCATTTGTTTTTCAACAGGACAATGACCCAAAACACACCTCCAGGCTGTGTACATGCTATTTGACCAAGAAGGAGAGTGATGCTTCTATCAGATGACCTGGCCTCCACAATCTCCCGACCTCAACACAATTGAGATGGTTTGGGATGAGTTGGACTGCAGAGTGAAGGAAAAGCAGCCAACAAGTGCTCAGCATATGTGGGAACTCCTTCAAGACTGTTGGAAAAGCATTCCTCATGAAGCTGGTTGAGAGAATGCCAATAGTGTGCAAAACTGTCATCAAGGTAAAGGGTGGCTGCTTTGAAGAATCTCACATTTAAAATATATTTGGATTTGTTTAACACTTTTTGGTTACTACATGATTCCATATGTGTTATTTTATTGTTTTGGTGTCTTCACCATTATTCTACAATGTAGAAAATAGTACAATAAAGAAAACCCCTGGAATGAGTAGGTGTGTCCAAACTTTTGACAGGTACTGTATGTAAGAAAATAGTTATTTAATCAAAATACTACTCATAAAGCTTCATGTGACACAATTTGTTGTTGTTGTTTCTTTATAGCACCTACAGATGAAACATGAAGTCTTAAAAGATTCCTGGGTAAGCCCAAAATGTCATAAATGTTCCAACTTCAATTCAATATTTCTTAATAATGCTTTAGGATACAAATGTCAAATTTATGTCAGCATTCCTTCTTCCAAAGGACACTTCTATGGATTACAATTCGGAGAAAATCTTTTTTTGTTCTAGTTTTGTGAGGAATCTTCCAGTTCCAAGACTATGACTTGTTTTTCTCACCATATTCTCTTCAGAAATATTTCCGTCATCATGAAGTAGTGCTTTAGTTAGAAAAATGTGTTCAACCTATTTTTGTCTAGTAAACGAACAAGAAGACGCAATAAAATAATAAAACAATATTTTCGGGAACCATGTAATAGGATGCAGAAATAAACACACTGTATAATTTCATATATATATATATATATATATATATATATATATATATATATTTATTTTTTTCTTTGTGGAAAATGCTTTACTCCCCTTAGCCCTAGTTACTCATACAGTACCACCATGCCACAATGTGTGTGTGTCTGTTGTGTGTGTGCATGTGTGTGTTTCTCTGTGTGTTTTATATCACCTGCTCTTCCACTTCTTCATCCCTTATAACTTCTCGTTAATCAATTATGCATAAACTGTAGCGTGACAGAACTCAGTGCCAGGAGGAAGTTGTCACAGTGCAGAGCGAAGTGCTGCATGGTGTGGCAAACCTCCACGTTTGTCGTTCCTGACACAGTGCGATACGGCATCGCCGGCTGTTTGGGTACGGCTTTGGGAGGAGAGCTGAGGAGGATCAGCTAGGAGATTGGAGGGATGGAGGGATGGATGGAGGGAGGGAGGGAGGGAGGGAGGGAGGGAGGGAGGGAGGGAGGGAGGGAGGGAGGGAGGGAGGGATGGATGGATGGATGGAGAGAATGAGAGATGGAGAGGTGAGACAGATTTTGGAGAGGGAGGGAGAGATATGGAGGAAGTGAAGAGGAAGCGAGAGAGGAGGAGATGGAGGATGAGAGAGGGAGAGAGGTAAGACAGGCAGACTTTACACATGGAGATGGAGACATCAGGGATGACGGTTCTGGCTGGAATCCAGGTAGGAAAGGCTTTATGGCGATTAAATCAACGACCAGGGGCACTGCCTCCACTACAGCCTCTGCTGCCTGCCTGCCTGCCTGGCTGGAGGAGTGACAACAAACTGGGATCCATAACAGACTGACTGAAGAAATGTATCAGGCAATCCTTCTGTACTGCTGTCACAGCGAAAGTTAGAGAGAACTCTGTGGAGTCTATAGTGCTTAAGATTTATTTTCTTTATGGTACAAGTTTTCCTGGATCCAAAATGTGCTTTTGACATTTTCTTTTGCCATGAAAGTAGCCTATCAACATGGGGACTTTGAATTCCATGACCTTTAACCCCTGTAGCTACTGTAAATACACTGATTTCATAACCAAGTGGGGATGTCGTAAATACCACATTGGAAAAATCTACTTGAATGCCCCTCGAACTGGTATTTACTAGTGGGAAACTCGTCTACCATCCCTGAGCTCCGACTTCTCCCACATGCTGATGTCACCTACCAAGGAAATTAACTCGATAACAGCATTTTCGGTAGTTAAATGCAACAACAAAATATTACTTATGAAAATCTATCTATTAATATGGTTTTTGAACAATATAATTCGCATGTGAGTATGATAGCTGTACTTTTAGTTTATGGTTGACTCAGCTTGTTTGCCATTAACCAATCGGCATTTCTCAATGAGTTCAAAGCACGTGAATGCGTCCAACCCGTATTTACTACTTCACAACTGGAAATTACCCACTTGGTTATGAACACAGCATTAGCTACATTGCTAATGCCCATGTTTACACACCATTTCATGATTTAAAAAAATAAATGATCTATAACTCTTTATACGGTGTATTTAGTTGACTATGAAAGACACAGACCACCTAAAAAAAACAAAGTCCATTCATTATTGATCCGATAAGGGGTGTACTTAACTTGGATAGGGATAAGGCCAATCCAAGTTTTATTCCTTAGAAGCATTGGGTTTCATATTCTCTCTGATGACCCCATACACATGTTGACACAGAATTAGACTAACTACATAAATCAATCAATACAGAAAATATATTTATGAACATATTCCGTTTCCCATACGAAAATCCACTGGCCAAGTGCTCTGTGTTGTATTATTCTGTTCTACGCATTTTGATCAGTGTGATTAAATGTGTAAGCATGAAACACCTGTGACTGCCGCTTACTCTAATTGGCCATTTATTCACTTCCAAGCAATCTTATGATCTAATTATCCTAACAGTCTCTAGAACCTTCAGTGTATTAGCTAAATGAAACAGAATTGTGCCTCTCTCTCTCTCTCTCTCATCCTTGAATGAAGAGCAGAGAACTCCTTTTCTTGGGCTATGAAGTGTTGGGATAGCATGTCCAATCACACTGATTGTGCCCGTTGTAGTCAGAACACAGATGTTCCATTGACTTGATTGAAGATGGCAGACTAAATGGGAATATCACTTTCTTGTAAGGGCCTAGGTGTTACGGCGACACACAACATGACTAGTACTAATCACCACGCCCTGAAGCAGCCGATGTTGGCCTTGCCAATAATCAAGCTTACAGCAGAGTCTTCGAATCAGACAGTGATTGATTTACAGATAGCATCCAAATCAAATGTTATTAGTCAAATGTGCTGAAGAGATAAAAGTATCAAGTAACTAAAGAGCAGCAGTAAAAAATAACAACATATACAGGGGGGTGGCGGTACAGAGTCAATGTGCGGGGGCATCGGTTAGGTGAGGTAGTACATACATATAGGTAGAGTTAATGAAAGTGACTATGCATAGATGACAACAGAGAGTGGCAGTGGTGTGGGGGGGGGGGGGTTATGCAAATAGTCTGGGTAGCTAGCCATTTGACTAGATGTACAAGAGTCTTATGGCTTGGGGGTAAAAGCTGTTTAGAAGCCTCTTGGACCTAGACTTGGTGCTCTGGTACAGCTTGCCGTAGCAGAGAGAATAGTCTATGACTAGGGTGGCTGGAGTCTTTGACAATTATTAGGGCCTTCCTCTGTTAGGGCCTGGTATAGAGGTCCTGGATGGCAGGAAGCTTGGCCCCAGTGATGTACTGGGACTTCTCACTACCCTCTGTAGTGCCTTGCGGTCGGAGGCTGAGCAGTTGCCATACCAGGCAGTGATGCAACCAGTCAGGATGCTCTCGATGGTGCAGCTGTAGAACCTTTTGAGGATCTGAGGACCCATGCCAAATCTTTTCAGTCTCCTGAGGGGGAACAGGTTTTGTCGTGCCCACTTCACGACTGTCATGGTGTGCTTGGACCATGTTAGTTTGTTGGTGATGTGGACACCAAGGAACTTGAAGCTATCAACCTGCTCCACTGCATCCCCGTCGATGAGAATGGGGGTGTGCTCGGTCCTCTTTTTCCTGTAGTCCACAATCATCTCCTTTGTATTGATCATGTTGAGGGAGAGGTTGTTGTCCTGGCACCACACTGCCAGGTCCCTGACCTCCTCCCTACAGGCTGTCTCGTTCTTGTAGGTGATCAGGCCTACCACTGTTGTGTCATCTGAAAATGTAATGATGGTGTTGGAGTCGTGCCTGGCCGTGCAGTCATGAGTGAACAGGGAGTACAGGAGGGGGCTGAGCACACACCCCTGAGGGGTACCTGTGTTGAGGATCAGCGTGGCGTATGTGTTGTTACTTACCCTTTCTACCTGGGGGCGGCCAGTCAGGAAGTCCAGGATCCAGTTGAAGAGAGAGGTGTTTAGTCCCAGGGTCTTTAGCTTATTAATGAGCTTTGAGGGCACTATGGTGTTGAACGCTGAGCTGTAGTCAATGAATAGCATTCTCACATAGGTGTTCCTTTTGTCCAGGTGGGAAAGGACAGTGTTAAGTGCAATAGAGAGTGCATCATCTGTGGATCTGTTGGGGCGGTATGCAAATTGCAGTGGGTCTAGGGTTTCTGGGATGATGGTGTTGATGTGAGCCATGATCAGCCTTTCAAAGCACTTCATGGCTACAGACGTGAATGCTACGGGTCGGTAGTCATTTAGGCAGGTTACCTTAGTGCTCTTGGGCACAGGCACTATGGTGGTCTGCTTAATCATGTTGTTATTACAGACTCAGACAGGGAGAGGTTGAAAATGTCAGTGAAGACACTTGCTAGTTGGTTAGCGCATGCTCGCAGTACACATCCTGGTAATGCGTCTGGCCCTGCGGCCTTGTGAATGTTGACCTGTCTAAAGGGCTTTCTCACATCGGCTACGGAGAGGGTGATCACACAGTCTTCCGGTACAGCTGGTGCTCTCATGCATGTTTCAGTGTTATTTGCCCCGAAGCGAGCATAGAAGTAGTTTAGCTCGTCCGGTAGGCTTGTGTCACTGGGCAGCTCTCGGCTGTGCTTCCCTTTGTAGTCTGTAATAGTTTGCAGGCCCTGCCACATCCGACGAGCGTCAGAGTCGATCTTAGTCCTGTATTAACACTTTGCCTGTTTGATGGTTCGTCGGAGGGTATTGCGGGATTTCTTATAAGCTTCCGGGTTAGAGTCCCACTCCGTGAAAGCGGCAGCTCTAGCCTTTAGCTCAGTGTGGATGTTGCCTGTAATCCATGGCTTCTGGTTGGGGTATGTACGTATGGTCACTGTGGGGACGACGTCATCAATGCACTTATTGATGAAGCCATTGACAGATGTGGTGTACTCCTCAACACACACATCTCTGTGTGTGGAGTATAGGTGGTCCATAGTTCTTTTCCCTCTGGTTGCACATTTAACATGCTGATAGAAATTTGGTAAAACTGATTTAAGTTTCCCTGCATTAAAGTCCCCGGCTACTAGGAGTGCCACCTCTGGGTGAGCGTTTTTTTTGTTTACTTCTGGCTGGAATACAGCTCATTCAATGCTATCTTAGTGCCAGCCTCTGACTGTGGTGGTATGTAAACAGCTACAAAGAATATAGGTGAAAACTCTCTCGGTAGGTAATGTGGTCCACAGCTTATCATGAGAAACTCTACCTCAAGAAAGCAATAGCGCGAGACTTCCTTAGATATCGTGCACCAGCTGTTGTTTACAAATATTCATAGACCTTGTCTTACCAGACACCGCTGTTCTATCCTGCTAGTACATCATATAACCAGCCAGCTGTATGTTGGTATTGTCGTCGTTCAGCCACGACTCCGTGAAGAATAAGATGTTACAGTTTTTAATGTCCCATTGGTAGTTTAATCTTCCCAATAACTTGTCCATTTTATTGTCCACAGATTGCATGTTTGCTAGCGGAATTGAAGGAAGTGTGGGTTTATTCAATCGCCTCCGACTTCTCAGCAAGCAGCCCGCTCTCCGGCCTCTCTTTCTCCGCCTCCTCTTCACGCAGATCATGAGGCTCAGGGCCTTTTCCCGATGGAGCCGTATATCCTCCGCCTCGGGCTCATCAGAGTTGTGAAAGAAGAAAAAGGATTCTGCTAGTCTGTGGTGCGTAATCGCAGTCCTGATGTCGAGAAGTTATTTTCGGTCATAAGAGACGGTAGCTGCAACATTATGTACAAAAATAGTAAAAAAATCTATTGCAAACAACACAGATAAATGAACAAAAAAACACAATCGGTTGGCCGCACGTAAAATGCCTACCTTCTGCGTCAGAGGATCTTAAGATGTTTTTGCTTCTTTAACTTCTCTGGGCTAGGTGGGACGTGACTGTCCCACACTATTCAACAGCCAGTGAAATAGCATGGCGCGAAATACAAAACAGCTAAATTCTCATAATTTCATTTTCTCAAACAATCAACTATTTTACACCATTTTAAAGATAATACTCTCGTTAATCTAACCACATTGTCCGATTTCAAAAAGGCTTTATGGCGAAAGCATAAAATTTGATTATGTTAGGACATAAACTTCACAAGAAAATCCACACAGCCATTTTCCAAGCAAGGACATGCGTCACAAAAACCAACAGTACAGCTAAAATATTCACTAATCTTTGATGATCTTCATCAGATGGCACTCATAGGACTTCATGTTATACAATACATGTATGTTTTGCTCGATAAAATTCATATTTATATCCAAAAACAGCATTTTACATTGGCGCGTGATGTTCAGAAAATGCATTTCCACCAAAACCTACGGTGAATGTGCACATCAATTTACAAAAATACTCATCATAAGCGTTGATAAAATTTACAGCAGTTATTGAAAGAATTATAGATACACTACTCCTTGACGCAACCGCTTTGTCAGATTTCAAAATAACTTTACGGAGAAAGCACATT
The DNA here is from genome assembly GCF_965601325.2 of Salmo salar. Lineage (NCBI taxonomy): Eukaryota > Metazoa > Chordata > Actinopteri > Salmoniformes > Salmonidae > Salmo > Salmo salar. The sequence continues at coordinate 55,642,658 of NC_138305.1, read as the reverse complement.
GTTCAATATTCTGAGTACATAGCTCAGCCATCGAAGCAAGCTATACAGCTACACGCCAAGTTCTGGCATTAACAAAACTCTGAATTAGTATTATAAATATTCTCTTACCTTTGCTGACCTTTGTCAGAATGCACTCCGAGGACTCCTACTTCCACAAGAAATGTTCGTTTTGTTCGAAATACTCCAAATACCTCCGTTTTGTTCGTGCATTCAGATCACTATCCAAAGGCATAACGCGCGAGCGCAGCACCAGAGACGAAAAGTCAAAATGTTCCATTACCGGTCGTAGAAACATGTCAAACGTTGTTTACAATCAACCCTTAGGGTATTTTTAACATAAAATGTCGATAATATTCCAACCGGACAATAGCGTATTCATTCAAGAAGAAAAAGAAGGAGGGGTGCGCTGTCGGGCTCGAGCATCACCAAGCCCTTTGTCCTCAGGCAGTCCACTCATTGACTGAGCAACTATTCTCTGCCCAGTAACAGGAGAATGATGGAAAAACTTTCTGAAGACTGTTGACAGCCAATGGAAGCCTTAGGAAGTGCAACGTGACCCCAAAGACACTGTCGTTTCGATAGGGATTCAAAAGAAGAACTACAATTCTCAGATTTCCACACTTCCTGGTTGGATTTTTCTCAGGTTTTTGCCTGCCATATGAGTTCTGTTATACTCACAAACACAAACAGTTTTAGAAACATCAGAGTGTTTTCTATCCAAATCTACTAATAATATGCAAATATTTGACTCTGGGCCCGAGTATTAGGCAGTTTACTCTGGGCACGCTTTTCATCCGAAATCAAAAATACTGCCCCCTATACCCTAAAAAGTGAAGTTGTTTATATCCTGCAGATCCACATCCTCCTTGAGTTTAAAGCGATCTGGGTTATATTTGTTTGTGTCTTCTTAATGTGTTTGTTGAGCAAGGTTGGTGAGCTATAATATCGATTTGTGACTTCCACTCCGATCTGTGTGAACACGCTCCTATAACAGGGAAGTCTGTTATTGATTAGATGTATTACTACCGTTACACTGCTCATCATTGATTATTGATTGCCATTAACATTAGTATCTATCTATTTATCCTGCTTCTGTTCACTATTACTCCTGTTTATATGTATATCCACCTATCACGCCTACACTGACACTCTTGCACACACACACACACACACACACACACACACACACACACACACACACACACACACACACACACACACACACACACACACACACACACACACACACACACACACACACACACACACACACACACACACACACACACACTCACCACCACTTATGCTGCTGCCATACTGTTTACTATTATTATTATTATTATTATGTTTCTTGCTACCAGCACTTTCTCCTAATCCCGGCATACATGTGCACTACCGTTCAAAAGTTTGGGGTCACTTAAAAATGTTCTTGTTTTTGAAAGAAAAGCACATTTTTTTGTCCATTAAAATAACAACAAATTGATCAGAAATACAATGTAGACATTGTTAATGTTGAATATGACTATTGTAGCTGGAAACGGCAGATTTTTTATGGAATATCTACATAGGCGTACAGAGGCCCATTATCAGCAACCATCACTCCTGTGTTCCAATGGCACGTTGTGTTAGCTAATCCAAGTTTATCATTTTAAAAGGCAAATTGATCATTAGAAAACCCTTTTGCAATTATGTTAGCACAGCTGAAAACTGTTTTGCTGATTAAAGAAGCAATAAAACTGGCCTTCTTTAGACTAGTTGAGTATGTGGAGCATCAGCACTTGTGGGTTTGATTACAGGCTCAAAATGGCCATAAACAAAGACTTTCTTCTGAAACTCATCAGTCTATTGTTGTTCTGAAAAATGAAGCTATTCAATGCGAGAAATTGCCAAGAAGATCTCGTACAACGCTGTGTACTACTCCCTTCACAGAACAGCACAATCTGGCTTTAACAACATTATAAAGAGGAGTGGGAGACCCCGGTGCACAACTGAGCAAGTGGACAAGTACATTAGTGTCTAGTTTGAGAAACAGACGCCTCACAAGTCCTCAATTGGCAGCTTCATTAAATAGTAACAGCAAAACACCAGTCTCAATGTCAACAGTGAAGTGGCGACTCCGTGATGCTGGCCTTCTAGTGGCGTCCACAAATGTTTGTATGTATAGTATAGTTTACATTCTCCATTTTTTTTCATCCTCTTTTTTTTCTCATAAAAAAATACAATAAAAAAAAAAGAAAATATATATATATACGTATAAACTCAGCAAAAAACGAAACTCCCCTGCTTTAGGACCCTGTCATTCAAAGATAATTCGTAAAAATCTAAATAACTTCACAGATCTTCATTGTAAAGGGTTTAAACACTGTTTCCCATGCTTGTTCAATGAACCATAAACAATTAATGAACATGTACCGGTGGAACGCTCGTTAAGACACTAGCAGCTTACAGACAGTAGGCAATTAAGGTCACAGTTATGAAAACTTAGGACACTAAATTAAAGATGCCCAGGGTCCCTGCTCATATGTGTGAACGTGCCTTAGGCATGCTGCAAGGAGGCATGAGGACTGCAGATGTGGCCAGGGCAATACATTGCAATGTCCGTTCTGTGAGACTCCTAAGACAGCGCTACAGGGAGACAGGATGGACAGATGATCGTCCTCGCAGTGGCAGACCATGTGTAACAACACCTGCACAGGATCGGTACATCTGAACATCACACCTTCGGGACAACAACAACTGCCTGAGTTACTCCAGGAATGCACAATCCCTCCATCAGTGCTCAGACTGTCTGCAATAGGCTGTACTCTGGAACGGGACCAATTTGGAGGTGGAGGGTCCGTCATGGTCTGGGGCGGTGTGTCACAGCATCATCGGACTGAGCTTGTTGTCATTGCAGGCAATCTAAATGCTGTGCGTTACAGGGAAGACATCCTCCTCATGTGGTACCCTTCCTGCAGGCTCATCCTGACATGACCCTCCAGCATGACAATGCCACAAGCCATACTGCTCGTTCTGTGCATGGTTTTCTGCAAGACAGGAATGTCAGTGTTCTGCCATGGCCAGCGAAGAGCCCGGATCTCAATCCCATTGAGCACGTCTGGGACCCGATGGATCGGAGGGTGAGGGCTAGGGCCATTCCCCCCAGAAATGTCCGGGAACTTGCAGGTAGGTGCCTTGGCGGAAGAGTGGGGTAACATCTCACAGCAAGAACTGGCAAATCTGGTGCTGTCCATGAGGAAGAGATGCACTGCAATACTTAATGCAGCTGGTGGCCACACCAGATACTGACTGTTACTTTTGATTTTGACCGCATTTTGTTCAGGGACACATTATTCCGTTTCCGTTAGTCACATGTCTGTGGAACTTGTTCAGTTTATGTCTCAGTTGTTGAATCTTGTTATGTTCATACAAATATTTACACGTTAAGTTTGCTGAAAATAAACGCAGTTGACAGTGAAAGGACATTTCTTTTTTTGCTGAGTTTATATTTTTTGTACTGCACTGTTGGGAAGGGCTTGCAAGTTAAGCATTTCACTGTACTTGTGATGTGACAAATTCAACTTGAGGTAATCTACAGTGGATGACGAGACATCCTCCCACCCTCCCTCACTTAAACATGCACTGAACTAAAAAGGGTTCTCTTGCAGTACAGGGCTAGCCAAATAACCTTTTTTTCTACAAGTGCATAGTGGATGATGTGATGTCTTCCCTCCCTCTGTCGCTTCCCTCTCTCCCTCCTCATCTCACCACGTCCTTATGTATTTTTCATCTTGTTAAGCACCAGCATATTCTATCAGTGACAAACGTTAAGAACAGGAGGTAACACATCCCATTATGCAGGATTTACACCCGTGTCATGAAGCTTTACAGAAACAGGATTTGAAGGTGAGAGAAAATACATTCAATGGTTAAAATAGATTGAATACTCTCATCAGATATCTGGAACAATCGCTGGTATCCGGATGGTTAACCAATGAGTTGGGATTATAAATAGAACAGTTAACTTGTCAGTCCCAAATGTTACCCTATTTCCTATAAAGTGCACTACTTTTGACCAGGACGCTGATGAAAAGTGAATGTGATGCTCTATAGTCAGCGTAGTGTCTGTAGTGACATACTGTATACAGCATATGGAAGAAGAGGGATATAGTAGGATATTGGTATCATAAAGATAGCAGTTGCCATGTTCTATTCAGCTCTGCTTTCCGAACAAGGCCTCCTGTAGCGATTATACCCTAAAATAGTGATCACCAAGATGGCCACATTCACAAAGTCAGTCACTCTGCTATCAGTTTTTTGGTTCCCAGAATGTTTCTCGTGTAGGTTTGTTAGCTCAAGAATAACGTTACCCTAATGTTAATTTGTCAGGTTTTGTGTGATCTGAGAACATTCATTCCAGAAGCATTCAGAAAGTCATCAGTGTTATCTAGTGAGTCAGAGATACAACAGTCCACGTCCTCTATTCATTAAGAAGATACTGACTAATAGTACAAGCTGTTCCCATTGTAATTGGACTGATAGTACCATATTGCTGCTACAATTGGGTTTTTCCTAGCCATCTGTATTCCTGTAAGCATCAGCCTGCTACTCTCCTATAACAAGTCTTAACCATTAACCTATCTTGTAAAGGCCATTGTAATTAACTATTGATCAGCAGCAATGAAACAAGAATCTAGTTACTTAAATAACATTCTCATGTTCAGAGATCTTCTAATAATGGTTAATACTACCATATGGACTTGTGCACATGGAAATATGGAAGTGGGGACTGAGTGAAAAAATATGGGAACCCCTGCTCTAAATGATGTCTCAAATATGATATCTTAAGAAGATCAACCAATATTTTCTTTAAAATTAAAAACCACTAATTTGTTGTATGTTTAAAATAGAACAGAATAGAATAACCAACAAAGTGTTTTGAATACATTTGTCAGCTTGACATTGTGGAAATCACAAACAAATTAAGGGGTGTCCAATAAAATGTACACAGGTATGTGATTCTGTGTGTGTGTGTGCCTGTGAGTGTGTGTACGCGCACACATGTGTTTGTGTGTGCGTGTGTGTGTTGACCGTAGTCACTCTGTTTTATAAAGGCTGTGAGTCAGGGTTCTATTCTCATCCTTTTAGCTGGGAGTGTTTTACTGTTGACAGGGCTCTTGTGCTTTGTCACTTTATTGCTGTCACATTTCTGATTTTTACACAATATACACTGATCAACACAGTAGACAACCTCCAGAGGCATCCTTGGCATTCTGTTATTCCTTCCTTTCATAAAAGGTGACATCTTTTCATTGCAGTAAAGACTATATATAAAATACTTTATTGAACGTTTTATTTGATGACTGTGGTATTTCTTTTAATTACATGTGAGGATACCATTTTAAGTAAAGTTTGATGCTAGCGATCAAAGCCAGTATCAAAGCAGTCCAGTATCAGACTGAACTCTCATGTACATGGAATGTAATTGTTTAATGTACAGAGTGATCCTTAACATGCTACTTTCATAGCCACGCCTAATGTCCCTGCCTTACAGAACAAATCAATGCAGGGCGTTTCCAAGCCAGGACAGCCACAAAATATTTTGGGTATGTCAGATTGTTCTGGCAATTCTCACATAGAAACTTAATTGAAGGATGTTTAACATGCTTTTGTATTTGTACCACCATTTTTTTATTTTTAAGATCACGATGAATGTGCCTATTTTAGGCCCGTTTTAGACCTATACATGCCTCCTGTGTAAAACTCTATGGTCTTTGAAACGTGATACAGAAAACATCTTGGTGTATTATACTAGTAGTTTGCTTTCAAATATGGAGCAGAATCTGAAATAAAACATTTATGATTCATTTATTCAACATAAAAAATACTAATTTAAATATTTAAAAAGTACTCTTTTTGATTTGTCTTATTTTTAGGCATTTTGGAACAAAATACTCTTCAAACACACATTTTGTCACGCCCTGGCCATAGAGAGGTTTTTATTCTCTATTTTGGTTAGGCCAGGGTGTGACTAGGGTGGGCATTCTATGTCATTTTTTCTATGTTTTGTGTATTTCTTTGTTTTGGCCGGGTATGGTTCTCAATCAGGGACAGCTGTATATCGTTGTCTCTGATTGGGAGCCATACTTAGGCAGCCTGTTTTCCTTTGGGTTTTGTGGGTGGTTAATTTCTGTTTAGTGTTGTTAACCTGACAGAACTGTTTGGCTGTCGGTTTTTTGTTTCTTTGTTTATGTGTTCTCAGAAAAATAAATACATGATGAGCACTCAACACGCTGCGCCTTGGTCTACTCCCTTCGACGGCCGTTACACATTTTCAGAGTGGGCTCTGGTTCTTTTGAGGATATGACTTAAAATTAATTCAATCAAAAAGGGTACTTTTGAAATATTATTATTCATATTTGGTATGTTGAATGTGAAAATTTTTATTTCCGAATCCAGACATACTCCATATGTTAGAGCACATCATGAGGAGGAATAATAACAACAAGATGCTGTCTGTATGATGTACAGTTCACAGATTTTTTTTATTTTATCTTTATTTAACTAGGCAAGCCAGTTAAGAATAAATTCTTATTTACAATGATGGCCTACCCCGGCCAAACCCTAACCCGGATGACGCTGGGCCAATTGTGCGCTGCCCTGTGGACTCCCAATCACAGCCTGGATACAGCCTGGAATCAAACCAGGGTCTGTATGTAGTGATGCCTCCAGCACTGAGACACAGCGCCTTAGACCGCTGCGCCACATGTACTTGTCTTTTCCTGCTAGCACTGACTTTGCTGATAATCACTTTAATGAGTAAAAATGTACTTACTACAACTGTGATATGTGGTTGTCTCACCTAGCTATCTTAAGATGAACTCATAAACTGTAAGTCGCTCTGGATAAGAGTGTCTGCTAAATGACTAAAATGTCAAATGTAAATGTGAAAATGCATGTACATGTCTAAAAAATACCTTAAATGGCAACTTTCATCATGATTTAATAAAAAACCTGTTTGTGATACAAATGTAAAGCATGTCTAACATCCTTCCTCCCAATTAAGTTTTTATGTGCAAAATGCCAGAACAATCTGAGGTATCAAAAATATTTTTGCGCTGTCCTTGCGTGGAATCGCCCAGCATGTATCTGCATGGCTGGGCTCACTATGGGCCTTGTGAAGGTTGTTGCTAATTAGGATATGGTCTATCATGTATGTGATGGCACTGCTAATCTTATAACTTATGCTTCAGAAAAGCAACAAAACCACCCTTATTTACAAACTGACAGTTGTGCAGCGCCCACAAATGTGCTTGAAGTACAAACCAGTATTTGTCTTGAGTGAGTCGAATAAGGGGGCTTCCAGTCCAGGGTTACATTAAGAGGCCTTATAAAGTAGATACCATGAAACAAGTAGCTACCATGTAACACCAATTACAAGGTAATGTGGTGAATATAATTACCATGTAATAGGCTAGGAAGTATGGTACACACAGTTATGCAGTATTTACCACAAAGCCTATTGGAAAATAGTATTGTTCGCGTTCAGTGACTGAGGTGCTCTCATTTGCAGCTAAGCAAACAACAGAGCAACAAACATGACCTATTTCAGGAAGCTAGGTGTATGTCGAACATCACTATTTCACAGGAGAGGCATTTGAACTTAATGTTTTAATATTTTATCAAAAATAATTTTTTGGCAGAAATGTAATCTGGAACATATGTGCATTAATAAAAAACTTGTATGCAAATACAATTATTAAATTACGAGCCTAGTTAGTTTAGCAATGGAAAAAGTCAGGAACCTTCCCGCAAGACATCATTGGCTGAGATAATGGATGGGCTGAACATGCCGAGAGATGAATTTGGAGTGTTCTGCCATGTAGCATGTGTCTGTCTATAACATGAGCTGCTCAGTATGTGTAGATAATCATTGCTACTGCAGCTTTTTTTTAAAGATATAATAGCCATGGAGAACTGCAAAAGTGTTGCTACTGGTCTCAACAACATTGCTGCTCTGTCCATCACAAAAAATTGTGATGGACTACTTTCTGGAGGACGATCATGCCATTCTAACTCTCCCTGACGATGAAGAAATCCCTACCTTAATTAAGTAAAAAAAAAAAATGTAACCAGACATTGTAGTCTTCTGATCCCAGCTAGCAATGAGGAATCGGCCCAGAATCAAAATGAATGACTGCCCATAATGACTGCCGCTTCTGTCTACCGGAATTCAGCTGACTTTGCCGGCATCTTATCAGAATACCCCCCAGAAGCGGCCCGATGCAAATTTAAATAAATGTATACAAAATTACCCGAATTAGTAATTTTTTATATTACTATTTGTCACGTCCTGACCAGCAGAGGGAGTAGTTGATGCAGTATTTTGGTCAGGACGTGGCAGAAGAAGTCTGTATGTGTTGTCTAGTATGTCTGTTTCTGTGTTAGTCTTGTGACTCCTGATCAGGAACAGCTGGGGATCGTTGTTCCTGATTGGGAGTCATATATTTAGGAGTATGTTTGTCACTTGGGTTTGTGGGTGGTTGTGCTAACACTGCTAGTCCTTTTGTTTGTAGTAAGCCTGTTAGCCTGTTGTGAGTTTCGTGTTTATTGTTTTCCTGTGTATGCTTTGCTCTTCTATATTAAAAAGATGAGTATCCACATTCCGTCTGTAGTTTGGTCCATACAACACGGCTTCAACTATTGTGATACTATTATACATTTTATACATACAGTTGAAGTCGGAAGTTTACATACACCTTAGCCAAATACATTTAAACTCAGTTTTTTACAATTCCTGACATTTAATCCTAGTAAAAATTCACTGGGATAGATCAGTTAGGATCACCACTTTATTTTAAGAATGTGAAATGTCAGAATAATAGTAGAGAGAATTATTTATTTCAGCTTTTATTTCTTTAATCACATTCCCAGTGGGTCAGAAGTTCACATGGACTCAATTAGTATTTGGTAGCATTGCCTTTAAATTGTTTAACTTGGGTCAAACGTTTTGGGTAGCCTTCCACAACCTTCCCACGATAAGTTAGTTGAATTTTGGCCCATTCCTCCTGACAGAGCTGGTGTGACTGAGTCAGGTTTGTAGGCCTCCTTGCTTGCACACGCTTTTTCAGTTCTGCTCACACATTTTCTATAGGATTGAGGTCAGGGCATTGTGATGGCCACTCCAATGCCTTGACTTTGTTGTCCTTAAGCCATTTTGCCATAACTTTGGAAGTATGCTTGGGGTCATTGTCCATTTGGAAGACCCATTTGCGACCAAGCTTTAACTTTCTGACTGATGTCTTGAGATGTTGCTTCAATATATCCACATAATTTTCCTTTCCTCATGATGCCATCTATTCTGTGAAGTGCACCAATACCTCCTGCAGCAAAGCACCCACACAACATGATGCTGCCACCCCCGTGCTTCACGGTTGGGATGGTGTTTATCGGCTTGCAAGCCTCCCCCTTTTTCCTCCAAACATAATGATGGTCATTATGGCCAAACAGTTCTATTTTTGTTTCATCAGACTAGAGGACATTTCTCCAAAAAGTACGATCTTTGTCCCCATGTGCAGTTGCAAACCGGCTTTTTTATGGCGGTTTTGGAGCAGTGGCTTCTTCCTTGTTGAGCGGCCTTTCAGGTTATGTCGATATAGGACTCGTTTTACTGTGGATATAGATACTTTTGTACCTGTTTCCTCCAGCATCTTCACAAGGTCCTTTGCCATTGTTCTGGGATTGATTTGCACTTTTCGCACCAAAGTACATTCACCTCTAGGAGACAGAACGCATCTCCTTCCTGAGCGGTATGACGGCTGCGTGGTCCCATGGTGTTTATACTTGCGTACTATTGTTTGCACAGATGAACGTGGTACCTTCAGACGTTTGGAAATTGCTCCCAAGGATGAACCAGACTTTGTGGAGGTCTACAATTTTTTTTCTGAGGTCTTGCCTGATTTCTTTTAATTTCTCCATGATGTCAAGCAAAGAGGCACTGAGTTTGAAGGTAGGCCTTGAAATACATCCACAGGTACACCTCCAATTGACTCAAATGATGCCAATTTGCCTATCAGAAGCTTGTAAAGCCATAACATCATTTTCTAGAATGTTCCAAGCTGTTTAAAGGCACAGTCAACTTAGCGTATGTAAACCTCTGACCAACTGGAATTGTGACACAGTGAATTATAAGTGAAATAATCTGTCTGTAAACAATTGTTGGAAAAATGACTTGTGTCATGCACAAAGTAGATGTCCTAAACGACTTGTCAAAACTATAGTTTGCTAACAAGAAATTTGTGGAGTGGTTGAAAAACAAGTTTTAATGACTCCAACCTAAGTGTTTGTAAACTTCTGACTTCAACTGTACATGTTTTGTTGGAGGAAGCCCCATACACCTGGTGATCATGTCAGCGTGCATGCGCCTAGCACAGGAGTTGCTACTGCACGACGGGACCAGGACATCCCCTATCTCAGGTGACGCTGGGCCAATTGTGTGTCGTCTCATGGGTCTCGAACCAGCATCTGTAGAAACGCAGTTTGCACTGCGTTGCAGTGTCTTAGACCGCTGCGCAACTAGGGAGGTTCCAACCACAACGTTTTTAATGCTTATCAAAATACTAAAATACTACACAGGACTCTTTAAGAATTTCATTTAAATGTTAATTGTATTTTTGATCACAGAAACAATGAGGAAAATATGGAAAAATAAATAAATAATGAAATTTTCATTATATAAAGCAGCCAGTGTAATCATCTGCCAGAGAGTTGCCCCAATCGGCCCGAGCACCAAGTAATACATTTGGGCCAGATAACTCACACCGGAATCGGCCCGAGCTCAATCCCCGCAGCCATATGTAATACCGCCGATGGTGGCCCAGACTGGGGCCACATGACAACGGCCAAGTCTGACTCTCAGCCGAGTGCCCTGACTCTCAGCCGGAATAAAATAAAATCAAAGTTTATTTGTCACATGCGTAGAATACAACGGGTGTAGACCTTACAGTGAAATACTTACTTACAGGCTCTAACCAATAGTGCAAAAAAGGTATTAGGTGAACAATAGGTAGGTAAAGAAATAAAACAACAGTAAAAAGACAGACTATATACAGTAGCGAGGCTATAAAAGGAGCGAGGCTACATACAGACACCGGTTAGTCAGGCTGATTGAGGTAGTATGTACATGTAGATTTGGTTAAAGTGACTATCCATATATGATTAACAGAGAGTAGCAGTAGTGTAAAAAGAGGGGTTGGCGGGTGGTGGGTGGGACACAATGCAGATAGCCCGGTTAGCCAATGTGAGGTAGCAGTGGTTGGTCGGCCCAATTGAGGTAGTATGTACATGAATGTATAGTTAAAGTGACTATGCATATATGATAAACAGAGAGTAGCAGAATTGGCCCAGATTCACTGTGCTAGCTGGGATGACAGTACTGGGGAAGAAAAGATGATCAATAGTGTTGTTGTCACGGAAGAAGTTGACCGTGTTTTGAAGCAGAGTATGAGAAGCAGATGGGGAAAATTCTGAAATTTGGTTGCATCTGTGACAGAGAGGGATAAAGATCTGATGATTCTTATGGCATTGCACATGGTCAGTGTGAACCAGAGTGACTTGACACAACGTGTCAAGCAAGTTGTACAAACAAAATGGAAATGACAGCGGACGTCTTACACAGCTAAAAAGGGTTTTCAGTCTGCCGTGAAGCATTCATCCATGTATATGGGTAAGCATGTAGCTACATTTTCAGATATGATATTTTTCTAATTTTGTCAAGGTTGTTTTCATTGCAAGGTAAAGCGTGCTATTAGTTAGCTAACATTATCTGGCGGACTCTCTCAGAAATCCATTTGCATTGCTGGTTTTAGCCTAGTGTTAGCTAGCTAACTAACATTGAACCTATATAGTTGGTTAGCTTTTGCTACCTGCAGAATCATTCTACAGCATTTCATGCACAGTAGCCAGCAATGGCAATCCGTTTTTATTTCTAGAACTGTATAGGTTGGGATTATGGTAAATTGTAAAAAACAAAAAATGGGTAGGGGTAAGACTTAAGAGGGTGTGAACGATGCTGCATGGGTGTAGACAAAGAAGAGCTCTCCAGTAGGTGTACCAAAATATTCAAGTGCCATTTTCTCAAAAGTGGGGTTACAACTTTCAAAGAATAATTACTTTCCCATTGTTCCTCAAATGCAGTGTATGATATAACATTTTCTAGCTCTAAGTCTGTACTATTATCCAATGTAAAAAACTCAATTTCAAATTTTGCAAAATAAGACTGAAAAGAGGTGGTGGGTTACAAATGGCTTTTCTCTTGACTCTGCAGGGACTCTGCAAGGAGGACTATAGTACTGTTCTCAGGTGTGTGTGTGTGTGTGTGTGGGCTGACAGCCATGGCAGTAGTCTCCAGACGTCTTCCCTGCTGCTCCTAACAAAGACACTGATTAGCTGACGTCACCACGACAGAGCCCTCCACCAGCATCTGTACTGCAGAAACACTTGGCTCACAGAAGGGGAGCGATACCCAAGTCACAGCGTGGGCCTAGGAGGAAATGAATAGAGCCACATGGTGGATATAGCTGTTAAAGACACTTCAAAACAAAACTTCCTTTTGATTATCTGCTTTACCATGTATGAATCTGTTATTCAGTGCATTTCAAAGGGCAAATAACAGTAAGGCCAATTGTAATGTTTCATCAAATATGTTTTTGTACATTTGTCTTTATACCTAAAGGGGTCCTAAAATTCTAAATCAACTAGCTACATTAAGTCATCTTTGGTACGTCCTGATGCAAATTGATAAAGTAATTTGAATCAGATTTGTGGTAATTACCAACCTGCGATGTGTGTTTGGGTTTGGCTGCTGTATATGGATAGAGCACTCGACCTGTCCCAACAGTTACTGTGGGGGAGATTTAAGATGTTAAAGAAGGGACTAGGAGGATTCACGAGAAACAGACTGCTGTGTTCGACAAAACCCATAAAGTACAATACCAGTCAAAAGTTTGGACACACCTACTCATTCAAGGGTTTTTCTTTATTTGTACTATTTTCTACATTGTAGAATAATGGGGAAGACATCAAAATAATGAAATAACACATATGAAATCATGTAGTAAACAAAAAAGTGTTAAACAAATCAAAATGTCTTGAGATTCTTTAAAGTAGCCACCCTTTGCTTTGATGAAAGCTTTGCACACTCTCTCAACCAGCTTCAATTGGTATACTTTTCCAACAGTCTTGAAGGAGTTCCCACATATGCTGAGCACTTTTTGGTTGCTTCACTCTGCGGTCCAACTCATCCCAAACCATACCAATTGGTTTGAGGTTGGGTAATTGTGGAGGCCAGGTCATCTGATGCAGCACTCCATCACTCTTATCTTCTTGTTCAAATAGCCCTTACACAGCCTGGAGGTGTGTTGGGTCATTGTCCTGTTGAAAAACAAATGACAGTAACACTAAGCGCAAAGCAGATGGAATGGCGTACTGCAGCAGAATGCTGTGGTAGCCATGCTGGTTAAGTGTGCCTTGAATTCTAAATAAATCAAAGACAGTGTCACCAGCAAAGCAGCCCCACACCATCACACCTCCTCCTCCTTGCTTCACGGTGGGAACCACACATGCAGGGATCATTAGTTCACCTACTCTGCGTCTCACAAAGACACAACGGTTGGAACCAAAAATCTGACTCATCAGACGAAAGGACATTTTTCCACCAGTCTAAAGTCCATTGCTCGTGTTTCTTGGCCCAAGCAAGTCTCTTCTTCTCGTTGGTGTCCTTTAGTAGTAGTTTTTTTGCAGCAATTCGCCCATGAATTGCTGATTCACTCAGTCTCCTTTGAACAGTTGATGTTGAGATGTGTTGGTTACTTGAACTCTGTGAAACATTTATTTGCAATTTCTGATGCTGGTAACTCTAATGAACTTATCCTCCTTTCCTGTGGCGGTCCTCATGAGAGCCAGTTTCATCATATCGCTTGATGGTTTTTGCAACTGCACTTGAAGAAACTTTCAAAGTTCTTGACATTTTCCTCATTGACTGACCTTCATGTCTTAAAGTAATGATGGACTGTTGTTTCTCTTCGCTTATTTGAGCTGTTCTTGACATAATATGGACTTGGTCTTTTACCAAATAGGGCTATCTTCTGTATACCACCCCTACCTTGTCACAACACAACTGATTAGCTCAAATGCAGTAAGGAAAGAAATTCTACAAATTCACTTTTAACAAGGCATTCCAGGTGACTACCTCATGAACCTGGTCGAGAGAATGCCAAGAGTATGCAAAGTTGTCATTAAGGCAAAGGGTGGCTGCTTTGAAGAATCTCAATTATAAAATATATTTGAATTTGTTTAACACTTTTTGGTTGCTACATGATTCCATATGAGTTATTTCATAGTGTTGTCTTCACTATTATTCTACAATATAGTAAAAATAAAGAAAACCCCTGGAATGAGAAGGTGTGTCCAATCTTTTGACTGGTAGTGTATATACATCTATATGTATATATTTTCAAAAAATATATATGGGGGATTGGAAATGATGCAAACAATTACATTGATGGAAGCTACAATCTTTCTGCAATATTAAAGCTGATCTAACCCCTAAAAATGGTATACACCATCCTTGCAGGTTCTTTCTCAACAATGAAACAATAATAAGAAATAAGAAAAAATAAGAGTACAAATAAAGTAAATGACTCAGTAGAACAAAATAAACATGTTAACATCAGTATAATACAGGTTGGCACAATTTATAGTACAAATGCACATGTATTTTGGGAAATGGGCGATTTGGAGGCAAGTTTTAATTGTGCAATATTTAGCAATAACAAGTAAGAGTCTGGCAACAGCAGTTGTGATGTGTGTGTAGCATGAATGTATATATATGGGTGTGTGTGTGTGTGTGTGATTAAGTGCATGTGTGCTAAAGTGTGGAGTCAGTGAAGGTGGTCAGTCCAGTTCAAGTGTTCAGCTGTCTAATGGCTTGTAGATAGAAACTGCCTGTTAGTATCAGACGTCATGCTCCGATACTGTCTGGTTAGGGAGTGAACAGCTCATAGCTGGGGTGTGTGGGGTTCCTGATGATGCCGCAGGAATTCCTCAGGCACTGTTTCAAGTAGATGTCCTGGATGGGTGGAAGCATGGTCCTAATGATGTACTGGGCCATCTTCATCCCCTGCTGGAGGGGCTTGCCGTTGTGGGCAGGGGGAATCCCTTACCGGGCCATGACGCAACCGGTCAGGACTCTCTCAGTGGTGAAGCTATATTATTTGGAGAGGACCCGGGGTGATATGCTGAATTTCTTCAGCTGCCTTAGAAAGTAGAGGCGCTCTTGCACCCTCTTGACAAGAGTGGTGGTGTTGTTGGTCCATGTCAAGTCCTAGGTGATGTGGATACCGAGGAACTTAAAAATGCTGACTCTCTCTTCTGCTGTCACGTTGATGTGGATCGAGGCATGTTCCCTCCTCTGTATCCTGAAGTCAATAATCAACTCCTGTATATTGCTGACATTGAGGGAGAGGTTGTTGTCCTGGCACCACAATACCAGTTCACCTCATCCCTATAAGCTGATTCGTCATCGTTGGTTATCAGGCCTACAATCATGTTGTCGTCAACAAACTTGATGGAGTTGGTGTCGTGCAAAGCTACGCAGTTGTGGGTGAACAGGGAGTACAGCAGAGGGCTGAGGACACACCCCTGGGGGGGGGGGGGGGGGGGGGGGGGGGGGGGCTGTGTTAAGTGTAAGTGTAGAGGAGGTGTTGTTGCCAATCCTCACATTCTGTGGTCTGCCCATCAGGAAGTCCAGGATCCAGTTGTAGAGGGTGGTGTCCAGACCCAGGGCTCTGAGCTTGGTGTCAAGCTTGCAGGGAACAATATTGTTGAATGCTGAACTGTAGTCAATGAACAGCATTCTCACATAGTTGTTCCTCTTGTCCAGATGGGTTAGGGTCATGTGAATAGCGATCGAAATGGCCTCTTCCGTGGATCTGTTGGAGCATTAGGCAAATTAGAGTGGGTCCAGCGTGCCTGACATACTAGCCTTGATGTGAGCCACGACCAACCTCTCGAAGCACTTTATGAATACCAGGGTGACGGGGCAATAGTCATTTGGGCATGTCACCTTGGTTTTGTTGGGAACTGGGATGATGGTGGTCTCCTTAAAGCAAGTGGGGACTACAGCTTGGGACAGGGACATCTCGAAAAAGTCAGAGAAGACTCCTGGCTTGTATCCGTGTTTTATTTGGATGCACGGAACTCCAGACTGAATACTGAGTGACCAAACACAGCCTTGTTTGAGAGAGAGAGAGAGAGACCCACATGGATTTGAACTCTTTAAAGCCCAATGTTGCATATATGTAACATTGTCCTTAAACACCTGGTAAAGTGTCTACACGACCAATACATAAAAGGACTAGTATTTGCAAGAAGAGATCCCAATAAACACTTTTGTCACCATCTGGTGGCCAACATTTGTAATGTAAAAAAATGGAGTTCCTGAAATTCAATGCATTCACAAATGTCCAGAGACTCCAGAGTTAATTTTCGAATAAAATATAGATTTTTGGTGAAGTATAGTCACTTCAAAGTTTGTTACGTTTATGTAACATAGGGTGTTAAGTGATGCAAACCACACATTTCTTCAGAAATATAATATTTGGAGTTTCCTTGAGCAGTCCTATCACTCCAGATTTGTTTTATGCAATGAAAACTGGATCCGGGTTAATAAGGGTTAATTAAATACATTATTGTCCACCTCTCTCTTCCCAAATGTCTCTTTTGTCCTCTACCTCCCTCTCATCTCTCTCTTCCTCCATCTCTCTCTTCTCCTTCTGTCTCTTCCCCAGAAGTACCCCATGCAACAGATCTGAGACTTTTCCAAGGACAGTAAACATCTCCATCCTGATCCAAACTCCTCGCTTCACTCAGGGCATCGCCTTTACTTTCTATCTGGACAGGAGCATATTTGATTGGCAGTGTGAGCATAGATACCAGGGCTGGGGAGTAACAGATGACATGTAATCCATTTAAAAAATGCAACTGTAATCCGTTACGTTACCAGCCAAAATATTTTAAGAGAGATTACAAATTCTTAAAAACAATGACAAAAATACTTTAAAAAAAATGACTTCTAGGATTGCTTATGAATTCAGAAAGAATGTTTGTGAAAACAATTTTTTGACACCTTTCTGTTTTCTCAATATCACTTCAGTCAACATAGAAAAAAGGAACAAGTTTAAGTTAGTTCTGCCTAAGCCAGTCTGACCACAAGTCAGAGACCACTATGATGACACACCAAATGCATTTGACGGATTGCAGAAATTTGTCTTCCAACGGTGCGACTGCTGTTGGCATCCAAAGATGATCCAACTTGAATAAACGCTTGGAGGTAAGGACGACAGCAGTGGTGTAGCCTACAGGCAATATGGATATCACTTATTATTGATATTTACATAGTGCATTGATGTGAATGACACTGCTGTTCTCTCATTTAGATATTTGCACCTTACGGATTGTGGTTGTTATGGATGACTGTTCATCAATTTATATATCTATTTTAACCCAATAATGGTTGAATTGAAGAATTTAATAAGCTGCCTATCAATCATTGTTTTTGCGACCAGTGGACAGCCAGTGAATAATGAGCTCTTGCAACAGCTGCATAGTGCAGATCCCAGACCATGGAATAAAAGTTTAAATAAACTTCCCTGTGGTATTGTGCTCCATACTTTCAAAAATGTGTTTAATTTAAGAAGACGACGAGTGGGGCTTTTATTGCTCTATCTAATTCATGCTGATTCCCCCCAAAAATGCATAAATCTAATGGACACACTGCAGACGTTGATAGAATTAAACAGCTGCAAATAGTTGAGATATCAAACTGTCACCTACAAACATGTAAACAATAGGCCTATAGCAAATGTGTACGTTTGAAATCCAGAGAAGGATTCCAGGCAGCCAGCGGAGTAGACCTCTAAGTGACGTTAGGTAAGATCCATGGGTTCGGGCACTGGGCCATGTTATGGTTCCAGTCCGAGCTGTAAGTGGGAAATAAAGATTAAAAAACCTAAACATTTGGATTATATTGTCATATCCTTTCTCGTCGTCCTGATCCTTCTCCTATAAACCCCCATAAACCTGCGCTAATGCATGTCTCTCAGTAAGAATTAAGCAACTAAATTGCCTCCATAAATATTAATCTTTTGCGAGGCGGGGGTGGTGTCCTTCAACATTATTCATACTCTCTGGAACACATTTGTATGAAAATAAACAGTATCCCTTTTTAATGCAGAACATTTGGAAGGTGAAGGCGAATAATTGATGCCTTCATATTCTTAAGGATGTAATTAACCACACTGTAATAGAAGGCATTTATCTTTCTCCTTCAGTCCTGACTGTACATGCACACTTTCACTGGGCAGTGAGAGCTTTCTCAGAGGTATAAGTTAACACCCTCTGTGATTAACAGAGCAAAGTAGCAGCAGACCTGGGTTCGAACACCATTTGAAATCAGTTTGAATACTTTATCTGTGCTTGATTGAGCTTGCCTGGCTTAAATTGACCAATATAATAGTTCCAAAACAGTAAACCCCAGTCCATTAGGCACTCTAGGCAGACTAGAGCAAATGCTAAGTATTTGAACCCAGGTCTGGAAGCGATGTAATTACACCAGTGGAGGCTCCTCAGAGGAGAAAGGGGAGGACCAATTTCATAAAAATTACAATTGTAAAACATTTACAAAGTCATACTTTTTAGACACAACTATACTAAATATAAGCACGTCATCAAATAACTGATTAAAACACTATTTTGCAAAGAAGGTCTACAGTAGTCTCAACAGCGCTCTGTTAGCATCACGGATAGCATCATGGTGTAGTCGGAGGACAGCTAGCTTCCGTCCTCCTCTGGGTACATTGACTGCAATACAAACCCTAGGAGGCTTATGGTTCTCACCCCCTTCCATAGATTTACACAGTAATTATGACAACTTCCAAAGGACATCCTCCAGCCTATTAGAGCTCTTGCAGCATGAACTGACATGTTGTCCACCCAATCAAAGGATCAGAGAATGAATCTAGTACTGAAAGCATAAGCTACTGCTAGCTAGCACTGCAATGTATAAAATGTGGTGAGTAGTTGACTCAAAGAGAGAAAGTCAATAGTTGAACAGTTTTGAACAAATTAATTTCTTCCAAAATGGAAAAGCAAGAGAGAAAGAGAGAGATTGTTATTTTTTTCAGTTTCACTTACTTAGCTAGCAAATGCAGCTATTTAGTTTAGCCTACTGAAACACCATGCTCAAACAGAGGGATGCTACTGTATGTTAGCTACCGTAGCTGGCTATGAATTTCCAACAAAACACTGGAACTCTTCCAAATCAATGTAAGCTTTTGTTATTACTAATTTATAGCCCCGGGGTCCGCCGGTGTAACTGCTTACTGACTGTACACTAACGTTATTGCATGATTGCAGCGGGTTTACGAACACATTAGTTCTATTAGTTATGCTGACTATGACGTTACTTTAGTTAATATGTTGACAACAATGTAGGCTGTGTGTAGCAGTTGCTAGTGTGTTGTTGCATTGAAGTCCACAAGTGAAGGGAAGAGAAGGAATACAATGTGGCTGTTATGAGAGTGAACTCTGTTTACGCGCGATCAGGGGTGTATTCATTCCGCCGATTCTGTTGAAAAACGTTGCTTAAACGGAAGCAAACGGAACAAAACGGGGATAAACATACCTGAATTTGTCCAACAGAAACTCTTGTTTGCAACCGTTGGACTAATGTTAACACCCTATATCAGCTAGATGCAGGCAAGAGTATTGAATATCAAATTTGTCTCTTGACCTGTGTGCACCTAATTGTAAACTTTCATTCATAGGCTAGGTTGTAGCAACCTCATGATGCGTACAGGGAAAATTAGAGTATCATGTAGTAGCCTAAATCTATTGCTGTTACATTAAACTGGGTGAATGGAATATGAATGACAGTCATCCAATATGCTGTAATAGAAATAAGGCCATGCTTATGAAATTCTTAAATGGCACTGACCACCGCTGAATTACACAGCCTTTTCTAAGAGCCCTGTTACAATAGTTTGCAGGTTTTCCAACTCCAACTATGGATGTTCAGTCACTTCATTGTACCAAGTAAGGAGCTTGCAGGAGGGTGATAGACTTATTGATAGCTAGAGAATAAGCCCAGAATCACAGGTAATCCTTTGTGCAGCCTGTAAAGGGTTGGTGCAGTAGATCCTACAACTCACGACTTATGGATTGCCATGGACAGAGTGTAATTTGTGTGTGTGAGTGAATGTGTGTGTGTGTGCATCCATGCAGGTGTGTGTTTGTGTGTACACACTGTGTACCGTGCCTTTCACAGATCCAGTGTTGTGTCGGGGCTGAGGCTAAGCCGTGCTCTAGTGATGGGCTCAGGAGACCTGGCATATACCAGCAGACAGACACATAAGACCTTACTCCCTTAGTCCCTTAGTCCCTGATTCCCTGCAAAGGAACAGTAACACAATCATACAATGAGAGGGAGAGAGAGACTTGGGTTACACCTATGGAATACAGATGGCGGAACAGTGCCGGACCTCTGGCAGACACACAGAGGGGATGAAGGAGGTCTGGGGAAGCATTCCTAACAAGGCAGACCAGACCTACTTGTGGTCTACGAGGAGGTTCTAAGAACGTTATTTAAAAAAGGACATGTTTTACATGCTGTACATTACGCACGTTGAAATGTATGAATTCTCACGAAAAGTAGGAGGATGTGTGTGTCAGTGGGAATGTTTCAGATAGCCTATGTGAAAAGAGACCAGTGGGTCAAAGGACCATGCACTAGAGCCAGCTTTGCTGGATTACAATATTAAGCTCATCTAACAGTTTGAAATAGAGCATTGTGCATACTGATTCCTACAGTACGTTCTGCCAGTAACGCCCCCTTTTCACACACATTATCAAGATTTGCCTAATTGCACCTCAAGAGACCAGTCGAACCCCCGCGAGACGGCTTTAAACATGGATATTTCAGGCACCGTGCATGTTAAATGATTAACATTGAATATTCCCTTGATCGACCCATGAGCAATGCTGTTTACGGTGCCGTGCCGTACCATGCATGTCACTGACGGTTGCTCTGTAGGGCATTATGCAGCCCTATAAACGGCAGCCCTATATTTTAATCATAGCGGTAAGGAGATCACGTCCTCTATTCCTTCTCACACTGATCCAGTTCATCATTCATGTGTGATTCTATTTAATATTGTATTAATTGTCCTTTGTTTAACACCATCAGGAAATGTTATATTGTAACATCCATTGTGGCCTTGCTCAGAGCTATACAGTGGTCAGGACAATAGTAGTTCTGTCCTTTTACAGAGCAGACAGGCTGTAGAAGAACACCACTGTGTCTGACCTAGGAGAGCTGTGTTTTTCTGTTTAGTTAGGTCAGGGTGTGATAGATGGGTGGGCATTCTATGTTTTTGTTTTCGATGTTTTGGCCAGGTATGGTTTCCAATCAGAGGCAGCTGTCTATCGTTGTCTCTGATTGGAAGCCATACTCAGGCAGCCTGTTTTTCCTGTGTTGGTGTGGGTAGATGTTTTCCATTTTGTAAGTAGTACCTGACGGAACTGTTGGCTGTCGTTTTGTTGTTTTCTGTTTAAGTGTCATCATTAAAGTAATTATGAGCACTCTACACGCTGCGCCTTGGTCCCCTTTATACGACCCGCTTTACACACTGGACATTGTTTGAAACTCTGCAGTGATGTACAGTTACCGAGAATGCTTCTAGAACATTAAGAGAGATTAGTGGGAGAAGAGACATATAGTTGAGCTGGATGTAACACAAAGGCTGCATTCCGTTCTTAGACTCTAGAATGAGACTGTTCATACAGTTTACAATATTTCCCTAGCATACCTTCTCCTTCAATATCTCAGATCAGCCTCATGTTAACACTGTGTAGTCTATTATTCAGTCATATTCTATATGTAATCTTACTCTCAAGACCAGTGCTTAATTTGAGCCGGATCCGGCACCTCTCAGATTTGACTTTGTTTGTTCAGGCACCTAATTGCCCGGATCCGACATGATTTATTAATTGTTTCACTGTTCACACTGTAGACATTCTAAGAAAAGCGATCAGTGTTAAATAAAGTTGCCTCCTCGTTATTTCTCCCGCCCCCCAGACAGACCATCCTTTTGGGTAATCATCCTATCCTGCCAAACTGATTCCAGACCTGCTCTCTTATTTGTACATAGAGGTTATGGGGAGGGTTGGTGGGGTAAGTAACTGATATTGACACAGGTCTTGGTAGTAGGGGTCAGCTAGTGAAGAGGTCTCTATGTAATCACTTCATGTAGCCTAGGCTACGTCTCCCTACTGAATTTTAATCGTGGGAAAGCCAACTAAAAATGGATAAGAAAAGGCAATCGAGTTTGATGACATGTTTCAAATTCAAAAATCCAGAGAAAGAGGGTGAATCGAACCCAGAATGAGCCAGAGAACTGTCAGTGCCGGAGGAGAGGAGTGAGGGGCAAACATTTCCTGATGGCGATGCATTAGCTAGCAGCGCTGCTAATCTCGCCAGGTCAGCATCACCACCAACACCTCCACTAGCTAGTAGGCCTACTAGCGAGTCAGACTCAGCGGGAGAGGAGACAGGGAGCTGGGGGAGGGGGCCAGGGCATCCACTGACAAAGTGCTCAGAAAAGGTGCAATTTGCAGTTCAAGAACAAGCAAACGTACAGTATAACCCCGAGCTAGTCATGCGGAATTCAAAGTTGGGCTGTACAACATGCAAAAAGGTAGGGGGTTTGGGTCTAGGAATGACTGGAGGGATTAAACTAGCAAAAGAGTAGGTGGAATATATCGTGAGTTAACATCCTATGCCTCAGACATAAAAAAAAACAACAAAGAGCCCTCAGAAAAAATGTTTTTTGAACATGCCCGAAACAAGGCAGCAAGCCTTGTAAACAAGGCTAAAGACGACACCCAGGTTATAGTTAACATTAAAGAGGACACCCGGGTTATAGTTAACACTAAAGAGGACACCCGGGTTATAGTTAACACTAAAGAGGACACCCGGGTTATAGTTAACACTAAAGAGAACACCCGGGTTATAGTTAACACTCAAAATGAAAAAATAGACACTAAAGCCAAAGTCTTCAGAACAGCCTTAGAAGGAGGCTAAACGTCACACCACAAACCCAATCATGGCTTTGAGCAAGAAATGGACTCTCAGAAGTTAAATGGACTTGACACGGGGAGAGTCGTTGTGGGAGGTTTTGAAAACTAAGGTAGAGATTTTTTTCCTTTACAAACTTGTATTGTACTTTGAAGGTAATCTGAATACGTGCTTCATATTATCACATAGGCAGGAGGCTAATATATTCTCATATGTGTGTTCTGCTGTAGCCTACATTGATTTATTTTATTTGAATGTTGTTGTATTTGTTCTACTGCTAGATTGATGTCTAGAAAATTGAATGAAATGTGGGTCTTGTAAGATCCACAGCTGAGTATATGTGCATGTGCATATGATGGGTCGCCTAAAAATGTTGCTGAACATTGATGTCTAGAAAATTAGGCCATAAGACATTTGGACTTGTGTAAGCCCTGCAGCTATACTCAAATATGTTGGCATACTGCAGTGACGTCTAAAATGCTTTGAATTAATCAGCCCCTGATTAATAGTCCATTTCACCACCATAGATAGTAGGCTACTTGACTGTTTGCTCTGTCTGCTGCACTGCTACGTTGTGATTGACACTTTTTTTAACCTCAATGTGTTCCGATACCTCAGAGCCTCCAGGATTACCCCCCCCCACGCTCCCTATGTTTTCCGGGACCTCGCGATTTTACAAATTAAGCACTGCTCAACACTCTCTAAGCTCATGTAATTGTTTGAAAATCATGTTTGAAAATATAAATCTCATCAAACATTCAATCATCTTCAGGATTGTGGGGGAGGTTCTTACTCAAATTTCCTCCTTTGCTTCTTTTGAAGCCTAAACTACTTATCAATAGCACATTTAAATAAAGTGTATCTATTACTGTGTGCTACCGCAGAATGTTTGTGTTGAAGAGCAAATCAGGTTGCGTTTTGACAGACAAACACACACCTGTCTATGAACTCCCACTTCCTACGTCCTGTCCTCATTCAAGGACTAAACTCATCCCTTTAATCAACACACACAGCCTCATTTGAGATGGGCTCAAAGCTTTTTGAGACCTAGAAAAGCATTAAATATTGATCTAATGTACATTCCTTGCATCAAAGGCAGAACCCCTTCTGAGCTGTTTGGAGATTGATGTCCTAATTATATTGTATGTACACCTCCGTTTGTTTGGCGCATATTTCTGGTGTTTTGTGGCGGCAACAAGCATCATCAATCGATCCTCAGGGCTGCATGCATTAATATGGGATATAAATGCATGCTGGAACACCATGAAGCAAAGTTGACAAATAACAACATGGTACAGCAAGGACAAAAGTCATGTACATAGAAAGCATGGTAACACTTTATTTGGATAGTCCATCTGTAGATGCTCTACAGCTGATCTACAGACTACCAGTAACATTTCAACTAACTCTCTCCTAACCCCAGCCCTAACCTTAAACCTTATCCTAACCCTAATCTTAAACCTTACCCTTGCCCTCATTCTAAACATAACCCTAACCTTAGCAAGCAGTTTCTTATCAAAATATAGTTTGTTGATAGTATGACCATCTGTAGTGCACCAAATTCCAAAGATCATTCATTTATCACTTACATACATTATACACTGCTCAAATAAATAAAGGGAACACTTAAACAACACAATGTAACTCCAAGTCAATCACACTTCTGTGAAATCAAACTGTCCACTTAGGAAGCAACACTGATTGACAATAAATTTCACATGCTGTTGTGCAAATGGAATAGACAACAGGTGGAAATTATAGGCAATTAGCAAGACACCCCCAATAAAGGAGTGGTTCGGCAGGTGGGGACCACAGACCACTTCTCAGTTCCTATGCTTCCTGGCTGATGTTTTGGTCACTTTTGAATGCTGGCGGTGCTTTCACTCTAGTGGTAGCATGAGACGGAGAATACAACCCACACAAGTGGCTCAGGTAGTGCAGCTCATCCAGGATGGCACATCAATGCGAGCTGTGGCAAGAAGGTTTGCTGTGTCTGTCAGCGTAGTGTCCAGAGCATGGAGGCGCTACCAGGAGACAGGCCAGTACATCAGGAGACGTGGAGGAGGCCGTAGGAGGGCAACAACCCAGCAGCAGGACCGCTACCTCCGCCTTTGTGTAAGGAGGAGCAGGAGAAGCACTGCCAGAGCCCTGCAAAATGACCTCCACAAATGTGCATGTGTCTGCTCAAACGGTCAGAAACAGACTCCATGAGGGGGGTATGAGGGCCCGATGTCCACAGGTGGGGGTTGTGCTTACAGCCCAACACCGTGCAGGACGTTTGGCATTTGCCAGAGAACACCAAGATTGGCAAATTCGCCACTGGCGCCCTGTGCTCTTCACAGATGAAAGCAGGTTCACACTGAGCACGTGACAGACGTGACAGAGTCTGGAGACGCCGTGGAGAACGTTCTGCTGCCTGCAACATCCTCCAGCATGACCGGTTTGCAGGTGGGTCAGTCATGGTGTTGGGTGGCATTTGTTTGGGGGGCCGCACAGCCCTCCATGTGCTCGCCAAAGGTAGCCTGACTGCCATTAGGTACCGAGATGAGATCCTCAGACCCCTTGTGAGACCATATGCTGGTGCGGTTGGCCCTGGGTTCCTCCTAATGCAAGACAATGCTAGACCTCATGTGGCTGGAGTGTGTCAGCAGTTCCTGCAAGAGGAAGGCATTGATGCTATGGACTGGCCCGCCCGTTCCCCAGACCTGAATCCAATTGAGCACATCTGGGACATCATGTCTTGCTCCATCCACCAACGCCACGTTGCACCACAGACTGTCCAGGAGTTGGCGGATGCTTTAGTCCAGGTCTGGGAGGAGATCCCTCAGGAGACCATCTGCCACCTCATCAGGAGCATGCCCAGGCGTTGTAGGGAGGTCATACAGGCACGTGGAGGCAACACACACTACTGAGCCTCATTTTGACTTGTTTTAATGACATTACATAAAAGTTGGATCAGCCTGTAGTGTGGTTTTCCACTTTAATTTTGAGTGTGACTCCAAATCCAGACCTCCATGGGTTGATAAATTGGATTTCCATTGATTATTTTTGTGTGATTTTGTTGTCAGCACATTCAACTATGTAAAGAAAAAAGTATTTAATAAGATTATTTATTTCATTCAGATCTAGTATGTGTTGTTTAAGTGTTCCCTTTATTTTTTTGAGCAGTATATTTTCAGAGTAACTATAAAATTTGCTGCACACTAATGTTGATTAAGTCCAGTTTTAAACCTGCAATGCCCATTATTGTCTTGTCATTATTTATTTCTAGCCTGATTCACCTGATTCAGGTGGATTTGTGCTGGAAAAAAAAAAACTATTACACACTGTGACTGTTGGGGCTACAGGTTAGCAATGAACCCCGAGTCGGGATTGCTAACAAGGCTGGAAATTCAAAACATCAAAAATCTAATAATTTCAATTTCTCAAACAATCAACTATTTTACACAATTTAAAAGATAAACATCTCCTTAATCTAACCACATTGTTCGATTTTCAAAGAAGCTTTACTGCAAAAGCATAAAGTTAGATTATGTTAGGACAGTACATAGCCACAAAAGTACAAACATCCATTTTCAATTCAAGGTCAGGCGTCACCAAAAGCAGAAACCAGCTAGAATTATGTACTAACCTTTGTCAATCTCCATCAGATGACACTCCTAGGACATTATGTTATACAATACATGCATTTTTTGTTCCATCAAGTTCATATTTATATCCAAAAACAGCATTTTACAGTAGCGTGAAATTCAGATTTTTTTCTTCTCTGAAATGCTTCCGGTGAACATAACAAAATTACTATTCGAAAACATTGGTAAATTATAATATTGTCATTCAAAGAATAATATATTATCATCTCGTAATTGCTACCGAATGGCCAGATCTCAAAATAACTTTACTGGGAAATCACATTTTGCAATAAACGGGGTGTTATGCTAAGAACACTAAGCTATGCTATACAGTTAGCATCATCTAAAATCGATAATAACATTGTAAATATCCCCTTACCTTTGATTATCTCCATCAGAAGGCAGGCATCCCAGGTCCGGAAGGCATCCCAGGTCCGGAACAAATGTGGTTTCTTTTGACAAAGTTCATAATTTATGTCCAAATAACACCAAGTACTTAGCGTTCATTATGCTCCCACAAAACGTGGTGGGGGGAGTGTAAAATCACGCCGAAAAGCTAAAAAAACCTAGTAAATAATCTATTTATGTTCGTTCAAACATGTCAAATGTTGTTTAGCATTAATCTTTTGGTCCATTTTTAACGTTAAACATCAGTAATATTTTCACACAACCTATCCTATGTCTAGATAAACAATGATGACAAACTCACGCTTCTCAGATTTATGCGCAGGCGCAAAAAAATGAAGTGATGACATGTCAACTTCCTTGGATTCTAATTTGCTCTCTGTTTATCATAGATGCTTCAAACAACTTTATAAAGATCGTTGACATCTAGTGGAAGCCGTAGGTGTTGCGAAATGAATCCTTTCTCACTATGGTATCTATAAAACAATGACACTAAATAGTACAGTCACAGAATTCACATTTTTTTGGGATCTATTTTTCACAGGTTTTTGCCTGCAATATGAGTTTTGTTATACTTACAGACACCATTCAAACTGTTTTAGAAAATTCAGAGTGTTTTCTATCCGAATGTGTTAATAATATGCATATCCTAGCTTCTGAGTTGGTGTAGGAGGCAGTTAAAAATGGGCACATATTTTTTTCAAAATGTCTCAATACTGCCCCCGAGCCCCAACAGGTTTTAAGGCCAATGCTGATGATCTCCAATTGTGACAGTAAAACTGTCCCACCCAGACCAACCCCTCCATCAATGTGAACCCATCTCCTTAAGAATCCCCTGCAGCTATTCACATTTGTTCTCTGAGCAGGTCAATGCTATGTTTTATGTCTCTGTCCTTGTCAGTGTCACAACGTTTGCCTTTTCTTGTGATACACAGAGGGAGATTTCCCAGAGCGACATTTGATGTTAGATTTGTATGTACAGTATGTGTGTGTGCGGTGTTAAGTGAGAAGGCCTATAGCTGAGGTGATGCTGAGCCTTTCTGAGTCCTCTGAATCAGCACTATAGGGGCCTCTCCTCTCCTTGCGGGCCCTTTAGGTCTCCAGGGGCAAACCAGCATGACATATGTGTTATTTAATTGACTGGAATAAAAGTCTCCAAGCAATGCTATGCTGGAATGTTCAGTGCCAAAAAGCGTTATTCACAATGGAAGGTAAAGGAACAACATCATTTATCATTTTGTGATGGCTTGCAACACATGCTTTCAGCCCCCTCTAAACACTTTTATTTGGGGGATGTTATTGTCAGAGGAGTAATGAGGGGGAGATATGATGGAGATGGAGACTGAGAGGGGCAATTACAGGGGTACTCTATCTCTGGCTTGTACACACTTCCTTTATGACTGTTCTTCCACACTTAAGAGTGGGAAAGAGGTAGACATGTAAACTATCAGGGAGGATACGCTCTTCTAGTAATGGCAAGTAAGAGCTGTTTCTCTTCTTAGTTCTTGTCATTCTGTTTGATTCTTAGAGGAAATTGTTTCCTTTCTCGCAATTGAATATTTTTTTGCATGAAAGCATTATGTACGGCAAACTACCATAATTGAGGGCATACTAAGTGATTGTAATGTAGGCTAGAAGGGAGGATACTAGAACATGAGTCATAGTGATAAAGTCATTACCTTTAAATTACTGCTCTTTCATATAACAGACTATAATAGCTTCAAAACGGGCGTTTAGCCTTAATCTTTTGTGACCTCTATTTCAGTGGGATATCGGAATTGTTTAATAGAAGGCATTACTGCAGTTGATGATGCCTCTAGCCTGATACCTTATGGTTGGTATAACTGCTGTCTTTCATATCCCATCCATATAAAATTATAAAGATAAAACTCACTTGAAATGTATTGAATCATCTTTGTTCCAAACTCTTACATGCTTACATAAATGGAAACATGTATATACTAGTATTGTTCTGTGGCCTCTATAAGCCTGTCAGATAGCTGTGTGAACATGTACTCCAGATCAATTGGAAAAGTAGATCCATTTTAGTGAGGATCCGTTATCGGTCTGAATTTTCTCCCTTTAAACTGCTCTGATGGAACACTTCAAATAGTTGATCCAATTATCTAGTTGACCCATTTATCCAGTGCACAATCAACTAAAACCCATTTGTTTACCTCCAAGGGTAACCCATATCTCATAATCATTCACAGTGTTATACTGAAGGGCCCATGAGAGAACTGCACTCCATTTTCCTTTTATCTCATTCAATTTGGCCTTGAAATATGAGCTGATTATGATACTACATACCCCTGACTCTCTTCTTTGGCCTGCATTTGTAACTGTAAATTAGAGTTGGTGGGAGCTCCATAGAGACACAATGAAAAAAAGTTTGGGGAATTGTTCTTTTTTGTTTTTTGTTGTTTTAGTATTCCGAGGCTGTAACGCTCAGTAGGTAACTATGGAGGACAGAGAGAGCTGAAAATTCATCAAGAAAGGATGATCTTTTCTCACCTTTACGCTATTTTAATTATTTCAAGAATATTAAGTGTGTGGCAACACAGAATTTCAAAGTGATATGGGGAATAATGAAAGTACTCTTCAACCATGAGTCTGCAATTTAAGGCAATTCGATCCACCTACGCTGGCCTCATTTAAAATGATGATGAAAATACTAATGTAAAATGTCCATAATTGAGAGCAAAGAGCTAATGTAGCTAAACCAACAGTGAAATGTCACAATGATCCACTCATAGCTCTGTAATTAAAGAGATGTTCCGGAACTTTGGTGAATTTGTCAGTATTTTTTAAAACTCCCCGCTTTGGGCTGGAAGTGTCAGTGTGTAGTTCATACACGCACAGGGTTGGGGAGTAACGTATAACATGTAATCCGTTACATGTAAGGGATTACAGATACCAGCAAAAATATTGTAATCAGATTACAGATGATTACTTAGAGGATTACTTTTAAAATCAGGAAGGATGTTTGCTTGAATTTTTCTTTCTCAATGACATTCAAATCAGCACTGAAAAAAGCCGCAAGTTTGAATTTGTTCAACGTGAGCGAGTCTGACCTTAAGTCAGAGACCGCTTTGATGACACACCAAATGTGTTTGATGGATCGTGGGAAAAGAACAGGAATAGGCTTTTGTAAGCTACAGTCCAAGCTATGTCTTCCAATGGTGCGACTGCTGTCGGCATCCAAAGATTATCCAACTTGAATAAATGCTTGGAGGTAAGGATGACAGCAGTGGTGTAATCTACAGCGATACGGATATCACTTATTATTGATATCTACATAGCGCAAAGGGGCACTTCATGAGAACCCAAAATATAAGCTTGTTTTCCCCAATGTTTGCAAACATTGTAAATGTAAACAAACACTGTATAGCCTCATAACATGGTTAAAACAATCATTTTGATATCATGGAAGGTCAGTCCTTGCATCCATAGCTCTGTCTATTAATCTGAGAGTGGTTACATTTATCCAGGCCCATCTCTTATCTTTTTACCAAAACAGAGACGGGTCAGCCGTTTTGTTATTGTTCTATCTGTAGATTTACCCTTTAAACAGCTGCATATTATCAAGATATCAAAGTGTCACCAACACAAAGGTAATCAATAAGCCTATAGCAAATGCAGCATATGGCATTCATTTTTTAGATGTAAATAGCACTTTTCAGTAGTGCTCAAAGCATACCATTCCATGAGCGCAGCATTTATTTTTCAACTCAAATCAATGAGGCTAATCAGTCCTCCATGACCTCAAAATCATAAACAACAGAGTAGGGCTGGCTAATAGGGTGGCAAGAAAACCCTTTGGAATTACCTGGATTTCTGCATAAATTTGACATAAAATTTGATCTGATCTTCATCTAAGTCACAACAATAGACAAACACAGTCTGCTTAAACTAATAACACACAACTTATTGTATTTTTCTTGTCTATATTGAATACATTTAAATATTCACAGTGTAGGTTGGAAAAAGTAGATGAACCCTTAGGCTAATGACTTCTCCAAAAGCTAATTGGATTTGAATCAATGAGACAAGATTGGAGATTTTGGTTAGAACTACCCTGCCCCATAAAAACACTCACAAAATTTGAGTTTGCTATTCACAAGAAGCATTGTCTGATGTGAACAATGCCTCGGACAAAAGATGAAGAATTGTTGCCTTGCATAAAGCTGGAAAGGGTTATAAAAGTATCTCTAAAAGTCAGTCCACAGTAAGACAAATTGTCTATAAATGGAGAA
Source organism: Salmo salar (assembly GCF_965601325.2). NCBI lineage: Eukaryota > Metazoa > Chordata > Actinopteri > Salmoniformes > Salmonidae > Salmo > Salmo salar. Next base: position 55,611,198 of record NC_138305.1, on the reverse strand, counting down.
ATGTCAGCACTGTTGCTACTCTCCCTAGGAGTGGCCGTCCTGCAAAGATGACTGCAAGAGCACAGCGCAGAATGCTCAAAGAGATTAAGAAGAATCCTACTGTCAACTAAAGATTTGCAGAAATCTCAGGAAGATGCTAACATCTCTGTTGACGAGTCTACAATACGTAAACACTAAACAAGAATGGTGTTAATGGGAGGACTTGATGGAAGAAGCCACTGCTGTCAACAACAAAAAAACATTGATGCAAGTCTGAAGTTCGCAAAAGAGCACCTGGATGTTCCACAGCGCTACTGGAAAAATATTCTGTGGACAGATGAAACTAAAGTTGTGTTGTTTGGAAGGAACACACAACACAATGTGTGGAGAAAAAAAGGCACAGCACACCAACATCAAAACCTCATCCCAACTGTAAACTATGGTGGAGGGAGCATCATGGTTTGGGGCTGCTTTGCTCCCTCAGGGCCTGGATAGCTTGCTATCATCAACGGAAAAATTAATTCCCAAGTTTATCAAGACATTTTGCAGGAGAATGTAAGGCTATCTCTCCGCCAATTGAAACTCAACAGAAGTTAGGTGATGCAACAGGACAACAACCCAAAAGACAGAAGTAAATCAACAACAGAATGGCTTCAACAGAAGAAAATAAATCTTCTAGAGTGGCCTTGTCAGTCCTGACCTCAACCCGATTGAGATGTTGTGGCATGACCTCAAGAGAGCGGTTCACACCATCCAAAGATTATTGTGGAACTGAAACAGTTTTGAGGAATGGTCCAAAATTCATCCTGACTGTTGTGCAGGTCTGATCCGCTACAACAGAAAACTATTTGGTTGAGGTTATTGCTGTCAAAGGAGGGTCAACCAGTTATTAAATCCAAGGGTTCACATACTTTTTCAAACCTGCACTGTGAATGTTTACACGGTGTGTTCAATAAAGACATGAACAATTATAATTGTTCGTATGTTATTCGTTTAAGCAGACTGTGTTTGTCTATTGTTGTGACTTAGATGAAGATCAGATCCAAATTTATGACCAATTTATGCAGAAATCCAGTTAATTCTAAAGGGTTCACATACTTTTTCTTCCCACTGTAAGTCCTTAGTTTTGGGTTATGCTCAGGTAAAACAATTTGGCTAATCTATACTTCCATATTTCCAAGTCCTATTCTTGAAGATCAAGGGGTATAGCATTTATTGGAATGACTGGAATTCTGATAGACTTTGGTTTTTAATGTAAAGATATAATTTAATCAGATTATTATATGTAGTCGAAAGCAATGGGTTAGAAGAAGCCTACATAACCAACCCATAAAATAAAACTGAACATCCATACATGGCCAGCTATGTAAAGTTTAACATTGATTTATCCTGCAATAGATTTTGTTCAATTGGTAACATACATGTTTGTCTTCTAATGCCTCTGAAGGGGAAAGTCATCTAAGTGTGTAATCAGTGTAATCAGATTACATTACCGAGTTTGGGTAATCAAAAAGTGACTTTACTGATTACAATTTTGGACAGGCAATTAGTGACTGTAACGGATTACATTTAGAAAGTATCCTACCCAACCCTGTACATGCATAATCTATGAGCAGAACTACTGTCCTACTTCAATTAGCCATGAAATCCATAGTTTGAAAGCAACTGTTTCCTGGAAGATGTGCAGCTCCATTTTCCATATTCGGGGAATCAACACACATTTGGTGACATACTGCAGTGTTTCCCAACTCCTGTCTTGGTCTACCCGCAACAGCACACATTATTGTTGTAGCCCCGGACACAACACTTTATTCAACTTGTCAAGGGCTTGATGATTCATTGACAAGTACAATCAGGTGTGCTTGTCTGGGGCCACAACAAAAATATGTACTGTTGAGAGTACTCGAGGACTGGAGTTGGGAAATGATGTACTGCAAGCTTGGCCCACGTGGGCCAGCCCCCTAGCAATTTGATTTCCAGCCAATGAGTTTCAGCCCCTCGCCATTTGAGTGACATCTGGCAAGATGCACAATGACAAGAGACAGACAGTAGCTAGCTAACGTAATCATCGCTTGGATTGTGTAAACAATTGCCATATTTCCAACAAGTCAGCCAAAGATGTAAGGTATACAAGCTATGCATAGTGTTTTTATGATGATGATTTATGAACTAATGTATTTTATAACAACATCGCTGTTTGTTAGTCGAGCTAGGCTAGCTAGTTAGCTATAGCCAGAGCCATATACACTCATGGCCAGTTTATTAGGTACACGGTCATGAAAATGGCTTGCTATATAAAGCAGGCAGACAGGCATTGAGGCATTCAGTTACTGTTTGATTGAATGTTAGAATGGGCAAAAAGAGTGACCTAAGTGACTTTGAGCGTGGTATGATCGTCAGTGCCAGGCGCGCCGGTTCCAGTATCTCAGAAACGGCTGGCATCCTGGGCTTTTTATACATAACAGCTCGTTGATGAGAAAGGTCGAAAGAGAATGACAATAATTGTGCAAGCTAACAGGCGGGCTACAAACAGGAAAATAACGGCATAGTACAACCGTGGTGCACAGAACGGCATCTAGGAATGCACTACTCGTTGGCCCTTGTCACGGATGGGCTATTGCTGCAGACGACCATACCGGGTACCACTCCTATCAGCTAAAACACTGGACAATTGAGGAGTGGAAAAACATTGCCTGGTCTGGGGAATCCTGTTGCGTCATATTGATGGCAGAGTCAGGATTTGACGTAAGCAACATAAGTCCATGGCTCTATCCTGTCTGGTGTCAACGGTACAGGCTGGTGCCGGTGGTGTAACGTGTGGAAAATATTTTCCTGGCACACGTTAGTTCGCGTGATACCAATGGTGCAACGTTTGAACGCCACACCTTGTAGAATCCATGCCCTGAAGAATTCAGGTTGTTATGGAGGCAAAGGGGGTCCGACCAGGAACTAGATGGGTGTACCTAATAAACTGCCAACTGAGTATATAGAGCCTAGCTAGCTTATAATATCAGATTTATCGAAAAAGAAATAGAAAGGAAAATACTCCACATAGTTGATATGTAGCTAATTAAAATATTAATTAAAATATTAAATATTAACTACTGATTAAGCTACAAGATTCGCGCTACCGGTTCATAACTTCAGTCATTACTTTTTATTACTTATCATTTACATATGAAATCTTAAATTCCTAAATCTATTAGTATATTCCCATACTGGCAATCAATTTATATATAATGTGGGTCGTCATCAGACTAGCCGAGGGAGAGGATGTGGTCCACGGATGAGAGGAGGACGAGGACGGGCTGTGCAAGGTGCGTGCACCCCAGGGCCAGGCTCCGATCTGCCCAGAGGTGAAGTCGAGCGGTGAGGGCTGAAATAAATGTTCTAGGGCCGAGAGAATGCGAGAGCAGATGATTACACAGTTCGAGGTGCATGTGCGTTTGCGCTCAGCATGGCCTAAGTTATTATAAAATGCATAACTTCTAAAGATAACTCTCTTCCCCACCATAATGCAGTGATATTTGATAGCATGAATAGACAATATTCAATATCATTCCAGTAGCCTATGAAACGTTTTCTAGCACAATAGCCCATCCTGTTACACCTGTACATAACTGTTGCACGAACGGCACTTTTGAAAGAGTCTCTATGAATTAAAAGGATTCTCATATGGGTACTCATGAAACATATAACTAACATAAGTGAATTATGCCTTATATGAAGTAGGCCAAATACTGTACATACACAAGCATAAAACAGAACTATATGTTTGACATTATAACCTAAACTCAATCCCTCCGATGTCAACAACTACAGACCAGTATCCCTTCTTTCCTTTCTCTCCAAAACTCTTGAACGCGCCGTCCTTGGCCAGCTCTCTTGCTATCTCTCTCAGAATGACCTTCTTGATCCTAATCAGTCAGGTTTCAAGACTGGGCATTCAACTGAGACTGCTCTTCTCTGTGTCACGGAGGCTCTCCGCACTGCTAAAGCTAACTCTCTCTCCTCTGCTCTCATCCTTCTAGACCTATCTGCTGCCTTTGATACCGTGAACCATCAGATCCTCCTCTTCACCCTCTCCGAGCTGGGCATCTCCGGCGCCGCCCACGCTTGGATTGCGTCCTACCTGACAGGTCGCTCCTACCAGGTGGCGTGGCGAGAATCTGTCTCCGCACCACGTGCTCTCACCACTGGTGTCCCCCCAGGGCTCTGTTCTTGGCCCACTCCTATTCTCGCTATACACCAAGTCACTTGGCTCTGTCATATCCTCACATGGTCTCTCATATCATTGCTATGCAGATGACACACAATTAATCTTCTCCTTTCCCCCTTCTGACAACCAGGTGGCGAATCGCATCTCTGCATGTCTGGCAGACTTATCAGTGTGGATGACGGATCACCACCTCAAGCTGAACCTCGGCAAGACGGAGCTGCTCTTCCTCCCGGGGAAGGACTGCCCGTTCCATGATCTCGCCATCACGGTTGACAACTCCCTTGTGTCCTCCTCCCAGAGTGCTAAGAGCCTTGGCGTGACCCTGGACAACACCCTGTCGTTCTCCACCAACATCAAGGCGGTGACCCGATCCTGTAGGTTCATGCTCTACAACATTCGCAGAGTACGACCCTGCCTCACACAGGAAGCGGCGCAGGTCCTAATCCAGGCACTTGTCATCTCCCGTCTGGATTATTGCAACTCGCTGTTGGCTGGGCTCCCTGCCTGTGCCATTAAACCCCTACAACTCATCCAGAACGCCGCAGCCCGTCTGGTGTTCAACCTTCCCAAGTTCTCTCACGTCACCCCGCTCCTCCGCTCTCTCCACTGGCTTCCAGTCGAAGCTCACATCCGCTACAAGACCATGGTGCTTGCCTACGGAGCTGTGAGGGGAACGGCACCTCCGTACCTTCAGGCTCTGATCAGGCCCTACACCCAAACAAGAGCACTCCGTTCATCCACCTCTGGCCTGCTCGCCTCCCTACCTCTGAGGAAGCACAGTTCCCGCTCAGCCCAGTCAAAACTGTTCGCTGCTCTGGCACCCCAATGGTGGAACAAGCTCCCTCACGACGCCAGGACAGCGGAGTCAATCACCACCTTCCGGAGACACCTGAAACCCCACCTCTTCAAGGAATACCTGGGATAGGATAAAGTAATCCTTCTAACCCCCCCCCTTAAAAGATTTAGATGCACTATTGTAAAGTGGTTGTTCCACTGGATATTATAAGGTGAATGCACCAATTTGTAAGTCGCTCTGGATAAGAGCGTCTGCTAAATGACTTAAATGTCTAAAAATGTCTACATTTATTTATATGGACATTGCACATGACTTAACATCAATATTGCAATAAAGCAACATCCATGTAAATATGTTGGGGTTATCCAAAAGCTAATTTGCACCCATAGTTCCAGGGCAGGTACTGTAAGGGCAATTACACAACCACAATACAAAATACAAATACATTACATACAATAATATATAATTCTAACAACAATAACTTATTCGTAATAAAAATACTATCATCTACTGTCGTCTTAAATATGAGGAACCACAAATAACTGATGTGTACAGGTTTGGATAGATTTTAGTCATGTTTTCAATTTAAATTTAAAAGTATTGTATTCCAGCATATTGTAGCTCTAACAGAGAAGGCCGATTGACCGAATTTACTGTGTTGAAAAGGGACAATGCAATCCCCACTAGTTACTGCCCTTGTTATCCTGGAGGTGCTTTCCTTGAGCATGATATACCGGCATAAGGGTGGAGGGGCAAGACCATGCAGGATTTAAAGACAAGGCTTGAATCTACATACTGCTTAAAGCTATCCAGACTGAATAGATTATGTCTGTGAATGATGTGACAATGGTGGTAACTGTTTGGTTTGTTATCAAAAGTCTTGTTTGTGGAGTGATTCAATGGGTTTCAGAATACTAGCTCCCGCTTGTGACCAGCATGTGAGGCAATATCTCAGATGTGAGAAGATCATAGCATGCATATATAGTTTGGCGTGTTAACCACCTTCTTCACATGTTCCTTAAATGTCAAGTTGGAGTCCAAAATGATGCAGAGATACTTGAAGTTAGACACAACTTTCAGATTCTACCCATTAACAAGAACAGCTTTCTCTGAAAAATCTATGGGTTTCTTAGAGAAGTACATATTGTAACAAACACTGAGTATACCAAACATTAGGAACACCTTTCTAATATTGAGTTCCACCACCCCTTTTGCACTCAGAACTGCCTCAATTCCTCGGGGCATGGACTCTACAAGATGTTGAAAGCATTTCACAGCGATGCTGGCCCATGTTGACTCCAGTGCTTCCCACAGTTGTGTCAAGTTAGCTGAATGTCTTTTAGGTGGTGGACCATTCTTGTTAAACATGGGAAACTGTTGAGTGCGAAAACGTCAGCAACGTTGCAGTTCTTGACACAAACCGGTACGCTTGGCACCTACTACCATACCCCGTTCAAAGGCACTGAAATATTTTGTCTTGCCCACTCACCCTCTGAATGGCACACATACAAAATCCATTAATCCGTCTCCTCCTCTTCATCTACGCTGATTGAAGTGGATTTAACAAGTGACATTAATAAGGGATCATAGCTTTCACCAGAATTCACCTGGTCAGTCTAGGTCAAATCCAATTTTATTTGTCACATGTGCCGAATACAAAAAGGTGTAGACCTTACAGTGAAATGTTTACTTACAAGCCCTTAACCAACAATGCAGTTTTCAGCCAAAAAAAAAAAAAAAAAAGTTACAAATGATTAAAGAGCAGGAGTAAAATAACAATAGCAAGGCTATATACAATGGGTACCGGTACAGAGTCAATGTGCGGGGGCACCGGTTAGTCGAGGTAGGTAGAGGTAGGTAGGCGTAGGTAGAGGTAGAGTAGGTAGAGTAGTAGCAGCAGCGTAAAAGAGTTGGTGGTGGGGAGGGGGGCAATGCAAATAGTCTGGGTAGCCATTCGATTAGATGTTCAGGAGTCTTATGGCTTGGGGTTAGAAGCTGTTTAGAAGCCTCTTGGACCTAGACGTGGCGCTCCGGTACCGCTTGCCATGCAGAAGCAGAGAGAACAGTCTATGACCAGAGTGGCTGGAATCTGACATTTTTTAGGGCCTTCCTCTGACACCACCTGGTATAGAGGTCCTGGATGGCAGGAAGCTTGACCCCAGTGATGTACTGGGCCGTATGCACTACCCTTTGCAGTGCCTTGTGGTTGGAGTCCGAGCAGTTGCCATACCAGGCAGTGATGCAACCAGTCAGGATGCACTCGATGGTGCAGCTGTAGAACCATTTGAGGATCTGCCCTCTTCACTACTGTCTTGGTGTGTTTGGACCATGTTGGTTTGTTGGTCATGTGGACACCAAGTAACTTGAAACTCTCAACCTGCTCCACTACAGCCCGTCGTTGAGAATGGGGGCGTGCTTGGTCCTCCTTTTCCTGTAGTCCACAATATTCTCCTTTGTCTTGATCACGTTGAGGGAGAGGTTGTTGTCCTGGCACCACATGGCCAGGTCTCTGACCTCCTCCCTATAGGCTGTCTCGTTGTTGTCGGCGATCAGGCCTACCACTGCTGTGTCATCTGCAAACTTAATGATGGTGTTGGAGTCGTGCCTGGCCGTGTAGTCAGGAGTGAACAGGGAGTACAGGAGGGGACTCCATGTTCAGGATCAGCTTGTTGGATGTTGTTACCTACCCTTACCACCTGGGGTCGGACCGTCAGGAAGTCCAGGATCCAGCTGCAGAGGGAGGTGTTTAGTTCCAGGGTCCTTAGCTTAGTGATGACCTTTGAGGGCAATATGGTATTGAATGCTGAGCTGTAGTCAATGAATAGATTTCTCTATAAGGGCACAGGGCGAGACCCAGATGCAGACACAGGAGGCAGATGGTTCGAGTCTCTGATATTTATTAGTATGCAAGGGGGCAGGCAAAAGAATGGTCATGGACTGGCAAAAAGATCATAACAAGGTCAGAGTCCAGGAGGTACAGAGTGGCAGGCAGTATGGTCAGGTAGGCGGGTTCAGAGTTAGGGCAGGCAAGGTTCAAAACCAGGAGGACTAGCAAAAGAGAGAATAGAAAAAGCAGGAGCATGGGAAAAACACGCTGGTTGACTTGACAAGACGAACTGGCACAGAGAGACAGGAAACACAGAGACAAGTACACTGGGGAAAATCACAAGGACAATCACAAGGACAGGTGAAACAGATTAGGGCGTGACATTCTCACATATGTGTTCATTTTGTCCAGGTGTGAAAGGGCAGTGTGGAGTGCAATAGAGGTTGCATCATCTGTGGATCTGTTTGGGCAGTATGCAAATTTGAGGGGGTCTAGGGTTTCTGGGATAATGGTGTTGATGTGAGCCATGACCAGCCTTTCAAAGCATTTCATGGATACAGTGCTACGGGTCAGTAGTCATTTAGGCAGGTTACCTTAGTGTTCTTGGGCACAGGGACTATGGTGGTGTGCTTGAAACATGTTGGTATTACAGACTCAGACAGGGAGAGGTTGAAAATGTCAGTGAAGTCACTTGCCAGTTGGTCAGCGGATGTTTGGAGTAGATGTTTTGGTAATTTGTCTGGCCCTGCGGCCTTGTGAATGTTGACCTGTTTAAAGGTCTTACTCACATTGGCTACGGCGAGCATGATCACACAGTCGTCCAGAACAGCTGAGGGTCTCGTGCATTGTTACTTGCCTCGAAGCGATCATGACTGTCGCTGTGTTCAAATTCCAAATCTTACTGTCATACATTTTTCAAAGGCAAGAAGACATCTTTCCCAAATCAAACCTTACCTGACGCCAAAAACATCTTGAACGTCTGAACCCAGCTCCGCTATTCCTTGTCTCAAAAATTCTTGTCTCGAAAATGAAATGAAAAAGTAAAATTCTGAGGCTGAGTCAGGGGCTTGCCGTCAACTAGGAGGCAGATCAAAATTTGAAATCAAGCTGCAGAGAGGGAAAAGGTTTTTACTTTTCAGCTCTTCCTCTACTAGGTAATGACTAATACTAACAATATAGCTAGCAACTAATCCTACAGTTTCATATAGTTACAGACAACCGTTTGTAAACATAGCCTAGCCAGTTAGCCAGCTAGCTATGAGTAGCTACAAACAACAACAATTTCCAACCTTCTAGCCAGCAAGTGATTTTATGCAGCAATCTCGTCTATTTCAAATCTTCTCTCAGTGATCGAGACAGGTGAGTGTCATCATGATATGCAGCACTTTGGGGTGGACCCATATGTCTCAATCAATAAGAGAAGATTTGAAATATGCTAGATGGCAGCGTACACATTGTTCGATCACTTCATGGAGCAAAATATATATTTCATAAATACAAAGAATTTTCAAAAATTCAAACAAACCACCTGTAACTCTACACAGACATTTTAGAAGATAAATATTTGGCTCAGTTGAGGATGAAGATAATATTGCAAAGTTAAGGTTGGTCAAAAAGTATCTTTGCTAAGCCTAAATGTACCTATCCTGTCTTGGGTAATGGAGATTCACATTAGCTTGTTACAAAATTTGTTAGCGTTTACCATGATAGCTAGCTAGCTTTGAAAGCATGCTAAGACAGTTGTCTTTCATGAATGGCCCCGCCATTTGATATCTACATTTGAAGTCGGAAGTTTACATACACTTACGTTGGAGTCATTAAAACTCATTTTTCAACCACTCCACAAATTTATGTTAACAAACTGTAGTTTTGGCAAGTCGGTTAGGACATCTACTTTGTGCATGACACAAGTCATTTTTCCAACAATTATTTAACTTATAATTCACTGCATCACAATTCTAGTGGGTCAGAAGTTTACATACACTAAGTTGACTGCCTTTAATAACTTAGTGCACGGGTCCCGCTATCGGGATCAAAATCAACAACATCCGGTGAAGCTGGAGCGTGCCAAATTCAAATTACAAAATTGTAATATTAAACATCATGAACATACAAGTATCTAACATCATTTAAAAGCTTAACATCTTGTTAATCCAACCGCGTTGTCAGATTTCAAAAATACTTTACGGTGAAAGCATACCATGCGATGATACCATGCGATTATCTGACAGCGCCAGCACAGGCGTCACAAAATCCTAAATAGCGATAAAATAAATCACTTACCTTTGAAGAGCTTTCTCTGTTTGCAGTCCCAAGCATCCCAGCTACACAATGAATGGTTGTTTTGTTCGATAAAGTCCTTCTTTATATCCAAAAATGTCTGTTTAGTTGGTACCTTTGATTTCAGTAAATCACTCGTTCAGCTGCATACAAATAAATCCAAAAAGATTATAGTAAAGTTCATTTCTAATTTATCCTCAGGTACTCTAATATCTAAATAAACAATAACATTTAAGACGGAGAATAGTATGTTCAATAGGGAAGATAAATAACGAAGAGCGCGCACCTCATTCACGGGTGCAACAAGACTACTTTTCTAATGAGAGACACCTTGGAAAAACTACAACTACTCATTTGTTTTTCAAAAAACAAGCCTGAAACCCTTCCTAAAGACTGGTGACATCTGGTGGAAGCCATAGGAACTGCAATCTGGGAGCTATTTATTTGTTTTTCCCTTAGACTAGCATTTAAATGGCCTGTGACCTAAAAATAATGTTCCGGATGGATTTTCCTGGGGGTTTTGCCTGCCATATCAGTTCTGTTATAATCACAGACATTATTTGAACAGTTTTAGAAACTTCAGAGTGTTTTCTATCCAATGCTACCAATTGCATATCCTAGCTTCTGGGCCTGAGTAACAGGCAGTTTACTTTGGGCACCTCATTCATCCGAACTTCCGAACATTGCCCAATAGCCCTAACAGATTGCCTTTAACCTGTTAGGGCTAGGGGGCAGTATTGACACGGCCGGATAAAACAATGTACCCGATTTAATCTGGTTACTACTCCTGCCCAGTAACTAGAATATGCATATAATTATTGGCTTTGGATAGAAAACACCCTAAAGTTTCTAAAACTGTTTGAATGGTGTCTGTGAGTATAACAGAACTCAAATGGCAGGCCAAAACCTGAGAAGATTCCATGCAGGAAGTGGCCTGTCTGACAAGTTGTGTTACATCTTGGCTCTTTTTATTGAAGACTGAGGATATTTGCTCTAACGTGACACTTCCTACGGCTCCCATAGGCTCTCAGAGCCCGGGAAAAAGCTGAACGATATCGAGGCAGCCTCTGGCTGAAACACATTATCGCTTTTGGCAAGTGGCCGATCAGAGTACTATGGGCTTAGGCGCGTGCACGAGTCGACCCCATGCTTTATTTTCTTTCGTCTGTTTACCTAAACGCAGATTCCCGGTCGGAATATTATCGCTTTTTTATGAGAAAAATTGCATAAAAATTGATTTTAAACAGCGGTTGACATGCTTCGAAGTACGGTAATGGAATATTTAGAATTTTTTTGTCACGAATTGCGCCATGCTCGTCACCCTTATTTACCCTTTCGGATAGTGTCTTGAACGCACGAACAAAACGCCGCTGTTTGGATATAACTATGGATTATTTTGAACCAAACCAACATTTGTTATTGAAGTAGAAGTCCTGGGAGTGCATTCTGACGAAGACAGCAAAGGTAATAACATTTTTCTTATAGTAAAGCTGACTTTGGTGAGTGCTAAACTTGCTGGGTGTCTAAATAGCTAGCCCTGTGATGCCGGGCTATCTTCTGAGAATATTGCAAAATGTGCTTTCACCGAAAAGCTATTTTAAAATCGGACATATCGAGTGCAAAGAGGAGTTCTGTATCTATAATTCTTAAAATAATTGTTATGCTTTTTGTGAACGTTTATCGTGAGTAATTTAGTAAATTCACCGGCAGTGTTCGGTGGTGAATGCTAGTCACATGCTAGTCACATGCTAATGTAAAAAGCTGGTTTTTGATATGAACTTGATTGAACAAAACATGCATGTATTGTATAACATAATGTCCTAGGGTTGTCATCTGATGAAGATCATCAAAGGTTAGTGCTGCATTTAGCTGTGGTTTGGTTTTATGTGACATTATATGCTAGCTTGAAAAATGGGTGTCTGATTATTTCTGGCTTGGTACTCTGCTGACATAATCTAATGTTTTGCTTTCGTTGTAAAGCCCTTTTGAAATCGGACAGTGTGGTTAGATTAACGAGAGTCTTGTCTTTAAAATGGTGTAAAATAGTGATATGTTTGAAAAATTGAAGTTTTTGCATTTTTGAGGTTTTGAATAACGCGCCACAGGATTACAATGGCTGTTACGTAGGTGGGACGATTTGGTGCCACCTGCCCTAGAGAGTTTAAACAGCTTGGAAAATTCCTGAAAATGATGTCATGTCTTTAGAAGCTAATGATAGGCTAATTGACATAATTTGAGTCAATTGGAGGTGTACCTGTGGATGTATTTCAAGGCCTACCTTCAAACTCAGTGTCTCTTTGCTTGACATCATGGGAACATCAAAATAAATCAGCTTTTTTTTTCAAACGCCTGAAGGTACCACGTTCATCTGTACAAACAATACTACGCAAGTATAAACACCATGGGACCACCCAGCCATCATACTGCTCAGAAAGGAGACGCGTTCTGTCTCCTAGAGATGAACGTACTTTGGTGCAAAAAGTGTGAATCAGTCCTAGAACAACTGTTAAAGACCTTGAAAAGATGCTGGAGGAGACAGGTACAAACATATCTATATCCACATTAAAACGAGTCCTATATCGACATTACCTGAAAGGCTGCTCAGCAAGAAGAAGCCACTGCTCCAAAACCGCCATAAAAAAGCCAGACTACGGTTTGCAACTGCACATGGGGACAAAGATCGTACTTTTTGGAGAAATGTTCTCTGGTCTGATGAAACAAAAATTCAACTGTTTGGCCATAATGACCATCATTATGTTTGGAGGAAAAAAAGGGAGGCTTGCAAGCCGAAGAACACCATCCCAACCGTGAAGCACGGGGATGGCAGCATCATGTTGTAGGGGTGCTTTGCTGCAGGACGGACTGGTGCACTTCACAAAATTGATGGCAACACGAGGAAGGAAAATTATGTGGATATATTGAAGCAACATCTCAAGACATCAGTCAGGAAGTTAAAACTTGGTCGCAAATGGGTCTTCGAAATGGACAATGACCCCAAGCATACTTTCAAAGTTGTTGCAAAATGGCTTAAGGACAACAAAGTCAAGGTATTGGAATGGCCATCACAAAGCCCGGACCTCAGTCCTATAGAAAATGTGTGGGCAGAACGGAAAAAGCGTGTGCGAGCAAGGAGCCCTATAAACCTAACTTAGTTACACCAGCTCTGTCAGGAGGAATGGGACGAAATTCACCTAAGTTAAACAATTTAAAGGCAATGCTACCAAATACTAATTGAGTGTATGTAAATGTCTGTGTAACGGCTGCCGTGAGAGAGAGTGGACCAAAACGCAGCGGAGTTAGTGTTCGTCATATTTAATTAAGAAAGAACACTATACAAACAAAACCGACAGCCAAACAGTCCTGTCAGGTGAAACACAATGACAGAAACAATTACCCACAAAACCCCAACGGAAAAACATGCAGTTATGTGTGACTCCCAATCAACAACAACGAACTTCAGCTGTGCCTGATTAGGAGCCACACACGGCCCAAAACAAAGAAATACAAAAACATAGAAAAAGAACATAGAATGCCCACCCAATGTAACACCCTGGCCTAACCAAAATAAAGAACAAAAAACCCCTCTCTATGGCCAGGGCATTACAGTACCCCCCCCCTCCAAGGTGCGGAATCCGGCCGCAAAACCTGACAATGAAGGGGAGGGTCTGGGTGGGCCTTCTTACGGTGGCAGCTCAGGTGCGGGACGTGGCCTCTGCCCCACCCTTGGCGTCGCCCTCTTAGGTGGCGCACCTGGCCGCGCCGAAGGTCTGGTGGGCGACCCTTGTTGCGCCCGGCTGGCGGACGACCCTGGCTGCGCCCGGCTGGCGGGCGGCGATGGCAGATCCGGCACAGTGGGCCACTCTGGCAGCTCCGAACAGGCGGGCCACTCTGGCAGCTCCGAACAGGCGGGCCACTCTGGCAGCTCCGAACAGGCGGGCCACTCTTGCAGCTCCGAACAGGCGGGCCACTGTGGAAGCTCCGAACAGGCGGGCCACTCTGGCAGCTCCGAACAGGCGGGCCACTCTGGATCAAATCAAATCAAATTTATTTTTATATAGCCCTTCGTACATCAGCTGATATTCTCAAAGTGCTGTACAGAAACCCAGCCTAAAACCCCAAACAGCAAGCAAAGCATGTGAAAGAAGCACGGTGGCTAGGAAAAACTCCCTAGGAAAAACTCCCTAGAAAGGCCAAAAACCTAGGAAGAAACCTAGAGAGGAACCAGGCTATGAGGGGTGGCCAGTCCTCTTCTGGCTGTGCAGGGTGGATATTATAACAGAACATGGTCAAAATGTTAAAATGTTAAAATGTTCATAAATGACCAGCATGGTCAAATAATAATAATCATAGTAGTTGTCGAGGGTGCAACAAGCACGTCCGGTGAACAGGTCAGGGTTCCATAGCCGCAGGCAGAACAGTTGAAACTGGAGCAGCAGCACGGCCAGGTGGACTGGGGACAGCAAGGAGTCATCATACCAGGTAGTCCTGAGGCATGGTCCTAGGGCTCAGGTCCTCCGAGAGAAAGACAGAAAGAGAGAAAGAGAGAATTAGAGAGAGCATATTTAAATACACACAGGACACCGGATAAGACAAGAGAAATACTCCAGATGTAACAGACTGACCCTAGCCCCCCGACACATAAACTACTGCAGCATAAATACTGGAGGCTGAGACAGGAGGGATCAGAAGACACTGTGGCCCCATCCGATGATACCCCCGGACAGGGCCAAACAGGCAGGATATAACCCCACCCACTTTGCCAAAGCACAGCCCCCACACCACTAGAGGGATGTCTCCAACCACCAACTTACCGTTCTAAGACAAGGCCGAGTATAGCCCACAACGATCTCCGCCATGGCACAACCCAAGGGGGGGGGCGCCAACCCAGACAGGAAGACCACGTCAGTGACTCAACCCACTCAAGTGACGCACCCCTCCCATGGACGGCATGGAAGAACACCAGTAGGCCAGTGACTCAGCCTCTGTAAAAGGGTTAGAGGCAGAGAATCCCAGTGGAAAGAGGGGAACCGGCAAGGCAGAGACAGCAAGGGCGGTTCGTTGCTCCAGCCTTTCCGTTCACCTTCACACTCCTGGGCCAGACTATACTTAATCATAGGACCTACTGAAGAGATAAGTCTTCAGTAAAGACTTAAAGGTTGAGACTGAGTCTGCGTCTCTCACATTGGTAGGCAGACCATTCCATAAAAATGGAGCTCTATAGGAGAAAGCCCTACCTCCAGCCGTTTGCTTAGAAATTCTAGGGACAATTAGGAGGCCTGCGTCTTGTGACCGTAGCGTACGTGTAGGTATGTACGGCAGGACCAAATCGGAAAGATAGGTAGGAGCAAGCCCATGTAATGCTTTGTAGGTTAGCAGTAAAACCTTGAAATCAGCCCTTGCCTTAACAGGAAGCCAGTGTAGGGAGGCTAACACTGGAGTAATATGATCAAATTTTTTGGTTCTAGTCAGGATTCTAGCAGCCGTATTTAGCACTAACTGAAGTTTATTTAGTGCTTTATCCGGGTAGCCGGAAAGTAGAGCATTGCAGTAGTCCAGCCTAGAAGTAACAAAAGCATGGATTAATTTTTCTGCGTCATTTTTGGACAGAAAATTTCTGATTTTTGCAATGTTACGTAGATGGAAAAAAGCTGTCCTTGAAACAGTCTTGATATGTTCTTCAAAAGAGAGATCAGGGTCCAGAGTAACGCCGAGGTCCTTCACAGTTTTATTTGAGACGACTGTACAACCATCCAGATTAATTGTCAGATTCAACAGAAGATCTCTTTGTTTCTTGGGACCTAGAACAAGCATCTCTGTTTTGTCCGAGTTTAAAAGTAGAAAGTTTGCAGCCATCCACTTCTTTATGTCTGAAACACAGGCTTCTAGCGAGGGCAATTTTGGGGCTTCACCATGTTTCATTGAAATGTACAGCTGTGTGTCGTCCGCATAGCAGTGAAATTTAACATTATGTTTTCGAATGACATCCCCAAGAGGTAAAATATATAGTGAAAACAATAGTGGTCCTAAAACGGAACCTTGAGGAACACCGAAATTTACAATTGATTTGTCAGAGGACAAACCATTCACAGAGACAAACTGATATCTTTCCGACAGATAAGATCTAAACCAGGCCAGAACTTGTCCATGTAGACCAATTTGGGTTTCCAATCTCTCCAAAAGAATGTGGTGAGGCCTTGTCCTGGAGGCCTTGTCCTGGGAGGTGGCACCGTACGGACCAGGATGGGGAGACCCACTGGTGGCCTGGTCCTAGGAGGAGGCACAGGACTGACCAGGATGGGGAGATCCACTGGAGGCCTGGTCCGAGGAGGAGGCACAGGCTTAATAACCTGTTTAGGATAGGGGGCAGTATTGACACGGCTGGATAAAAAACATACCCGATTTAATCTGGTTACCACTCCTACCCAGTAACTAGAATATGCATATACTTATTACATATGGATAGAAACCACCCTACATTTTCTAAAACTGTTTGAATGGTGTCTGTGAGTATAACAGAACTCAAATGGCAGGTCAAAACCTGAGAGATTCCTTTACAGGAAGTGGCCTGTCTGACCATTTCTTGAACTTCTTTTCCATCTCTATCATTTACTAAGGATCTCTGCTCTAACGTGACACTTCCCACGTCGTCCATAGGCGCTCAGAGCCCGGGAAAAAACAGAATGTCGTCATTCCAGCCCCAGGCTGAAACACATTATCGGCTTTCTCAAATGGCCGATCAAGGGACACTGGGCTTATGCGTGTGACCCCGACCGCCCTCGCCTTTGGGATTTTTTCCTCTGTTTGCCGAAAAGGAGATTCCCTGTCGGAATATTATCGCTTTTCTACGAGAAAAATGTCGTAAAAATTGATTTTAAACAGCGGTTGACATGCTTCGAAGTACGGTAATGGAATACTTAGAATTTTATTGTCACGAATTGCGCCATGCGCGCGACACTTCTTTACTATTTCGGATAGTGTCTGGAACTCACGAACAAAACGCCGCTATTCGGATATAACGATGGATTATTTTGGACCAAACCAACATTTGTTATTGAAGTAGCAGTCCTGGGTGTGCATTCTGACGAAGACAACAAAAGGTAATCAAACTTTTATAATAGTAAATATGATTATGGTGAGTGCTAAACTTGCCGGGTGTCTAAATAGCGAGCCCGTGATGCCTGGGCTATGTACTTAGAATATTGCAAAATGTGCTTTCACCAAAAAGCTATTTTAAAATCGGACATATCGAGTGCATAGAGGAGGTCTGTATCTATAATTCTTAAAATAATTGTTATGCTTTTTGTGAACGTTTATCGTGAGTAATTTAGTAAAATGTTAGCGAATTCCCCGGAAGTTTGCGGGGGGTATGCTAGTTCTGAACGTCACATGCTAATGTAAAAAGCTGGTTTTTGATATAAATATGAACTTGATTGAACAAAACATGCATGTATTGTATAACATAATGTCCTAGGGTTGTCATCTGATGAAGATCATCAAAGGTGAGTGCTGCATTTAGCTGTCTTCTGGGTTTTGGTGACATTATATGCTGGCTTGAAAAATGGGTGTCTGATTATTTCTGGCTTGGTACTCTGCTGACATAATCTAATGTTTTGCTTTCGTTGTAAAGCCTTTTTGAAATCGGACAGTGTGGTTAGATTAACGAGAGTCTTGTCTTTAAATGGCTGTAAAATAGTCATATGTTTGAGAAATTGAAGTAATAGGATTTTTAAGGTTTTGAAAATCACGCCACAGGCTGGCAGTGGCTGTTACGTAGGTGGGACGAATTCGTCCCGCCTAGCCTAGAGAGGTTAACCAGGATGGGGAGACCCACTGGAGGCCTGGTCCTAGGAGGAGGCATAGGACTGACCAGGATGGGGAGACCCACTGGAGGCCTGGTCCGAAGAGGGGGCACAGGCTTAACCAAAATGGGGAAACCCACTGGAGGCCTGGTCCGAGGAGGAGGCACGGGCTTGACCAGGATGGGAAGACATGCAGGAGGCCTGTTTCTGGGCGTAGGCACAGGACGTGGAGGGCTGGGAAGACATGCAGGAGGCCTGTTTCTGGGCGCAGGCACAGTCTTCAACAGACGGCCAGCACGCACCTCAGGACGAGTATGGAGAACTGACTCAGGTGACATCAATTCACTGACACGCTCCGTAGGGCGAATGCCGTGCCTTATGCACCAAACCAGCAGGTCTCTCATCTCTCTCTCCTCCAATCTCCCCATCAACTCCTTCACTGTCTCTGCTTTCCACCCTTCGCTCACCTCCAACGTCAACCCGACTGCCTCTGGTTCCGACCTCGGCACCGCCGACTGTCCCGTGTGCCCCCCAAAAAAAGATCTTGTGCCTGTTGCGCTCTCTCTCCTCATACCATCGCCTCTCCGCTCTCGCCGCTTCGATCTCCCACTGTGGGAGGTGATACTCCCCAGCCTGAGTCCATGGTCCCTCTCCGTCCAGTATTTGTTCCCACGTCCATCAGTCCATCATGCTGCTCTCCTGGTGCTGCTCCTTCTTCCGCTGCTTGGTCCTTTTGTGGTGGGTAATTCTGTAACGGCTGCCGTGAGAGAGAGTGGACCAAAACGCAGCGGAGTTAGTGTTCGTCATATTTAATTAAGAAAGAACACTATACAAACAAAACAAGAAAAAACCGACAGCCAAACAGTCCTGTCAGGTGAAACACAATGACAGAAACAATTACCCACAAAACCCCAATGGAAAAACATGCACTTATGTGTGACTCCCAATCAACAACAACGAACTTCAGCTGTGCCTGATTGGGAGCCACACACACGGCCCAAAACAAAGAAATACAAAAACATAGAAAAATGAACATAGAACGCCTAACCAATGTAACACCCTGGCCTAACCAAAATAAAGAACAAAAAACCCCTCTCTATGGCCAGGGCGTTACAGTCTGACCCACTGGGAATGTGATTAAAGAAATAAAAGCTGAAATAAATAATTCTCTCTGCTATTATTCTGACATTTCACATTCTTAAAATAAAGTGGTGATCTTAATTACATCTAGACGTTCCGCTAGCGGAACACCTGCTCCAATATCCAATGATAGGCGTGGCGCGAATGACAAATTCCTCAAAAATCCCAAAACTTCCATTTTTCAAACATATGACTATTTTACACCATTTTAAAGACAAGACACTTTATCTAACCACACTGTCCGATTTCAAAAAGGCTTTACAGCAAAAGCAAAACATTAGATTATGTCAGCAGAGTACCCAGCCAGAAATAATCAGACACCCATTTTTCAAGCTAGCATATAATGTCACAAAAAACAAAACCACAGCTAAATGCAGCACTAACCTTTGATGATCTTCATCAGATGACACGCCTAGGACATTATGTTATACAATACATAACAATTATTTTAAGAATTATAGATACAGAACTCCTTTATGCAATCGAGGTGTCCGATTTTAAAATAGCTTTTCGGTGAAAGCACATTTTGCAATATTCTGAGTAGATAGCTCGCCATCACAGGCTAGCTATTTTGACACCCACCAAGTTTGACCCTCACCAAACTCAGATTTACTATAAGAAAAATTGGATTACCTTTGCTGTTCTTCGTCAGAATGCACTCCCAGGACTTCTACTTCAATAACAAATGTTGGTTTGGTTCAAAATAATCCAGAGTTATATCCAAATAGCGGCGTTTTGTTTGTGCGTTCAAGACACTATCCAAGGGTGACGAAGGGTTATGCGCCCGACGCGTTTCGTGACAAAAAATGTCTATATATTCCATTACCGTACTTCGAAGCATGTCAACCGCTGTTTAAAATCAATTTTTATGCTATTTTTCTCGTAAAAAAGCGATAATATTCCGACCGGGAGTCGTTGTTTTCGTTCAAAGACGAAAGAATAAAAACATGGAGTCGCCTCGTGCATGCGCCTCCAGTCTCTGATCGACCACTATCTAAATGCGCTAGTGTTTTTCAGCCAGGGCCTGCAAAGCCACCATTCAGCTTTTTCCCGCCTTCTGAGAGCCTATGGGAGCCGTAGGAAGTGTCACGTTACAGCAGAGATCCCCTGTTTTGGAAAGAGATGATCAAGAAGGCCAAGAAATGGTCAGACAGGGTACTTCCTGTACAGAATCTTCTCCGGTTTTGGCCTGCCAAATGAATTCTGTTATACTCACAGACACCATTCAAACAGTTTTAGAAACTTTGGAGTGTTTTCTATCCAAAGCTAATAATTATATGCATATTCTAGTTTCTGGGCAGGAGTAATAATCAGATTAAATCGGGTACGTTTTTTATCCGGCCGTGAAAATACTGCCCCCTATCCATAACAGGCTAACATACCTAAGACAGGGAATTTGTACTACGATTCAATTTCAGAAATTGTGAAAAACTGAGTTTAAATGTATTTGGCTAAGGTGTATGTAAACTTCTGACTTTAACTGTAGATCTCGTTTTCTCATTTTGGGCCTGACATCATAAGTATCAATAGCATCATAGATACATTTTAACACAATTATGGCTGGAGTAATCTTAATTTATGGCTGGCTTGAGTGAGTGAGTGTTTGAGAGAACTATGTGCATGATTTTCTTTCCGGAGAAGACAGTCATGTGATCAGGTCCAATGAGTTTGTTCAGTGAAAGAAGAAGGCAGGCCCAGACCTGCCAAACATTGTCCAATGAGGTTTGAGGACGCGCCCAACGACTTAGTGGAAACTCCATTCACATGTACACACAGCAGAGAGAGACAGAGAGAGCAATGACCTGGTGCACATATCTGTGCATACACTACATGACCAAAAGAGTATGTGGACACCTGCTTGTCAAACATCTTTTTCCAAAAGAGTTGTTCCCCTCTTTGCTGCTCTTCTGGGGAGGCTTTCCACTAGATGTTGGAACATTGCTGCGGGCGATCCGGCTTGGCTCACAGTAGGCGTTGAATATAGCACTAGACAATTATTCCTCCACCAAACTTTACAGTTGGCGCTATGCATTGGGGCAGGTAGTGTTCTCCTGGTATCCGGCAAACCCAGATTAGTCCGTCTGACTGCCAGATGGTAGTGTGATTCAGCAGCGTTTTCACTGCTCCAGAGTTCAATGGTAGTGAGTTTTACACCACTCCAGCCGACACTTGGCATTGTGCATGGTGATCTTAGGCTTGTGTGCAGTTGCTCGGCCATGGACACCCATTTCATGAAGCTCCAGACGAACTGTTCTTCTGCTGACGTTGCTTCCAGGGGCAGTTTGGAACTCGGTAGCGAGTGTATCAACCGAGGACAGATGATTTTTACGCGCTATGCGCTTCAGAACGCAATGGTCCCGTTCTGTGAGCTTGTGTGGCCTACCAGTTCACGGTTGAGACGTTGTTGCTCCTAGACATTCCACTTCACAATAACAGCACTTACAGTTGACCAGGGCAGCTCTAGCAGGGCAGAAATGTGATGAACTAAGTTGTTGGAAAGGTGGCATCCTATGACAGGGCCACGTTAACAGTCACTGAGCTCATCGGTAAGGCCATTCTACTGCCAATGTTTGTCTATGGATATTGCATGGCTGTGTGCTCGATTTTATACACCTGTCAGAAACGGGTGTGGCTGAAATAGCCAAATCCACTAATTTGAAGGGATGTCCACATGCTTTTGTGAAATATTGTGTATATGATGAAATCTAGTATGCAATTTTCAGGGGGGGGACTTTTGGCTCATAAGCAATACCTTCAGAACTGCTCACTAAAAAGTATACAAAAATTCAGGAACATCAAACAGGGCTCAAACACACAGGACCAGCCAATGGACAATTACAGACTAGAGAGAGTGAGAAAGAGACACGAGCAGAATTACCACAGCTGTGGGCTGAAGCACTGACCGTTGTCTTTGCCTCGTCATTGTCGTTAATTGCTAATGGAGGAAGTGGAAAGTTGCTTTGTCAGACAGAACACAAACTAAGGAGGACTCAATGTTTGACACGCAATTATCGCTCCATCCCCTTCTCCTCTCCACTCATTCTACATTAATGTCAATGAACATCACTTTCTGTTCAAACTAGAGGCTATTCAGATGCAGCGGCAAAACAACTTTTATTCCAATGAATTTAACATTCACTGTGGAAATAACATTGAAATGGGTTACAGTGGGTATCTGACATATTGTACCCCAATAATGAAAAAAGCAATTTAAGTTTTTTTTACAAAATGCTATATCCACCAATTTTTCACATTTTAGTTTTTTCACCAGAAGTGATTGCTTTTGGATGGGTACCTTCATGTGTGTGTAGAATATTACCATTCTCAGAATTTTTATTCATAGATTTTAGATGTGTATGTACATGTTTCTTTTGTTTGTTGCAAAAGGCTATATATCAATTGTTTAGCTGGAATGGAATGTTCATATCTTGTATATTTGACTGTGATATGTGGTTGTCGGTCCTTTTCCTGTAGTCCACGATCATCTCATCTTAGTTGTCACAGTGACATTATGAACATTCTATATTCTATTGTCGTCCGACATCAAACTTGTGATTATGAAAAAGTATAAACATAAAAACTACAGGCTGCTTGAAATCAGCAGCCTGGTGGTCCAAAATAGCATCACTGGTGTATTTTAACACCAATAAACCCAGCCATTTAAAAATGAATTTAGTATCTAGCAAACCAGGCAACTAAAAGGAACTTTCTAAACAATGTTTTTGTTTGTTTCTAGCTTGTTAGCTAGACAGCTAAAATAATGACCATATGATATTTCTGAGTATATCTTAAATGTAGTTAATTTACATGAGTTATAACAGGAAAATAAACTCACAACAAGATTATTACCTCCAAATTAATGGCAAGCTAATTACAGAAAATAGCTTACGGTTGTGAGTGTGACAAAATAAAATCAGGGCATTCTACCAGAGATTTTTAGAACTTGGACACTGTCTCATTAGCCTAACGTTGTCACGGCTGTTCGAAGGAGCGGACCAAAATGCAGTGTGTTCGTAGTTCCACATATTTATTAAACGTGAAACTGAATGCAATAGACTTAAATACTTGAATATACAAAAACAACAAACCGTGACGCAGAGAGGAAAACGCACTACTCAAAAGATAATAACTCACAAAATAGGAAGCGAAAAACCCCTACTTAACCTGTTAGGGCTAGGGGGCAGTATTGACACGGCTGGATAAAAAACATACCCGATTTAATCTGGTTACCACTCCTACCCAGTAACTAGAATATGCATATACTTATTACATATGGATAGAAAACACCCTAAATTTTCTAAAACTGTTTGAATGGTGTCTGTGAGTATAACAGAACTCAAATGGCAGGTCAAAACCTGAGAGATTCCTTTACAGGAAGTGGCCTGTCTGACCATTTCTTGAACTTCTTTTCCAACTCTATCATTTACTAAGGATCTCTGCTCTAACGTGACACTTCCCACGTCGTCCATAGGCGCTCAGAGCCCGGGAAAAAACAGAATGTCGTCATTCCAGCCCCAGGCTGAAACACATTATCGCCTTTCTCAAGTGGCCGATCAAGGGACACTGGGCTTATGCGCATGACCCGACCGCCCCCGCCTTTGGGATTTTTTCCTCTGTTTGCCGAAAAGGAGATTCCCTGTCGGAATATTATCGCTTTTCTACGAGAAAAATGTCGTAAAAATTGATTTTAAACAGCGGTTGACATGCTTCGAAGTACGGTAATGGAATATTTAGAATTTTATTGTCACGAATTGCGCCATGCGCGCGACACTTCTTTACTATTTCGGATAGTGTCTGGAACGCACGAACAAAACGCCGCTATTCGGATATAACGATGGATTATTTTGGACCAAACCAACATTTGTTATTGAAGTAGCAGTCCTGGGTGTGCATTCTGACGAAGACAACAAAAGGTAATCAAACTTTTATAATAGTAAATATGATTATGGTGAGTGCTAAACTTGCCGGGTGTCTAAATAGCGAGCCCGTGATGCCTGGGCTATGTACTTAGAATATTGCAAAATGTGCTTTCACCAAAAAGCTATTTTAAAATCGGACATATCGAGTGCATAGAGGAGGTCTGTATCTATAATTCTTAAAATAATTGTTATGCTTTTTGTGAACGTTTATCGTGAGTAATTTAGTAAAATGTTAGCGAATTCCCCGGAAGTTTGCGGGGGGTATGCTAGTTCTGAACGTCACATGCTAATGTAAAAAGCTGGTTTTTGATATAAATATGAACTTGATTGAACAAAACATGCATGTATTGTATAACATAATGTCCTAGGGTTGTCATCTGATGAAGATCATGAAAGGTGAGTGCTGCATTTAGCTGTCTTCTGGGTTTTGGTGACATTATATGCTGGCTTGAAAAATGGGTGTCTGATTATTTCTGGCTTGGTACTCTGCTGACATAATCTAATGTTTTGCTTTCGTTGTAAAGCCTTTTTGAAATCGGACAGTGTGGTTAGATTAACGAGAGTCTTGTCTTTAAATAGCTGTAAAATAGTCATATGTTTGAGAAATTGAAGTAATAGGATTTTTAAGGTTTTGAAAATCGCGCCACAGGCTGCCAGTGGCTGTTACGCAAGCGTCCCACCTAGCCCATAGAGGTTAAATATGATCTCTAATCAGAGGCAACGAGGATCAGCTGCCTCCAATTAGTGATCAACCCAAACAATCCCAACATAGAAAACATAGAACCACCCAAAACACCCCGTGTCACGCCCTGACCACTCTACTATAGAAAATAAAACTTACTATGGTCAGTACGTGACAAACGTTCTATCTTAATTTGACTTTGGTGCAGGTTATGTTGTTCTTCACATTACCATCTCTGGTAAACACACACTATATAAAATCAAATATAAGTTTATTTGTCACATGCACAGGATACAAAAGATGTAAACGGCACAGTGTCTTATGCAGACATAGCTAGCTAAACAATGAACCATAATTTCAACTCGTTACCACCCTGCATGAATCTGTAGATAGCTAAAGCTAACCAACTACTTAGGTTCAATATTAGCAAGCTAGCTACAGTAACATTAGGCTATAACTAGCAATGCAAATAGCTTTGAGATACGAATAATATTACTACACAGATCAGACACGTAACGTTGGCTAGCGAGCCAGCCAGCTAGCGAGCCAGCCAGCTAACGTTAGCTAGCTAGCTAACAGTGTGTTTTAATTTGCAATAAAAATGACTTTCTGAAAAAAATGTGAAACGTATAATAACTGATAATGTAGCTAGCTAGACTCTCTTACCCATATACATGGATGAACGCTTCTTCCTCACTGTCACAGATGCCATGGTTGCCCTTAGTTTGAAGATGTAAGCTGGAGACAGGTCTTTTATAGAAGAACCTTCTTCTGTGTGTTCTCTTTTCGAAACCCTCTGCATTATTTGCAATCAAACTCCAGAATTTTCTCCATCTCCTTAGCTATCATACTCTGCTTCCACTGGGCATTTCACTGATGTCAAAACTTGGCTGTCCAGAAAGTGGAGAGCATTAACAACACTGATGCTGTTCTTCATGATATCTTCCAAAAAAGCCGCAGTAGAAAGGATTACCTACACATACTGAGCAGCTCATGTTATAGACAGAAGTGTGCTACATGGCAGGCCAATCCAAACTCATCTCTCGGTATGTCCAGCCCATCCATTATCTCAGCCAATCATAGTTAGTGGAAGGCTCCTGTCTTTTTCCGTGGATAAACCAACTTGGCTCGTAATTTTTTTAAATTCATATTTACAGATGGCATACAAGTTTGTTGTTAGGGCACATTTAAGTTCACATGTTGCAGAAGACATTTCTACCAAAAAATGCATTTTGATAAAAAATGTATGTTTATGTTGAAATGTCTCTCCTGTGAAGTAGTGACACGCAACATACGCCAAGTTTCCAGAAACTAGTCACAAATGGACAACTCCCTGGTGTAATGGAGCACTCTCCCACCTGGGGGCACTCTTACATATGTATTCCACTATAGGGAGAGTAATTCTGATTGATGTGTTGAGCCTTGGACCTCTCCCAGCTGCTCAAAGTGGTAATTACTTCCCTCCTCCTCTCAGAAATAAGTAGCCTTTCCTTCCATGTTCCATTCATAGCCAGCCCTTTCAACAAGACAATAAACCAGCACTCTGTCTGCCGGCGAGTGTACAAATGCTCAGCACCTTTCCTCCCTGTTAAATATGGGACCTAATGAGTGATTAATATTGCACCTAAGTAAATATGCAGTTTTTATTCCTCCACCGTTTATAATTCTGAGGTCTGAGAAAAGAGTGAGGCACCGCAGGGTTGTGTAAATCACAACTGCACCAGGAGTAGTCCAACCACTCGGCTTGATTTAAAGATGACAGTTTTACTGCTAAGCACTCCTTCCCCACATCATACGCAAGCACACACGCACACATCCCCCAAGGGCCTGCTAGGGCCCCGCCAAACACAGCGGAAAACATTAGGCTACAAAATACATTGTAGAATCAAGGGAAGAGAGGAAGGAGGATAGTTTGAGAAAGAGCAGCAGGAGGGACACGTTCGTCTCCACTAGAGAGGGTAAGACAGCAGAGCAGGAGGGCACAGTGAGGGCAGTGAAGGCGCAGAGGCAGATTGGACATGTCCTCAGACACATCCCTGCAGCTTCCCACACTATCCACTGCTGGCTACTGGTCTGTAGCTTTTCTGACCTTTGATTTGCATATTTACCGAGCAGTGCAGTGTGTGAATCTTTGCTCTAAGCCCTTGCTTTAAATTATTCTGTGAGTTGAGTCACTGTGATTGCCACACACTGGTAATCAATTCTTTATTCTTTATTAAAAAGCCTTGTGCCAAGTGCATCAGCTCATAACAAAACCAATTTTCATGAAACTTCTCCTGCAGAAGCAAAAGGTGATCATTATAATCAAATATGTATTTTTCCCTATGTAACCTTGTAACACATTCACTGATCAAACCACTTTCATCCATGTTATTTCAGATGTATTATGTGACAATGAGTTGGCAATCTACTTTGTTTTGAGAGACAGGCCTATAATTTCTTACTGAACAAAAAGCCTTATTCTACATTCCTTTACTTTAGATCCAAGCTAGCTTCCTGTATGTTTAACACCAGAGTAGGCTGGTGGGAGGAGCAATAGAAGGACGGGCTTAATGTAATGGCTGGAACGGAAAAATTGGAACGCAGTCAAACATGTGGTCTCTATAGTTTTGATGATTTTGACACCATTCCATTTATTCAATTCCAGCCATTACAATGATCCTGTCCTCCTATAACTCTCCTCACCAGCCTCCTCTGATGTAACAGAATATCCCTGTAATGTGATCAGCATTTTTTTCTTAATTACTCCTAATGAGAGCCCTCCTTTGAAATATCAGTAGCCTGACATCATTCATGTCTATAAATGTAAGTTGAAAGAGTTGCATGGGAAGTAGACCTCCCCAAAATAGCATAAAATAACCAAGGGAGCTGGATTATATGACAACAAAAAACACTCTGCTCCTGATCAATAGGACCCTTCTTCTCCCGGTATTTTTGTCAACATGCAGCGAGCTAGAGACTGAAAGAGTGTCAGCTTGGCAGGGGGTAGCTAGTCAGTTGCACAATAGAATGCATTGATAGGGGGCTGAATAAGGGTCTGAATCCAACCATGCTATTTTGTTTGTTTTTTGCGTTCTTTGTAACTTGTTGGGTACATAATGTTGCTGTTACCGTCTCTTATGACCGAAAATAGTTTCTGGACATCAGAACTGCGATTGCTCACCTCAAACTGGATGCAGAGTTCTTCTTTAATGAGTCAGACAGGAAGGATATAATACAGACACCCGACCAGGCCCAGATTCCCGTTATTCGCTGGAGAAGGAAACTTAGATTTTGCGGAAAGAGACCTGGGTGCCTTGTGAGGATCAGGCGACGAGTGGATAATCTGCCCTTGCCTTCCGTCCTGCTAGCTAACGTTCAATCACTGGGAAATAAATGGGACGAACTGAAAGCATGTATATCCTACCAACGGGACATTAAAAACTACATTATCTTATGTTTCACCGAGTCGTGGCTGAACGACGACATTAAGAATATGTAGCTGGCGGATTATACACTCTATGGGCAGGACAGAACAGCAGCCTCTGGTAAGACACAAGGCGGGGGCCTATGCATTTATGTAAACAACAGCTATCTAAGGAAGTCAAGGTTTTGCTCCCTTGAGGTAGAGTATCTCATGATAAGCTAAGACCACACCATCTACCTAGAGAGTTTTCATCTGTATTTTTCATAGCTGTCTACATACCACCACAGACAGATGCTGGCACTAAAACTGCACTAAATGAGCTGTGTACAGTCATAAGTAAACAGGAAAATTCTCATCCAGAGGCGCCGCTCCTATTGGCAGGGGACTTTAATGCAGGGAAACTTAAATCAGTTTTATCTAATTTCTATCAGCATGTTAAATGTGCAACCAGATGGAAAAAAATTCTAGACCACCTTTACTCCACACACAGAGACGCATACAAAGCTCTCCCTCGCCCTCCATTTGACAAAGCTGACGATAATTCTATCCTTCTGATTCCTGCTTACGAGCAAAAATTAAAGCAGGAAGCAACAGTGCCTTGGTCTATAAAAAAAGTGGTCAGATGAAGCAGATGCTAAACTACAGGAATGTTTTGCTAGCACAGACTGGAATATATTCCAGGATTCTTCCGATGGCATTGAGGAGTACACCACATCTGTCACTGGCTTTATCAATAAGTGCATCGAGGACGTCGTCTCCACAGTGACTGTACGTACACTACAGTTCAAAAGTTTCGGGTCACTTAGAAATGTCCTTGTTTTAGAAAGAAAAGCTAATTTCTTGTCCATTAAAATACATAAAATTGATCAGAAATACAGTGTAGTCATTGCTAATGTTGTAAATTACTATTGTAGCTGGAAACGGATGATTTTTTATGGCGTACAGAGGCCATCAGCAACCATCACTCCTGTGTTCCAATGGCACGTTGTGTTTGCTAATCCAAGTTTATCATTTTAAAAGGCTAAACCTTTTGCAATTATGTCAGCACAGCTGAAAACTGTTGTCTGATTTAAGAAGCAATAAAACTGGCCTTCTTTAGACTAGTTGAGTATCTAGAGCATCAGAATTTGTGGGTTCGATTACAGGCTCAAAATGGCCAGAAATAAATAACTTTCTTCTGAAACTTGTAAGTCTATTCTTGTTCTGAGAAATGAAAGGATGCTGGCCTTCTAGGCAGAGTTGCAAAGAAAAAGCCAAATCAGACTGGCCAATAAAAATAAAATAGTAAGATGGGCAAAAGAACACAGACACTGGACAGAGGAACTCTGTTTATCATATACGCATAGTCACTTTAACTATACATTCATGTACAAACTACCTCAATTGGGCTGACCAACCAGTGCTCCCGTACATCGGCTAACCGGGCTATCTGCATTGTGTCCCACCCACCACCGCCAACCCCTCTTTTACGCTACTGCTACTCTCTGTTCATCATATATGTATAGTCACTTTAACCATATCTACATGTACATAATACCTCAATAAGCCTGACTAACCGGTGTCTGAAGGTAGCCTCGCTACTTTATAGCCTCGCTACTGTATATAGCCTGTCTTTTTACTGTTGTTTTATTTCTTTACCTACCTATTATTCACCTAATACCTTTTTTGCACTATTGGTTAGAGCCTGTAAGTAAGCATTTCACTGTTGTATTCAGCGCACGTGACAAATAAACTTTGATATGATTTGATTTGCCTAGAAGGCCAGCATCCCGGAGTCACCTCTTCACTGTTGAAATTGAGACTGGTGTTTTGCGGGTACTATTTAACCTGTTATGGCTAGGGGGCAGTATTTTCACGGCTGGATAAAAAACATACCCGATTTAATCTGGTTACTACTCCTGCCCAGTAACTAGAATATGCATATAATTATTGGCTTTAGATAGAAAACACTCCAAAGTTTGAATGGTGTCTGTGAGTATAACAGAACTCAAATGGCAGGTCAAAACCTGAGAGATTCCTTTACAGGAAGTGGCCTGTTTGACCATTTCTTGAACTTCTTTGCCATCTCTATCTTTTACAAAGGATCTCTGCTCTAACGTGACATTTCCTACGTCTTCCATGGGCGCTCAGAGCCCAGGAAAAACCTGAATGTCGTCATCCCAGGCCCAGGCTGAAACACATTATCGCCTTTCTCAAGTGGCCGATCAAGGGACTGTGGGCTTAGGCGCGTGCCCTGGCCGCCCCCGTCTTTGTGATTTTTCCTCTGTTTGCTGAAAAGGAGATTCCCGGTCGGAATATTATCGCTTTTTTACGAGATAAATTGCATAAAAATTGATTTTAAACAGCGGTTGACATGCTTCGAAGTACGGTAATGGAATATTTAGAATTTTTTTGTCACGAATTGCGCCATGCGCACGACCCTGATTTACCATTTCGGATAGTGTCTGGAACGCACGAACAAAACGCCGCTATTCGGATATAACGATGGATTATTTGGGACCAAACCAACATTTGTTATTGAAGTAGCAGTCCTGGGAGTGCATTCTGACGAAGACAACAAAGGTAATAACATTTTTGTTATAGTAAATCTGATTTTGGTGAAGGCTTACCTTGCCGGGTGTCTAAATAGCTAGCCCGTGATGGCTGGGCTATGTACTTAGAATATTGCAAAATGTGCTTTCACCAAAAAGCTATTTTAAAATCGGACATATCGAGTGCATAGAGGAGTTCTGTATCTATAATTCTTAAAATAATTGTTATGCTTTTTGTGAACGTTTATCGTGAGTAATTTAATAAATTGTTAGTAAATTCCCCGGAAGTTTGCGGGGGGTATGCTAGTTCTGAACGTCACATGCTAATGTAAAAAGCTGTTTTTTGATATAAATATGAACTTGATTGAACAAAACATGCATGTATTGTATAACATAATGTCCTAGGTGTGTCATCTGATGAAGATCATCAAAGGTTAGTGCTGCATTTAGCTGTCTTCTGGGTTTTTGTGACATTATATGCTAGCTTGAAAAATGGGTGTCTGATTATTTCTGGCTGGGTACTCTGCTGACATAATCTAATGTTTTGCTTTCGCTGTAAAGCCTTTTTGAAATCGGACAGTGTGGTTAGATAAAGGAGAGTCTTGTCTTTAAAATGCTGTGAAATAGTCATATGTTTGAAAAATTGAAGTTTTTGTATTTTTGAGGAATTTGTAAATCGCGCCACACCTATCATTGGATATTGGAGCAGGTGTTCCGCTAGCAGAACGTCTAGATGTAAGAGGTTAATGAAGCTGCCAGTTGAGGACTTGTGAATCATCTCAAACTAGACACTCTAATGTACTTGTCCTCTTTCTTAGTTGTGCACCGGGGCCTCCCACTCCTCTTTCTATTCTGGTTAGAGCCTGTTCTGTGAAGGGAGCAGCACATAGCGTTCTACGAGATCTTCAGTTTCTTGGCAATTTCTCGTATTGAATAGCCTTCATTTCTCAGAACAACAATAGATGAGTTTCAGAAGAAAGTATTTGTTTCTGGCCATTTTGAGCCTGTAATCGAACCCACAAATGCTGATGCTCCAGATACTCAACTAGTCAAAAGAAGGCCCGTTTTATTGTTTCTTTAATCAGAACAACAGTTTTCAGCTGTGCTAACATAATTGCAAAAGGGTTTTCTAATGATCAATTAGCCTTTAAAAATGATAAACTTGGATTAGCTAACACAATGTGCCATTGAATCACAGGAGTGATGGTTGCTGATAATGGGCCTCTGTACGCCTATGTAGATTTTCCATAAAAAATCAGCCGTTTCTAGCTACAATAGTTATTTACAACATTAACAAAGTGGTTAGAGCGTTGGACTAGTAATCGAAAGGTTGTAAGTTCGAATCCCTGAGCTAACAAGGTACAATCTTTCGTTCTGCCCCCTGAACAAGGCAGTTAACCCACTGTTCCTGGGCTGTCATTGAAAATAAGAATTTGTTCTTAACCTCTTATGGCTAGGGGGCAGTATTTTCACGGCTGGATAAAAAAACGTACCCGATTTAATCTGGTTACTAATCCTACTCAGTAACTAGAATATGCATATACTTATTATATATGGATAGAAAACACCCTAAAGTTTCTAAAACTGTTTGAACGGTGTCTGTGAGTATAACAGAACTCAAATGGCAGGTCAAAACCTGAGAGATTCCTTTACAGGAAGTGGCCTGTCTGACCATTTCTGGAACTTCTTTGCCATCTCTATCTTTTACTAAGGATCTCTGCTCTAACGTGACACTTCCTACGTCGTCCATAGGCGCTCAGAGCCCGGGAAAAACCTGAATGTCGTCATCCCAGCCCCAGGCTGAAACACATTATTGCCTTTCTCAAGTGGCCGATCAAGGGACTGTGGGCTTAGGCGCGTGACCTGCCCGCCCCCGTCTTTGTGATTTTTTTCCTCTGTTTGCCGAAAAGGAGATTCCCGGTCGGAATATTATCGCTTTCCTACGAGAAAAATGGCATAAAAATTGATTTTAAACAGCGGTTGACATGCTTCGAAGTACGGTAATGGAATATTTAGAATTTTTTTGTCACGAATTGCGCCATGCGCAAGACCCTTCTTTACCATTTCGGATAGTGTCTGGAACGCACGAACAAAACGCCGCTATTCGGATATAACGATGGATTATTTTGGACCAAACCAACATTTGTTATTGAAGTAGCAGTCCTGGGAGTGCATTCTGACGAAGACAACAAAGGTAATGAAACTTTTGTAATAGTAAATCGGAGTTTGATCAGGGCTAAACTTGGTCAGTGTCTAAATGGCTAGCCGTGATGGCTGGGCTATCTACTGAGAATATTGCAAAATGTGCTTTCACCGAAAGGCTATTTTAAAATCGGACATATCGAGTGCATAGAGGAGTTCTGTATCTATAATTCTTAAAATAATTGTTATGTTTTTTGTGAACGTTTATCGTGAGTAATTTAGTAAATTCACCGGATGTTTGCGGGGGGTATGCTATTTCTGAACGTCACATGCTAATGTAAAAAGCTGGTTTTTGATATAAATATGAACTTGATTGAACAAAACATGCATGCATTGTATAACATAATGTCCTAGGGTTGTCATCTGATGAAGATCATCAAAGGTTAGTGCTGCATTTAGCTGTGGTTTTGTTTTTTGTGACATTATATGCTAGCTTGAAAAATGGGTGTCTGATTATTTTGCTTTCGCTGTAAAGCCTTTTTGAAATCGGACAGTGTGGTTAGATAAAGGAGAGTCTTGTCTTTAAAATGCTGTGAAATAGTCATATGTTTGAAAAATTGAAGTTTTTGTATTTTTGAGGAATTTGTAATTCATTGGATATTGGAGCAGGTGTTCCGCTAGCGGAACGTCTAGATGTAAGAGGTTAACTGACTTGCCTAGTTAAAGAAAGGAGAAAAAAAATGTCTACACTGTATTTCTGATCAATTTGATGATATTTTAATGGACAAAAAATTTGCTTTTCTTTCAAAAACAAGGACATTTCTAAGTGACCCCAAACTTTTGAAAGGTAGTGTACATACCCCAACCAGAAGCCATGGATTACAGGTAACATTCGCACTGAGCTAAAGGCTAGAGCTGCCGCTTTCAAGGAGCGGGACTCTAACCCGGAAGCTTATAAGAAATCCCGCTATGCCCTCTGACGAACCATCAAACAGGCAAAGCATCAATACAGGACTAAGATCGAGTCGTATTACACCGGTTCTGACGCACGTAGGATGTGGTAGGGCCTGCAAACTATTACAGACTACAAAGAGAAGCACAGCCGAGAGCTGCCCCAATGACACAAGCCTACCAGATGACCTAAATAACTTCTATGCTCGCTTCGAGGCAAGTAACAATGTGTGATCATGCTCTCCGCAGCTGATGTGAGTAAGACCTTTAACCTCTATGGGCTAGGTGGGACGCTTGCATCCCACCTACTCAACAGCCAGTTGAATCCTGTGGCGCGTTATTCAAATACCTTAGATATGATATTACTTCAATTTTTCAAAAATATGACTATTTTACACCATTTTAAAGATAAGACTCTCGTTAATCTAACCACACTGTACGATTTCAAAAAGGCTTTACAACGAAAGCAAAACATTAGATTATGTCAGCAGAGTACCGAGCCAGAAATAATCAGACACCCATTTTTCAAGCCAGCATATAATGTCACAAAAACCAAAACCACAGCTAAATGCAGCACTAACCTTTGATAATCTTCATCAGATGACAACCCTAGGACATTATGTTATACAATACATGCATGTTTTGTTCAATCAAGTTCATATTTATATCAAAAACCAGCTTTTTACATTAGCATGTGACTAGCATGTGACTAGCATTCCCACCGAACACTGCCGGTGAATTTACTAAATTACTCACGATAAACGTTCACAAAAAGCATAAGAATTATTTTAAGAATTATAGATACAGAACTCCTCTATGCACTCGATATGTCCGATTTTAAAATAGCTTTTCGGTGATAGCACATTTTGCAATATTCTCAGTAGATAGCCCGGCATCACAGGGCTAGCTATTTAGACACCCAGCAGGTTTAGCACTCATCAAAGTCAGATTTACTATAAGAAAAATGTTATTACCTTTGTTGTCTTCGTCAGAATGCACTCCCAGGACTTCTACTTCAATAACAAATGTTGGTTTGGTCCAAAATAATCCATCGTTATATCCAAACAGCGGCGTTTTGTTCGTGCGTTCTAGACACTATCCTAAAGGGTAAATAAGGGTGACGAGCATGGCGCAATTCGTGACAAAAGAATTCTAAATATTCCATTACCGTACTTCGAAGAATGTCAACCGCTGTTTAAAATCTATTTTTATGCCATTTTTCTCATAAAAAAGCGATAATATTCCGACCGGAATCTGCGTTTAGATAAACAGACAAAGGAAAAGAAAGCATTCGGTCGAAGCGGGCACGCGCCTAAGCCCATAGTACTCTGAGTGGCCACTTGCCAAAAGCGATAAAGTGTTTCAGCCAGAGCCTGCCTCGATATCGGTCAATTTTTTCCCGGGCTCTGAGACCCTATGGAAGACGTAGGAAGTGTCACGTTATTGCACAGATCCTGAGTCTTCAATAAAAAGAGCCAAGATGAAACACTACTTCTCAGACAGGCCACTTCCTGCTTGAAATCTTCTCAGGTTTTGGCCTGCCATAGGAGTTCTGTTATACTCACAGACACCATTCAAACAGTTTTAGAAAATTTAGGGTGTTTTCTATCCAAAGCCAATACTTATATGCATATTCTAGTTACTGGGCAGGAGTAGTAACCAGATTAAATGGGGTACGTTTTTTATCCAGCCGTGTCAATACTGCCCCCTAGCCCTAACAAGTTAAACAGGTCAACATTCACAAGGCCGCAGGGCCAGACAAATTACCAGGACATGTACTCCGAGCATGCGCTGACAAACTGGCAAGTGTCTTCACTGACATTTTCAACCTCTCCCTGTCTCAGTCTGTAATACCAACATGTTTCAAGCACACCACCATAGTCCATGTGCCCAAGAACACTAAGGTAACCTGCCTAAATGACTGCCGACCCTTAGCACTCACATCCGTAGCCATGAAATGCTTTGAAAGGCTGGTCATGGCTCACATTAACACCATTATCCCAGAAACCCTAGACTCACTCCAATTTGCATACCGCACCAACAGATCCACAGATGATGCAATCTCTACTGCACTCCACACTGCCCTTTCACACCTGAACAAAATGAACACCTATGTGAGAATGCTATTCATTAACTACAGCTCAGCGTTCAATACCATAGTTCCCTCAAAGCTCATCACTAAGCTAAGGACCCTGGGACTAAACACCTTCCTCTGCAACTGGATCCTGGACTTTTACACCTGCACCATCGAGAGCATCCTGACAGGTTGCATCACTGCCTGGTATGTCAACTTCTCGGCCTACGACCACAAGGCACTACAGAGGGTAGTGCATATGGCCCAGTACATCACCGGGTCCAAGCTTTCTGCCATCCAGGACTTCTATACCAGGCAGTGTCAGAGGAAGGCCCTAAAAATTGTCGAAGACTCCAGCCACCCTAGTCACAGACTGTTCTCTTTGCTACTGCACGGTAAGCTGTACCGGAGCGCCAAGTCTAGGTCCAAGAGGCTCCTAAATAGATTCTACCCCCAAGCCATAAGACTCCTGAACAGCTTATCAAATGGCTACCCAGACTATTTGCATTGCCCCCCCCCCATAACGCTACTGCTACACTCAGTTATTATCTACTTTATTATCTCACTTCAATAACTCTACCTACATGTACATATGTACTCAATTACCTTGACACCGGTGCCCCCGCACATTGACTCTGTACCGGTACCCCCTGTATATAGCCCCGCTATTGTTATTTTCTGCTGCTCTTTAATCATGGCGGCAGGTAACCTAGTGGTTAGAGTGTTGGACTTGTAACCAAAAGGTTGCAAGATCGAATCCCTGAGCTGACAAGGTAAAAATCTGTTGTTCTGCCCCTGAACAAGGCAGTTAACCTGCTGTCATTGAAAATAGGAAATTGTTCTAAACTGACTTGCCTAGTTAAATAAATGTGTTATTCTTATCTCTTACTTTTTTTAGGTATTTCATTAAAACTGCATTGTTGGTTAACCTCTTACATCTAGACGTTCCGTACTTACCGTACTTCAAAGCATGTCAACCGCTGTTTAAAATCAATTTTTATGCAATTTATCTCGTAAAAAAGCTATAATATTCCGACCGGGAATCTCCTTTTCGGTAAACAGAGGAAAAAACACAAAGACGGGGGCGGCCAGTGCATGCGCCTAAGCCCACAGTCCCTTGATCGACCACTTGAGAAAGGCGATAATGTGTTTCAGCCTGGGGCTGGAATGATGACATTCAGGTTTTTCCCGGGCTCTGAGAGCCTATTGGAGCCGTGGGAAGTGTCACGTTACCGCAGAGATCCTTTGTAATGGAATGAGATGTCAAAGAAAGACAATAAATGGTCAGACAGGCCACTTCCTGTAAAGGAATCTCTCAGGTTTTGACCTGCCATTTGAGTTCTCTTATACTCACAGACACCATTCAAACAGTTTTAGAAACTTTGGAGTGTTTTCTATCCAAAGCTAATAATTATATGCATATTCTAGTTTCTGGGCAGGAGTAATAATCAGATTAAATCGGGTACGTTTTTTATCCAGCCGTGAAAATACTGCCCCCTAGCCATAACAGGTTAACCTGTTAGGGCTAGGGGGCAGCATTGACACGGCTGGATAAAAAACATACCCGATTTAATCTGGTTACCACTCCTACCCAGATAGATAAAGGAAGTAAGGACAATGACCTCTGTGTAATACAGTTCTACTGAGCCACAGTGTCTGTCTGTGTCTGTGGTACATATGGGCTGCAGATACAAAGTTTTACACAATGACAGTAACTGAAACATCAGGATTCAGTTGCAATAGAAATTAGTGATGGATCATGTTTGCCACTGAGGCAATGAGGTCATTCTAAGCTGTCAAATCAGTTCCTGTCAAACACACATGCACGCACGCGTGCACACACACACACACGCCACAGTGTGTGAACATTAGCCTTGCAAATAACAACAAATAAGAGCAAGTGGAGCCGCTTTCATCAGCCTCCAGCACAATTCCATTTCCTAGACAGACATTGAGCCTTCGCACAGGTCAGCGTGAGTAATACCATTCATCTATCATCTCTTGCCTCTCGCCTCTCCAACGGGGCTAAGGCAGGTTGGACTCCAGTCCTCCCTTTACTCTCTCCCTACAGACGGGCTGTTTTCCCAGGGATTAAGCTGGCTTTGTGGGAAGAACTAATCAGGCTGTATTTTTTTGCTGCATTGTGTGTCTTGATGCAAGGTGTAACCCTACCCGACCGCCTGATGCCCAGTGGAGCAGAGATAGACCACACGCTGGCCAGACGCAACCCGACACCTACCAACACACCCGCCTGGCCGCCCAGCATTGCACACGGCCCAGGAGGCTGTTCTGTCTTCTGTGTTCTTTGCTTTGTTCCTCTGGCGAGGCGTTCAGATTGGGCGGCAAATGAATCCGATTTTTTCCTCATCAGCACTGGCTCTGATTTGACTAATTCAGTTTTTTCTCCTCTCGGGCGGCGGAGCGGGCAGAGTGGAGAAGGAAGGCAGCTGGAAGGAGAGGAGAGCCAGGCTGGGACTGTATGTGCCACGAGTGATACACACACACACACACATACACACACACAAACAAACACACACGCCCACACACACACACCCCACACACATCATACTCCCCTCCATACACACCCACCATTCCATCCTCACCCAGTCACCGGTCTGATAAGATGACAGTCACATCTCCTTTACTATGTTTATTCATAGCCTTAGCCGATGGGCTTGCCTTACGCTCAACCTCCTCATCTCCTCCAGGTCACCAGGCTGCCTGCTGTTTATTCGGGTGATCCAGGTGGAGCACCCAGCTCACAGATATAGTTTATGTCCACACACACTCTGAGACATGCCTTGTGTTTCTCTGAAATAAATACCAGCCATGTCAGACCCTGTGAAGCCATTTGAGGTCCTGGTTGTAAAAATAATAATTCTAGTAATAACTAACTGATATACTGTATAACTTAGTAGATACTGTACAATGTACTGTATAGTATAACATGTACTATAATATTTAATATTCATGGTGAGTACAGACAAAGCACACAACCATTACATTGTAAGACTGGAGTGTGTTGCTAGACAAAAGTAGAAAAGAGCAGGCAGATTGCTCGAGTGACTTCGAAATTGGATGTCGATCCATGTCCTGAGGGTGTTGGGAAATGCCTTCAAAGTTGGCCACTAGGGGCAACATTGAGCGCTATTACCATCAAGTAGGCTTGGGTTTTGCAAGGGTGTTGTGGACATGGGTAGTGGCTCGGAGTAATCACATGGGTTAAGGTTTGGGATAGGGTTCAAACAAAAACATGTAAATCCACCACTGGGATCGAACACGCAACCTGCCTGTCCTGAGTCATGCATCATGGGATTAATCCCATGACTCTGGATCAGAAGGATGAGTGTTTGATCCCAGTGGTGGCCACTTGTTTGTTTTAACCCTATACCAAGCCTTAACCCTTACCTTAACCAATCGGAATGATTGCTTAAGCGCAATGTTTTAACCCTATCCAAAACCTTAACACTTAATCTTCTAAATTTGACATTTGGAGCAACTCTGAAAAAAGACGTTTGGAGAAAAAGAACGACACTGAGTAGGAGGAGTCATTCCAGGGTGTCAAAAACACTTGGAAATTTGACGTTTGGAGCAATTTAGAAATGTGAGTAACATTGCTAAATGTCGAATTCTGCATTGAGATTGTGAGAGCTTGTTGGAAACAGAGACAGGCAGTAACACACACACACACGCATGCATGCACCCCCAGTCCCCTTCTCCGCCACACGTGGCCAAGAGTGAGAACAGACCATGCAGTGAGTGCCACAGTACAGTGAGGCTTGGTAGATTGGGCCCATGGAAAGTGTGGCATCATCATAGGTCCTAATATAAAATAATGACTGCATCTCCACGTGGCAGCAGCAGCTCCATGGTGGCTGGTTCCGGGTTCCAGGGCTCTGCTGGAGAGACAGGGGAGACTCCCCGAGAGACTCTCTGCTCCAATGCTTCCAGTCTCATGATCATTAGTGAGAGCTGTGAGCCTCTGAATAGCACTGTGTGTTGTCAGGAATACAATAAGCCCCATATACAGTGAGGGAAAAAAGTATTTGATCCCCTGCTGATTTTGTACGTTTGCCCACTGACAAAGAAATGATCAGTCTATAATTTTAATCGTAGGTTTATTTGAACAGTGAGATACAGAATAACAACAGAAAAACGCATGTCAAAAATGTTATAAATTGATTAGCATTTTAATGAGGGAAATAAGTATTTGACCCCTCTGCAAAACATGACTTAGTACTTGGAGGCAAAACCCTCGTTGGCAATCACAGAGGTCAGACGTTTCTTGTAGTTGGCCACCAGGTTTGCACACATCTCAGGAGGGATTTTGTCACACTCCTCTTTGCAGATCTTCTCCAAGTCATTAAGGTTTTGAGGCTGACGTTTGGCAACTCGAACCTTCAGCTCCCTCCACAGATTTTCTATGGGATTGAGGTCTGGAGACTGGCTAGGCCACTCCAGGACCTTAATGTGCTTCTTCTTGAGCCCCTCCTTTGTTGCCTTGGCCGTGTGTCATTGTCATGCTGGAATACCCATCCATGACCCATTTTCAATGCCCTGGCTGAGGGAAGGAGGTTCTCATCCGAGATTTGACGGTACATGGTTGTCCTGTCCATCGTCCCTTTGATGCGGTGAAGTTGTCCTGTCCCCTTAGCAGAAAAACACCCCCAAAGCATAATGTTTCCACCTCCATGTTTGACGGTGGGGATGGTGTTCTTGGGGTCATAGGCAGCATTCCTCCTCCTCCAAACACGGCGAATTGAGTTGATGCCAAAGAGCTCCATTTTGGTCTCATCTGACCACAACACTTTCACCCAGTTGTCCTCTGAATCATTCAGATGTTCATTGGCAAACTTCAGACGGGCATGTATATGTGCTTTCTTGAGCAGGTGGACCTTGCGGGCGCTGCAGGATTTCAGTCCTTCACGGCGTAGTGTATTACCAATTGTTTTCTTGGTGATTATGGTCCCAGCTGCCTTGAGATCATTGACAAGATCCTCCTGTGTAGTTCTGGGCTGATTCCTCACTGTTCTCATGATCATTGCAACTCCACGAGGTGAGATCTTGCATGGAGCCCCAGGCTGAGGGAGATTGACAGTTCTTTTGTGTTTCTTCCATTTGCGAATAATCGCACCAACCGTTGTGTGACGACCCTCCCACTGTCTGCCGTATTCTCTCTCTTTGTTCTTGTTTCCTTATTAGGATGCCGGTGGGCGGAGTTGGAAGGGTCGTCAGCTAAATGGGAAGCACCTGGGCCCGGTTGGGTCCCAGGATAAATAGACCTCTTCCACAGTCATTAAGGGGGACTCTCTCCATGCAGACACTTTGTTGATTTTGGTTGTGTAGTTTTGTGGCTTTTTGGTTATTTGCTTTGGCACCTTTCAACAACCTGCATTATTACATTCAGGTATGCAAAACACTCACTTACACTACTGATTACTGATTACACACGCCATTGTTAATTATTTAGTTACTTTAGTTAATAAATATATATTTTGATACTCCTTGTCTCCACGTTGTCTCCCTTTTGTTGCGAAATCAGAGCCGGTTCGTAACAGTTGTCACCTTCTCACCAAGCTACTTGGTCTACAATCTTGTCCCTGACATACTTGGAGAGCTCTTTGGTCTTGGCCATGGTGGAGAGTTTGGAATCTGATTGATTGATTGCTTCTGTGGACAGGTGTCTTTTATACAGGTAACAAGCTGAGATTAGGAGCACTCCCTTTAAGAGTGTGCTCCTAATCTCAGCTCGTTACCTGTATAAAAGACACCTGGGAGCCAGAAATCTTTCTGATTGAGAGGGGGTCAAATACTTATTTCCCTCATTAAAATGCCAATCAATTTATAACATTTTTGACATGTGTTTTTCTGGATATGTTTGTTGTTATTCTGTCTCTCACTGTTCAAATAAACCTACCATTAAAATTATAGACTGATCATTTCTTTGTCAGTGGGCAAACGTACAAAATCAGCCGGGGATCAAATACCTTTTTCCCTCACTGTAATACCTTTTTTAACCATTGTCATGACGTTGCCCTCTTTGAGTACAGGGAGCACAGTTGACCCCCTCCCCCTTGCACCATCCCCCTACCTACCTCTCCCTACCCAGGCCCGGTGAAGGCGGTCGTAAATTCCAAAGGAAATGTCCTGCCGCCTGGCCCAGTTGAGACACAGAGGGGTTTCATAGAGAGACAAAGGAAATTCTTCCAACTCACAGAATTGGGGAACCGAATGACATTTATGTTCTGGAGAAGGTATAAAAGATCGGTGAAGAATCCAGCTACGAACTGGTCCGCTTGGTACAATTTTGTGATACTCAGAAGAGACAATATAGCCATATTACCATAAAACTGTTTATATAATAGCCTCAGCTATGGGACTTGCATCTAAATGGTTGTATAAAATGTATTAATATGGATAAAGCTATTTGGAATACGTTGAGATGCTATGTACTGATGTTAATGTGCTAGAATGTATTTCTGTTCAAAGCTTAAAGCAGTCATCGGCACGCCCCCCAGGGACACAGACAGGACCAGGCGTCATGTGACAAGCCTGTTCTATGTTCACGTATAAAACCCCCACCCTGATTTTCTTTCATTAGATCAGGCCTCCACTCCATGACGAGTTGGCCAATAGGTTTGACCATCCAATTCCTCTACTGAAAGTTAACTACACCACGTGGTTAACTTTTAGACTATCGATATCGACAGAATAAGAACAAGTCTTTGATATTAATTATTAGTCTACAGCTAAGTACTCGATATCATCGAACGCGAAGACCGACGAAACATCCATTCTATAACGACATTAATGAATGTCGCTTTGAAAGATCCATTCTAACGAAGAGAGAGAGAGAGAGAACTCTCCAACAGAACGACCTTTCCAACGAAGATCGACGACACACTGAGCGTAAATATATATATTGATTGCAATTGTTTCCGAATGAGTGAGCGTTCAGGTGCAAAGGGTTAGCATATCAATTGTTAATATTTATCAACTCTGTGTGCCTTCTCCGCTGCCCCCACCCCCCTTATTTGTTTAACAGGCCGCAATGCCTGTTTAGCCCACTAGGGCACATTACTCCACCAATGCTTTGTAACGATAACCAATTGTTTGTATACTTTCTGTGAATTACTTAGTTTAGTAAATAAATGATTTTAAGACAATTGATGTATGGATGACTTTTAGTAAAGGCTGGATTCGTGCAGATACAACAATTTACGACCTTTGGAATGAGACTGGACGCGAGGTAAAATACACCATTTAAGCCAGAAGATAATCGGCCTATACGATAATATATAATGTTATAATATAGGAAAGTTATATTAGGAAAATTATAACTTTGTAATCTGAATATTTTCCTTGGTGCCCCGATCTCCTAGTTAATTACAATTAAACGATTAATCAGTTTAATCGCGTAATAATAATTACAGGGAGTTATTTTGAGAAACATGTCTTCAAGTTAATGGTGCCCAAAGACATGACACCATTTTCTTTTTTATAAGGCAAAGGCACATTGGGCTGATGGTGAGTTCTTCCCCAAGTTTGACAGCTTTTCTAAATGGTTTATGACCTTAAGGTGAAACAGAGTTCTCTAGTCGACCTCCTCACTATATGAAGTCCGGCTTTAATGAAACAAATGTATTATTAAACAGGCAGAGCCAGACTCAACTAACAGGCAAAAATAAAATCTGGAATGATATAGAAAGAATGCCTGCCTTCATTATTTAGTTTCAAAACTCCAGCTCTGTGCCAAAATATTGGTTGAATAGAATAGCTACAGTGGGTGTTGCTGGAATTGTGGGGAGATGAGGATGGCAGGTTCTTTACGCTTTATCTCCAGAATCCTAGTGAATGTGTGGCATCTTGATGGGCTCCCAGAGATCATATACTATATATGTGAGAGGCAGGGAGGCTGATAGAAAACTTAATTAGCAGATATTACAGTATGATGAGAATAGGGGTGAAGGAGAGGGATGGAGGGAGAGAGTGAAAGAGTTATAACAGTTACAAAGCTCCGTCATTGCTCCTTCATTGCGTCCTACTATAGATTTCTCACATTGATAGTGACATCAAAGTCAGATTGTAAGAATAATAAATGCCGGGAATGTCTTCCTTACTCCACTTTTAGTTACTGTAATAAGAGACCGAATATTAATCCTAAATCACCTTTCTTATGTTAAGCTCTTTGTGTGTTTTCTACACATATACTGAGTGTACAAAACATTAGGAACACCTTCATAATATTGAGTTGCACCCCCTTTTGTCCTCAGAACACCCTCAGTTTGTCAGGGGATGGACTACAAGTTCTCGAAAGCGGCTGAATGTCCTTTGGGTGGTGGTGGACCATTCTTGATACACACTGTTGAGAGTGAAAAACCAAGCAGCGTTGCAGTTCTTGACATGCTCAAACCGGTGCGCCTGGCACCTACTACCATACCCCGTGCAAAGGCACTTAAATATTTTGTCTTGCCCATTCACCCTCTCAATGGCACACATATACAATCCATGTCTCAAGGCTTAAAAATCCTTATTTAACCTGTCTCCTCCCCTTCGTCAATACTGA
Organism: Salmo salar; assembly: GCF_965601325.2. Taxonomy (NCBI): domain Eukaryota; kingdom Metazoa; phylum Chordata; class Actinopteri; order Salmoniformes; family Salmonidae; genus Salmo; species Salmo salar. The sequence goes on along the minus strand of NC_138305.1, from coordinate 55,566,887 downwards.
TTGAAGTGGATTTAGCAAGTGAGGGATCAAAGCTTTCACCTGGATTCACCTTGTCAGTCTATGTCATGGAAAGAGCCGGTGGTCCTAATGTTTTGTACACTCAGTGTATATTCTCAAGCATTCCCTTTGTCCAGATAGCATATGAACACGTCGGTTGTGGGCCCACTAGAGGTTCATATCATATGAACACGTCATAAGTGTGTGTATGTTTGGGTATACAGGATGAGGTGGACATGTCCATGCAATTTATTATTGTACCTCACTGAAGACTGTGACCCCTTAAACTAGGGGAAGTGGGTATTTTCAATATCAAACACATGCATAAACGCACACACACACACACACACACGTTATCAAGTTTCACGATGTTACCATGTGGTGTGTGTGTGAGTCTACAGAAGAAATAAAGCATAATTGAGAGAAAGGAAAGGTTGTCTGTGAGTAATAGTTCACCTTTAACTCTGCAGCCGTCTGTGGGCTGAGTGTGTGTGCGCCTGTCGGCTTTGAGTGTGTGACGCTGAAACACATGAAAGGAAACCCAGTCACTGAGGTCACATCATAGAAAGGAAAGGGGGTTGAACATGTCACTGATGCTCAGAGCAAAAAAAAGATATAAATCTGAAAACATCCGCTCCCAGCACACCTGGGTTCAGATCGTATTTGACTTTCACAATACTTTGATCGTTGGTTTTAGTCTGCCTGGAGTGCCAGAATGGCAGTGTTCACTTTCGAGACTACTCCATTTGTTGAAGTGCTATTTGAACCCAGGTGTGTGTCCCCAGTCAAAACACAGACTGTATCATATGCAGAAAGTGTTTTTCATCTGACTCATTACAGGGTGAAATTAAACACTGAAAGTTGCATGGATAGCTAATATTTACCTCCAAGTATCCTCTAACAAAAACACTATGCTAAAATATCCACCTTCCATGTCGTACATGATATGGCTATATTAACTTAGGACATTAAGGAGAATTATGACCAAAGCAGGTATGATACTGATGAGCTTGCTTTCTACAGAAGCGGTAAGGAGATGGAGGACTGTTTACCTGCTAATAAACACTTGCAAAGAAGAACCATATACCTCCAGTTTGGAGAATTTTGGTGATATGACATATTTCTGGTTGTTTCGTCAATACGAATAATCAAGAGTTACAGAATTTTATTACAGTACACCAATAAGATACAAAACCAGTAATTTTCAGAAATTCAAAACGCATATATGCTTGTTCGTGGCAAGGGTTCTAATAAGGAAAATAGAGGAATATCTTGACTGTTTCCGTCAGTATAAATCTGCTAAGACATCTGTGTGAGATGACACCAAGAATGGCTCATTGCCGAAGCAAATAGACTACATATGCTAATAACTAATTGGGGAAGGAAGGGCGTACAGAGGTGAGAGAGAGAGAAAGAGAGAGAGATAGTCAGAAAGCCCCCCAACACAACACAAAGAGCATGCTGACAATATTAGGTCTTATAAAGAAACATTTGCATGCAGAGGAAAGCTACTTAACTTTCTATCAGACTTCCATCACTCTGTGTAGCATGTTACTCACATGTACTCTTCTATGTTGCTTTGGAGGTTGTATTGGTTAAACATATACAGTATACTACTTCCTTTTAAGAAAATGTGTAATGATTTCGCTATTTTATAAACGGAAAAATTCTAAGTTAGGTCCCTCCTGAACTCAATCAATAAGAACAGTCATTTTTTATCTCGTTCATTTCCGATGAACACGATCAAGGATTTACAGTAGCTCATGACCTACCCACTGCGACTGAAAGTGTACACTGCAGGAAAGAGAGGCAGAGAGTGAGAGTGAGAGTGAGGCAGGCTGGGCAGAGACAGGGTTTGGAACTGTCATGGTCAGTCCCATTCGAACCCAGGTGTGAGTGAATTATACATTTTGGATTGATGCGGGCCTGGTCCTGGCTGCAGCTGTCTGTCCCCTAGTTACAGTAATGACTCCATCATGACCTCCTGATGGCTGGGCTAAAACATGTCCAGGGTCAGGTTGAGGAACGGTATGTGTGCATGCACTATATGGAACCAGATCTGCAATTTGCAGTACTCCAGAGGGGAAGGCCAATTTGGCCAATCGGCCGGCCGGTCGGCAGGAGTATCAGTCGAGGGGACAAACCTGTTTGGCAGGGTATGGCTTCCTGGTCTGGCTTTTCTCCCTGTTTAACCAATCAAAGAAAATACAGATCAGCCTGGGGAGCTGAAGGGCCAGGGGTTAGAGGTCAGTGGAGAACAGTGTTCCTGGCAGCTGAACTGTATGGCCAGGCTCCAGCTGATCCTCTGGGAGTGGAAGTGGTCAAGGACTACATCACGTCTGACTCAGGCTCCACTGGATACCAATGTAGTTGTGCAGTTGTTGTCTCTCTCTTTCTCATTTTCTCTCCCAATATCTCTGTCTCTCTCACTCCCTCTCTGTTGACAGGTGACATGCACACGGCGGCACGTAAAGACAACACACACGCACAAACACACACACATGCATGTGCGCACATACGCACACTCACACACAAATGCAAAAACAGAGTCCCTTGTGTGACAGTACAAGGCCGCTATCATCAACTTAACATGTATCTTCTGTGACACCTTGCCATTTCGTTTTAGTGATTGAACACTTTACTGTTCAAATTTACACAGAAGAATCCACACTTCGAGCAGTTACAGCTATTTAGAGATGGAGTGCATACAGCCATTTCAAATGGGAACGTTTACTGTACCTGATTTGACCAATGATATCTTCCAAAACAGACCATTATGGCAAATAGACCAAGCCTTGGAAGTCTGATATGAAATATCAGCCTATGTCTGTTATGCCTATCATAGTGCATGGCCATGCATCTTTAATGACTATATCAGGAATATTAATGTCATGGCTGTCTCTGTGATGAGTAAATATTCAACGTGTTATTATCATATTGACTCACCCTAACAGGATTAGGGTCAAGTCTATAGGCCTGAGGAAATCTACGAAATCACTCCGTAAAATCCTTCTAAAAGAGGAATGTTTTGATCCACTTTGTATTTAAATGAGCTCATTTAGAGTTTCGGTCACGTTCTGGCGTATAGCCATGGAGATTATAGAAGGCAGAATGCTAAAAGTAGGATGTAAATCTCATTACTGGAGCTGCTATTCGAAAACATATAATTATTCTCAGAACAGCCCGTACCGTCACGTAGAAATCATGCTTCAAGGCCTGCCATGAGACATGCTCATCATGTAAATCTCTACATGTTTTAACTATGCACATATCTTAACATGCTAATCTGACACAGCAAAACACATGCTGACAAGGGTCTGTGTGCTCTCTCTAGCCTTAGTAGAGGCTCTGCTGGTACCGTGGGGACTCCCTTCGCTCGGTAAATAAACACACAAACAAAACGTTCAATAAATGATGAGCCAGTGATACATATTTAAAAGAACCTCTGCCTGGCTCTGCACAGAACTGTCTACAGCGTTACATTTATGTTCTGAAAACCAGTGACTCCCCTTTCCTCCCTCCTGAAATTCTATACACGTTATGATGATCAACTCGGTACATTGCACATTGAATAAACTGTTCTTAAAACTAGTAATCTCGCCAAAAAAAATATATATATATAAAAAAAATATATATATATATATATATACTGCTCAAAAAAATAAAGGGAACACTTAAACAACACATCCTAGATCTGAATGAAAGAAATCATCTTATTAAATACATTTTTCTTTACATAGTTGAATGTGCTGACAACAAAATCACACAAAAATAATCAATGGAAATCCAATTTATCAACCCATGGAGGTCTGGATTTGGAGTCACACTCAAAATTAAAGTGGAAAACCACACTACAGGCTGATCCAACTTTGATGTAATGTCCTTAAAACAAGTCAAAATGAGGCTCAGTAGTGTGTGTGGCCTCCACGTGCCTGTATGACCTCCCTACAACGCCTGGGCATGCTCCTGATGAGGTGGCGGATGGTCTCCTGAGGGATCGCCTCCCAGACCTGGACTAAAGCATCCGCCAACTCCTGGACAGTCTGTGGTGCAACGTGGCGTTGGTGGATGGAGCGAGACATGATGTCCCAGATGTGCTCAATTGGATTCAGGTCTGGGGAACGGGCGGGCCAGTCCATAGCATCAATGCCTTCCTCTTGCAGGAACTGCTGACACACTCCAGCCACATGAGGTCTAGCATTGTCTTGCATTAGGAGGAACCCAGGGCCAACCGCACCAGCATATGGTCTCACAAGGGGTCTGAGGATCTCATCTCGGTACCTAATGGCAGTCAGGCTACCTCTGGCGAGCACATGGAGGGCTGTGCGGCCCCCCAAAGAAATGCCACCCCACACCATGACTGACCCACTGCCAAACCGGTCATGCTGGAGGATGTTGCAGGCAGCAGAACGTTCTCCACGGCGTCTCCAGACTCTGTCACGTCTGTCACGTGCTCTGTGTGAACCTGCTTTCATCTGTGAAGAGCACAGGGCGCCAGTGGGGTGAATTTGCCAATCTTGGTGTTCTCTGGCAAATGCCAAACGTCCTGCACGGTGTTGGGCTGTAAGCACAACCCCCACCTGTGGACGTCGGGCCCTCATACCATCCTCATGGAGTCTGTTTCTGACCGTTTGAGCAGACACATGCACATTTGTGGCCTGCTGGAGGTCATTTTGCAGGGCTCTGGCAGTGCTTCTCCTGCTCCTCCTTGCACAAAGGCGGAGGTAGCGGTCCTGCTGCTGGGTTGTTGCCCTCCTACGGCCTCCTTCACGTCTCCTGATGTACTGGCCTGTCTCCTGGTAGCGCCTCCATGCTCTGGACACTACGCTGACAGACACAGCAAACCTTCTTGCCACAGCTCGCATTGATGTGCCATCCTGGATGAGCTGCACTACCTGAGCCACTTGTGTGGGTTGTAGACTCCGTCTCATGCTACCACTACAGTGAAAGCACCGCCAGCATTCAAAAGTGACCAAAACATCAGCCAGGAAGCATAGGAACTGAGAAGTGGTCTATGGTCCCCACCTGCAGAACCACTCCTTTATTGGGGGTGTCTTGCTAATTGCCTATAATTTCCACCTGTTGTCTATTCCATTTGCACAACAGCATGTGAAATGTATTGTCAATCAGTGTTGCTTCCTAAGGGGACAGTTTGATTTCACAGAAGTGTGATTGACTTGGAGTTACATTGTGTTGTTTAAGTGTTCCCTTTATTTTTTTGAGCAGTGTATATTCCCTACACCCCTACATGAGGAGCATACATATTTTCTGGCTAAACAAAGTCCTTTATGTTGTTTCAGTGTAACACCGTTCCATCTGCAGAGGGCTGTGAGGTAACCAGGGTGACACATATGCATCTGGTTAAGGTACCCGTACAGACATGCTCTCTGGTTTGATGTAAGAAAGATATGGCACCCACCATCTGCAGAGGGGAGGAAAGGAGAGAAGATAAGACATCTTTAGAAACACCCGGGATGGTAATTAGGGTTTTGGAAGGGGGAGCATTTTCTGCATGTCTGTACAGTTAAACACTTTAAAATGCTATTCGGAGAACAGCAAAAATAAGCTAAACTGACCCCAGCCATTATCACCATGGCTGCTGTAGGTTCTTTCACTTCAGCCTATCTACAAACACATAGCCTATTAGCCTGTTATGTTATACCCCTGACACGTAGCGTCAGCGACTGTTCAGTCAGTGGTAATGATGAACTGCATAAAATCATCAAACTCTTTACATAAATATTTATTTTCTCAAATTACATTGCATTCCCATTTGTATTCCTAGGCATTACTAATCAAGCTCTGCAATTAACAGACATCAATGGAGCACAAACAGACATCCACACAAACAGACATCAGTAATAGCATAATCACATTCACAGGAATTATTAGAATATTACTTATGTTTCTGTATTAATATCAGTGACGTAGTGGTCCAAAAAAAAGGTAGGTAAACTCCAGTGGGCGATCGAGATAAGACGAACAACCACTGATATCTTCTTTGGGATAGGGGGCAGTATTTTCACGGCCGGATAAAAAACGTACCCGATTTAATCTGGTTACTACTCCTGCCCAGAAACTGGAATATGCATATAATTAGTATATTTGGATAGAAAACACTCTAAAGTTTCTAAAACTGTTTGAACGGTGTCTGTGAGTATAACAGAACACATATGGCAGGCAAAAACCTGAAAAGATTCCATACAGGAAGTGCCCTGTCTGACGATTTGTTGTCCTTCCGTTGCATCTCTATCGACATTACAGCATCTGTGCTGTAACGTGACACTTTCTAAGGCTTCCATTGGCTCTCTAAAGCCGCCAGAAAGTGGAATGGGGTGTCTGCAGTCTCTGGGCAAAGTACAGCAGCAGAGTTTGTAAGTGGTCAGCCTGGGGACAGTGAGACTGGAGATGCGCGTTCACGAGACTTCTCCATTTTTTTCTTTCAGTCTTTGAATGAATACAACGTCGCCCGGTTGGAATATTATCGCTATTTTACAAGAAAAATAGCATAAAAATTGATTTTAAACAGCGTTTGACATGCTTCTAAGTACGGTAATGTAATATTTTGAAATTCTTTGGCAAGAAATGCGCTCGCGCGTTACCCTTCGGATAGTGACCTGAACGCATGAACAAAACGGAGGTATTTGGATATAACTATGGATTATTTGGAACCAAAACAAAATGTGTTGTTGAAGTAGAAGTCCTGTGAGTTCATTCTGATGAAGAACAGCAAAGGTAATCCAATTTTTCTAATAGTAATTCTGAGTGTAGGTGAACCCGAAGTTGGCGGATGTCAAAATAGCTAGCCGTGACGGCCGAGCTATGTACTCAGAATATTGCAAAATGTGCTTTCGCCGAAAAGCTATTTTAAAATCTGACACTGCGATTGCATAAAGGAGTTCTGTATCTATAATTCTTAAAATAATTGTTATGTATTTTGTGAACGTTAATCGTGAGTAATTTAGTAAATTCACCGGATGTTTTCGGTGGGTATGCTAGTTCTGAACATCACATGCTAATGTAAAAAGCTGGTTTTTGTTATAAATATGAACTTGATTGAACAAAACATGCATGTATTCTATAACATAATGTCCTAGGAGTGTCATCTGAGGAAGATCATCAAAGGTTAGTGCTGCATTTAGCTGTTGTTTTGGTTTATGTGACATATATGCTTGCTTGGAAAATGGCTGTGTGATTATTTGTGTCTATGTACTCTCCTAACATAATCTAATGTTTTGCTTTCGCTGTAAAGCCTTTTTGAAATCGGACAATGTGGTTAGATTAACGAGAGTCTTATCTTTAAAATGGTGTAAAATAGTTGATTGTTTGAGAAAATTGAATTGTGGTATTTTAGTTGGTTTTGTATTTCGCGCTGTGCGATGCCATTGGCTGTTGGATAGGGGTTCCGCAGGCGGAACAGGGTTCCGCAAACGGAACATCTGTCCTCAACAGGATATATATGAAAACGTATGACATTTTTACAATTGTATTGTTTGCATTTTGATTGCATTTGAATCTAGGCTAGGCCTATAGGAAAGATAAGCCATGTGGAGATGTTCACTGTATCTTCGTTTTTTTAATAAGATAATACAGATTTTCTGATCTCTCTGTCGTATGCATTGCAGCCTGCCTCAGCCTCAGCTCCACATCACTGTCTGTCTCATTAGCCTACTCTCTGTAAACAAAAGTTATTATGAGTATGTAGTAGTGTATTTTTTGCTCCTGCTGAGGTAGGCTCCGTGTAACGTTAGCATCTTACTTCATCCCACTAGCTGGCTAGGTAATACTATACAGAGCCCTTACATTTTTCTACAATGTAATTTGTTTGCGGGAGCTAGCCACTTGACTGACTGACATATCTATAAGCGACTATTTACCAGTTGTGTTCTCATTCTCGAGAATTGTTATTTGTTTGTTGGGGAATGTCTGTAGACAGGGCAAGAGTCGCGGGACGGTTTTAAATTGCCTTTTGTCCAGAATATTGCAAACACATTGTCAGCAGGGTCTCTAGTTACCTACTTGAGCCTACTCCGAGCTGGGGTAGTTAATGTCACATCGTAGGCCCTCAGCCTCTGCCACGAGAGGGCGAAGTTAGCTCTTTGAAAGAGTGGTGAATGTGCTACTAAAGGCAAATCCGGGGGATGCAGGCGAACAAAGCAAACAACTATTCATGATTCCACCCATTCACAATGAGGCAGTTACGATTAGAACTGAATCAGATCAAGAATATAAGAGTTCTGAGCTCTGATAAAATCTGGAGCAATATTTAGATGTTGACCCGTTGTAATGGTTTTCTTAGAGAAGTGGAGGAGTCAGGCGCAGGACACAGGGATAAAGGTAAACAAACGTGTTTACTAAAATTATCAATCAATCTTCTCATCAAAATACATAGTTTGGAGAAACACCTCCAACTACACAAAACAGACAAACAATCACCGACAAGACAAACAGGAAATGCAGAGGTTTAAATAATGAACATAATTAGGGAAAATCAAAACAGGTGTACACAATAAAGACAAAACCAAACGAACAGTGAAACATCGATCGGTGGCAACTAGTAAGCCGGTGACGTCGACCGCCGAACGCCGCCCGAACAAGGAGAGGGGTCGACTTCGGCGGGAGTCGTGACACCCGTAATACATTTTCTTTATTGTGTAAAGTGTATATATTTGTATTATTATTTTTTTTTTCAAATTAGACCTTGGTTTCCTCATATGCAGTTCCAGCCCTGGAACCCCCCCCCCCCCCCCCCCCCCCACCCAGCCCTGGTGCTATGGGAAAGAAAACAACATTTGTGTTAATTTCCCACTAGGGATCGTCTGTTTCCTTGTATTCATTTATGTGGAACGGAATTTGGGGACAAGGTCATGTCAGAGGGGAAAACATGGTGTTTGAAAGGGAGAAGGTGTCATGTCAATAAATAGAAGAGGGAGGGCGAGGGAGAGGTAGAGAGAGAGAGTGAGGGATAGGAGAAGTGAGTGAGGGAGAGAGAGAGGTGTCACTTCAATAGATGGAGATGTTTTGAGTCAGGCCACAGGGACAGCATATTGAAACATCCACATTGAAGGGCTCGGTGTCACAGAAGACGTGTCATAGACGAGAGAGGTCACCGAGTCACACAGAATCAGGGGGGGGGGGGGGGGGGGGAGAGGGGTGGACAGACAACTGATTGGATTTCTCTACTATATAAAGATCCACTGGGCTCTGAGTATGTAAGGAACGACTTGTGAACTGTATTTGAAAAATAACACCAAACTGCACAATATATTTGTTAGTGTAAGTTTTTCTATAATGCTATGTAGACTGATTACACTTTAAAAAAATCTTTCCCTTCCTCCAAAGTGACATGGAGGGAGGGAGAAATAATGTCATTTTCCTACACAATCCCCATTCTCCAAGAAAGGCCAGCTTAGGCCTATCTGGCTGTTTGTAGTTGGCTATAGCTGATGGGGGTTGAGATGATGTGTGTGTGTGTGTGTGTGTGTGTGCATGTGTGCATGTGTTTTCCTGCCTGCCTTTGAGCATACATATTCATGCATATCTGTATTTTGTATGCGTGATTGGGGTGGACAGCTAGATGGGAGAGTGGGGGCTCTGAGCCGAGCTATACGTTGTTTTCTCCAAAGCCTCGTCCCACTCCCTACTGGTTCTCCTGCATATTTTCATATAACCTCCTGAGAAACAAGCCTCCGGGGGCCGCCGGGTTGACAGATACGCTGCTGGGAGACGGGACCGGGAGGAGGGCCGTTCTACTCGCCGTAGCCATGGGATTAGCCACACAGCAAAGAGAGTGTTGGGAACCGACGGGGGGGGGGGGGGGGGGGGTTGGTTGGGGGTAGGCACCATCAGTGTCCGAATGGTACTGACTGAGACAGGGGTCTGTAAGGAACACACACACACACACACACACACACACACACACACACACACACACACACACACACACACACACACACACACACACACACACACACACACACACACACACACACACACACACACACACACACACACACAGCAGGCGGGAAGCTAAACAGAGGCCAATGTCAGGTTTCATTCCCAACCTGTGGATCCCCACAGACACACAAGGGACTGTACATCAACACACAAGACAGGCCCATGCTCATATTCCCTCCAATATACCCACACTGCTGGAAAATGTCCTGTTGTCTGTTTACAAAGGTTAATGCTGTCTGGCTTGCTGTGAAAACTAGCCCCCGGCCATGTCTATTGTTTATACTATATTTTATTATAATAATTCATCATGAACATAGAGAAGCAAAGATCACTGTATGACATTGTCAAAAAAGTAGTATCTCAAAGGATATGTAGCGCATCACCAATATCCTGTTTATAACAGAAATACCTCACCCTGAATAACAGACCCAAAATATCATGAGTGAGACCTGGTGGTTTTCCTGGCCATGTTAGCTATCCAGCCCAAATCACGCATCACAAATCATAATAAGTTAATAAGTCAGTAAGGAAATCAACACATTTTAAAGGACTGACATGCAGTGGTGGACAATTGCTATACTATGCTGCCATAGCTGCTTCTAACAACGTCATTACGGACGGGTTGAAATCTGGTTGAAATAATGTAATAACGGACCGGTTGAAGACAGGTTGAGATAACTTCATTACAATGTTACGTTCCCCAGCAAGAAAACCAAAAATTGTCGCTCTAACAGAAAGGGGACCAAACAAAGAGTCACTGACAACAACCAAAACAAAACAGGTGGGGTTTTAGGAGGGATTCTGAAAGACACTCATGGGGGTGTCCACTGAAAGCTGCATAGCAACAACAACTGGGACCTAAAAGACACCACCATGAGCACACACTGGGCTACGCACACACACACGCACACCCGCACGCACGCACGCACACACGCACGCACACCCGCACACACGCACAGTAAACACTAAAGGGACTGCTCTCTCCTGGATTAGGATTAAAGAGAAGCCCATTAACAGACAGAGGTTTATACGCACACACACTAGAGGCTTAGGGGCAGGTGAGGACTGGGACAAAAACTCAGCCCTGGCATTCCTCCACACTGGCCCATTCTTTTCCTTAAGGCTCCCATTATTAGCCAGATAAGTATAATTTTGCGCAAAAAAACGAAGTTAGGCAGGCTCATTGGCTCATTGGGCTAAAAATTGACCAGCCCATCTGGTATTTGCTCCAAATGCCAGATGGCAAGTCTGCCCCTGCTTAGGTGCAATGGCAGAACACAGAAGTGTTGATTTGGGGTCTGCATCGGTTAATTAGCCAACACACTTCCGCTGAACTTCTGATTCACTCTACTACATCACTACCACCACAGAATCCTCCCTGTACAACTTCTCACAGCAAGGGAAGGGAGAAGTTCAACTTTATGTTGGTATGCTGAATTTTATGTTGGTATCTACTATTGTCCCTGTACCCAAGCACACAAAGTTAACCTGCCTAAATTACTATCACCCTGTGGCACTCACTTCTGTCATCATGAAGTGCTTTGAGATAATGGTCAAGGAACATATCAGCTCCACCTTACCTGACACCCTGGACCCATTACAATTTGCATACCGACCCAACAGATTTACGTAGGACGCAACGCCATTGCACTGCACACTGCCCTATCACACCTGGACAAGAGGAATACCTATGTGAGAATGCTGTTCATTGACTACAGCTCAGCTTTCAACACCATAGCCCCCTCTAAGCTCGTCACTAAGCTCAAGGTCCTGGGCATGAACACCTCCCTCTGCAACTGGATCTTGGAATTCCTGACAGGCAGACCCCAGGTGGTGAGGGTAGGAAACAACACATCAGCTATGCTGACTCTGAACATGGGGGCCCTCCAGGGGTGTGTGCTCAGCCCCTTCCTGTATTCCCTGCAAACGCACAACTCCAACACCATCATGAAGTTTGCAGACGACACAACAGTGGTGGGCCTGATCGCCGACAGTGACGAGACAGCCTACAGGGGGAGGTTAGAGCCCTGGCATAGTGGTGCTAGGAAAACAGCCTCTCCCTCAATGTTAGAAAAACCAATGAGCTGATCCTGGATGACAGGAAATATGACATCAAAGGGGTTGGAGTGGAGAGGGTCAAAAGCTTCAAGTTCCTCAGTGTACGCGTAACAGAGGACCTTATATGGACCAATCACACCGACACCATGGTGAATGCCTTTTGCACCTCAAGCGACTAAAGAAATTTGGCATGGGTCCTCAAGAAGTTCTACAGCTGCACCATCAAGAGCATCTTTACTGTCTGCATCACCGCCGTCTGGTACGGTAACTGCACCTCACTCAATCGTAAGGCTCTACAGCGCGTGGTGCGGACTGCCCAATACATCACTAGGGGTGAGCTCCTTGCCCTCCAGGACATCTACACCAGGCTGTGTTTGAGGAAGGCCCGGAAGATTGTCAAGGACTCTAGTCACCCGAGCCACAGACTGTTCACTCTATTACCATGTGGCAAGCAGTATTGGACATTGGGTCTTGGACAAACAGGCCAGGTGACAACTTGTACAACCAGGCCATCAGACTACTGAACAGCTAACCCTAACTTGAGACTATTTGCACCTTAGACACTATCTGCATTCATATGGGTGTGAAGCCATACCCTTGCACCATGTGACAAAAGTTGTTTTATTTTGCCACCGCCAGCGGAGACAGCATCACTCATATGGGGGTGAAGCCGTACGCTTGCACCATGTGTGACAATAGTTTTTTTCAGGACATTGGGATATGCCTTCCAGAAAATTAGAATCAAAACAGATGACCAGAGTTTGGATTGAACCCACAGTATATAGCAGCCTTTCTTAAAGTTGTGGGTCGACCTGTTAATGGTGGGTCGCGACGTGTCAAAGTAAATGTATAATTATTTAATTCATTACTGGAATTGATTTGGCCAAGTGCAACTGCGCTCTCTGTTCAGTGCGCTCTCTGCTTAGCAACGGTCTCTGCTCAGTTTGGCAACTGCACGAGCGGGAGAGGGAGTTGCCCGTGTGCTTCGCGATTTACCAGATTCTTTTCTTGAAGATCACTCCACAACACACACTGCAGCGCTGTCGTTCAGCAGCGGATGATGCGGTGTCAGCCACTGACTTGTCATTCCCAATCGCCATCACTCACCGCAGTCATCAAAGGGACTCATGCTAGCCACAAGTTCTGACTGAGCTCAATTGTCATGAAACACAAATCTTATTTGTGCGGGGAAGTGCTTTGTAATGAGTCAAATCAAAACGAACAAATTAATATAACGACACGTCCTGACCAAACATCCACAGCATGATGGTAAACCCAGGGAATTCTTTCAGAACAGGGCAGAATGCTTCAGGAAACAGTGCTTCGACAGTGGAAGAGCAAGTCAGCTAGCAAGGCATTGTTATCATTTTATAACAGGTGATGATAAGCAGAAATAAGGGAGTACTATCTCTCATTGTAGTGAGTTTCTCATTCAAACAATCCCCTGGCCTTGTACACAGCGAATAGCTAACATTAGCCGAAGCAAGCTTGCTGGCTACTGATTGTGCAACCTTAAGTAACAGTACAGATGAAGATGATCAGGCCTACTGTACATCTTGCCATAGAAATTACTGTTGAAAACAAGTCTAGGTTGGAACTGTTGCTGTTAAAATGCAAGTCATTATTTTTATTCTGAACTGGAATAAACTGATTGAAGCAAGACACTTTTTTGGGACAAACACACTTCGTTCTGGGTTGCTCATCTACAGCAGGAAGCAGTTTTCCGCCTAACCAAGGAAGCAGTAGATGTTCTGATCCAGTTTGGCACCATATACCTATGCAAGTCAGGGTTCTCAACTCTGACATACTTAAAAAAACAAGTACAGAAACAGTGTCAATGCAGAGCATGACCTCAGTGTTACACTGTCAAAACAAGTTTCAGAACCCCTGGTCTACAGAGTAGGAGCTTGCTGCTTAGTCCACTGTGCCATCCATCCACAATGAATTAGCAAGACTAAACTGTGGAGTTCTTGTCTTTTTTTGTTTTAACCCTTCATCCTTAACTTAATTAATGCCCGAATTTAATGAAACCTATCCCAAACCTTAATCCTTAACTTAACCAATCATAACTAATGGCTGAACTGTTAACCAATCGGAAATGAATGCCTTAACTTAACCCTAGAGTTGTTTCTGTTTGCTTAAGTTAACCGTAGAGTTGTTTCTGTGAGCCTAAATCGTCTGGAGCTTCCGTGAGCTGTGTACCTAAATACAGGATGTCGGTAGATGAAGTCAGTTTACTAGACAAAAATAGATGTTTATCCAAGGACGTCAAGAAATGACGTGAGTCTGTTGTTGGAGATACAGCGTCACTCATATGACTCATATGGGAGTGAAGCCATATGGTGGCACCATGTGTGACAAGAGGTTTTATCAGCGCCACCACCTGGCGAGACACAGCGTCACGCATGGGTATGATACTGCTCATCTTACTCCTGTCATTTAGATAATGCCATACCTGAACCCTACATGTAGTATAAAGGGTTGGCAGGATTTATAAGTTAGTCATGCACAAATAAAAGTTTAGGTGAAATATATTGAGTAATGTAATTACTCTTTGAGGGATGGTGCTATATTTTGGCAGTTGGGCCCTTTTCTGCTTGCTCTGAGTTGGATGGACACATGGATGCCATTTTTATGTGTCTTCGTCCAGTAGGACCGAGTGTGGGAAGCAGGACCGAGTGTGGGAAACCCTGTGCTAATTGACTAAAATGTACAGTATATGTATTCAACTGCTGGACCAATACGCTACCCACTTTCTATTGGTAAATACAGTCATACCCGACATAGCTCGTTCATTAACTATAGTCCTGTATATCTTATTGTGTACATATCATGCTATTACTATGCATACTACCTCTTATATTACTTGTTATTGTTTATTTGACTTATTATTATTGATATTGATTATTGTACTGAAATGTTGAGGGAGCTAGCACAAGTATTTCCCTGCACCTTTTATACCTGCTGTAAACTGTGTACATGATGAATAAAAATATATTTCATTTGATTTGAACACACAGTATTGGGATATAGATATTGTCTCTCTTTTCAACTATTCTCTATCCAAATGTATCTTCTAATTGAAGCTCAGATAACTCTGCTCTCTGTTGGTGTGTGTGTTTGTTTGTGTGTAGGTTCAGGTTCAGAGGTTCATGCAGTAAATCTCCCTCTAGACAACCAGGCTGGACCAGAGGGAATCTGCTCTGAGGTTTTCCCATATCAATACTTTTACGGTATTGTCTGAATCTGTAATCAATAAACTGTATTTATTAATGTTTAACACAGGTGATTGAGTCCAGGCGAGTCCAATGAATCGCTGATGCGCGTGACGAGGGAAGCAGGTGTGTGTAATGGTGGTGGCAGGAGTGTGTAATGCTGGGCAGCCTGGCACCCTCGAGCGCCAGGGAGGGAGAGCGGGAGCAGGCGTGACAGTACCATCCCCTCTAGGGGCACCACTCGGTGTCCCATCTGGGCGAGCCTGACGGGCCGGCCGAGGCACGGGCGTAGGACAAGCTGGCTGGGCGTAACATCCCGACGAACCGGCAGAGGCGTAGATTCATAAAATTATCTTTGGTACATGTGAGCCATTATCTTGTTGAGTGAATAATACATTTGATACCTGCAATAGATGTGTAGTAGATATTTAACTATGAATGATACGAATATCTGTTAGTATGCTCTACACATCTGACTGTACTGTAATGTATAGTATTTACAATGGATAAGACTGCATTGTATCACTTGAGATATGTGTCAACCTTGTTGTTTGCGTGTAAATCTGAACAATTGTCGTGCAGCATATTTAACAAATGTCCCACAGCCTGGTGTGTCTGTGTGTCAGTCTGTCCGTCTGTGTGATATTTCCCAGGTGATCATCTAGGTACATGCATTAAACAGCCAACACGCATTGCTGACAGAATACAGAATGTCAAGGGCAAGCCCCACCATGGTCTACTGTGCCATTCATAGATTAAGGGAGAGAGAGAAGACCCCAACAAAGAGATAAAGAGAGAGTTGATTGTGGAGAGAGAGAGAGAGAATATATCAACAAAGTAAGAGAAGAGAGAAAGAGAGTGAGCCTCAAGCTAAAATAATTTAATTTGTTTTTAACATAGGTATTGTGCTTCTGCTTTTTATAAGGCCATTGCTCCAGAGGGCAACCGTCTATCATTTGGGAGTCGAGAAGCACTAATAAACCCTGGACAGGACTGCTACACACACACACATACGCACACACGCATACGCAGGCATGCATGCGCGCACGGACGGACAAACACACAGTCAGTAAAACATGCAGCATAAAAAGCCTGGGTAGAAAACCACGGGTAAAACGTAGAACAAGCCTGCTTATTTGCTCTCAGGATTTGAACGGTTCTCTGCCGTGGCCGAGTTCACACCCCCTGGGTCTGTAGGGGAAACTCTGTGTACGTCTCTCCTGGGCCAGGTTTACACCAGATGTGGCCTTAGTGTTCCTGCTGCTAGCGACTTTTCACAGCCCTACAACTGACATGATGAGATGACTTTGCGACAGGGTTCATGGAGATCCACTGTGTTGTTGCGTCCCTAACTCCAAGTTAAAAAAATGCAGAAGGATATTTAGCAGACATATGTCACTTCTAATGTCGTACACGGGGGCCCCTCAGGGGTGCATGCTCAGCCCCCTCCTGTACTCCTTGTTCACTCATGACTGCACAGTCAGGCATGACTCCAACACCATCATTAAGTTTGTGTAGGCCTGATCACCGACAACAACGAGACAGACTATAGGGAGATCAGAGACCTGATCGTGAGGTGCAAGAACAAAAACCTCTCCCTCAGCGTGATCAAGACAAAGGAGATGATTGTGGACTACAGGAATAGGAGGACCGAGCACGCCCCCATTCTCATCGTCGGTGCTATAGTGGAACAGGTTGAGAGCTTCAAGTTACTTGATGTCCACATCACCAACAAACTAACATGGTCCAAACACACCAAGACAATGGTGAAGAGGGCATGACAAAACCTATTCCCCCTCAGGAGACTGAAAGGATTTGAAATGAGTCCTCAGCTCCTCAAAAGGTTTTACAGCTGCACCATTGAGAGCATTCTGAAGGGTTGCGTCACTGCCTGGTATGGCAAGTGCTCGGCCTCCGACCGCAAGGCACTACAGAGGGTAGTGCATACAGCCCAGTACATCACTGGGGCCAAGCTTCTTGCCATCCAGGACCTCTATACCAGGCGGTGTCAGAGGAAGGCCCTAAAAATTGTCAAAGACTCCAGCCACCTTAGTCATAGCCTGTTCTCTCAGCTACCGCACGGAAAGCAGTACCAGAGCGCCAAGTCTAGGTCCAAGAGGCTTCTAAACAGCTTCTACCCCAAGCCATAAGACTCCTGAACATCTAATCAAATGGCTACTCAGACTATTTGCATTTCCCCCACCCCCCCTCTTTTACGATGCTGCTACTCTATGTTATTATCTATGCATAGTTACTTTAATAACTTTACCTACATGTACATATTACCTCAATTACCTCGACTAACCGGTGCCCCCACACATTGACTCTATACCTGTACCCCTGTATATAGCCTCGCTGTTGTTATTTTACTGCTGCTTTACTTTTATTTATTATTATTTTTTTTTTCTTCTTAAAACTGCATTGTTGGTTAAGGGCTTGTAAGTAAGCATTTCACTGTAAGGTCTACACCCGTTGTATTCGGCACATGTGACAAATACAATTTGATTTGATTTGACATTGTACTTTGTTGAGCAAGTACAGTGCTCTCAGAATCGAGAGGAGACAATAGCGAAAATGTCAAGGGCACAGACAATCTTCTCCCAATTCATTATCCTCTCTTGAAAAAGCCAAACCTTCACCCAGAAAATTTCAAAACCTATCGGCCTATATCGAATCTCCCATTCCTTTCAAGAATTGTAGTAAAAGCTGTTGCACAGCAACTCACTGCCATCCTGAAGACAAACAATGTATACGAAATGCTTCAGTCTGGTTTTGGACCCCATCATAGCACTGACACTGCACTCGTGAAGGTGTTAAATTATCTTTAAATGGCGTCAGACCAAGGCTCCTCATCTGTCCTCGTGCTCCTAGACCTTAGTGCTGCTTTTTATACCATCGATCACCACATTCTTTTGGAGAGATTGGAAACCCAAATTGGTCTACACGGACAAGTTCTGGCTTAGATTTTATCTGTCGGAAAGATATCAGTTTGTCTCTGTGGATGGTTTGTCCTCTGATAAATCAACTGTACATTTCGGTGTTCCTCAAGGTTCCGTTTTAGGACCACTATTGTTTTCACTATATATTTTACCTCTTGGTGATGTCATTCGGAAACATAATGTTAACTTTCACTGCTATACGGACGATACACAGCTGTACATTTAGTTGAAACATGGTCAAGCCCAAAAATTGCCCTCTCTGGAAGCTTGTGTTTCAGACATAAGGATGTGGATGGCGGAAAATGTTTTACTTTTAAACTTGGACAAAATAGAGACACTAGTTCTAGGTCCCAAGAAACAAAGCGATCTTCTGTTGGATCTGACAATTTATCTTGATGGTTGTACAGTTGTCTCAAATAAAACTTTGAAGGACCTCAGCGTTACTCTGGACCCTGATCTCTCTTTTGACGAACGTATCAAGACTGTTTCAAGGATTGCTTTTTTCCATCTACGTAACACTGCAAAAATCGGAAACTTTCTGTCCAAAAGTGATGCAGAAAAATGAATCGATCCTTTTGTCACTTCTAGACTACTGCAATACTCTACTTTCTGGCTACCCAGATAAAGCACTAAATAAACTTCAGGTAGTGCGAAACACGGAGCTTGAACCTTGACTAGAACCAAAAAATGTGTTCATATTTCTCCAGTGCTAGATTCTCTACACTGGCTTCCTGATAAGGCTAGGGCTGATTTCAAGGTTTTACTGCTAACCTACAAGGCATTACATGGGCTAGCTCCTACCTATCTTTTCGATTTGGTCCTGTCATACATACCTACAAGTACACTATGTTCACAAGATGCAGGCCTCCTTATTGTCCCTAGAATTTCTAAGCAAACAGCTGGAGGCAGGGCTTTCTCCTATATAGCTCAATTTTTATGGAATGGTCTGCCTATCCGTGTGAGAGACACAGACTCGATCTCAACCTTTAAGTCTTTATTGAAGACTCATCTCTTCAGTAGGTCCTATGATTGAGTGTAGTCTGGCCCAGAAGCGTGAAGGTGAAAGGAAAGGCACTGTAGCGACGAACCGCCTTTGCTGTCTCTGCCTGGCCGGTTCCCCTCCCTCCATTGGGATTTTCTTCCTCTAACCCTATTACAGGGGCTGAGTCACTGGCTTACTGGTATTCTTCCATGCCGTCTCTAGGAGGGGGGGTCAATTGAGTGGGTTGAGTCACTGACATAATCTTCCTGTCCGGGTTGGCGCCCCTCAGGTTCGTGCCGTGGGGGAGATCTTCATGGGCTATACTCGGCCTTGTCTCAGGGTAGTAAGTTGGTGGTTTGAAGATATCCCTCTAGTGGTGTGGGGGCTGTGCTTTTGCAAAGTAGGTGGGGTTATATCCTGCCTGTTTGGCCCTGTCCGGGGCTATTGTCAGTAGGGGCCACTGTGTCTCCCGACCCCTCCTGTCTTAGCCTCCAGTATTTATGCTGCAATAGTTTATGTGTCAGGGGGCTAGGATCAGTCTGTTATTTCTGGAGTATTTCTCCTGTCTTATCCGGTGTCCTGTGTGAATTTAACTCTAACTCTCTCTCTCTTTCTCTCTCTCTCTTTTCTCTTCTCTCGGAGGACCTGAGCCCTAGGACCATGCCTCAGGACTACCTGGCCTGATGACTCCCCAGTCCACCCCAGGCCACCTGCTGCTGCTTCAGTTTCAGCTGTTCTGCGTGCGGCTATGGAACCCTGACCTGTTCACCGAACGTACTACCTTGTCCCGGACCTGCTGTTGTCGACTCTCTCCCTCTCTACTGCACCTGCTGTCTCTATGAAAAACCAGCTGACATTTACTCCTGAGATGCTGACCTGTTGCACCCTCTACAACCACTGTGAGTATTATTATTTGACCCTGCTGGTCATCTATGAACGTTTGAACATCTTGGCCATGTACTGTTATAATCTCCACCCTGCACAGCCAGAAGAGGACTGGCCACCCCTCAGAGCCTGGTTCATCTCTAGGTTTCTTCCTAGTTTCCTGCCTTTCTAGGCAGTTTTTCCTAGCCACCGTGCTTCTCTACATCTGCATTGCTTGCTGTTTGGGGTTTAAGGCAGGGTTTCTGTATAGCACTTTGTGACATCGGCTGATGTAAAAAGGGCTTCATAAATAGATATGATTGATTATTTAATGGTTAGTTGAAGACATCCATCTTGTGTCAGCTAAGAGCATTGAGAAACAGACATCCTGGTTGACCCCGGTCAGAGTTCAACAGGCTAACCCTGAGGTTTTTAATGTACTTCACAGGATGTGTGTGTGTGTGTGTGTGTGTGTGTGTGTGTGTGTGTGTGTGTGTGTGTGTGTGTGTGTGTGTGTGTGTGTGTGTGTGTGTGCATGGATGCTCCTCCAGTACGCACCAGAGTGGATCTGACAAGCCTCGTCTCAGGTTGTCATGACCGTAAACTTCGCAGAACCCCCTGTGTTCTGTCGGAGTGGAGGGGTGTGTTTGTGCCCGTGTGTGTCCATGTTTCAAGTTTTTATTTTAAGTAAAGCCTTTCTTGCTTGCTCTTTCCCAACAATGCAGTAATCGGTATCAGAAAAATGTATCAAAAAGTCAAGCAGAACAAAAACACATGAGAAATAAAAATAAGAACACGAGAAAGTAAGTTATATACCGGGTCAGCTCCAGGCTCAGCTCCAGGGTCAGTGCCAATACCATATTAACAATGTGCAGGGATACTGGAGTGGTAGGGTTTAGTATGTATAGCGGTAAGGTAATTAGGCATGAGGATATATAATAAACAGAGTAGCAGCAACGTACAGTGCCTTCAGAAAGTATTTATACCCCTTGACTTATTCCACGTTTGTTGCGTTGCAGCCTGAATTCGAAATGGATTAAAGAAATCATGTTTTCACCCATCTACACACAATACCGCATAATGACAAAGTGAAAACATGTTTTAAGAAATTTCTCATCAAGGATTTGCCTGTATATGGCTCCATTCATTGTTCCCTCTATCCTTACCAGTCTCCCAGTCCCTGCTGTAGAAAAGCATCCCCATAGCATGATCCTGCCACTGCCATGCTTCACGGTAGATGTCTTCATGGTTTCAACAGACCTGAAATGCCAAAATCCAGCCTAGGACGGATCTGCAGATCCGGGTCCTAAATTCTGACTTTTGTCTTGGATCTGGGTCGGGTCTGATATAAATGCCACGGGTCTCGGGTATGTGCAATTCAAATGTATTTAACGACTGGACCCGATTGGACATGTCCTCAGTTAATTCAGTGTTTGTGTGACAAGAACTGTGCGAGCTTGTTATCTGTGTCAACCAACTGCAACTCAATAAAACATAACTTATATCCAGCTGAAACTGGTACCGGCTGCTCACCTTACGTGAGCCTGCTGCTGAGAGAGAGAGAGCAAGTAAAAGGAACCTTGGCCTAAGCTGCTGTTGATTGTGAAGATGGAGTCCTTTTTCACTGAAGTAAAACAAAAGTTAGAGGAGAAAGAGTATAGTAAGCCGACAAGGG
Source organism: Salmo salar (assembly GCF_965601325.2). Taxonomy (NCBI): domain Eukaryota; kingdom Metazoa; phylum Chordata; class Actinopteri; order Salmoniformes; family Salmonidae; genus Salmo; species Salmo salar. The sequence goes on along the minus strand of NC_138305.1, from coordinate 55,545,200 downwards.
GAATGTCCTCTGGGACAAGTTTTCATATTTTAGTAGACAAAGATGAGAAGAACGTTGTCGCGGCCATATGTTCAGGTTTGATGTAATTTTCTACCTTTTATTTATTTATTTATTTTCACATTTATTATCAATTGTTTAGTCATTATTATTATTGTAAATCATTATTATGAATATTGTAAATCATTATTATTATTATTATTGTAGGCCTATTTCAGAATCTAATCCAGTTTTAAATAGCCTAGGCAAAAAGTGTTTTATTTCTTTTGCTATGTGACCCTGTTGTAAAATAAATAGCATTAGCCTATTGCTGTTATTTGTTGGGTAGGCCTACGGTAGGTAATCACCTTTGTTGGTAATAGCTGCAACATACACTGAGTGTACACAACATTAGGAACACACACCCGTTTCGAGTTTGTCAAGAACTGCATCGCTTCTGGGGTTTTCATGCTCAACAGTTTCCCGTGTGTATCAAGAATAGTCCACCACCCAAACGACATCCAGCCAACTTGATACAACTGTAGGAAGCATTGGACTCAACATGGGCCAGCATCCCTGTGGAACGCTTTCGACACCTTGTAGAGTCCATGCCTCGACAAATTGAGGCTGTTCTGAGGGAAAAAGTGGGTGGAACGCAGTATTAGGAAGGTGATTCTAATGTTTGTACAATTGGTTGAGGCCTAGCTTGTTGAAAACGTTTTTGAAGAAGGTTTCATTCTGTAGAAACATTTATCTTGGCCAAATTAAGTTCCAGCTATAATGTTGTATTTGCTACAATATAACAGATATACTGGTAGGCCTACTATGCTACTGGCACTCAAACCATAACACAGGAAAACCAAAGAAGGCAAGATGCAAAACTTAATTTAATGCCGCAATATAATAACCAGCTCATATTTTCCCTATAACCCATAACAGTCTAAGCCCTGTCTAAGCCAGGGGGGATTCTACTACGCTATGTGACTCGTTTCAGGAAACTAGACATATGTCGTGTGTCACTACTTCACAGGAGAGGCAATTGAACGTAAAAAAATAAATAAATGTAATCCGTTTTTTGGCAGAAATGCCTTTGGAACATGTGAATGGTTCACAAAACTCACAGTTCGGTACGATACGGTACAGTGGTGTCACGGTTCGGTACAGTTTCGACACATCGACAAAATAAATGCCTGAGAAATATGTAATTTGTATTTAGATTTTCCATTTATTATAATAGTAAACATGGGTAGCTTCAATTCCCAGGTGCATATGGAAACAAAGGGACAACAAAAAACAGTAGTGCCTGCCTTATAACATGAAGTAAAATAGTCATTTAAAACAGAACTTCAACAACAATGCATAGTCCAGCTGCATATCTCAAAATTAAGTCACATAGCAGTGTCTTAAACAAAATAGGACTATTTGAGACAGGTTACTTGAAAAAATATTAACATTTTTATCAGATTTTCTAGTTTTTCTTTAAGAAGATTAGTCTATCCACACTATCTGCAGTGAGCACAGATCGGCTTGCTGTGACAATGTCAACCACTGTGGAGAATGCCCTCTCGCTAGGGACAGATTTCCTAGGCACAGCCAGGTAGCGCCTTGCTAACATGGAAACATGAGGGTATATTAACTCTTTGGTCTTCCAAAGCATCCAGGGAAATAAAGTCCACTTCCCTGTATGAGGTCACCTCCTCCTCTATGACCTTGACCTTTGACTTGGTTCCCTGCTCCTGGGTCGTGAACAACTCCCCAAAAAGCTCAGCCATGACAGACTTATTTTCTGGAGGAGAACCCCTGTTGTCTGCCGTCTCTGGAGAGGAGTTGGCTCCTGTGGTATCTGTGGCTTGACCCTGCAGAATTGAATTAGATGAAAATTACTATCTCTGAAGTGGCTTTAAAATTATCATTTGTTGTTAGAAATATATATATAAGACACTATTATGACAATTACAAGTATTACTTTATAATTAATTGTTAAATAACTAATTAATAAAATAATAAATGTCACATTAACAAAATAAATACAACACCTGTTGTATGTTAGTCACAATCTCTGCTGTGAGTTCATTGCAGACTCTCAGACGAGCAGCAGAATCCATGTGCCTCAGGGACATTAAGCAGGGGTCCAACGCGGTGCTCTTGTGTAAGAACTCTTGGACACCAGGGCCAGCATATCTAGGCTCCAGGTTGACTCTGATAGCAGTCTTGACATCCCTTACTGCGGGTTCATCTTCATCACATGCCACCATTGATTTCAGGATCATTGTTTTCATAGGCAGGACCATGGAAACTGATGGAATGCTCTTAGTGCATATCAGTGTGACTGTTCTGAGAGGTTTGCACACCTTGATAACTTCCTCTGCTAGTCTTACGTCATTTTCAGACAAAGTCACAATATCTTTGACATTCTTCCTCACTTGATCAGTCAGTGTAGAATACACCAACGTTCTGCTCAAGGTATCTCGCAACCATATATTGGCTTGAATTCCATCTAGTAGGGACATCTTGGATTAGTTTGTGGTTTGGCAGCTCCAGCATCTCCTGCTTTGTCTTGAAAACATGTGCAGCAGTTGTGCTTTTATAAAACGATACCACCTTCCTGATCTTTGCTAGGAGGCGAGAGATTGGATTCACTGACATTGCTTTTTGAGATGCTAGATTAACAACGTGAGCAAAGCATCCTATCTGTGGCCCCAATCCAGCTAGTGCAACTGCATTTACAATATTTCTAGCGTTGTCAGTGGTCACGGGAATCGTTACATTATCCCTCTCCAACTTCCACACTGCAACTACTAACCTTAGCTCTTCCCCTAAGTTTACACTGGTGTGACTACTCTCAAGGAGACGTGTTTGAAGGACATGGCTTTTTATCTCCCACTCTGCCGTAATGAAATGAGCCGTTACAATAAGGTAGCTCTCTGTAGCTCTAGACGTCCAACTGTCTATTGTTAGAGCGACAGACCGCGTTTCTGACAACTCGCTCTCAAGTTGTTATTTTGTTTAAGGCAGGTATTAATGTCTGGGCAAAATGTGTACGGGAAGGAATAGTGAAGTGGCTCAACCACTTTAAACATGTTTCTGAACCCTGCATTCTCTACCACAGAGAAGGGTCTCATATCTGCCTCTATGGATTTTGCTATCGCTGAGTTGATTTCTTTAGCCCTACCAGAGTCAGTCGCTTATTGTTGCCTGAAGGCTGTGGGGAGAAATCGTTGCCGATTGGTTGCCGTTTAATTTTTTCGCCTAGTCCCACTGATTGTCACACATGAGTAGTCATGTTACTCGTATTGCCACTTGAATAGGCTATCAGCAATGAACAGAGCCTACATGTTGTGTAAGTTTTATCCACCACTCGTTGGCAATCCCAGTTATAGTTTACAGGGAAACCAAAATGTTCCCAGACGGCAGACCTCAATGATACTGAAGCGTCTTCTAGTTCTGGCTTGCCAATGCTTGCCATGTTGCTTTTTTGTATTTAGCTAACTGCTAATTCCTTCATAAGCTAATTGCTGCTACAACGGTCTCTCAGCTCGGTTCTCACTGGAGTGAAATAACTCATGAGCGGAGCTGCACAAGAAAAACAACTATCTTATTTATTTTAAAGACAACTTTACTTTACTTTACCACTTTACTCTGTGGATATTTTTCCCACGATAACTTATAAGCCATCGGTTTATGCAATAATATTTTGTTTTACAATAAAAAATAATAATATATATATATATACAGTTGAAGTCGGAAGTTGACATACATTTAGGCTGGAGTCATTAACAAACTATAGTTTTGGCAAGTCGGTTAGGACATCTACTTTGTGCATGACACAAGTAATTTTTCCAACAATTGTTTACAGACAGATTATTTCACATATAATTCACTGTATCACAATTCCAGTGGGTCAGAGGTGTACATACACTAAGTTGACTGTGCCTTTAAACAGCTTGGAAAATTCCAGAAATGATGTCATGGCTTTAGAAGCTTCTGATAGGCAAATTGGCATCATTTGAGTCAATTGGAGGTAAAGCTGTGGATATATTTCAAGGCCTACCTTCAAACTCAGTGCCTCTTTGCTTGACATCATGGGAAAATCAAAAGAAATCAGCCAAGACCTCAGAAAAAAAATTGTAGACCACCACAAGTCTGGTTCATCCTTGGGAGCAATTTCCAAATGCCTGAAGGTACCACGTTCATCTGGGCAAACAATAGTAGGCAAGTATAAACACCATGGGACCACGCAGCCGTCATACCTCTCAGGAAGGAGACATGTTCTGTCTCCTAGAGATGAACGTACTTTGGTACGAAAAGTGCAAATCAATCCCAGATCAACAGCAAAGGACCTTGTGAAGATGCTGGAGGAAACAGGTACAAAAGTATCTATATCCACAGTAAAATGAGTCCTACATCGACATAACCTGAAAGACCGCTCATCAAGGAAGAAGCAACTTCTCCAAAACCGCCATAAAAAAGCCAGACTACGGTTTGCAACTGCACATGGGGACAGAGGTCATACTATGTCTACTTGTCTGATGAAACAAAAATAGAACTGTTTGGCCATGATGACCATAGTTATGTTTGGAGGAAAAAGAGGGAAGCTTGCAAGCCGAAGAACACCATCCCAACCGTGAAGCATGGGGGTGGCAGTATCATGTTCTGTGGGTGCTTTGCTGCAGGAGGGACTGGTGCACTTCACAAAATAAATGTCGTCATGAGGAAGTAAAATTATGTGGATATATTGAAGCAACATCTCAAGACATCAGTCAGGAAGTTAACCTCTCTTGGGTAGGGGGCAGTATTTTCACAGCCAGATGAAAAACGTACCCAAATTAAACAGCCTACTACTCGGGCCCAGGAACTAGAATATGCATATTATTAGTAGATTTGTATAGAAACACTCTGAAGTTTCTAAAACTGTTTGAATGATGTCTGTGAGTATAACAGAACTCATATGGCAGGCAAAAACCTGAGAAAAATCCAACCAGGAAGTGGGAAATCTGGTTCTTGTAGACTTTTCAAGTCATTGCCTATCTAACACACAGTGACTTAGGGTTCATTTTGCACTTCCTAAGGCTTCCACTAGATGTCAACAGTCTTTAGAAAGTTGTCTGAGGCGTCTATGGTAAACAGAGAGCGAACAAAGGAAGTTGTTGACTCGGGAAAGTACATTGGCGCGCGTTCACGTGAGGGGTAGCTGTGTTCCAAAAGTTTTTCAAGACATTGGAATCGTCCGATTGGAATATTATTGAAGTTCTAAGTTAACCTCTATGGGCTAGGTGGGACGCTTGCGTGCCACCTACTCAACAGCCAGTGTAATCCCGTGGCGCGATATTCAAATACCTCAAATTTTCAAACATATGACTATTTTACACCATTTTAAAGACAAGACTCTCATTAATCTAACCACACTGTCCGATTTCAAAAAGGCTTTACAACGAAAGCAAAACATTAGATTATGTCAGCAGAGTACCCAGCCAGAAATAATCAGACACCCATTTTTCAAGCTAGCATATAATGTCACATAAACCAAAACCACAGCTAAATGCAGCACTAACCTTTGATGATCTTCATCAGATGACAACCCTAGGACATTATGTTAAACAATACATGCATGTTTTGTTCAATCAAGTTCATATTTATATAAAAAAACAGCTTTTTACATTAGCATGTGACTAGCATGTGACTAGCATTCCCACCGAACACTGCCGGTGAATTTACTAAATTACTCACGATAAACGTTCACAAAAAACATAATTATTTTAAGAATTATAGATACAGAACTCCTCTATGCACTCGATATGTCCGATTTTAAAATAGCTTTTCGGTGAAAGCACATTTTGCAATATTCTCAGTAGATAGCCCGGCATCACAGGGCTAGCTATTTAGACACCCAGTAAGTTTAGCACTCACCAAAGTCAGATTTACTATAAGAAAAATGTTATTACCTTTGCTGTTCTTCGTCAGAATGCACTCCCAGGACTTCTACTTCAATAACAAATGTTGGTTTGGTCCCAAATAATCCATTGTTATATCCAAATAGCGGCGTTTTGTTTGTGTGTTCAAGACACTCTCCAAAAGGGTAAATAAGGGTGACGAGCATGGCGCATTTCGTGACAAAAAAATTCGAAATATTCCATTACCGTACTTCGAAGCATGTCAACCGCTGTTTAAAATCAATTTTTATGCCATTTTTCTTGTAAAAAAGCGATAATATTCCGACCGGGAATCTGCGTTTAGGTAAAAAGAGGAAAGAAAATAAAGCACGGAGTCGACTCGTGCACGTGCCTAAGCCCATTGTCCTCTGATCGGCCACTTGCCAAACGCGATAATGTGTTTCAGCCAGAGGCTGCCTCGATATCATTCAGCTTTTTCCCGGGCTCTGAGAGCCTATGGGAGCCGTAGGAAGTGTCACGTTACAGCAAAGATCCTCAGTCTTCAATAAAAAGAGCCAAGATGAACAACAACTTGTCAGACAGGCCACTTCCTGTAAGGAATCTTCTCAGGTTTTTGCCTGCCATATGAGTTTTGTTATACTCACAGACACCATTCAAACAGTTTTAGAAACTTTAGGGTGTTTTCTATCCAAAGCCAATAATTATATGCATATTCTAGGTGCTGGGCAGGAGTAGTAACCAGATTAAATCAGGTACGTTTTTTATCCGGCCGTGTCAATACTGCCCCCTAGCCCTAACAGGTTGAAAAGGCCCTAAAGATTGATGATATACAACGTTTGACATGTTTGAACGAACGTAAATATAACTTTTTTTTACCTTTCGTCGTGTCATTTTGGCCGCGCTTCCTACACTTGGAGTAGCTTGCTGAACGCGCAAACAACAAAGAGGTATTTGGACATAAATTATGGACTTTATCGAACAAAACAACATTTATTGTGGACCTGGGATTCCTGGAAGTGCCTTCTGATGAAGATCATCAAAGGTAAGTAAATATTTCTAATGCTATTTAAGATTTTAGATGACTCCAAAATGGCAGGTATCTGTATTGCTTGATGTCTTTTTCGGAGTGCAGTACTCAGATTATTGCAAAATGTGCTTTCCCCGTGAAGCTTTTTTGAAATTTGTCACAGCGGTTGCATAAAGGAGATGTTCATCTATAATTCTTTGAATAACAGTTTAATATTTTATCAATGTTTATGATGAGTATTTTTGTAAATTGTAGTGCTGCTTCACCGGCAGTATTGGAGGCAAAATATTTTCTGAACATCATGCGCCAATGTAAAATGCTGTTTTTGGATATAAATATCAACTTGATCGAACAAAAAATGCATGTATTGTGTAACATGAAGTCCTAGGAGTGTCATCTGATGAAGATCGCCAAAGGTTAGTGCATAACGCTAGCGTCCCACCTGCCCAAGAGAGGTTTTAAAGCTTGGTCGCAAATGGGTCATCCAAATGGACAATGACCCCAAGCATTCTGTCAGGAGGGATGGGCCAAAATTCACCCAACTTATTGTGGGAAGCTTGTGGAAGGCTACCCGAAACATTTGATCCAAGATAAACAATTTAAAGGCAATGCTACCAAATACTAATTGAGTGTATGTAAACTTCTGACCCACTGGGAATGTGATGAAAGAAATACAAGCTGAAATAAATCATTGTCTCTACTATTATTCTGACATTTGACATTCTTAAAATAATGTGGTGATCCTAACTGAACTAAGACAGTGACTTTTTACTAGGATTAAATGTCAGGAATTGTGAAAAACTGAGTTTAAATGTATTTGGCTAAGGTGTACGTAAAATTCCTTAGCCAAATACATTAAACACAGTTTTTCACATATATACACTACCGTTTTCATATATATACACTACCATTCAAAGGTTTGGGGTCATTTAGAAATGTCCTTGTTTTTGAAAGAAAAGCCACATTTTTTCCTTAAAAATATCATCAAATTGATCAGAAATACAGTGTAGACATTGTTAATGTTGTAAATGGCTATTGTAGCTGGAAATGGCAAATATTTTATGGATATCTATAAGCGTACAGAGGCCCATTATCAGCAACCATCACTCCTGTTTTCCAATGGCATGTTGTGATGGCTTATCCAAGTTTATCATTATATATATATATTTTATATATCTTATATATATATATAGACATATATACTGCTCAAATAAATAAAGGGAACACTTAAACAACACATCCTAGATCTGAATGAAAGAAATAATCTTATTAAATACTTTTTCTTTAAATAGTTGAATGTGCTGACAACAAAATCACACAAAAATAATCAATGGAAATCCAATTTAACAACCCATGGAGGTCTGGATTTGGAGTCACACTCAAAATTAAAGTGGAAAACCACACTACAGGCTGATCCAACTTTGATGTAATGTCCTTAACCTGTTAGGGCTAGGGGGCAGCATTTGCACGTCTGGATAAAAAAATGTACCCGATTTAATCTGGTTACTAATCCTACCCAGTAACTAGAATATGCATATACTTATTATATATGGATAGAAAACACTCTAAAGTTTCTAAAACTGTTTGAATGGTGTCTGTGAGTATAACAGAACTCATTTGGCAGGCAAAACCCTGAGACATTTTCTGACAGGAAGTGGATACCTGATGTGTTGTATTACCTTTAAACCTATCCCATTGAAAAACACAGGGGCTGAGGAATATTTTGGCACTTCCTATTGCTTCCACTAGATGTCACCAGCCTTTACAAAGTGTTTTGAGTCTTCTGGAGGGAGATCTGACCGAACAAGAGCCATGGAACGATGATGTCCCATTAGACACCTGGCGCGCGAGTTCATGTTGGGTACCCTCGTTCCAATACGTTATAAAAGAGTATGCATTCGTCCACCTTGAATATTATTCATGTTCTGGTTAAAAAAGGCCCTAATGATTTATGCTATACAACGTTTGACATGTTTGAACGAACGTAAATATATTTTTTCCCCTCGTTCATGACGAGAAGTCCGGCTGGCTTAGATCATGTGCTAACAAGACGGAGATTTTTGGACATAAATGATGAGCTTTTTTGAACAAAACTACATTCGTTATGGACCTGTGATACCTGGAAGTGACATCTGATGAAGAGAATCAAAGGTAATGGATTATTTACATAGTATTTTCGATTTTAGATCTCCCCAACATGACGTCTAGTCTGTATCGCAACGCGTATTTTTCTGGGCGCAGTGCTCAGATTATTGCAAAGTGTGATTTCCCAGTAAGGTTATTTTTAAATCTGGCAAGTTGATTGCGTTCAAGAGATGTAAATCTATAATTCTTTAAATGACAATATAATATTTTACCAATGTTTTCTAATTTTAATTATTTAATTTGTGACGCTGACTTGACTGCCGGTTATTGGAGGGAAACGATTTCCTCAACATCAATGCCATAGTAAAACGCTGTTTTTGGATATAAATATGAACTTGATAGAACTAAAAATGCATGCATTGTCTAACATAATGTCCTAGGAGTGTCATCTGATGGAGATTGTAAAAGGTTAGTGCATCATTTTAGCTGGTTTTATGGTTTTGGTGACCCTGTCTTTGAATTGACAAAACATTACACACAACTCTTGTAAATGTACTGTCCTAACTTACTCTAAATTTATGCTTTCGCCGTAAAACCTTTTTGAAATCGTAAAACGTGGTTAGATTAAGGAGATGTTTATCTTTCAAAGGGTGTAAAATAGTTGTATGTTTGAAAAATTTGAATTTTGACATTTATTTGGATTCAAATTTGCCGCTCTTGAAATGCACCTGCTGTTGATGGAGTGCACCACGGGTGGCACGCTAGCGTCCCACCTAGCCCATAGAGGTTAAAACAGGTCAAAATGAGGCTCAATAGTGTGTGTGGCCTCCACGTGCCTGTATGACCTCCCTACAACGCCTGGGCATGCTCCTGATGAGGTAGCGGATGGTCTCCTGAGGGATCTCCTCCCAGACCTGGACTAAAGCATCCGCCAACTCCTGGACAGTCTGTGGTGCAACATGGCATTGGTGGATGGAGCGAGACATGATGTCCCAGATGTGCTCAATTGGATTCAGGTCTGGGGAACGGGCGGGCCAGTCCATAGCATCAATGCCTTCCTCTTGCAGGAACTGCTGACACACTCCAGCCACATGAGGTCTAGCATTGTCTTGCATTAGGAGGAACCCAGGGCCAACTGCACCAGCATATGGTCTCACAAGGGGTCTGAGGATCTCATCTCGGTACCTAATGGCAGTCAGGCTACCTCTAGCGAGCACATGGAGGGCTGTGCGGCCCCCCAAAGAAATGCCACCCCACAACATGACTGACCCACCGCCAAACCGGTCATGCTGGAGGATGTTGCAGGCAGCAGAACGTTCTCCACGGCGTCTCCAGACTCTGTCACGTCTGTCACGTGCTCAGTGTGAACCTGCTTTCATCTGTGAAGAGCACAGGGCGCCAGTGGCGAATTTGCCAATCTTGGTGTTCTCTGGCAAATGCCAAACGTTCTGCACAGTGTTGGGCTGTAAGCACAACCCCCACCTGTGGACGTCGGGCCCTCATACCACCCTCATGGAGTCTGCTTCTGACCGTTTGAGCAGACACATGGACATTTGTGGCCTGCTGGAGGTCATTTTGCAGGGCTCTGGCAGTGCTCCTCCTGCTCCTCCTTGCACAAAGGTGGAGGTAGCGGTCCTGCTGCTGGGTTGTTGCCCTCCTACGGCCTCCTCCACGTCTCCTGATGTACTGGCCTGTCTCCTGGTAGCGCCTCCATGCTCTGGACACTACGCTGAGAGACACACCAAACCTTCTTGCCACAGCTCGCATTGATGTGCCATCCTGGATGAGCTGCACTACCTGAGCCATTTGTGTGGGTTTTAGACTCCGTCTCATGCTACCGCTAGAGTGAAAGCACCGCCAGCATTCAAAAGTGACCAAAACATCAGCCAGGAAGCATAGCATCTGTGGTCCCCACCTGCAGAAACACTCCTTTATTGGGGGTGTCTTGCTAATTGCCTATAATTTCCACCTGTTGTCTATTCCATTTGCACAACAGCATGTGAAATGTATTGTCAATCAGTGTTGCTTCCTAAGTGGACAGTTTGATTTCACAGAAGTGTGATTGACTTGGAGTTACATTGTGTTGTTTAAGGAGATGTTTATCTTTCAAATGGTGTAAAATAGTTGTATTTTTGAAAAATTTGAATTTTGACATTTATTTGGATTCAAATTTGCCGCTCTTGAAATGCACCTGCTGTTGATGGAGTGCACCACGGGTGGCACGCTAGCGTCCCACCTAGCCCATAGAGGTTAAGTGTTCCCTTTATTTTTTTGAGCAGTGTATATTTATCATATTATATATATATATATATATATATATATATACATACAGTTGAAGTCGGCCTTTTACATACACCTTAGCCAAATACATTTAAACTCAGTTTTTCACAATTCCTGACATTTAATCTTTGTAAAAATTAATATTTCACTTTCTCTGGTCATAGGAACAACATGAATTTGTGCATGAGGCAGATGCGGTGCGACTCCAGTTTCACCATCAGGTGGAAAACGAACGTCTCCTTTAGCTGGTCAGTCTCATTGGAGGAAAGGAAGGAGAGAGCAGGGACCGTGAGAGGCAGACCCTCTGCTGCTATCTCCCTTTCTCCGCTGAGACTAATGCCGTATTCAAAACAAATGGGAACCCTCCACTTAATTCTAACAGAACTTACATTTACATTTTAGTCATTTAGCAGACGCTCTTATCCAGAGCGACTTACAGTAGAGAATGCATACATTTCATTTCATGCATTTCTTTTTTTTTTTTTTTTTTGTACTGGACCCCCGTGGGAATCAAACCCACAACCCTGGCGTTGCACACACCATGCTGGCGTTGCAAACACCATGCTCTACCAACTGAACCACAGGGAAGGCTAGCAGAACAGGTGAGGCTGGCTACAGTGCTAAAGAGAACTCTAGGGTTCTTTTTGTTATCTTTTCATTTAGAGAAGTAGGACGCCTATAAAGGTCAAAGTAAAGTAGAATCTTGTTCATGATCTCCATCTTCATCAGGTCTCAGGAATATTCCTCTGTTACGCAGGAAAGCACAGTGTCGTCATCATGAATCAAGCAAGATCCCTTCGAAATTCCACCCCCTCCCTAGGTAAAATATATATCTTTGATGTTCAGAAGATCTTCGTCATCTTCTCTGGAGGAATTTTCCTGGTAATGGTTATCCAGCAAAAGCACAGTGTCATCAGCATGAATCAGACGCTATCCCTGTTCTAATTCTAATTTTCAAACTCATCACCACACTGATTGCTTCTTTGAATGGAATAGAGGGTTTAATAATAATAATAATAATAATAATACAACACAGTGAGAAGGAAAAATACTCATTATCACACCACATCAGATTACCATTATTCAGTTTCTACAGATGTGAATTAATAGTTTTCGATCCAATGAATGCTGAGACGTTCATTTCAATAGTTTAATAAATGAATTCTGGGACGCTCATTTCAGTCAGGGTTGCTGTAATCGTTATACTAAGGCTGATTGTGCTATAGTGATTTGCAGCAGCAGGGTGCTGTATTAGTCATTGTCAGAGTTCAGATAGCAGTCGACAGAGTTATTACATTCTTATTACACACACACGCACACAAACGCGGACGTGCACACACACGTGCACACACACGTGCACACACATAGTTGTCAGCATTACTAACCTAACGAGAGATTCAAGGAAAATATCTACAGCACCGCATTGGACTAAATAGATTTGAGGAAAAGGATATGATGTGAAGTTGCTGTTTGAAAATACATGTAATTTTGGAGAGACACTTGTGTGTATGTCTGTGTCTATTTGTGTGTGTGCATGTGTGTGTGTATGCTTTTGTGTGTGTAGTGTGTGTGTGTGTGTGTGTGTGTGTGTGCGCATGTTATTTTTATTTTTATTGAATCTTTATTTACCTAGGCAAGTCAGTTAAGAACTAATTCGTATTTACAATGACGGCCTACCCCGGTATGAGTGTGTGCGTGAATGTATGTTGCATCATCTTGGATTGAAACACTTCCCATGCAAGCAGATGGTAAGTTGACAGATGAGACTGTTGTTGAACCGTTCTTCAGGTATTTACCACATCAAAGCAGCTCTTCATGCCTTGTCTTCACCTGGAAGAGGTCGCAACCACGGTGTAAACGACTCGCTCTCTTGTTTTGGTGGGGAGTAGATCTTCTTACAGTGACAATCATAGCAAAACTGTTCGAGTTTGTGAGGGTCTCTCCACAGCAAGCCATGTGTGAAATGCACACCCCATATTCTTCCTCCATAGAAAGGATTTGACACATGAACATAGACCAGAGCACTCTCACATCCTCTTCCCCTATCCCCCTCATCCATTCGCTGCTCTTCCTGTCACTTATTAAAGTAAAGCGGAGGCCAGCGTGTTGGATAAAGAAACACACGCCATGACCCTCTTGACTTACTTAAAACACACTCATCACGCCACGCAGCCCACACACCATTACTGTCAAACACCTACCTACCCTGTATCTATCTTTATTGTCCAGCTTCCAGCGTTGCTGGCCCACACTGTCAAAATCACATAATCTCTGTGTGTGTGTGTGTGTGTGTGTGTGTGTGTGTGTGTGTGTGTGTGTGTGTGTGTGTGTGCGCGCGTTATGGACATTACTTTTGTTGCGGAAACACAATTTTATGTCCCACAGAATGGACATAATAGAAATTAAATGTTTGATGTATGTGTGTCTATAGTTCCCCTTGGGGTGAGTGCGTACCCCAAAAATCAGACTTGTAAATATTGACAAGTTGGAGAAATAAAGCAAATAAGAAGCGTTATAGATTTTACGTGAAATGGACAAGTGTTTTTGGGGTGAACATATAAGCAAAAGTCTGTGAGTCTTAGGTCAAAACATGGATTGCCAATTCGAAGGCAAGGCTTGGCTGGTACTGACAATGAAGAGAGAACCAATTATAGACTATATAAAAACCTTTATGAAAGTGAGCTTTAAAGTGCATGTTCAACTTTTTTTTATATATACATTACATTGCCTGTCCAAGTCACCGCCTATCTGGACAAAGCTGTAGAACATGCAAATACAACTCAATACACTTCAATGGGGTCTCAAGCTCACAAGCTTTGTGAGTCCTTTCTAAAAGCCATAAATTATAATTGACTGAAAAGCCACCTACTCTGTAATAGTCAAAATTCAGGCAATTTCATACTTAAGCTTTTCAAATCAAGCTTGAACTCTAACATATAAACCTTAAGGATAATTATGAAAGTGGTTTCATCTGGAAACGACTAACTTTATTTGTGCATGCTCAGGTTGACTTTTACACAGAATCACCCCTTACTAATCTCTATGAGTCCCATCTGAGTCATCCAAAACACTATGTTATGGCCTGATGTCATCTCACTTTACATCTAGCACGTATCCTTATGAGCCATAAATGTACTAGAAGGGCATTGCGATGGCGGTTAACAGTGGGCAGTAACACAGTAAAAATCGCAGATGTGATGTTTAATCTAGAGCAGTATTGGACAGGGCCAGAGCTTACATTGACACCCTGATGTCTCATGTCTTAAAGGTTTCTGTCACGGATTTCCCCCGGTACTGCTGCTCATTCCGTTCACCAGCTCCAGAGGTCTACGTCACCGGCCTTCTAGGTGTCACTGAACTGGATCATCACCACCAACCCTGGACTGTCTTGTCTCATTACGCACACCTGGTTCCCATTCCCCCTGATTAGTATGTGTATATATGTGCCCTCTGTTCCCCATTGTCCTTGTCAATCATTGTCCTATGTCCGTTGGTCTTGAGTACCTGTGCTCTGTTTTATTCGGTTTTTGGTGCTACGTGTATTTTTGTGCACTTGTTATTACGGGTCTCATCCCATGAATTATATTAGAGGTTACACTTCGCTCTTTTGTTTTGGGTCGAGATTTAAAAAACCCTATTACGTATTCCTGCGCCTGTCTCCCATCCTTATGCAATGTGACAGTTACAGTATATTAAGTTGAATTAATATGTTCTCAAGATACGTTCAACATTTAGGATGTCTGTTGGACACACACACACACACACACACACACACACACACACACACACACACACACACACACACACACACACACACACACACACACACCAATAAAAAGGCCCACGATAATAATCTAGAATAAAATAATTCCATCTCTTCCTTTAAAGATGTAAGGGTGTGTTCTGGAGGCATGCTCAGTAGGTCCCGGCATGCAGTGTTTTCTCCCTCTGCACTGTGACTGTCGAAGCCTGTCGTAAATTCTTCCCTTGTCTGAGTGGTTTCAGAGGTAGCAGAGAGAGTACCCAGTAAATCTCTTATTTACATTGCTATGTCAAAGGTTCTGGGCTAAGTCAATGGGGCAGTCTTTCTGGGCAGGGAGTACATCAATATAGGGGAGCTATGCTCTGGTTTAAGGATCCATTATCAAAGGCCAGTGGCCTTGAGCCCAATGTTGTTTACATACTCGCCTCAATGTAACATGACTCAACGCAGGGGAGAATCCCTCATGACCACTACACGGTCTCAGAGCAGAAATTTGTTTCATTTGAGAGAATAATAATTGTGTATGTATGTGTGTGTGTGTGTGTGATTCTGTGTGCGTGTATATGAGTGTGTGTGTTTGTGTGTGCGCTTCTGGTGTCTTTGTGATTATAGATGTGTCTCTTACACTGTATGTGTGTCTCTAATTATAGACCAATGGAGAGTCGACTAGATATTATCGCTGCAGGACTTTGAAAAGTTGTGTCGTGTATGTGGTAAACATAGGCACTGCTTATATTCCAGTATTACACATTACATACTTCAAATTTTGAACTCATGTCAGACTGTTGCTTTCCCTTCATAAAATGAGGGTGTTTTCGTGGAAACATACAGTGCTGACTGGATTTAGCAGGCATAACCCACTTTCCAATATCACACGCCGAAGCACATGTCAAGTAAATTTACCTTCTGTGAAATGCAGCTCACTGATATTACCGGAATTAATCTCGCATAGAGCTAAAGAAATACATGAAAGGGAAGTTGTGTTCACATACTGCAGGTGGACGCTGGGGTTGCTGTGGATTGATGTCCTCTAAGAGAGCCGGTAGAACCCAACCACTGCTGGGCTGTGTAAATGTATCCCTCAGCCTAAAATAAGCTCTGGGAGAAGACATAATAAGATTCTCCCTATTCTAAATAAACTCCCATATCAATAACCCAACTCAATTAGGTTCAGGCTCCAGGTTTAGTACAGCCAGCCAGCCGGGCGTGGTGAGGCTGCAGCAAACATTACTTTGAACATGTTCTGAATGGATCCGCATCAATGCACGCATGCATTGATGCACACACACACACACACACACACACACACACACACAGTCTCCCCCATGGGGTCTCTGTAATAAGGAATAAGAAATAGTACCCCGCTCATCCAATTCTGTTGTGTTTTGCATGAATCTGTGATGATGTCGCACCTCAATTAAACAGTGTAGAAAAATGCATTGAAGGAATAGGAAGCATTTTTCACCACGAGCAGCGATCAGAGTTTAGCACATACGTTTTTTACCATTACATCATTGGGCAGCTCCACTTATAAAACTACTGGAGGATTCTGAGAAAACGTGGAGAAAAATTGGTAGGCACTCAGCACTTAAAGTCAGCATACAAAGGCATTGCAAAAGTTGGTAACATGACTCAAGTAAGCATCCACTGATTCAAGGATTAACTTTCAATTCTGGATCAGATTTCAGTACTTAAATTTGTCGGACACTGAGAAGTTGCAGCACGTACATACATATTCTTTATCAAAAAGTGATTATTTTTTTCTTCCCAGACTGCCCCTCGTTATTTCATATAGCATTATTGATTACATTATTATATAGCATATAGTGAATATACAGCATATTTTCAATAGCCTTTCCATAGAACGGACAGTCAGACAGAGCTGTTAGAGGAGAGCTTCAGCATGGATTACAGCGTGAGACTCACTCTTTAATTGATGCGATTACGAGGTGCTGAGAAATGTCACAGAGACATTTGAATTAAGTCTGGTCTATAATTAAAAAACAACATAATCGCCACTCATAAGCATCTCTCCAGCATCGGTAGGCTATCAGGTCATTCTCAACCATGCGTGAACTCTTCAAATTTAAGCCCAATGCCCACGTTGTCTCGTCTCTCAAATGTCATTTGACTCGATTCACATTAATCAGCATCTACTGTCCCCAGAACAAAAGACAAATGTTTTTGGTATGTAATTTGAAAGTTTGGGGGTCTAGATAACTCTTTTCACTTGTTTATAAAAAGTGCAGTATGTTTCGCATTGTTCCGTTCAGTAAGTGCATTTAGGGCCATTCAGTTGATTTAATGTGGTGAAGCTCTCACAACACCTATTTATAATTGTTTTGCACATTTGCTACATTCAATTAATTTAACTAATGATGAATGAGAACCTCTTTTGATTTAGCAGAATGCAGGGAAAATTGAAGATAGTAATATATTTATGTAACTTTCTATAATTCTATAGCTTTGCTATTTACATGAAAAGCATAATGAAGGTATTTATTGTCATGTACTGGTTGACTACAAATAAGTGATAATGCCCGAGAAGCTGGTGGTTTGGAAGATATATTGGCATGGGTGTTGTTAGGCCCAAAACGAAGTCGAGGACCGGCAAACCGCGCCAATATATCCTCCAAATACCGGCTTCTTGAGCATTATCACTTTTATACAACGGGTTACCAACATATTAAAAAAATTATATTTTGATGAGTTTATTCATACTATTTCATCCTTCTTAGAGATCTAGTCCCAAAACAAATCTAGGGTTGCTACCCAAGCCGGCTGGTTGTTTGTTCTACGGGTTTGGTTGCCAGATATGCAACCTAGTCATTAAGTCTTTTGATTTAGATCTATGGACGCGACCCAGTCGTTCTGGCAACATTCTTATCTCTTGTTTGGTAGCTAGCCAAGTTCAGCTAACACGGTCATATCAAACATCCTTAACAATGACCTAATGATGCGCGATTTCACCTGGCATAAAAAAATGTACTCTCTAGACAGTACACTGTTCAGAAGAGCTTGCCAACTACACAGCTAACACAATCACTTCAAACTGAAGCTGGAATGACAGCAAACTAGCTACATTTAGTGTTTTCCTATTGACATTTCTTTGTATACAGTATATACATAAAAATTATGTTGATTCATGATTCATTACTATGGGACAGCTGGAGATCGAATTTCAATATTGAAATTATGTTGCAAATCTTTGCTGTTGAAAACCAATTGCTAGTCTAAAGGAAATGGGAGATAATGTCCAGATGCTTTTTACAGTGGAGATCAAGTTTATAAATTGCCTGGCTGAGCTGATGAGACAATGGATTGCACAGAAGGATGGATCATAGATTTAGCCGGTGGTAACTTCTGGAATAGTCACCGGTTTTAACCAATCAGTATCCACGGTTAGACCCACCCGTTGTATGAAATAACAAGTAACCTATTGCAATACAGGTGAAAATAACATGTTCTTATCTTACCAGCACTGTTTACAGTAGTGCCTGTGCATATGAAACTCCAACTCCTTGCCACCCTGAATGCACTACACTACAGACCAAGATTCTTTGGGTAGTCAAGTGAACAGAGAAACAACAAAAGTTCCTAGCAATTCCTCCTCACAATACCTCTGCATTCCTGGAAGAGGGTTTCTGGCCTAGTTTAGGAGGATTAGCAGAAGACAGCACAGCCCACGTTATCTTAGTGCAGTTTGTCTCCTCTCCCTAGAGAGAGGGAGAGAAGTGCCCATAACTCAGAACACTAATTGTCTTTGCATCCAGCAGGCCTACCAAGGGGTGTGAGCAAACCCCACTCCAACTCCAACCCCTTGTGTCTCTTTATCCCAGCTTTCAATAGGGATGAAGGATTCCTAATTCTGGAAGTCTCAGACTCTCAACAGCCAGGATTTAGTTTAGAGGAGATGAATCAAATGATGTCCTGGGTATAAAAAGATAACATACACAAAGAGAGAGAGAGCACGTGCCTACATTTTTTTTTCACTTCCTCCAATTTGTAATCTACGTCCCCCAACCCAGAGTATGATCAAATTGAGTCCCTCACATCCACATCCAATTTATGCTAATAGCAGAATTATTGACTTGACCCAAGCTTTTCACTCCTCATTGTATAGAGTGATGCACCCAGCCAGGTCACCCGTGATATTCATCAGTATATAAGATATAAGTCAGTATACGTCAGTATTCGACGTCCATCTATGACGTCAGGAGATGAAGTGGAAACCAGCACTATGGGCAACAGTGAGCTCTGTTATCTTGAAGTAGGTTTTGGTTTTGCTGGATGGATGTGGATGGCAGATGAGCGTAAGCATCTGCCTCTGATTCTAAAGGTTGCAATTTCAAATCTAGTGATAGAAAGTTTTTTTAGTTTTAAGCCTATCCCAAACCTTAACCCTTAGCTTAGCCATTCGGAGTTAATGCCTAAACGTAAGAATTTTGAGTTAATGCCGGAACTTAACCCTAACCTTAAAAATTCAGAGTTAATGCTGAAACTTAATCTTAAACACATAAAATGTTTACATTTGGAACAAATTCAAAATTTGATGTTTGAGAAACATGGATTAAAGTCTAATTCTGACGTGATACTGTGAGAGCTGGTAGGATGCACCATCGGGGTGCCTCTCTAACCTCAAGGCTACCTGCCGTACCACTCCTATTTCCTGATTCTTTTTTTTTAAACACGTAGATACAATGCATTTATAATGAAGGAAAATTTTAAAAAGTGTAGAAACGTAGTTCCATTGTGGTCCTCTTTTTACCAAAATACATTATTCATCAATGAACCACAACTTAAAGATGGAAAAGGGATGGAGTTGAGTCAGTTTGTAAAATTCAGTATTGCTTGAGAGGAGGGCGGATCGATGGTACGGTACAGCCAGGGAGAAAGTCCGTCTGTCAGACAAGCCAGAAGATCTTCATCAGAGCCCATCACTTTGTCCGACGTTCCCAGTTCCTCCATAGTAGCCTCTCCACCGTAAGTAGCTGATACACCATTGCTGACTGTGTAGCACCCACCTGGGTGATGCTTCAGCTGCAGTAAAGCGCCAGAAAATCAACCACACATCAGCAGTGGTCAGAAACAGTCTCTCTGCCTCTCTGACATTTCAGACACCGCAGTCTCCACTTTCCAAAAGGCATGCGAAACCAAAAAGCCGTAGCTGCTGCTGCATGTTCTAAATGCAAACATTAGCCACCCAGCTAGCTAGCTAGCCAAAGCAAACAAACACATTTAACATTGAATACACGTAACTTTGACATTGAAGACCACACTATTTATGCGATCAAAACAGAGATTTATCAAAAATAAAAAGATGATAATATTTTTTACATTTTTTAAAACAATACCAGACCCCACCACGACACCTCTGTGATTCCACAGTTTCTGCATCCCTCCACCATTAGACACACAAACTTCATCTATCAACCCTTCCACAAAGCAAAGCAATCCCTCTGGCCGCAAACGAGCCAAGAATCCGCAAACGAGCCAAGACCCCCAGCTTGCTCGGCGAAAAGTTCACTCACTCTTTAGTTTAGGCTGATATGACTGTAGTGTACACAGCCTCTTTCCAATTGTGTCTGTTTTCATTTAGCTCTCTCTTCTTTCCCTCTCTTCGTCCCAAAACAACCCGATCAGCACTCTGCGCAATTACAAAACGGATTGAGGAAGCAGGAGCCTGATTTAGCAGACTGCAGGGACTGCCACCTTCTATTATCTTTGGATCTGTGATGATTTATGCTTTGTGTGTGGGTCTCTCTCTCTCTATCCTCACATGCTAAGATCTTTCCTCTCTTCTCTTCTTTCCCCTATAGAGTTTTTCCAGGCCGGGCCTCCAGCCCAAACTCCACAATACCAGATGTCTGATTCTGAACAAACGGAACCACCAAGGAGGAAGTCCTTGGTAGAGAATCAGAGCATGTAAGCTGAGATAGTGTTTGATAAGCTTCATACAGCACAGGGGAAATAAACAATGGGAATGGGGATGGAAAGCTGAGACATAAGAGGGTGTTCTCTCTAAGGGATCTTTGCACAGTATGAACAATTTGCCCAATTATTATTCTATATACGGTTACAGCAAGAAGGGATCTGGTATGTTACTACACCCGCTCAGTGTCACAAGATGGCTTATAATGGAAAACATTTTCAGAGTATTTGTTTCGTATCTCAAGGGTACATACCTATTATGTAGAATAATGGTCAATTCTATGTGTGAAACTGTAATTAAAGTATTCTTAGTACGTGTATTCACACATTGCTGTATAGGGGGTTGAAAAAAAGACACTAAATTGTTTATCCTATTGTCTTATTATCTTAAGGGTACACATTGTGTTAAATGGTAACAAATAATGTTTTTTTTTATCTGTAATCAATGTGTTATAAATGCTTGTACACTAAAAAAGACACAGCAGTATATTTGATTTATGTCTCAAGGGCACAAAAAACACTCAATATTTATACTAAGACAAATTGCATTTGTGAATCTGAAATCAAAGTCTTATTAGATCTATGCACACATTTTTAGGGAGGTCTGAGAAGAAACATAAAACTGTGTAGACTATTAGTAATACATTTGAAAGGTTCAAAACATTGAAATGAATGACAAATGTAATTTCTGTGATTTTCTAACCAATACAGGTTAAGCCTCGCTCTATACATTTGACACACACATCTCCCCATTTCCACTGAGATCTGTGAAAAAGATTTTTTAGCTTTGAGCCATTGGCATCCTAAACCCTACTACCCACAAGGCCTATCTTACTTCCTGTTCCTTCCAGGCAACCAGCCCTACCCAGCAGGCCATGCTATTCCAGTAATTGAGTGAGTAATGGACTTATTCCACTGAGTGCTCTTTATACCAGGCTGTAAATCCCAAGGCAAAATGGCAGATTAGAAGAAAAAAAGTAAGAAAAGAAATAAAAGCAAAAAAAATTCCATAGTACTGCTATTCACGCACAATAAATCCAATATAGGTCTCAGTCAGTTTGTGTCAATCCTGTCTTCCCAGCATTGTCACTCTTCTGGCCGACGGTCAGCAGCCATCTGCGGCTTTCTGTGGTCGTCTGGAGTTATTAGCTAACAAGACAGTGGGTAAGTATCTAGAATGTATCCTGATGATCATAATAATTTTTATTTCCCTCTCTTTTCCTTTAACTCCTAAAAGTCTAATCAAACATATGGAATTGTTATAGGATGTTCATACCATGGATCATTTAGCTATTTGATTTGGAATTTTTGGACCCCTGTAGGTATCAAGAAAATATCCCAAAAATATATTAGATCAAATATTGAATTTGGCCTTTAGTGCTATAGCCCATAGAAACACATTGAATAACATATTCATACACGGCAAAATAGACAGTAAAACAATTACTCTTAAGAAATAAAGTTTTGAAGTTGTCTGTCCTATATCTAGGAGATATAAGAAAGCTCAGGAATTATTATAACTTTAGAATATATTCATACTAATAATTTTATGTGTGGGGTACAGAGATGAGGTATTCATTTAAAAATCACGTTAAATACTATAATTGCACACAGACTGAGTCAATGCAACATGTTAAATACATTTTTAATGCTACATTTATTTAAGCTTGAATACTTATTTTTATTTATTTAACTAGGCAAGTCAGTTAAGAAGAAATTCTTATTTTCAATGATGGCTTAGAAACAGTTCAGGGGCAGAACGACAGATTTGTACCTTGTCAGCTTGGGGATTCGATCTTGCAACCTTTTGGTTATTATTCCAACACTCTAACCACTAGGCTGCGCTGACTCAAGACATTTCAGCTTTTCATTCGTAATTCATTTGGACAAAATTCTAAAAACATACAGTTGAAGTCGGAAGTTTACATACACCTTAGCCAAATACATTTCAACTCAGTTTTTCACAATTCCTGACATTTAATCCTAGTAAAAATGTCCTGTCTTAGGTCAGCTAGGATCACCACTTTATTTAGGAATGTGAAATGTCAGAATAATAGTAGAGAGAATGATTTATTGTAGCTTTTATTTCGTTCATCACATTTCCAGTGGGTCAGAAGTTTACATACACTTAATTAGTGTTTGGTAGCATAGTAAATTGTTTAACTTGGGTCAAATGTTTCGGGTAGCCTTCCACAAGCTTCCCACAATAAGTTGGCTGAATTTTGGCCCATTCCTCCTGACAGAGCTGGTGTAACTGAGTCAGGTTTGTAGGCCTCCTTGCTTGCACACGCTTTTTCAGTTCTGCCCACACATTTTCTATAGGATTGAGGTCAGGGCTTTGTGATGGCCACTCCAATACCTTGACTTTGTTGTCCTTAAGCCATTTTGCCACAACTTTCAAAGTATGCTTGGGGTCATTGTCCATTTGGAAGACCCATTTGCGACCAAGCTTTAACTTCCTGACTGATGTCTTGAGATGTTGCTTCAATATATCCACATAATTTCACTTCCTCAATATGCCATCTATTTTGTGAAGTGCACCAGTCCCTCCTGCAGCAAAGCACCCACAAAATGATGCTGCCACCCCCGTGCTTCACAGTTGGGATGGTGTTCTTCGGCTTGCAAGCATCCCGCTTTTTCCTCCAAACATAACGATGGTCATTATGGCCAAACAGTTCTATTTTTGTTTCGTCAGACCAGAGGACTTTTCTCCAAAAAGTACAATCTTTCTCCCCATGTGCAGTTGCAAACCGTAGTCTGGCTTTTTTATTGTGGTTTTGGAGCATTGGCTTCTTCCTTGCTGAGCGGCCTTTCAGGTTATGTCGATATAGGACTTGTTTTACTGTGGATCTAGAAACTTTTGTGCCTGTTTCCTCCAGCATCTTCACTAGGTCCTTTGCCGTTGTTCTGGAATTGATTTGCACTTTTTGCACCAAAGTACGTTCATCTCTAGGAGACAGAACGCGTCTCCTTCCTGAGCGGTATGATGGCTGCGTGGTTCCATGGTGTTTATACTTGCATACTATTGTTTGTACAGATGAACGTGGTACCTTCAGGCGTTTGGAAATTGCTCCCAAGGATGAACCAGACTTGTGGTGGTCTACACATATTTTTATGAGGATTTCTTTTGATTTTCCCATGATGTCAAGCAAAGAGGCATTGAGTTTGAAGGCAGGCCTTGAAATAAATCCACAGGTACACCTCCAATTGACTTAAATTATGTCATTTAGCCTATCAGAATCTTCTAAAGCATTTTCTGGAATTTTCCAAGCTGTTTAAAAGGCACAGTCAGCTTAGTGTATGTAAACTTCTGACCCACTGGAAATGTGATACAGTGTTGGAAAACAATTGTTGGAAAAATTACTTTTGTCATGCGACTTGACAAAACTATAGTTTGTTCACAATACATTTGTGGAGTGGTTGAGAAACAAGTTTAATGACTCTAACCTAAGTGTATGTAAACTTCCGACTTCAACTGTAATTCCACTTGGACATTATGGAGTATTGTATGTAGGTCAGTGGCACAAAATCTCAATTTAATCAATTTTAAATTCAGACTAAAACACAACCAATTATGGAAAAAGTCAAGGGGTATGAAGACTTTCTGAAGGCACTGTATTTAACCCCCTTCCATACATCCATATATATTTTTTTGAACTGGTACTGACGAGTCCTGTGACACTTGCGGGGGGTTGCAGAACAAAACAGAGAGCACCATCATGTTCGTGAGAGTCTAATCTTTCCATAGAGTGGTTTGTAGGTCATATAACTGTTCAGACGCTACAGACATTTTCGTGAGAGACCGATTTTCTGGATGTCTCCTGGTCTAACAAACAGCGCTGTAGCTCTGCCACTTTCCACCGCATGCAGAAGGCCGACCTAGGCGGACGCGGTGGATTGAGATGCTGAAACATCGGGTGCATCAAGTGACTCATATAAATTATCCACTCGCACGTTTATCAATGAACTAACCTGTTTATTTTTGTTGCCAGAAATTCTGAAAGTAGCTCTCACAATCCCCGGAAGTTGTGTACTTCATCATCACAACATTGTTCTCGAACATCTGTAGTGTGCATAAAGAGAATAAGAAAATCTCTGTGGTGTTAATGAGCTGTGCACATGCTTGGCCTCCAACCTCATTGGACAATGCTGTGCTGATCTGATCCCGCCTCCCACTTTAACCTTGCAACCTTATCCACCTGTCAATTGTCCCTCACACGTGGCCGTGGCTTATTCCCGTTTTTGTATAGACTAATATGGCAAGCAAGGAATTGTGATAATATAATTCATACAATTGTCAGTGATGGGTGTAGCTGGTGCATGAAATTCAGACGCAGGAGAGCAGAAACGAGTGGACAAAGCACTTTACTGAGGCAATCATTAGAACAAAATGCAACCGCGTCACAAAAACAAATGCCCAAAGAACAAGTGAGGCAGCACAAAGTACAACAACCAAGTACAAAGTACCGGTTGCCACAAAGCACGGGTACAAAACAAAACCCGGCGCCAACCAGCCGGAAGCGTGCCAACCTTGACAATAAACAATACCCCACACAGACATGGAGGGAACAGAGGGCTAAATACACATAGTAATATTGAGGATATGTAAACCAGGAAAACAAGACAAAACAAATGGAAAATGAAAGGTGGAGCGGCGATGGCTAGAAGACCGGTAACGTCGACCGCCAAATGCCGCCCGAACAAGGAGAGGGACTGACTTCGGCGGAAGTTGTGACAACAATGGACAGTTATAACCTATTTACAGTATATGTAAGTATCAAATTACCTATTCCTTTAAAGTCATGTAATTGTTTTATACAATGCATTAAGAAAGTATTCAGACCCCTTGACTTTTTCCACATTTTGTTACATTGCATCCTTTTTCTAAAATGGGTAAAATATTTTCTCTTCTTCATCAATCTACACACAATACCCCAAAAAGCAAAAACATTTTTTTAGAAATTTCTGCAAATGTATTAAAAATAAAAACAGAAATACCTTATTTACATAAGTTCTCAGACCCTTTGCTATGAGACTCGAAATTGAGCTCAGGTGCATCCTGTTTCCATTGATCATCCTTGAGATGTTTCTACAACTTGATTGGAGTCCACCTGTGGTAAATTCAATTGATTGGACATGATTTGGAAAAGCACACACCTGTCTATGTAAGGTCCCACAATGCATGTCAGAGCAAAAACCAAGCCATGAGGTCGAATAAATTGTCCGTAGAGCTCCGAGACAGGATTGTACCGAGGCACAGATCTGGGGAAGGGTACCAAAACATTTCTGCATCATTGAAGGTCCCCAAGAACACAGTGGCCTCCATCATTCTTAAATGGACAAAGTTTGGAACTACCAAGACTCTCTCAAAAGCTTGTCGCCCAGCCAAACAGAGCAATCGGGGGCGAAGGGCCTTGGTCAGGGAAGTGACCAAGAACCCAATGGTCACACTGACAGAGCTCCAGAGTTCCACTGGGAGAACCTTCCAGAAGGACAACCACTGAAGCACTCCACCAATCAGGCCTTTATTGTAGAGTGACCAGACGGAAGCCATTCCTCAGTAAAAGACACATGACAGCCCGCTTGGAGTTTGCCAAAAGGCACCTAAAGGACTCTCGGACTATGAGAAACAAGATTCTCTGGTCTGAGATATAACTCTTTTGTCTGAATGCCAGGCGTCACGTCTGGAGGAAACCTGGCACCATCCCTACAGTGAAGCACGGTGGTGACAGCATCATGCTGTGGGGATGTTTTTCAATGGCAGGGACTGAGAGACTAGTCAGGATTGTGGGAAAGATGAATGGCGCAAAGTACAGAGAGATCCTTGATGAAAACCTGCTCCAGAGCTCTCAGGACTGGGCCAAAGGTTCACCTTCCAACACGACAACGACCCTAAGCACACAGCCAAGACAAAGCAGGAGTGGGTTCGGGACAAGTCTCTGAATGTCCTTGAGTGGCCCAGCCAGAGCGCGGACTTGAACTCGATCGAACATCTCTGGAGAGACCTGAAAATATCTGTGCAGTGACGCTCCCCATCCAACCTGACAGAGCTTGAGAGGATCAGTCGAGAAGAATGGGAGAAACTCCCTGAATACAGGTGCTTTAACAAAGTACCGAGTAAAGGGTCTGAATACTTATGTGAATGTGATATTTCTGTTTTTTTCTTTCAGAAATTTGCTACACCAAAACAACATTTTGCTTTGTCATTGTAGGGTATTGTGTGTACATTGATGAGGAAAACCCCAGATTTAATCCATTTTAGAATAAGGCTGTAACGTTGCAAAACATGGAAAAAGTTAAGGGGTCTGAATACTTTCCGAATGAACTGTTTAAGCCGATATGTGTCTACGTCATGATCGCTGGCAATCAACTTCAGTTTTCTATGATACCTCATATCATGGAATACCTGCTTTGTGCCCTTATAACGGCAAAAGGTGGATGTACACGTGGAAATATTTCATTGGGATGGATGGTTGAAACAACAGAAAGGTGGGGCGATATCTAAAAAGTTAGTGGGTGAAAGTTTGAAGTATACATTTATCTAGTGCATCAACAATATGTGTGTTGTGTCCGTGATGCATGCCTGGTAAAAAATGTATTGTCTATTGAACAATATATTCCAAAATTCTAACAAAATACCACTCAAAACCTGTTATTACCTCCCCTATATTTGTCAGTTCCCCAGCTCTGTTCCCCACTTCTGCATTGATTGTTTTTTGGCTTTGTTTTCTTGTATGCTGACACTGTTCCTGTCTCGTTCCATGTCCGTTCCTTATTAAATGTTTGACTCCCCGTACCTGCATCGTCTCTCCAGCGTCATTCCATGTGACAGACAATTGTCTTCTAATATATTTGTCTGACTACAATGCCATCTTTGGTGCACATCATTTTCTGCTTGCTTCCAGAGAAATGCAGGCTATTGAAATAAATAAATAAAACTACAAGTGAGGTCTAATACATCTAATTTCAAGTTTTCAAATGTGTTTTAAGGATGCATGGATTTGATCGATGTATTCTACGTATTTTAGTTTTCCATGTCATGGTAAGGTCACGTAGCCAGGCAATCCCAATTGCTTCAGAGCGCACACTCACTACATGATATGAAATGACTGCAGGTTAAAATGAAAGGATTCTGTGCCTTTCTCCGCTGAGAGAGGACTGCAGATGTTTTATTATGCATGTATGAGCCATACATTGACACGTTGAGTCCAAAACGGGAGGTTTAAAATCTAACATTGTAGTTTTCAATGGATCTTAAATTCTCTTTCCGTTTCTTCCTCTCTTTTTATATCCCAGAACTTTCTCATTGACAAGCCACAAACCACCCTGGGCAAAACATCGGGGTCTCTCACAGTCCAGTGTTAAAGGAGAGAGAACAGAGAGCTGCTCCCATTTTCCGAATATACCACTGAGCTCCTTTCACAATTAGAAGGCCTACTGGCCAGACAGCCTATAGCAAAATAAGCAGCCTGAAGTCAAAACAAAGGCACAGCACAGGAAGGAGAAGAAACCCAAGACAAACGCACATGCACACACACACACATACGGGTCGAAACGTCAAGCAACCTGCCAAGCAAAATATTTTCTGCCGACTTCTCATGCTGATGCTACCATGAGGATGATGGGAGAACTGACCTCATCTGCTAAATATTGTTTTTGCCTTGTACAGCAATTCCTCCTCTTTTCTGAGTAGGCCAGTCTACGACGCAGCACGGCGCAGGGCGGTTGTACTCTTTGTACAGGGCTATAAATTAGTGTTTTTGTGGGAGCCCATAACCGTTGCTAAGGGCTGGAGGGGATGGGAGGGAGGGGTGGCCATTGGCCAGTTAAAATACAGATGTCGGACCGGCAGCGTAATTCCATTCAGCCATGATTTATATTTAGAACACAGCAAGCAGCCACCAGGCCTAACCTGACACTGCCACTGCCACTCCTGGCTCATGCAGGAAATCGAAGTTGACTACAACCTAATGAGAAAAGTGAAACACTGAACTTTTATGAGTCTCCCACAAATTTCAGGCCCATAATACCAAACCTCTTGAAGCTAATCATCTAGCTAAGGAGAGCTGAGGAGGGAGATCCATTCATTAAGAGCCACTTTCCCCATCAGTTCCCTTCGTGTGAAATATGCATAGTGTAAAGGTTCACTATTTTAATACTGTGACTTCTGCCCAACCTTTGTGTCTTTCCTGGATTGCTTTGGTCAAGTAGTTTCACTGCCTAATATAACACAATGAGTAATTATGCTCAAATAAGGAATTCCGTGTAACTTTGGGAGAACTTTTTGGAATTGTAAGAGAACTTGGAAAGATATTTGGTAACATGGCACAGTGTCAGCTCATTTTCTATAGTGGGATTTTAGACTCTTACTTACTTACTGCCTTACTCCTCTTCGTTCCCTGTGGAGTATAAGGCCTCAACAAGCCCACGCCATGTAAGATGGTCCTTTGGAGCTTTCTCAGCTTTTATTTGTTCTTCAGGCTCTCCAGATTCAATAAAATAAATGCAACATTTTGACAAAACCATACCCCACGCCTGTTCATTTCTACAGTTTTAAATAAAACAGGATACATTTTGTCCATAACCAATAATTCAGCCTTTTATAATCTCTGCTTTATAGGCCTATCAGCTTTTTTAATACCCCTGTCCAACTAATGTGTTGACACATATTGTACACACCAACCGACCACTGCCGTCTTTACAACACACCCCAGCTTAACTCACACACGCAAGCACACATATATACACACATACACACCCTTGGCTCCTGATTCCAGTTTTATAAGTAAAGGTCAGAGAAGCTATGAATTATAATCCACCGGCCTGTAAATTGTAGAAGCTAATCCATCAATGCAAAGAGGGAGCGCTGGGTAATAAACGCCTGCTTCCTCTTGAGGCAGCCAGATTTATCAGTGTGTACAGGGGATGTTTTTGTACAAATAAGATTACATAATGTCTGTATTTGCAAGTCAACAATTCAACAACGCAGATATTTCTGATGACCAGAAAAAGTTAGGGAGGTAAACTGCTGATGGACAGCGACAGCTGGCTTCTTCTATATAGAACAAATATTTATCTAAGGTTGGTTAATCTTGACCAGTAGACTATAATTGTTTAGTTTCAAACATTTGTTTATTATCTTATCTGATTATGCCTTTCGTTGCTTAAGTATGACCAATGCTCTACATAGTGCCTAGGAGTCATTGCCTGCAATGTTTTTTCCCTTTCAAGTTTCTTCCCAGCTGATAAACAGGATATTCTCCTTGGACAATGGGGACAGGAAGTGGGAATTTAGTCTATCCGTTTGTCTCTGAAGGCTTTACTCCTGTGCACGTTGGCACGAGCACTTTCTAATCTTCATGGTCAAGATGCGCCAATTAGAGCCCCTGAATCAGAGGAAACAGACAATGCCTTTGGAACTGTGAACACGCCGACGCCAGCAGTAAAACAATGGTCTTGACCTAACCCTGGGTAAATCATTAGAGATCTGACAAGAGGGACAAGGCGAAAAATGAAGAAGTCCCAACTGGTATTATTTTCACAATTTAGGCTTACATCCTGGTTCAGGAAAGTACTGAAGTTGCCTCCCGCCGACACACTTGCAAAATGAAAAGGGGAAAAAAGGGGGAACATATAAAAAACTATAAAACTTTGGTACTCTCCCCAGTTTCCTGGCTTTAAATTAGCTGTTCATGGTCTCAGCTCAGACATAAAAAAAATTACATCTTGTAAGATTTTCCCTGAGTTGCACATTCCACAGTGGGTGCTCTCAGTGGTATTAATGCACACTGTGACATGTCCTATTGATCAATGAAGGGGGTGCACGCACACACACACACACACCCACCCGTACATACACACACACACATGCACACACAGTACAGGGCAGGTGGAACAGTGGAGACAGACAGTGACAGCGGTGAGGTACTTCTGAGGTAACCCTCTCCTTTAATAAGGTAGATGATCAAACATGTTCTCTGCACGTGAAAGAAAATATTATTTTAATGGAGAGAGGGGTTGTGGGGTGGAAAAGGAGATTCATGTTCAATTTTTTCTTTCATCCAATAGAATAGGAGATTCGGGTTTCAGGGTTGCTTTGGGAAGATTTATTTTCAATGTGGGCCTTTGACACAGCACCGCACGTATATATCTCTCCCCAGCTAGCACATTTGGTTCCATGGAAGTTGTGGGAATGTATATTTTTGGTATCACATTGGTTGTTGGAACGAAGCCATGAGTTTTATGACCGGTAAAACTGAATGTTTTATAAACTTTCTGAGAACAGAATTGAATGTTTCGCATGTCCTTGGAATGTTTATTTTTTGAGAACGTTTCACTCTGGTTCCTTGAAAGTTTTCATGGGAGGTTTTATTAACGCTCTGAGATGGAAATTATATGTTATTTGGATGTTTGTGAATAACTTCCTTAAAACGTTCACTGAATGTTTCAATAAGACTTTAATTAACACTACTAGATAAGACACAAACATTTCCTTAGGCATTAATCATGAAAATACTTTTTTTTTTATTGTGACACAGCATCAGTGAGATTTAAACATATAATTGTCTGTTCTCCATCCATGGAATTAGTCCACTGCGCCACCAGGATAGACCTAACATGCCATGTTTTTTTATTCATACAAAGCTGTTCCTTATAGTCTATTCAAACAGACCCGTTTAAAAGGAAACAAGCTCTCATTAAGATCAGGTGTGGCCAAGGCCAACACACCTGAACACACTTAACAAGAGAGAGGATAGAGAGAGTTTTGTTGATGCTGAGAACGGAATCAGTATGTTTTTAAATAGCATTCTTAGAACATTCTCTGAATGTTACTAAAGTTTTCTTGTGGTTTTTATACAAAGTTGTCTTAACGTTCTCAGAAAAATTTGAGAACATGACTTTAAATAGAACCATGAGGAAACCTGTAGGAAACGTAATGCTGAAGTACTGAAATTCCCACAGAAGAACGTTGTTTCTTAATGTTCTTCGAACAATTTGAGAACATTCCTAATCTCAAACCAGTTGGAGAACATTCCTAGAACATTACCAACATTTTCATTAAATGTAAGAATGTTTGAACATTTAGGAAAAGTTCTGCTAAAGTAATGAAATACCAAGAAAATGTTTTCTTTCAAGTTCCTTAAATGTGCTGAAAATGTTCCATAGCTGAGCAACACGGAAAGTTGTGGGAAGGCTGTATGCAAAATAAGCATAGGACAACCACACTCTCACCAAAATCCAAGAGATAAATGGTTCTCAGAACATTATGTGCTAGCCGCTTCTTCTTTCTCTCCCTCTCTCTTTCACTCTCCTCTCTCTCTGTCTCTTTCTATCTTTCTCTCTTCTCTGTTTGCAGCAATGATTTTTTTCTGGCATTCTAAAGATGGGAAATCAAATTTCGCCTCCCACCAACACCCCCACGCCATCCCCCAAAAGGAGGCAAGTCTCCCCACAAACAAGCACATAAAAACTCACACACACTTTTACCCGCAATTACATACACTCAGATAGAAACATGCTCTCATTTCGAAGTGATTCACAAACCCTTTGACACTAACACACACACACACACACACACACACACACACACACACACACACACACACACGCGCGCACGCAATGCACGCACGCACCCAGCTGACTCAGCAGGACAATTGCAGCAGTGATCACTCAGACAGAGGAACACATGTGGGAGGGGGGAGGGGGGGGGGGGACTGACTGGTGAATGACATCAGCCCTGAGGCGATAATAATCGGGTGACCTAGGAGAGAGTGTCTTCACCGTAGCTCTCAACGAACACATGCACAGCAGACAACGTTCTCACACAATAATCAACTATATGACTACTATATATTTACAGTAATAACTCTCCAACCTTAAACCCCAAGTCAGCCAGACCGAATGGCACACACGCACAGCAGAGTGCAGACTTGCTCACACAATCAACTACAGTATATGAGCAGTTACATATCTTAAAGTAATAACTCCAACCCTAAACCCCAGCCAGACCGAATGGTAGGCTATAAAACACACACACAAACACACACACACAGCGCCGCTATATTATTATGGCAATCTGAATCCAATTAACAGGCAACCCACTCAGAGTTCAACTGCCAGAGGGAGATTCAGTGAGGAAATATCATGGGAGATGAAACAGCAGGAGGAGAAAAAAATCAAACAGTTTTTAATGGAGAATACTTGGGCCTTTGTGACATTCAACAGCGGCTTTGTTCTTGCAGAGGAGTAGAGAATGCTCACCTTCTATCTCTTTTTTTGTGTGCTGAATTCACACTCCCTGAGAGTCGAGGAATACATGGGCGAAGGAGGATGAGAAGTGAGTCTCTTTCTTTTCTCTATTTTCTCTTTCTTAATCATACTGCTCCGAAGTCATCCATCTGGGGTCAGAGAGAGTTCTGGGTAATCATTGTTTGAGGGATGGTTACTTGAACACATCTGAGGTGGATGGGGGGAGGCGGTGGTGGAGGAGGAGGGGAGAGGGGAATGGAAACAAAGACACACGTTTGCGTGGAATATGTGTCTAATCCCCTGCTGATACATTGACACGGTGGTGGCATATACAGAAGAAGAGAATAGAGCATCTATGATAGGTAAAGGCTTAGATTGGATAAACTCCAACAGGATATGGTAATGGAGGAAACGAATGAGTTGCATATGCTGCAGCAGCGAGTGGCTCGATCGCTCTCGAGATGGAGCCCTCTATGAAAAGGGTGTTGAAACACACAGTAATTGCTTTCAGTGTCGTTTGGCATTCTGACTTTAGCGGCTTTTAATAGACAGGATGGTTTCTGTCTATTATTCTGCCAACATTACTGTTCATTTCACAGAGAAAGATGGGGAAAATCAGACAACATGGCTTTTAAAACTTGAGAAGCGTTAAATTCGAAGTAATACGTTGACTTTCGAGAAGTTGGGACGATTGTCCTCCGTTGAAACACTTTGTGCAGCAGGAGTGATGTCGAGCCACACCAAAGTGAATTCTCCTCCTTTCACTTGATAGGATCATAGTAAATCATTTCTAAAGGTTACCTTGCTGAAAGCCCTCTGTATAACACAATCACTGCAATTGGTGGAGGAAAAAAATCTACATTAAAAAAATGTAATCAGCATTGCAGCTTACTGTCAGGATGTGCCTCTGAATAATTGAAGATTTTAGAAAAATACCAACTCATGACTTGAGAAAATCTAAACATTTAACCATGGCTATTTTTGCCAGGCAGTGATTCCTCTAGCACAGGATTTTCTTCTTAGGAAACTTGTCTCGCTCTTTTGCCTGACACTCATACACTCATATTCAAGTTTTTCCTGTGTTGACTGACTGAGAGCTGAGTGTGTGTCATTCCCCTTCTCCATGGCAGGAAACTGATTTGTGGTGAGAGTTTTGTCACAAAATGGCCGCCATGAATCACCCAAGTAGGTCGACACATCACTGATGGATGAGGTGACTGACTTACCTACCTCCCGTTCTCACAGTAGAGTTCTACTTTCACTTTTTTTTCTAAGACTGCACCTCATAAAGAGAGACGTTTATGGTTTCAATCATAATGCAATCAGCTTTACAATAATGTAATTGGTAAACATTTTTCTGAGGAAACCCGAGAGAAAGACAGGTACTGTCTCACACATCATATCTTATGGATATGGTTGGCCCTCTTTAACCTGTCTCCTCCCCTTCATCTACACTGAGTGCCTTCCTGCAGCTCCAAAACCAAGTGTAACTCGCATTGTGTCCATATTAGGACAGCCTGAATGACTAATATGTTTATTTGATATATTTTTTTAAATACATATAGATTTGGCTAAACTATGTGATAACAACAATACACACATTCAAAAGATAATAAATAATCCAGGATTATTTCCATTGTGGTCCTCATTGGTAAATCTGATACCAACTCCTGAGTTTGAGGCTGTCCTAATATGGACACCGTACCTATGGCTCCGTTCTGTGTTCTGTGAGATATAACTGATACGTGGGGGTGAAGGTGTAATGGCATCCAGCTGTCTCTGAGCCTGTGGTCCTGACTCCTGACTGAGCTGAGCGATGTGGAGGTGCCACTGACATGCAGCGTGACAGATAACTGCAGAGGAGGCAATAAGAACTGGGCCAAATTCCCTCTGGAGACAGTGAAGATTGATTGATTGATTGATGCATTAATTAATTGATTGGTTGATTGATTTATCGATCAAATCTTGAATTGTTTGAGCAAACTGCCCATATGGTCAATAACATGGTTTGATTCATGGCATTTGCTTTTACTTTTAACTTGTACTCAAGTATGACAATTGAGTACTTTTTCCACCACTGTACTTATTAAGTACATTTAAAGCAAGATACTTTTTGTGACCTTTACTGAAGTATTATTTTACTGGGTGACATTCACATTTCTGTTAAGGAATCTTTACTTTTCATCATGTATGTACATTTTTTTTAATCCATCAATGCTTTTTTAAAGTCTTCATTATATAATTGCAGTCTATCTCCCGATAGACTTGCAGCCTAAAGCCCGGTGTGAACTCAGAAATAAGGTCGAAGCGTGGAGATTATTTCAAGGATTCAAAGCCTGAACCAGATTTAAGACTTCTGAGTTTTTCTTCACTTAAGAGCCCTGGTAGAAATAATGTCCAAAGATGTCACAGCGGTTTCCCAAAACACCACGTAGTGCACTCGTTACAAATTGAAACTTAACTGTGTCTTTACAGGAGCTGTCCTGTGCTGAAAATTATTCCAGAATATAGGCGAAAGAGCTTGCTGTAGCTCTTAAATGATTTAATGTTTTTTTCAGTCATCTTTTTTTCCACAAAGTTTCCCCATGAAGATAAGAAATGTTCTGCAGCCTATTATGTATTTAAGTGTTTGTATTCTGTTTTCCTTGTGTTATGTATGTCACAATGGGTGGCTTGAGGAAGCAGGAGAGGTGGAGTCAGGCGCAGGAGACAGATGATTCCGGGAATAATACTTTTAATAAATATTCGCACGGAAAATACAAGCACGGGTGTGCAAAATCGAAGGCCTCTACGAAAGAAAACTAGGGACGCAGCCCAACAATAATTCCGTGGAAAAACACAGACCCTCACAAGCAACATCAGCCCAGACAATAAACAATCCCGCACAACCCACAAACCTAACTAGCTAGCCTAAATACCCCTCCCCACTAACAACTAATACAAAACAGGTGCGTAACTAACCTAGACCTAACTAACAGAACGTGAAACAGAGATCAGTGGCAGCTAATAGGCCGGCGACGACGACCGCCGAGCGCCGCCCGGCCGAGGAGGGGGGCCACCTTCCGTAGGTGTCGTGACAATGTATTTCAAGTGTTTTCCCGTGCTATTTTGTATGCAATTGATTAAATAAATTCTGCATTTCTTCAGTTTGTGTAACCTGTGAGCAAGAATAAGTAAAGCCAAATTCAAAGTCGCTCATTCCCTCATTCGCTATAGAAAATATCAAGGTGACCTAAAAATAGGATATGATGACAACGGTTTTCGTAATTGCTCAACAAATTATTGCAGCCTAATGGCAGGCAGGAATTGAGCTTCGAGTAGGCCTACAGATACTCTACAAATAAAGAATTTAAATAATTTAAATAATTAACCATAATTATTGGTCAGGCTTCAGTGAAATGTGTGAGCTTTTAGATAATAGTAGTCTATAGGCCTAACAGAATATTGAAGCTGCTCAGATGTAGCCTACTAGGAAGGCTATCGATTGCACATACATGAAAGTGATGTCAATATTTTGGCAAAAAATCTAGATATTATACTGAACAAAAATATAAACGCAACGTGCAACAATTTAAAAGATTTTACTGAGTTACAGTTCATATATGGAAATCAGTCAATTTAAATAAATTCATTAGGCCCTAATCTACGGATTTCACATGGCTGGGAATATGCATCTGTTGGTCACAAATAATGTACCTTAAAAAAAAGTGGCGGCATGGATCAGAAAACCAGTCAGTATCTGGTGTGACCACCATTTGCCTCATGCAGCGTGACACATCTCCTTCGCAGAGTTGATCAGGCTGTTGATTGTGACCTGTGGAATGTGGTCCCAATCCTCTTCAATGGCTGTGCGAAGTTTCTGGATATTGGCGGTAACTGGAACATGCTGTTGTACACGTCAATTCAGAGCATCCCAAACATGCTTAATGGGTGACATCTCTGGTGAGTATGCAGACCATGGAAGAACTGGGACATTTTCAGCTTCCAGGAATTGTGTACAGATTCTTGCACCATGGGGTTGTGCATTATCATGCTGAAACATGAGGTAATGGTGAATGGCATGACAATGGGCCTCAGGATCTCGTCACGGTATCTCAATGCATTCAAATTGCCATCGATAAAATGCAATTGTGTTTGTTGTCCGTAGCTTATGCCTGCCCATAACAACTCCATACACGTGGTATGCTGTTGGTAGGCCGGTTGGACATTAAAAAAGACAGTTTTGGAAAATGTTCTAACGATGATCTCCACCTTAAGATTCTTTTGGGAAACCAGGGCCAGAACATTAAAGAGCGACTGCCCCTTAAAAGCTAATTCTCATTTTGAAAATGGCCTATGTGGCATCGATATGAATCAGAAACATTTGTTCTAGTGTCAAAATTGACTACAAAGTGTAAATGGGATAATTTTGGTCATATAGTCAGTCTTGACTAAAACTGTGTTTTGTGAGATTGTAGGAAAAATGGAATGTCACGGAATAATGGAAACCGTAACAGTTTTCCGTGGATTGGGTTTATTTAGACAACCACATCAAACCACACCCCGAAACCAACTCACGTTTGAATTCTGTCATGGCCGGTAGCATCTCTTAATAGCATTTCTTAATGAACCAAATCTAAAACAAGGTCAAATCAGGAAGTGCAGTCGCTGTCGCCCTTTAATGCCTCTTTTAGCGAAAGCTGAGAATCTACCTGATGTTGACAGATATCAGTCAGTCTTCAGAGAGTGACACACGCCACAGGAGCAAGGATTTCAGTCCTTGCAGTCCTACTTGTGTGAGTTTAAAAAGAGGAGACATCAATTAATTTCCATTGACGGGTGATGGGGGTTTTAATGTTCCACAATGTCTCCCGTCTTCTGACATTTTAACTCTGTTCAAGTTATCTGGAGAAACTCTGAGGAGGAGGCTAATGACAAGAACTACTGTACTTAAAATCAACGTTTTAGATACTACTGTATGCTGAAATAAATGTGCTATTTTAGACTGCTTTTTACAACATTGGTCTGATGTTTGAATTCAAAACGACATCAACACACCAACTAATGCCAGCGATAAATTAAGAAGTAAAGTAAAGAGTTTGCCAAAATAATGATTTAAGCAAAAAGCAAGTGGAAGTATGAGACTGAAGTGTTGAAAACTTGGAGGTGACAACATAAAACTATTCATAAATGTGCAGTTTGCAGCCAGCCGAAGAGCAATAACAGAAAAGTCAACCAGACAAAGCAAATGCAACAAATCCAACTGTCAGTAAACCAGGCCAAAATAAGTAAACTCTTTATCCTACAGTCCTCAGAGATTCTCATTCCTTGATACTGCTCCAGGTAAGAAGACTACCAAAATATGAACAACAAAAAGCCCCCCCCCTCCCCTCATATTTTGATGCTCGTAAAAATCCTTCAGACCAAATGCCTAAAATGGAGTGTGATGTGTAATTAAAAAAGTATTGACCATACTGTATCACTTCCTAGGAGCAACACATATGGTACATATTTAACAATTTTACGGAAGCCATGCCCTCATATGTTAGGGAATATTTTATTATAGATTTTCAAAATAATTACATTTTTGTTTCACCTACACTACTCTATTAAATCCTATTTAGACATATTTAGTTGTCAGAGGTGTCACAGTCTACAGCTGACAGTGGATATGATCAGAGATATCGCAACTATCACCCTGTCACAGACAGACACCCAGCCTCTGCGGTAATCTGACTGCAGATGGAGCTTCCACAGTTCCACATATACAGTGCATTCGGAAAGTATTCAGACCCCTTGACTTTTTCCTAATTTTGATGTTATAGCCTTACTCTAAAATTGATTAAATAAATGTTTTCCCTCATCAATCTACACACAATACCATATAATGACAAAGCAAAAACAGGTGTTTGGAAATATTTACAAATGTATAAAAAAACAACATAATACCTTATTTACATAAGTATTCAGACCCTTTGCTATGAGACTCAAAATTGAGCTCAGGTTAGGGCTGTTGCGATGACCGTCTTACTGCCACATCGGCGGTCACGAGTCATGAAGGCAGCCAAATTCTACCTAACCGTTTAGTCACGGTAATTAGGCTTCTCCATGCTCTGATGCTGCTGATGGTCATTACTAGCCTACCAAACGTGCTAACTGCCTGGTACTCAGCACTCTATTGTCCCTCTAATCACTCTGACATCAATATAAATGTGATCGAAAATCTAATCAAACACTTCATGAGCTCATGTTGCGCAACATTTCTATAGGCTATGCAATTGCGAGAGAAAACAGAGTGATGGCCTCTATTAAAAAGAGGAGGATCCCATCAGCTTTTTATACACTCGGCACTATATTTATTTCTCAACTTTCCTAATATTAAGCTCATTGCTTATCTTTACAACAGGAGCATAGCCTACCTGGTTGGCATAAAAATGAACAATGGGAAAGCGTCCTCCATTCACTACTGAAGTGCATAGATGACATGTATTTTTTTCCCTGCTCCTGTTTCGAGACAGGTGCATGATAATGGTCCATTCTAAATCAAAACAAATTTCACACATATTATTATGTAAAGACAAGACTAAATCAAGAATAGTCTGATGTGTGACAATATTAGCCCATCACTTGTGAATTACATATTAGCATAAGGCAAAACACAATGCCTTTTCTTGCGACTTTTTCTAATCATAGTCACACCTAATGTAGCATAGCCCATACACCTATGTGTTTTGATAAGGTTTGTATCACAACTAATGTGGCCAAATAACTTTTTTAAATCAAGCATATGAATCGGCTTTACAAGGGGTGTAGTGCCTAACTGGCATACATAAGGCGCTGCTGAGGGTAGTGCGTTCAGCCCAGTACATCACTGGGGCCAAGCTTCCTGCCATCCAGGACATATATACTAGGTGGTGTCAGAGGAAGGCCCAAAAAACTGTCAAAGACTCCAGTCACCCAAGTCATAAACTGTTCTCTCTGCTACCTCACGGCAAGCGGTACCGGAGCGCCAACTCTAGGACGAAAAGGCTTGTTAACAGCTTCTACCCCCAAGCCATAAGTCTGCTGAACAATTAATAAAATGGCCACCCGGACTATTTGCATTGACACCCCCCCCTTTTTTTTTACACTGCTGCTACAAGCTGTTTATTATCTATGCATAGTCACTTTACCCTGAACAACATGTACAAATTCCCTCGTCTAACCTGTACCCCCACACATTGACTCGGTACCGGTACCCCCTGTATATAGCCTCGTTATTGTTATTTATTGTGCTACTTTTTTTATTTTTCATTTTTTACTTTAGTTTATTTAGTAAATATTTTCTTAACTCTACCATGAAATGCTTACTTACAAGCCCTTAACCAACAAAGCGGTTTTAAGAAAATAAAGTCTACACCTGTTGTACAGTATTCAGCGCATGTGACAAGTAAAATTTGATTTGATTTGATTTTGATAAGCAACGTGTGAGTTTCAAATTTGGGGAAGATAATTTTCACCATAAAATGCACCTTTATAATAAAAGCATTACATGCATAATGGCATTTGCAGTCACTTTTGATAATGGTGTTTTCCCGCTAATGCAACTCAGAGTGTGTTATTCTGTTCTTCTGAAATAGATTACATTTTCTTCGTATCATGTTTCTTAAGATCTGTCTAAAATATATAATGGATTTATTGTGAAGGTGTAGGCTATATTACATGGATTTATTAGACTTTTTAAAATGTAGATGTTCCAAAGGTCTGCATCAGTGGCTTGTAGGCTATGTGTGGAAGCCAGGAGATGTTAAATGTGTTTAAGTTAATTAATGGTCAATTACTGTGAGGCCAACAGTTATTTGCGTGACAATCACCGGCTGACAAAATATCGTGACCACCACAGCTCAGGTGCATCCAGTTTCCATTGATTATCCTTGAGATGTTTCTACAACTTGATTGGAGTCCACCTGTGGTAAATTAAACTGATTGGACATGATTTGGCAATGCTATATAAGGTCCCACAGTTGACAGTGCATGTCAGAGAAAAAAACAAGTAATGAGGTTAAAGGAATTGTCCATAGAGCTCTGAGACAGGATTGTGTCAAGGCAGAGATCTGGGGAAGGGTACCAAAAAATGTCTGCTGCATTGAAAGTCCCCAAGAACACAGTGGCCTCCATCATTCTTAAATTGAAGACGTTTGGAACAACAAAGACTCTTCCTAGAGCTGGCCGCCCGGCCAAACTGAGCAATCGGGGGAGAAGGGCCTTGGTCAGGGAGGTAACCAAGAACCCGATGGTCACTCTGAAAGAGGTACAGAGTTCCTCTGTGGAGATGGGAGAACCTTCCAGAAGGAAAACCATCTCTGCAGCACTCCACCAATCAGGCCTTTATGGTAGAGTGCCAGACGGAAGCCACTCGTGACAGCCCGCTTGGAGTTTGCCAAAAGGCACCAAAAGGACTCTCAGATCATACGAACCAAGATTATTTGGTCTAATGAAACCAACATTGAACTCTTTGGTCTGAATTCCAAGCGTCACGTCTGGAGGAAACCTGGCACCATCCCTATTGTGAAGCATGGAGGTGGCAGCATCATGCTGTGGGGATGTTTTTAAGCGGCATGGACTGGGACACCTGCTTCAGAGCACTCAGGACCTCAGATTTGGGCAAAGGTTCACCTTCCAACAGGACAACGAGCCAAAGCACACGGCCAAGACTACACAGGAGTGGCTTCGGGACCAGTCTCTGAATGTCCTTGAGTGGCCCAGCCCGGACTTGAACCCGATCAAACATCTCCGGACCATCTGAAAATACCTGTGCAGCGATGCTCCCCATCCAACTTCTGCAGAGAAGAATTGGAGAAACTCCCCAAATGAAGGTGTGCTAAGCTTGTTAGCGTCATACCCAAGAGGACTCGAGGCTGTAATCGCTACCAAAGGTGCTTCAACAAAGTACTGAGTAAAGGGTCTGAATACTTATGTAAATGTGATATTTAATTTTATTATGCATTTGCAAAAAAAAAGTTTTTGCTTTGTCATTATGGAGTATTTTGTATAATTGATTAGGGAAAAAAGGAGGTTTTCAACAAGGCCCGCGCCACATCTCTTCCATCGTATTGACCTCCATCCCGGT
Source organism: Salmo salar (assembly GCF_965601325.2). Taxonomy (NCBI): domain Eukaryota; kingdom Metazoa; phylum Chordata; class Actinopteri; order Salmoniformes; family Salmonidae; genus Salmo; species Salmo salar. The sequence continues at coordinate 55,502,910 of NC_138305.1, read as the reverse complement.
CATCCAGGTATATGCCCGGGTAGGACGCTAGGTGGCGCCCCTAGAGGGGGAGGTACTGTCACACCCTCATCTGTTTCACCTGTCTTGTGCTTGTCTCCACCCCCAACCAGGTGTCTCCTATTTTTCCCCATTATCTCCTGTGTATTTACATCTGCGATTTCTGTTCGTCTGTTGTCTTTTCAGGTCGTTTTCCCGTTTCTCAAGTTTTGTTTTCTAGTCTTCCTGGTTCTGACCATCTGCATGCCCTGAACCTGAGCCTGCCTGCCATTATGTCCCTGATTGACTCTGCCTTGGATTACTGACCTATGCCTGCCCTTGACCTGCGTTTTGCCTGCCCCGTTTTATAATAAATATCTGCGATTCGAACTGTCCGCCTCCTGTGTCTGCATCTGGATCTCATCCTGACTTATGATACGGATGCAGTGATCACAATATAGTGGCTATATCCAAGAAAGACAAAGTTCAAATGATTGGCCTAAAATAGTTTATGTAGGATTAACAAAATATTTTGCAATGAGACTTCTGTGGATGATGTTTAAAATAGTTGTTGGTCTGATGTTAAAACTAGTTGTTGGTCTGATGTGATCAATAAGGAGCATCCCGACGCTGTACTTGATGAATTTATGAAATTGCTTCTTCCAATTATTGATTAACATGCACCTATTAAGAAACTGACTGTTAGAACTGTTAAGGCTCCATGGATTGATGAGGAATTGAAAAACTGTATTGTTGAAGGAAATGGGGCAAAATGAGTGGCTATTAAGTCTGGCTGCACATCTAACTGGCTGACTTACTGCAAATTGAGAAATGATGTGCCCAAACTCAACAGAAAGAAGAAACTGAAGCCAAGATCAATCATATAAATAATGCTGGACATTTTTTGTTGTTGAGTACTTTAAATGATGTCATGGGCAGTGTGGTAAACCGTGGGGTGTTGGGTTGAGCGTGCAGAGATTAACACAGAGACGGGGAGGTTCTAGTCAGAAAACACGACTTTATTAGGCAACAAAATAAACATAACAAAATAACGTAGGTTTGGCTCGGTCTCTGTCTCCCCTCTCGGTGTGCCACCTTGCTCTCTTTATGTGGCCTGCACGGCTGGTTTGCACTCTCCCCTAATTACCTATACTTGGAGCCATCAGCATCAGGGTGGCCAGCCCGTGTACTCCCAGTAGAGGGAGCCAACATCGTGGCACGTACCTCCCCTCTATTACCAAATCCCGGGGTAGACCTCCCGGGATACCACAGCAGAAAGACAAATTAACCTGTTATGGCTAGGGGGCAGTATTTTCACGGCTGGATAAAAAACGTACCCGATTTAATCTGGTTACTACTCCTGCCCAGTAACTAGAATATGCATTTAATTATTGGCTTTGGATAGAAAACACTCCAAAGTTTCTAAAACTGTTTGAATGGTGTCTGTGAGTATAACAGAACTCAAATGGCAGGTCAAAACCTGAGAGATTCCTTTACAGGAAGTGGCCTGTCTGACCATTTCTTGAACTTCTTTGCCATCTCTATCTTTTACAAAGGATGTCTGCTCTAACGTGACACTTCCTACGTCTTCCATGGGCGCTCAGAGCCCGGGAAAAACCTGAATGTCGTCATCCCAGCCCCAGGCTGAAACACATTATCGCCTTTCTCAAGTGGCCGATCAAGGGACTGTGGGCTTAGGCGCGTGCCCTGGCCGCCCCCGTCTTTGTGATTTTTCCTCTGTTTGCCGAAAAGGAGATTCCCGGTAGGAATATTATAGCTTTTTTACGAGATAAATTGCATCAAAATGTATTTTAAACAGCGGTTGACATGCTTCGAAGTACGGTAATGGAATATTTAGAATTTTTTTGTCACGAATTGCGCCATGCGCACGACCCTGATTTACCATTTCGGATAGTTTCTGGAACGCACGAACAAAACGCCGCTATTCGGATATAACGATGGATTATTTGGGACCAAACCAACATTTGTTATTGAAGTAGCAGTCCTGGGAGTGCATTCTGACGAAGACAACAAAGGTAATAACATTTTTGTTATAGTAAATCTGATTTTGGTGAAGGCTAAACTTGCCGGGTGTCTAAATAGCTAGCCGTGATGGTTGGGCTATGTACTTAGAATATTGCAAAATGTGCTTTCACCAAAAAGCTATTTTAAAATCGGACATATCGAGTGTATAGAGGAGTTCTGTATCTATAATTCTTAAAGTAATTGTTATGCTTTTTGTGAACGTTTATCGTGAGTAATTTAGTAAATTGTTAGTAAATTCACTGGAAGTTTGCGGGGGGTATGCTAGTTCCGAACGTCACATGCTAATGTAAAAAGCTGTTTTTTGATATAAATATGAACTTGATTGAACAAAACATGCATGTATTGTATAACATAATGTCCTAGGTGTGTCATCTGATGAAGATCATCAAAGGTTAGTGCTGCATTTAGCTGTCTTCTGGGTTTTTGTGACATTATATGCTAGCTTGAAAAATGGGTGTCTGATTATTTCTGGCTGGGTACTCTGCTGACAAAATCTAATGTTTTGCTTTCGCTGTAAAGCCTTTTTGAAATCGGACAGTGTGGTTAGATAAAGGAGAGTCTTGTCTTTAAAATGCTGTGAAATAGTCATATGTTTGAAAAATTGAAGTTTTTGTATTTTTGAGGAATTTGTAATTCGCGCCACGCCTATCATTGGATATTGGAGCAGGTGTTCCGCTAGCGGAACGTCTAGATGTAAGAGGTTAAATTCCATCTTTCATCGAATCAGATGGCTTATTCTCAGGGCTAAGTTTGCATCCTTCCTGGAGAGGGTGTCCGCATTGACGTGCTGGGCCCCCAATCTGTGGATGACAGAGAAAAAGAATCGCCGTAAGGACAGGAACCATCGGGTGACGCTATCATTTGTGTCCTTACCTCTTGCCATCCACACAAGGGGGGCATGGTCAGTGATCAGGGTGAACTTCCTCCCGAGGAGGAAATACTTGAAGGTGTCCAGTGCCCACTTCACGGCGAGGCACTCCTTCTCGACAATCAAGTACTTCTTCTCCCTCGGGAGGAGCTTCCACCCCTGTGTCAGACGAGTTAACTGGACCAGGTTTTTTGAGAAGTCCAGGGTGACGAATACCGGGTGCGAACATAATGCTTCCTTCAGGGCCTGGAATACCGCCTCTGTGTCCTCCGTCCACCGCTCTGTCTGGAGTAGACGTGCCTTCATTAGGTCTGTTAGGTCTTTCGTCTCCCCATTGTGTCTTATTACCTGATACAATGAATTATGCTTGATGGCGATGTGGGGGTAGCGCCACTCACTTACCCCAGGTAAAAGCACGCCATCCGTGCGATCACCTGGCCCCTCGCGTTTGGAGGTTGGGGTCTTCTAACTGGGCAGTCCCGAACTGAGTATTCCCGTGTCAGGCGGTCCATCCATCTGGTGCCTCCACCTCCATAAAGGGGAGCCTGAGATCCTCCTTGGACGATGGCTCACTTCCCGGCACGGGATTGTCTTCCTCCTCCTGGTCCAACTCGGGCCCAGTGGACACCTCTCATGGCGGGGCATGGGATGCACAGGCGACCGTCCTTTTTCTTCTCCTTCCTACCTCGTGCGCACGCCTCCCCAGGTCCCTCCTCCACAGTGCCTGGAAGACAGGGCAATCTCTACCGAGGAGAATGGGCACGGCCAGGTTAGGAACAGCCACCACACATATCTGCACTCCCCCCTCGGGGTGGTTATCCGCACCAGCACGGTTGGGTACCTCTTCGTGTCCCCATGTACACTGTCATCTCCTCATCCCAGAGTTCATCTTTCCTCTCTCATGTGAGCCACTGCGGTTGGGCCAGGGTCACCATGCTGTCGGAGTCCAGCAGAGCGCTGGTGTTGACGCCATCGATTCGTACATGAACCCCTGGCTGTGCCATCTCGGTGTGCGCCCAAAAGGAGGTGACATAACTCGCCATCCAGGTTACCCCAGAGCTGGGGGATGCGGAGGGCATGGAATGCTCCTGGCTGGTGTCCCGCTCGCCGCTTTCATAGCAATGCCTCTGATTTAGTACCAGCAGCCGTCATCGTCGTCGGTTCGGGTAGCCCTCCCGCTTCACGGCCTTGGCTGGTTCCGTCCAGGCCCCCTTCTGCCCTCGCTTCTCTTGGTGCTTTTCTTCCCCCTTGCCGCATCCACTATCTCCGCCCAGGGCCTTTTCAGCAGGTCCTGGGTGTTCTGGTGGGTTTCCACCGCGGTCAGCAATTCCTCCAGGCTGGGGGTTCTGCATGCTCGCCGCCTTCCTCATCTCGTAGGGGAGGACCCGACGGTATCAATCCAGGACGACCTTAACAATTACCGGGAGGGACGGTACATCGGTCAGTAGCCAGTCCTTGGTCAGGCGCACTAGGGTGCTCATCTGAGCGCGGGTGGGAGATGGTGGAGTCTAAGGCCCAGTCGTGGACCAGTTGTGCAGGGCGTGCAAGGCTGAACCCTTAACGGCTCAGGATCTCACGTTTGAGTGCCTCCTAATTCGTGCCTAATTGGCGTTCAAGTCAAAGTAGGCCTTTTGGGCCTTCCCAGAGAGATAGGGTGCCAAAAGACTGGCCCACCTGGCTTGGGCCATCCTTCCCTCTGTGCTTTCCTCTCGAAGGTGCACAAATACGTCTCCACATCATCTTCTGCCATTAATTAACCAGGAACTGATTCGGGCTAAACTCCTGAGCCATCCCAGCCTTGAACTGGGCTACCTCCGCTACCAGTCTGAGGTTTTGTTGGCACTGATCCTCCAGTGATTGCTCCTGGATAACCTGTTGCTTCTGCTGGCTGAGGATAGACAGAGCCACCAGTTCCTCCATGGAAATCTCTGCATGCTTGAAACGCTCTGCACGCTCGGTGTGGTACACTGCTCTGCACGCTCGGTGTGGTACACCGTTGGTTGTGTGAGGTTCTAGTCAGAAAACACAACTTTACTAGGCAACAAAATAAACATAACAACAAAGTAATGTAGGTTTGGCTTGGTCCTTCTTCTCAGGTTCTGCTTTATGTCTGTCTCTCTGTCTCCCCTCGTGGTGTGCCATGGTGCTCCCTTTATTTGGCCTGCACAGCTGATTGTCACTCTCCCCAAATTACCTTTACTTCAAGCCATCAGCGTCGGGGTGCCCAGCCCGTGTACTCCCAGCAGAAGGAGCCAACGTCGCGGCATGCCCTTCTATCACCAACCCTCAGGGTAGACCTCCCGGGATACCACAGCTGAAAGACTAATTAAATTCCATCTTTCATTGAATCAGATGGCTTATTCTTCACAAAAACATTTGATATTGCCACTCATTCTAATGATTACTTAACTGGCAAAGTGTGCAAACTTAGGCAGGAAATGCCATAAACAAACTGTGAGCCATCGTATTCATGCATTGAAAGTTAGAACTTTGTAAAGTTAGAGGTGCGAAATGTACGGTTATCGCTCAATAATGACGAACCTCCTGGCATTGACAACTTAGATGGAAAGCTACTAAGAATGGTAGCTAACTCTATAGCCACTCCTATCTGTCATATATTTAATCTGAGCCTAGATAAATGTATTTGTCTTCAGGCCTGGAGGGAAGCCAGAGTAATTACGCTACCCAAGAGTGGTAAAGCGGCCTTTACTGGTTCTAACAGCATACCTATTGTCACAACTTCCTCCGAAGTCGGTCCCTCTCCTTGTTCGGATGACGTTCGGCGGTCGACGTCACCGGTCTTCTAGCCATCGCCGATCCACCTTTCATTTTCCATTTGTTTTGTCTTGTCTTTCCACACACCTGGATCCAATTCCATTCATTACATGTTGTGTATTTAACCCTCTGTTCCCCCCCATGTCCGGAATTGTTAATTGTAGTGCTTGTGCACGATATGCTGGTGTGTGACGGGTTTTATCCTTTGATTTATTTGTACTGTTTATGGTGGTTTTATTTATTAAACTACGCCGTTGTAAATCAGTTTTGCTCTCCTGCACCTGACTTCCCTGCTGCCAGTACGCACACCTTACACCTATTAGCTTACTGCCAACTCTTAGTAAACTGTTGGAAAAAATGGTGTTTTACCAAATACAATGCTATTCCTCTGTAAACAAATTAACCACAGACTTTTGGAATGCTTATAGAGAAGGGCAGTCAACATGTACTGCACTGATGATTGGTTGAAAGAAATTGATAAGAAGATTGTGGGAGCTGTACTGTCAGATTTCAGTGCAGCCTTTGATATTATTGACCATAACCTGTTGAAAAAATGTATGTATTATGTCTTTTCAACCTCTGCCATATTGTGGATTCAGAACTATCTGTCTATTATAACTCAAAGGGTTTTCTTTAATAGAAACTTCTCTAATGTCAAACATGTAAAGTGTGGTGTACCACGTGCAGCTCTCTAGGCCCTCTAGTCTTTTCTATTTTTGCCAATGACCTGCCACTGGCATTAAACAAAGCATGTGTGTCCATGTATGCATATTTTTCAACCACATACCCATCAGCAACCACAGTTAATGAAGTGACTGAAATCCTTAACAAAGAGTTGCAGTCTGATTTGGAATGGGTGGCCAGTAAAAAACGAAGGGAATTATTTGTACCAAATACAATGCTCTATGTTCTAGACGTCAGCTGAATATGGTAATGAATGGTGTGGCTGTTCAACAAGTTGAGGAGACTAAATTACTTGGTGTTACCTTAGATTGTAAACTGTCATGGTCAAAATATATAGATTCAATGGTTGTAAAGATGGGGAGAGGTCAGTCCGGAATAAAGAGATGCTATGCTTTTTTGACACCACACTCCAAAAAGCAAGTCCTGCAGGCTCTAGTTTTGTCTTATCTTGATTATTGTCCAGTGGTCGAGTGGTGCAAGGAAAGACCTAGTTAAGCTGCAGCTGACCCAGAACAGAGTTTACATTTTTGCTATTCATTGTAATCAGAAGGCTGATACTACTGTGAATTCCAGTCTCTCTTGACTAAGAGTTGAGGAGAGACTGACTGCATCACTTCTTTTTACAAGAAACATGAATGTGTTGAAAATCCCAAATTGTTTGCAAGGTCAACTTACACACAGGTCTGACACACACACACACACACACACACACTTACCCCACCAGGGGTCTTTTCACAGTCCCAAAATGCAGAACAAATTCAAGAAAGCATACAGTATTATATAGAGCCATTATTGCATTGAACTCCGTTCCATCTCATATTGCTCAAATAAACAGCAAACCTGGTTTAAAAAAAACAGATGAAGCAACACCTCATGGCCTAAAGCCTCTCTCCTATTTTACCTAGATAGTTTGTGTGTATGTATTGATATGTAGGCTACTTGTGCCTTTAAAAATGATGTATGTAGTTCGGTCATTGAGCTGTTCCTGTCTATTAATCTTCTGTGTTATGTCATATTTTGTGTGGGCCCCAGGAAGAGTGCATACCTCTACAATGTTTCCTCAAGTTTTTATAGGCTGCCACCTCCGCCATCCTGGGTAAGCAAAGTTTGCATTGCATCGCCTCTCCTGTGCTTGAAGGAGGAGAATTACTCACAGTCTCCTCCGTCTTCATTGTTTTCACACACTCTTACATGCTACGTCTCGAACTAAACTAAGTTGTTTTTGCCTTTTCCGACTATCATTGTTCAGTTTTATTGGCCTGTATTGGTGTTATGCATGAAATTTGGTTTGATTGGTAACTGACTAAACAACGATGAGTCCTGTGCATCCCATGAGGGGCTTTCGCAAACTTTCTATGCCCTCGTGATCTACAATTATGGATAGCCTACAAAAAGTGTACTCTAACGAATGTTTCTAAAAAGGGTAGCGAAGTACAATACTTCATTCAAAATATAATTAAGTAAAAGTTAAATGATTGACTTTGGAAAGTACTTAGAAAATTCAGTAATACAGTAGAGTATTTGTAATTTCCAACCCTGGGGCTAACCTCAAAATGTAGGTGCTAACCCTGCTCCGGAGCAGTGTCAGCTAGCCCTGGGCTAAGGTCAATGCTATCCCACTTTAAAATGTGCTAGTGTGAACAGTCGCTTAGCCCCAGGATAAAATGTATCTTAATCCATTGCCAAAGAGGCTGGGCTAAGTGCAGTGTGAGCTATTGTGTGGAATTGAACAAAATGCATTACATGTATGAGCTGGTGATTTAATATACTGAACAAACATCAAATACCTGCAGAGTACTGATTTATTCTGTTCTTTAAAATGATTGCTTTTTTGAAGAGTGATCCACCCATGTGTAACATGTGTCGTAGTGGAGAGAAGACCAAGGCGCAGCGGGAATGTGGATACTCATATTCTTTTTATAAAAACACGCAAAGCATCCACAGGGAAAAACAATAAACAATACGCACGACGACAGGAACAGTTTTGCAGGCTATACGAAAAGCAATGCAAAAACAACTACCCACAAAGACAAACACACCCTACTATATATGACTCCCAATCAAAGGCAACTCAACACACCTGCCTTCAATTGGGAGTCCAACCCCAATTAACTATACATAGAACCACAGACATAGACCAGTGACAAACCCCATACACATACATCAACTCTCCTCTGCCACGTCCTGACCAAACTACAATAACCAAATATCCTCTATACTGGTCAGGACGTGACACCATGTTTCAAGTTGCTCCAACGAGTCTCACACCATTCTTTTAGAAATGCAAAATAATGTGTGCTGTGTACTACACATACAAATATCAGATTTGATCTAACGTGTTTCCATACTTGAGGTCATGTTCTAAGGGGCTTTAGCAGTTAAGGTACAATCTGTTTGATTTATTAAACATACCCTTGCACACATAGTCTATACATTTTAGAGGGGTTACATTTCCCCAGCACCCAACCCTCTGTGTACCAAAGTGTGTCATGGTCAGGCTATTAAAATTACACCATACTGTTCATTTAAATTCAGCCAAATGTTTCTTTCAGAAAAAGGGCAGGCCCACTACTGGATCAGGAGCGCAGCATGGTACAGAGCTAACTGTGAGAAACCAAAACAAAAATGTGGAAAAAAATTACTCCATGCCCCCCCCCCCCCCCCACCACCTTACGGCAAAACATTTAAGTGGCCCCCCTCTTGACGTTAGAGAGACATTTTTCAGTTTTACAAATTTTGCCATGGCGCAGAGAGAAAATTTTGCAGTTTTACAACTAATTTCCTGCAATTCTACCCATTTTGCCACAGGGTGGAGAGACATTATTGCTGTCATGCAATTTTGCAGTTTTACTAATTTTTCCATGGGGCAGAGAGAAAAGTTTGCAGTTTTACAACTAATTTCCTGCAATTCTACCCATTTTGCCACGGGGTGAGAGACATTATTGCTATTTTAAAGCAAATTTCCCTTTGGAAAGGCCATACAGACACGGCGGTTGCTCAAATTGATGACCTATGTTGCGCAGCTCAGAGTCGAGTGAAGATGAATGGAAATACAACCATCGAAAATACAACCATCGAAAATATGATCTGGGTTAGGGGCCCCCTAGTGCCGCTTATGGTGCTTATGCCTGGAGCCCGCCCCTGTGTGTTTGTGTGTGTGTTCATCTGCCAAACATCTGTTTTTATCTCAGAGTTTGTGTATGTTATGGTATTTACACAGCAGGCGCAGGTCAAGCCAACAACTGTCAATTAGGACAATTTGTCTAGAGTATGTGTTCTAACCGCATGGTCATTATTTACCTTAATGTGCTTCCTTATTTCTTTCCTACCTACGTCACTTACTAGATGGATCTATTTGGACAAACATACCACTGAACATCAATTTCAAAAGTAGGCCAACATTGGTGAAGTTGCTCATACACAAAATTTGTCCGCCTACAGAGTGCAAAAAGCACACAGAATTGGACACGTCATCTTCCAAACCCTCAATCAACCTTATTAACTCCATACTGGTCTTCAATAGAGTTCAATAGTAATTTCAACACATGATGCCATAGAATGTGTAATCCTTGCTCTTTCCTTCGTTCCGTTTTAATTACGAGGCCTAGGTGTTTTAAATGGCACCATAAAATGCTTTTAAGGTAAGGTAAGGTAAGGTAAGGGCTCAGAACCCAATTAGGCCAACCCATGAAGAGTGTGCTGTTAGCCTGCCGCTAAATAAGTCAACTATAAACCAGAGGAAGAGAAGGGGAAAAAGAGCTACATGGGAATTAGCCACCTGAAGTGATGAAGTGGCACAGCGTCTATTTGCCTGAACAGATTTTCATGGGGTATTAAGAACTGACATTAATTGAGTGCAAATTCCCGAAAAGTAGTTTCCATCAATTAAATCTGATTTAAACGGTCCCCGCAAATGTGGCATTTAGGCTCCAGAAATGTGTATTAAAGTGAAGTTTAATAGCAGGGACAGATACAGGGTTAGCCAATTTGTAATGTTGAGCAAAATCAAGCTATTTTAACTATTCATTCCTGTGCTATTATCAAGAAGGTGAACAGACTGTTGGAACGCTACTATTCTGTGACTGTCACGTCCTGACCATTGAGTGCTCTTATTTTCTATGGTATAGTAGGTCAGGGCGTGACTGGGGGGTTTATTCTAGTTTAATTTTTCTATGTTGGTTTCTAGTTTCTTTTTTCTATGTTGGGGTTTTTGTATGATTCCCAATTAGAGGCAGCTGGTCGACGTTGTCTCTAATTGGGGATCATATTTAAGTAATTGTTTTTCCCACCTGTGTTTGTGGGAGATTATTTTGAGTTAGTGCATGTTGCACCTCTGTTGTCACGGTTTGTGTTTTGTTTATAGTTTATTGTTTGTTTGGCTAAGTTTCACAATATAATAAAGATGTGGAACGATACTCACGCTGCGCCTTGGTCCGTTCCTACACACACTCTTGACAGAATCTCCCACCACCAAAGGACCAAGCAACGTGCCCAGGAGTGGATATGGGAGGACATCCTGGACGGCAAAGGAGATCCAGGCTGGGTGGGATCGCCTCCCATGGGAACAGGTGGAAGCAGTGACGGAGGAACGGCGACGAGATCGAGAGTCACGGCAACGACGGAAGCCCGAGAGGCAGCTCCAAAAAAATACTGGGGGGGGGGGGGGGGGGGGCACACGGGGAGATTGGCAGAGTCAGGGTTTAGACCTGAGCCAACTCCCCGTGCTTACCGTGGGGAGCGTGTGACCAGTCAGGCACCGTATTATGCGGTGATGCGTACGGTATCCCCAGTGCGCATTCACAGCCCAGTTCGTCCTGTGCCAGCACCCCGCACTTGTCGGGCTAAAGTGAGCATCCAGCCTGGACGGGTTGTGCCAGCCCTACGCTCCAGACCTCCAGTGCACCTCCACGGCCCAGTATATCCTGCGCCAGCTCTACGCACTGTGTCGTCAGTGCGCCTTCACAGCCCAGTTCGTCCTGTGCCAGCGCCCCACACTTGCCGGGCTAAAGTGAGCATCCAGCCAGGACGGGTTGTGCCAGCCCTACGCTCCAGACCTCCAGTGCACCTCCACGGCCCAGTATATCCTGCGCCAGCTCTACGCACTGTGTCGTCAGTGCGCCTTCACAGCCCAGTTCGTCCTGTGCCAGCGCCCCACACTTGCCGGGCTAAAGTGAGCATCCAGCCAGGACGGGTTGTGCCAGCCCTACGCTCCAGACCTCCAGTGTGCCTCCACGGCCCAGTATATCCTGTGCCAGCTCCACGCACCCGGTCTCCAGTACGTCTCTCCAGCCTGGTAAGCCCTGTGCCTGCTCCACGCACCCGGCCTCCTGTGCGTTTCCCCAGTCCAGTGCCACCGGTTCCGGCTCCACGTACCAGGCCTCCAGTGTGTCTTCCCAGCCTGGTAAACCCTGAGGCAGCTCCACGCACCAGGCTGTCAGTACGTCTCCTCAGTCCGGTGAGACCTGTTCCAGCTCCACGTACGAAGCCTCCAGTGATGATCCATGGTCCAAAGCCTCCAGTGATGATCCATGGCACGAAGCCTCCAGTGATGATCCATGGCACGGAGCCTGCAGTGATGATCCATGGCACAGAGCCTGCAGTGATAATCCATGGCCTGGAGCCCCCAGTGATAATCCATGGCACGAAGCCTCCAGTGATGATCCATGGCCCGGAGCCTGCAGTGATGATCCATGGCACAGAGCCTGCAGTGATAATCCACGGCCCGGAGCCTCTAGTGATAATCCACAGCACGAAGCCTCCAGTGATGATCCATGGCCCGGAGCCTCCAGTGATGATCCAAGGCGCGAAGCCTCAAGTGATGATCCATGGCGCGGAGTCTGCAGTGATGATCCATGGCACAGAGCCTGCAGAGATAATCCATGGCCCGGAGCCCCCAGTGATAATCCATGGCACGAAGCCTCCAGTGATGATCCATGGCCCGGAGCCTGCAGTGATGATCCATGGCACAGAGCCTGCAGTGATGATCCATGGCCCGGAGCCTCCAGTGATGATCCATGGCCCGGAGCCTCAAGTGAAGATCCACGGCACGGAGCTTGCAGAGACGGTCCACAGCCCGGAGCCTCCTGAGACGGTCCGCAGCCCGGAGCCTCCAGCGACGGTCCGCAACCCGGAGCCTCCAGCGACGGTCAGCAGTCCGGAGTCTCCAGCGACGGTCCGCAGTCCGGAGCCTCAAGCGAAGGTCGGCAGTCCGGAGCCTCCGGTAAGATCTACGGTCCAGTTCCTCCGGCAACGATCCACGGTCCGGCGCCTCCAGCGACGATGCACGGTCCGGTTCCACGAAAGTGGGGGGAGCTCCAAGCGGAGGGGGGGTGGCGTCCCGCACCAGAGCCGCCTCCAATGTTGGCGGATCCGCAGGATGAGAGGGTTCTTCGTCCTGCACCAGAGCCGCCTCCAATGCTGGCAGATCCGCAGGATGAGAAGGTTCTTCGTCCTGCACCAGAGCCGCCACCAACACTAGACACCCCCCCAACCCTCCCTCTTGGTTTCAGGTTTTGCGGCCGGAGTCCGCACCTTTGGGAGGGGTACTGTCACGTCCTGACCATTGAGTGCTCTTATTTTCTATGGTAGAGTAGGTCAGGGCGTGACTGGGGGGTTTATTCTAGTTTAATTTTTCTATGTTGGTTTCTAGTTTCTTTTTTCTATGTTGGGGTTTTTGTATGATTCCCAATTAGAGGCAGCTGTTCATCGTTGTCTCTAATTGGGGATCATATTTAAGTACTTGTTTTCCCACCTGTGTTTGTGGGAGATTATTTTGAGTTAGTGCATGTTGCACCTCTGTTGTCACGGTTTGTGTTTTGTTTATAGTTTATTGTTTGTTTGGCTAAGCTTCACAATATAATAAAGATGTGGAACGATACGCACGCTGCACCTTGGTCCGTTCCTACACACACTCGTGACAGTGACATTCTAAATATGACCAAGATGAACCTTTTTGTTAACTCTTGATCTTCAAATCATTCCTAGTCGTTTACCAGACATTTCTGTAGAAAAGCCTACTTTTTGAGCTCATATTTTTTGTAATTATTTTTTTATTCATCTTGGACTGTTGGCGGTAGGTGCACTTGTATCAGAAGCCCTGCGCGGTAGATCTCGGCGGTGGATCTCAGCTTTCATTTTGACTGCGAAAGTGATCTTGACTCAAAGGTTGGTGACCACTGGACTAAAGCTTTGTTGGAGTAACTATTTAGGGTAATTCCAATGTGTTAGAGATAGATAGCATGGATCTGCATGGACTGATGATCTGTTTACATATTCCGTGGACCCTGCGATGTCAAGGTCTGCTATGGCTATTGATTTTCTCTCTGAATAGATAATACATCTTGTGACCTTGGTAACATATGTCAGTGAGATGTAAGAGAGGGGTGAATGATGCATTAACAACTAATCAAAACAAACAAAGCAACAAACAGCTTAGGTAAATAATGAAATGTTGCAGATTGGCAATGAGGTTGTGACCTATTTGTTCTTTAGTGGAGGGATGGGAGGCTGGGGTGCCATTTTAAATAAATTACTTCATTTGGTAAAGATGGCTAAGGACAAACTAACCAATTTGGGGATTTAAGAAATACAGACCCTGGTAGTACAGGTAACAAATAGACACACCAGCCACGCTGACGAACACACGTATGCATTTTTAGTAGTCAATATAGAAAGGTGATGCTCGCAGGCCAGTGAGTCATCAAAATGGATCCCAAAATGGCTTTCATGCATATAGTACGTGGATCTCTGTCTCTCTGAGCCTCCAGAAGGATTTACTCAAAACTTAAAGCGATACTTCAGGATTTTGGCAAATGTGCCCTTTATCTACTTCCCCATTGTCAGATGAACTCGTGGTTATCATTTTTATGTCTCTGTGTCCAGTATAAAGGAAGTTAGAGGTCATTTTGTGATCCAATGCTAACTAGCGAAGTATCCCTTTAATTGTTTAATCATATTTATTTTCTTATTTTATAAATGTTCATTGTCTCAGTCCATTCTGTCAGTCCATTGCCAGCTCAGGTCAAAGGGAGTATTGATTTACAGCCTTTTCCTAATCACTTAGGTAACATTTCCATTGGGGCTGTGTTTTTACGCATTTTTCATAACCTTCTCAGGAAAATTTCCTTAACAGCTCTAATTAAGCAGAAGGCCAGTATCTAAACATCACCTCTCAGCCGTGTGCGTGTGTGTGTGTGAACAACTGGCCCTGGCTGACACCATAAATAGGGAAATGGGATCATCAAAAATGCATAAATTATCTAATCAAAGCAGACATAAAGGACTTGTTCCGACATGCATCATTCTAACACATTTATGAAAGCTTATGATGGGACTTGGAGGATACTTTTCTCAGTATGTGAACTGTTTGAAATAATATTTCCTCATATATTTGCTTATAAATGATTTGTGAAGAATGCATTAAACAATTATAAAGTGGGATAGAAAAGTATCACTTGGAATATTTTCCTGTTGTTGGTGTTATAGGTAAGAGACAACATTACTTTGAAAGATAGATTTCTAACCACTCTTAAACCTCCTCTCCTTCGCACTTAACACATACCCACACACGTCTGCACCAGCCAGCAGTCTCCTCCCTCACCATCCTTCTCTCCACTACTCTAGTCCCGCCCTTCACACACACACACACACACACACACACACACACACACACACACACACACACACACACACACACGGTCGTAAGGAGAAGCGGACCAAAGTGCAGCGTGTGTGTCGTTCCACATTTTATTAACACTGTGAAACTATGCAATACATAAACATGAACTAAAGAACAAAACATCAAACCGTGACCCAGAGGTGAAACATACACTACTCAAAAACAATCTCCCACAAGCCCAGGTGGGACAAACACCAACTTAAATATGACCTCCAATTAGAGACAACGATGACCAGCTGCCTCTAATTGGAGATCATCCCAAACAAAGCCCAATATAGAAATACAAAACTAGAACAACCCAACTTAGAAATACAAAACTTGAACATAACAACATAGAAAAACTAAACTAGAAAACCCCCGTGTCACGCCCTGACCTACACTACCATAGAAAATAACAGCTTACTATGGTCAGGACGTGACACACACACACACACACACACACGGTCGATCTAATAAGCGACAATGGTCGGATCAGGAGTGTATAACCATTAGCTGTGAGAGAGGGGGAAACTCTTCTGAGTAAGTGACCCTGTAACGGAGCCCAGTCATTAGCCCTGACACAGAGAGCTATGATCACCCTGTGACAGGTGTCTCTGCTCCCTGTCCCTATCCATCTACACCGCCACTCTTTCACAGACCGCCCATGTCAATGGACCAACCCTCCCACAATACATCATAGTAAGGGACGTTAAGAACATATAGAGAGATAGAAGATAAAATGGTAACAATGAATCTGCTGTAAATCATATGTTGTTTTGTGTTTTCCTAGCTCAAGACTGGGTCACATATTCCCTCCCTCTCCCTTTTTCTGTTTAACAACGTTTGGAACTAACACAGCATAGCACATGTGTTCTGTGTTCACAACACACATTGTGTTATGGTAAAGAAGTTCTTAGCTTACATTTGACAAATATGGAAAACAAAATATTTTGACCCGAATTCTCCATTGACGTCAAGCATAGTTGCATTTATTTTGGAATGGAATAGAATAGGATCATAGTTTATGATCCTCCACCAGATATACTGAAATGTCAGTTTCAGTCTATCTGAGCAGTCATTTCAGTCCAATGATGGAAGCAGCCCCATATCATGTCCACCAATGTACGATGCCTGAGGGATCTATGCTAGCAAAGGGGGGCAATTATAACAGGCTACCAGAAACAGTCAGTCTGACAGACCAGGTCATCCTCTCCTGTGTGTGTGTGTGTGTGTGTTCTGTTCTGTAGGGATGCATGGTGATGGATGGAGTTTTAAAAGTGCCAGCCACCTCACACAGATGCCTGCACTTCTCCTGTGCCCAAAGTGGCAGAAACAAATGCTATTTAAAGCTCTCCCTCCATGTCTTTCAGAACAAGTGGCTCTCTGGGGTTAAGACACTAGTATTAGTTGGTATTTGCGACCAGTAGCATTCAGTCTGTAGCAGACCTGTCAATTCCTATTAACCACAGAGGTACATAAGAAGTCCAGACACAATGAATGCACTATGGATGTCTCATGATCAAGACAATTCCTTGGCGGTTGCTTCTTTTGGCTGTAGTCTTAAGTTTAAGCAGCCACTGGCCGTAGTCAAAAAGCACTTATGGGTAAGAGCGTTGATCTAGGATCAGATCCCCTCCCCCAACCATATAATTATATTCATTTTTATGTAAAATACCAAACTGTTCCTAGATCAGTGCTTATACACTGAGACTGTTGGTCAATATGGCCCAGGTCTCCTGCTAAAGGGTGGTCTTGACAATGTCTTGGTAGCCGTTGTTGGATGTAGTCTTTTGTAAATGTATGTAGCCAGGTCTCCTACCTAGCTAAAAGAACGAAGCAGCCAGATGTCCTCACTAAATCAAGAATGGTCTGACATATTCTATTCTCTCTAACCTGATTAAAAAGTAAAATATTCCGCTGCAATTTCCAGGTGATTATCTTTCATGCATCTCAATATAAGAGAATTGATCTCCTGGAATTGATTTCTCTGCGAGTGTTGTCAGTTTTCTTTCATATTTCAATTTGCAAATGAATCATCTCAACCTCAGCTCTGTAGAATCATATAAAATGCTGTATTTTCTTGGCTTGGTGTCTCACATCCTGTGATCCAGGCAAACAAATCCACTATGTGATATATTGAGGCAATACAGAATTGTGACAACTTAGCGATAGCGTCTTGGATAGCTGTCTTGGAAGACACTTTAATTGTTGTCTTTCCCATAATTGCGTCCCAGTTGGTTTCATGCAGGGTAAATCTCTAAGCCAGTTTGAAGGCTTTTTCCATTTGCTTGCCGTCAGTCACGCATGAAGTGCAATACGCACATTTCCTCTGTCTCAAAGCCATGCCTGGAAACAGTCACTGATGTATTAATTACGTGGAAGCAGCATGCTGCACAAGAGAACACACACAGGCACACCTTCATCGCAGTCACAAAAGATGCATCAGATGATATTTAATGTGAGTGGGAGGCCTGTCCCCCTTCCACTTTTGCTGAATAGAGGTTTACAATCAATTCACTGAAGGTAAGTAACCCTGCCCATTGGAGTAACCCTGCCATTGGACTGTATGGTGATTCTTATTAGACATGATGCTGAGGATGATCCACCCAGCAAAAAGGAATGAGACAGACAGTGGTGTGTATTTATGGATGCCAAGGGAAGCCAGGCTTCCCCAAAACATTGACCAAGGGAAAAAATAAAAACATATGTAATTTTGTATTTTTCGTCTCTCTGTGTTTCATAATTTTTCTCCACTTCGCAAGAGACTGACTGTATCTCACCGGAGAAGGCATCCGAGCAAGCGAAACAGCACCCCTCTGTCTCTCTATGTGTAGGCCATCTATCTGATGCTGTCTGGTCCAAACGAGTATGACGTTGTTGCCGCCTGTAGCATTGAATGCAAGGGAAGCCACCAAGCATTTGGCCTCCCTTCATAAAAAAAAATATCAAATTATAGCCAATCAGCGTTGAGCTAAACTGAGCAAGCTCAACTGTGAATGGTCCTGGCGCACCAAAAAAAAGTGTCAAGGGAAGCCAGCTTGGATTTGGCGTCTCTCCTATCAAATCACACTGAGAACATACGTAATTGACAGAATAACTTGAATTGTTGCATCTCGTTGTGTTGTTGTCCTCTGGTGGCTAGCTAGCTAAAATTGGCCCTTTACAAAATTAGCCATGGATGGAGACAGGGATTTGGACTTCTGGTTTTACTTAATTCTCCGTACTGGCCAATGATTAAAAAGGTGATTCTGATCCAACCATTAATACATAGATTGTTGTGTCCCTGACCTGAGAAGACGGAAGTTCATTATGTAGAACGCTAATGTTAACTAGCTAACGTTACCCATGAATGGAAGTTAGGCTAGCAAGCATGCCTTTTAGCCAGGTAGCCTAGGACAACAAAAATAAAAGCGTGTAATGTATGACAGAGTGATTAACTGTTTTGCCAACATAAAAGAGAGGAGGATGGCATTGGCATTTCTCTAAAAGTAGGTTGAGTCAACATGTTTCTTTCTACGTGCACGAATGCCCATGCACACACACAGAAATCAGAAACATGGACAGCCACATCATTAGGCTTACTTTGACTGGAATAAATTGTTTTTGGTATATTTTTGTAGTCACTGTATTAGACTTAACATAGGTGATTTGATGATGTTGAAATGGTAAATAAAAATGTGGAACGACACACTCACGCTGCACTTTGGTCCGCTCATTCCTATGACTACCGTGACAAAATGTCAAACATTAACTGCTTGACCATGCTGTAGGTCATGTAACTGTCTGTTACATGCCATATGCTTTTGTGGACTTCACCGGAAAGAGTTTGCTCTCCAGTTTTGTGATGAAACGAAGGTGTGGTTGAATTTATTCTGCCACTGTGTCTTCTTATGGGTTCCACATTTTGTTACGTTACAGCCTTATTCTAAAATGAATTAAGTCACTTTTTCCCCCTCATTAATCTACGCAAAAAAAGCACAAAAACCCTGGAAAAACTACATTTACATACGTTTTCAGACCCTTTACTCAGTACTTTGTTGAAGCACCTTTGGCAGCGATTACAGCCTTGAGTCTTCTTGAGTATAACACTACAAGCTTGGCACACCTGTATTTGGGGAGATTCTCACATTCTTCTCTGCATATCCTCACAAGCTCTGTCGGGTTGGATGGGGAGCGTCACTGCAGAGCTATTTTCAGGTCTCTCCAGAGATGTTCGATCAGGTTCAAGACCAGGCTCTGGCTGGGCCACTCAAGGACATTCAGAGACTTGTCCCGAAGCCACTCCTATGTAGTCTTGGCTGTGTGCTTAGTGTTGTTCTCCTGTTGGAAGATGAACCTTCTCCCCAGTCTGAGATCCAGAGTGCTCCAGAGCAAGTTTTCATCAATGATCTCTCTTTGCTCCGTTCCGTTCATTTTTCCCTTGATCCTGACTAGTGTCCCAGTCCCTACTGCTGAGAAACATCCCACAGCATGACGCTGCCACCACCACGCTTCACCGTAGGGATGGTGCCAGGTTTTCTCCAGACGTGACGCTTGGAATTCAGCCCAAAGAGTTTAATCTTGGTTACATCAGACCACAGAATCTTGTTTATCATGGTCAGAGTCTTTTAGGTGCCTTCTGGCAAACTCCAAGCGGGCTGTCATGTGCCTTTTATGTGCCATAAAGGACTGATTGGTGGAGTGATGCAGAGATGGTTGTCCTTCTGGAAGGTTCTCCCATCTCCACAGAGGAACTCTGGAGCTCTGTCCAAGAGACCATCGGGTTCTTGGTCACCTCCCTGACCAAGGCTCTTCTCCCCAACTTGTTCAGTTTGGCCGGGTGGCCAGCTCTAGGAAGAATCTTGGTGGTTCCAAACTTCTTCCATTTATAGAGCAAACAACGCAATTGTCACAACACAGGTTGTAATATGGCTTTTTTTTCTGGCTTCCCCAGTGATTTTCCCCATGCAACGCTACTGGAGACAGAACTGGATGAGACATTCTGAGATCTCAATGGGTTTCAATATTCAGCGTGCATGGCATACCTCTCGAGGTAGCTAAACTAAAGTGATTGTGACACAGTTCGGAGGTAAGAAGATGGTGTGACGACCATCCCACTCTGTCTGCCGAATTCCTTCTCTCTGTTCTTGTTTTCTTAATAGGATGTTGGTGGGCGGAGCTGGGAAGGTCATCAGTGAAATGGGACACACCTGAGCTCAGGTGTGTCCCGCGGATAAATACACCTTTCCCCCACACATTTAGAAGACTCTGTCCATGCAGACACACTGTTGATTTGGGTTGTGGTATTTTGGGGCTTCACAACATCCCTCATTATCACCATATATGCACGCATCCACTGACTTACACTACTGACTACACACACCATTTGATACTTGGATGTAGGTTTGTCATTTCTTTATCTCTTCGTTGTCTCCCTATTTGTTACGGGCTATGAGCCTGTTCGTGACAATACAAACAGGCCGGAGAGGAGATGATTCTCAGTAAGAGGCTTATGGCAGCATCCGCAGTGTGGCAGACCAAGACTGGGACCAACACTGACCCTCACAAACTTCTACAGCACCATTGAGAGCATCCTGTCGGGCTGTATTACTACTGGTACGGCAACTGCACCATCCACAACCACAAGACTCTCCAGAGGGTGGTGCGGTCTGCCCAACACATCACCAGGGGCACACTGCCTGCCCTCCAGGACATCTACAGCACCCGGAGTCACAGGAAGGCCAAGAAGATCATCAAGGACCCCAGCCACCCAAGTCACGGCCTGTTCACTCCCCTACCATCTCAAAGGCGGGGTCAGTACAGATGCATGAAAGCTGGGGCCTGAAAAACAGCTTATATCTAGTCACCACTAGCCAGCCTCCACCCACTACCCTGCCCTAAACTTTAGTCACTGTCACTAGCCGGCTACCACCCGGTACTCAACCCTGCACCTTAGAGACTACTGCCCTATGTACAGTACATAGTCATTGAACACTGGTCACTTTAATGTACACATACTGTTTTACCCACTTCACACTGTATGTACAGTTGAAGTCGGAAGTTTACATAAACTTGGAGTCATTAAAGCTAGTTTTTTCAACCACTCCAGACATTTCTTGTTAACAAACTATAGTTTTGGCAAGTCGGTTAGGACATCTACTTTGTGCGTGACACAAGTATTTTTTTCCAACAATATTTTACAGACAGATTATTTCACTTATAATTCACTGTATCACAATTCCAGTGGGTCAGAAGTTTACATACACTAAGTGGACTGTGCACTTAAACAGCTTGGAAAATTCCAGGAATGATGTCATGGCTTTAGAAGTTTCTTATAGGCTAATTGACATAATTTGAGTCAATTGGAGGTTTACCCGTGGATATATTTCAAGGCCTACCTTCAAACTCAGTGCCTCTTTGCTTGACATCATGGGAAAATCAAAAGAAATCAACCAAGACCTCAGACCTCCACAAGTCTGGTTCATCAATGGGAGAAACTTCCAAACGCCTGAAGGTACCACATTCATCTGTACAAACAATAGTATAAAGTAAGTATAAACACCATGGGACCATGCAGCCATCATACCGCTCAGGAAGGAGATGCGTTCTGTCTCCTAGAGATGAACGTACCTTGGTGTGAAAAGTGCAAATCAATACTAGAACAACTGCAAATGACCGTGTGAAGATGATGGAGGAAACAGGTACAAAAGTATCTATATCCACAGTAAAACGAGTTCTATATAGACATAACCTGAAAGGCCGCTCAGCAAGGAAGAAGCCACTGCTCCAAGTCCGCCATAAAAAAAGCCAGACTACAGTTTGCAACTGCACATGGGGACAAATATTGTACTTTTGGAGAAATGTCCTCTGGTCTGATGAAACAAAAATAGAACCGTTTGACCATAATGACCATCATTATGTTTGGAGGAAAAAAGGGGAGGCTTGCAAGCTGAAGAACACTATCCCAACCGTGAAGCACGGAGGTGGCAGCATCATGTTGTGGGGTTGCTTTGCTGCAGGAGGGACTGGTGCACTTCACAAAATAGATGGCATATTGAGGAAGTGAAATTATGTGGATATATTGAAGCAACATCTCAAGACATCAGTCAGGAAGTTAAAGCTTGGTCGCAAATGGGTCTTTCAAATGGACAATAAACCCAAGCATACTTTCAAAGTTGTGACAAAATGGCTTAAGGACAACAAAGTCAAGGTATTGGATTGGCCATCACAAATCCCTGACCTCAAGCCTATAGAAAATTTGTGGGCTGTCACAATGGGTGGCTTGTGGATTCCGAAGAGTCAGGCACAGGAGACAGAAAGATTCCGTTAAGAATTTAATAAAAATATCCACACGGAAAATATGCAAGGTATGGAGTGCAAGGTGTGCAAAAGTAACGCACCACCCTTAAAAGAACGTAACCAGGGACACAGCCCAAAAGGAATAGCGTAACTCCAAAATAAACAGAACGACATGAAAAACACACCCTGACAAACGAACAAACAACAAACCTAACTAACTAGCCTAAATACCCCTCCCCACTAACAACTAACACAAAACAGGTGCGCAACTAACCTAGGCCTAACTAACAGAACGTGAAACATAAATCGATGGCAGCTAGTAGGCCGGCGACGACGACCGCCGAGCGCCACCCGGGCGAGGAGGGGCGCCACCTTCCGTAGGTGTCGTGACATGGGCAGAACTTAAAAAGCGTGTGCGAGCAAGGAGGCCTACAAATCTGACTCAGTTACACCAGCTCTGTCAGGAGGAATGGGCCAAAATTTACCCAACTTATTGTGGGAAGCTTGTGGAAGGCTACCCGAAACGTTTGACCCAAGTTAAACAATTTAAAGGCAATGCTACCAAATACTAATTGAGTGTATGTAAACTTCTGACCCACTGGGAATGTGTTGAAAGAAATAAAACCTGAAATAAATCATTCTCTCAACTATTTTTCTGACATTTCACATTCTTAAAATAAAGTGGTGATCCTAACTGACTTAAGTCAGGGAATTTGTACTAGGATTAAATGTTAGGAATTGTGAAAAACTGAGTTGAAATGTATTTGGCTAAGGTGTATGTAAACTTCCGACTTCAACTGTATATTCTGTATTCTATTCAAAGCCTATCCTATTTAACTATTGCTGTACATATACTATTCTATCCTACATATTCTATCCATACACTGTCCATAATGCCTATACCTTACATCTTATCATATATGTTTATATTCCGGACTCTGACAAAGCTCGTCCTAATATTTCTGTATTTCTTAATTATATTATTTTACTTTTTAGATTTGCATGCATTGTTTTGTATTGTGAGATATTACTGCACTGTTGGAGCTAGGAACATAAGCATTTCACTATACCCACAATAACATCCACTAAATATGTGACCAATACGATTTGTTTTGATCAATTGAAATACTGTAACATCTTCTTTCCTCTCCTCTTCTCAATATATCTCTCATTGGTCCAGATCAGTCCTGATCGGTCCAGATCAGTCCTGGTCTGGTCTCAATTCTGGCCACCTGTCAGGCTTGGGCAGTTCCAGAGAACTGCGGTCAGGACGGTCGTGCCCTCCACGCGACACCCTCCCCCATCCCCTCCTCCTCCTCCCATCTCTCCCAAGCTGCTCCATTAGCTGTGTCCACTGGCCCCTGTCCCAATCCTAAGAGCATGTCCTGTTTATCTAACACACGTCTTCTCAGTCTCCAAAGACCTCCAGATAGCCATCACAGCCATTCCACAGAAATATGTGTTACTGTGGAGATTGTACTGCTGAGAGATAGGACACGTTTGTCATAAGCTTCTCACTTCATTTATCTCCTTGGGCATGTCAATGTACCCATTTGTATAGATTAGCAGATTGGAAAAATATTATAATAATATACCATAAACTGGATAGTTGATGAATCTGCAGTCCGTATAAAAGAGCATTACATCCATTAAAATTTGCATTATAATATAGATCATTGTATCGTATGTAGGCCTACAGTTTAGGTAAGAGAGACGGACTCCTGTGGTCTGAACAATGGTAGACAGAAAAGGCTAGAGTTTTTTCCCCTAACAGCACCACAAGGAGAAGGAGATTGTCTGTTTCCTCTGTGTAAACCTAATCATTGTAGTCTGGATGGAACACATCTTCTCCTCCTGCTGCTCCTCAGCAGCCCCAGAAAGGTGATCTGGGCCCCGGGAGAACAGACTGGAATCCTGGTGAATTCAACCCTCAAGCAAATAAATACAAGGTGAAAAAAATAAGAAAATATACATACAGGCTACGTCTCAGCTGCTGTGTGCTTATCTCTGTGAAAACAACATTCCCATGCTTTAGGAGCAGAGGCCTGCCTGGTCTGCCGGGTGTTGTTTTGCTTAAAGCTACTATCTTGGCAGCCCCGTCACTTTTTTGGAATACAGTTTAGGAATGGGGCTAAGATAGTTGCTAAGGTCATGAGGCATTTAGAAGTTACATTCTTAGAGAATCAATAGGTAACATCAATACCTGAAATGACCATCTAATCAATTCCCAGATCACACACTGTACCTTTTTAAGCTTGAATTTATTTTGTAAGGGCAATTAACATGTCATAAATTACACACATTTTTCAGCTTGCTTTAATTAGCTGGGCCTGGTCTAATACTGCATGTTCCATTTCCTATGTGTGTATGTGTGTGTGGGGCTAATGGAAAGAACCTGGGCCTGTATTTACACAGCCTCACATGCGTTTCAGCCAGAACCCCTTTGTGACTAATGGGGAACGATAAGAAATTAGAATGTATGAAAACAGCTACAAATCAATAACATTAATCTAATATAGATCTGCGATACAGCGTAATCTGCATGTCATCTGAGACACATTTCTTAATGAAAGAATTTGTTTATTTATCTTTGCTTGGCTCTGAGAGGGAGTGAGAGAGAAAATAGGGAACAGTCTGCTGCATTTTGGAATGATAGAAGATGTTAAAACGCCACACTTAGGTTTCTTTCTGAGATTCGCCAAACGTTTCTGGCTTAATTTTTTTCTCTGGCTCCATTTCTTGTCCCGATCAAAACCAAAGCCGGAAAATACGCTAGGATTTGGCAGAAGCCAAACTTTGAAATTGAGTTTGACAGTGTTCCAATAGCTGTGAGTGATATCAGCATATTTAATATCCTGGAAGGGAGAAGAAGAGAGAAGAGGAAGGAGAGTACAGGTGGATGGTTGAGGGGAATCTGCTTTTCGAGGTCTGTGTTTGTGTTTCTGTGACTGTGTGTGTTTGTCTCTGTCACTGTGTTTCTGTGTTTGTGCATGCACGCTACAAGGCAAACCCCAGCACACATGCCACTTTCGGTGAAATTGGAGGGCGTGCAATTCAAATAAATAATCATAAAAATGATGGATATTAAACATCTAGGTACATACAAGTGTCTAATATCGGTTAAAAGCTTAAATTATTGTTAATCTAACTCCATTGTCCAATTTACAATAGGCTTTACAGCAAAAGCATGCCATGCGATTGTTTGAGGACGGCGCCCAACATCAAAATATTTTTCAACCAGCACAGGCTTCGCAATATCACAAATAGAAATTAAATATTCACTTACTTTTTGAAAATCTTCCTCTGATTTGCAATCCAAAGGGTCCCAGCTACAACATGCATGGTCATTTTGTTAGATAACTGACTTTTTGGGATATAAAGAAGGATTTTAAGTTGGCGCCATCGATTTGAGTAATCCACTCGTTCAACATGCAGAGAAAGGAATCGAAAAAGCTACCTCTAAACTTTGTTAAAACAAGTCAAAATACGTTTCTATTTAATCCTCAGGTACCCTAAAATGTAATTAAACTACAATATTTCATACGGAAAGAAGTATGTTCAATAAGAAAGTAAACTTAGCAGGTGCGTGTCCTCTTCATCGCGCGCACAGACTGATTTCCAACTCTGTCTCCCAGTACCAAAACTCTAAATTCCTCCTCGTTTGGGAAGAAACAAGCTGGAAACCTTGAACAAAGACTTTTGACATCTAGTGGAAGCCATAGGAAATGCAATCTGGGAGCTGGAATTGCATATGACCCATAGCTTTCCATTGTAAGAGCATGGGCTCTCAAAAAAAGAAAATTCAGGTTGTTTTTTCTTTGGATTTTCTCCTACCACATTATTTTAACATTTCTACAAACTCCAAAGTGATTTCTATCCAATCCTACCAATTATATGCATATCCTGGCTTCTGGGCATGAGTAACAGGCAGTTTACTTTCAGCACATCAGTCAGACAGGAAGTGGAGAAAAATATACCTTAGCCTGAAGAAGATTTATAATTATCAAAGACGGTTGTCATGGCATACTACTATGAAACAAAGTAAATTAAAGATCAAGTTCAGAGGAGTTATGCCTTCATTCAGGAGTGAATTAAAGACCTTTTCACTCTCTCACTCTCTCACTTAACACAAAGTCACATGAAAACCGTTTATGCAAGTTTTTTTCCCCATTTTCATACAGCTCTTCTGAAGTGAGTGTTAATGGCGGAAAAACAACCAAGAGGATATACCAGAAATAGTAGCATTGATTGAGTAAAATGCTACAGCAAATATCTAAGTATAACCGCAGGTTACCAAGGTTAGCTAGCCAGCTCGTTCGTTCGCGCCGTTTTCCAAACGGCGTCAACACCAAAACACCACAGCCACTGCTAGCTAGCCAACTTTACCAACTAGCAGTACTGTAGAAACTAAATACATTACAACGGAACATTTTGATTAGTGTAATGTTAGCTAGCTACATAGTTGTCTTTGTATCAAAGATAAAGGTTAGATAAAGGTAAACGCAGCCATTGCTAGCTAGCCAACTCTAGCAGCACTGCATAATTTTTAGTCTAAGTTTTTTGCAACGTAAGCTTAACTTTCTGAACTTTCGAGACGTGTAGTCCACTTGTGTAGCTAGCAGGACTGACTTTGTGTTAGCTAGTCAACGTTTAATCACTTCTGCGTTATGAAAGGAACTAGACACGGACACGTATGATCCATTGGTAGTTTGTTGTAACCAAGTATTGGTGCTATCATTGTGTATTGGTGCAAACCGTATGGTATTGGATGCTAGCATGCTAGTTAGCAACGGCGTCATAGGACACGGTGCACTGGGTGGGTTTCACGGAAGAGTACTGTACCAAGTTATCTAGCTGAATAAACTAAGTTTGAGCCTATTCCTGGAAACATTGAACCACTGTAGTTTACATCAATTATTTTTCTAAAGTGGAAGTTGAAAAAGATATATGAGTGTTTCAGTGAATGCTTAGTGAGGGGGACCCTGCGCTCTCGCTTCCCCAGTTGTTTAGTTAATTTTCATTCCATCCTCCTTTGCATTAGCATAGCCTCTCCTGTAGCCTGTCAACTATGTGTCTGTCTATCCCTGTTCTCTCCTCTCTGCACAGGCCACACAAACGCCTCACACCGCGTGGTCCCAGTGCGCACGACCCACGTGGAGTTCCAGGTCTCCGGCGGCCTCTGGAACTGCCGGTCTGCGGCCAACAAGGCAGAGTTCATCTCAGCCTATGCTACCCTCCAGTCCCTCAACTTCTTGGCGCTGACGGAAACATGGATTACCACAGGAAACACTGCTACTCCTACTGCTCTCTCCTCATCTGACCACGTGGTCTCGCATACCCCGAGAGCATCTGGTCAGCGGGGTGGTGGCACTGGAATCCTCATCTCTCCCAAGTGGACATTCTCTCTTTCTCCCCTGACCCATCTGTCTATCTCCTCATTTGAATCCCATGCTGTCACAGTCACTAGCCCATTCAAGCTTAACCTGTTAGGGCTAGGGGGCAGTATTGACACGGCCGGATAAAAAACGTACCCGATTTAATCTGGTTACTACTCCTGCCCAGTAACTAGAATATGCATATAATTATTGGCTTTGGATAGAAAACACCCCAAAGTTTCTAAAACTGTTTAAATGGTGTCTGTGAGTATAACAGAACTCAAATGGCAGGTCAAAACCTGAGAGATTCCTTTACAGGAAGTGGCCTGTCTGACCATTTATTGTCTTTCTTTGACATCTCATTCAATTACAAAGGATCTCTGCGGTAACGTGACACTTCCCACGGCTCCAATAGGCTCTCAGAGCCCGGGAAAAACCTGAATGTCGTCATCCCAGCCCCAGGCTGAAACACATTATCGCCTTTCTCAAGTGGCCGATCAAGGGACAATGGGCATTAGGCGTGTGCACTGGCCGCCCCCGTCTTTGTGTTTTTTCCTCTGTTTGCCGAAAAGGAGATTCCCGGTCGGAATATTATCGCTTTTTTACGAGATAAATTGCATAAAAATTGATTTTAAACAGCGGTTGACATGCTTCGAGGTACGGTATTGGAATATTTAGAATTTTTTTGTCACGAATTGCGCCATGCGCGCGACCCTGATTTACCATTTCGGATAGTGTCTGGGACGCACGAACAAAACGCCGCTATTTTGGACCAAACCAACATTTGTTATTGAAGTAGCAGTCCTGGGAGTGCATTCTGACCAAGACAACAAAAGGTAATCAAAACTTTTATAATAGTAAATCAGATTTTGGTGAAGGCTAAACTTGCCGGGTGTCTAAATAGCTGGACCCGTGATGGCTGGGCTATGTACTTAGACTATTGCAAAATGTGCTTTCACCAAAAAGCTGTTTTAAAATCGGACATATCGAGTGCATAGAGGAGTTCTGTATCTATAATTCTTAAAATAATTGTTGTGCTTTTTGTGAACGTTTATCGTGAGTAATTTAGTAAATTGTTAGTAAATTCCCCGGAAGTTTGCGGGGGGTATGCTAGTTCTGAACGTCACATGCTAATGTAAAAAGCTGTTTTTTGATATAAATATGAACTTCATTGAACAAAACATGCATGTATTGTATAACATAATGTCCTAGGTGTGTCATCTGATGAAGATCATCAAAGGTTAGTGCTGCATTTAGCTGTCTTCTGGGTTTTTGTGACATTATATGCTAGCTTGAAAAATGGGTGTCTGATTATTTCTGGCTTGGTACTCTGCTGACATAATCTAATGTTTTGCTTTCGCTGTAAAGTCTTTTTGAAATCGGACAGTGTGGTTAGATTAACGAGTGTCTTGTCTTTAAATAGCTGTAAAATAGTCATATGTTTGAGAAATTGAAGTAATAGGATTTTTAAGGTATTTGAAAATCGCGCCACAGGATTCAACTGGCTGTTACGTAGGTGGGACGAATTCGTCCCGCCTGCCCTAGAGAGGTTAATCTGGTTACTACTCTTGCCCAGAACGAGAATATGCATATAATTAGTAGATTTGGATAGAAAACACTGTAAAGTTTCTAAAACTGTTTGAATGGTGTCTCTGAGTATAACAGAACTCATTTGGCAGGCTAAAACCTGAGAAGATTCCATACAGGAAGTGCCCTGTCTGACAATGGGACGCAAGCGTCCCACCTTGCCCATGGAGGTTAAGTCAAACGACACCGCTGGTCCTGCTCACGTTGCCCTACCCTGTGCTTTGACCTCTTTCTCCCCTCTTTCTCCAGATGAAATCTTGCGACTTGTGATGGCCGGCCGCCCAACAACCTGCCCGCTTGACCCTATCCCCTCCTCTCTTCTCCAGACCATTTCCGGAGACCTTCTCCCCTACCTCACCTCGCTCATCAACTCATCCTTGACCGCTGGCTACGTCCCTTCCATCTTCAAGAGAGCGAGAGTTGCACCCCTTCTCAAAAAAACCTACATTCGATCCCTCTGATGTCAACAACTACAGACCAGTATCCCTTCTTTCTTTTCTCTCCAAAACTCTTGAGCGTGCCGTCCTTGGCCAGCTCTCTTGCTATCTCTCTCAGAATGACCTTCTAGATCCAAATACGTCAGGTTTCAAGACTGGTCATTCAACTGAGACTGCTCTTCTCTGTGTCACGGAGGCTCTCCGCACTGCTAAAGCTAACTCTCTCTCCTCTGCTCTCATCCTTCTAGACCTATCTGCTGCCTTTGATACTGTGAACCATCAGATCCTCCTCTCCACCCTCTCCGAGATGGGCATCTCCGGCGCGGCTCACTCTTGGATTGCGTCCTACCTGACAGGTCGCTCCTACCAGGTGGCGTGGCGAGAATCCGTCTCCGCACCACGTGCTCTCACCACTGGTGTCCCCCAGGGCTCAGTTCTAGGCCCTCTCCTATTCTCGCTATACACCAAGTCACTTGGATCTGTCATATCCTCACATGGTCTCTCCTACGCAGACGACACACAATTAATCTTCTCCTTTCCCCCTTCTGATAACCAGGTGGCGAATCGCATCTCTGCATGTCTGGCAGACATATCAGTGTGGATGACGGATCACCACCTCAAGCTGAACCTCAGCAAGACGGAGCTGCTCTTCCTCCCGGGGAAGGACTGCCCGTTCCATGATCTCGCCATCACGGTTGACAACTCCATTGTGTCCTCCTCCCAGAGTGCTAAGAGCCTTAGCGTGACCCTGGACAACACCCTGTCGTTCTCCGCTAACATCAAGGCGGTGACCCGATCCTGTAGGTTCATGCTCTACAACATTCGCAGAGTACGACCCTGCCTTACACAGGAAGCGGCGCAGGTCCTAATCCAGGCACTTGTCATCTCCCGTCTGGATTACTGCAACTCGCTGCTGGCGGGGCTCCCTGCCTGTGCCATTAAACCCCTACAACTCATCCAGAACGCCGCAGCCCGTCTGGTGTTCAACCTTCCCAAGTTCTCTCACGTCACCCCACTCCTCCGCACACTCCACTGGCTTCCAGTTGAAGCTCGCATCTGCTACAAGACCATGGTGCTTGCCTACGGAGCTGTGAGGGGAACGGCACCTCCGTACCTTCAGGCTCTGATCAGTCCCTACACCCAAAGAAGGGCACTGCGTTCATCCACCTCTGGCCTGCTCGCCTCCATATCTCTGCGGAAGCACAGTTCCCGCTCAGCCCAGTCAAAACTGTTCACTGCTCTGGCACCCCAATGGTGGAACAAGCTCCCTCACGACGCCAGGACAGCGGAGTCAATCACCACCCTCCGGAGACACCTGAAACCCCACCTCTTTAAGGAATACCTGGGACAGGATAAAGTAACCCTTCTACCCCCCCCCCCCCAAAAAAAAAATAAGATATAGATGTACTATTGTAAAGTGGTTGTTCCACTGGATATCATAAGGTGAATGCACCAATTTGTAAGTCGCTCTGGATAAGAGCATCTGCTAAATGACGTAAATGTAAATGTAAACCCCAAAAACAGTAGCTTACAGTATCTCAATAAATGTATCGTCAGACCAAACAAAAAAATAAATTCTGGTCAAATATGTTTAATTTTCTGTTTCATTCAGGTAACTGCTGATGTCGTTATTTCATCTCTCCATTCCCCTTTTTTTCTGTTTTTTTTCCCAGGGAGGGGAGGGAGGGGAGAAAGCCATTGCTCGTGAGAGATACAGGCTTGCGTGGAAGATAAGACCGTTTTGGCACTGTTGAATCATTCATTCATCACCATTCTTATCGGTCACTTGGGAAAGGTGCTTATAATAAATTGCGGCAATAGTTCACAGCAGAGAGAAAGGGGAGAGAAGAAAGAAAGAGAGAAATGAGAGAGAGAGAGAGAGATAGGAGGGAGCACTCTGTGCTTGTTTAAACAAAGTGATTTATTTGGAGGGCAATCAAACAGAATGGAGGATATTTATGATGTGAGCTCACATCTACAGCCGAACGGAGGAGATACTGAAGACAGTGATGGCTTCCAGAACTCAAAGTGGGGCTGGGATCCAGGTCAAGATTGCAACTTACTGTAAAACAACCTGAACTCTGAAGTCACCTTCTCATGTTGCCTGTACCCTTTCACAGTGATTGCTGTGCTGTAACTACACATCCCATGGCTAGCATAACTATTGTTGAAACAATGCTACAGTATATGTGGTTTATAAGAGCCTTGTCTCCTTCATAGCCATTGGAGGGGACACTGTTTTGAGGAGCACTTGAATCGGCCTGTTGAGCTAATCAACATAATAGAAGATAACATGAAAAGAGATTGTGGATGACGGTCAGGGTCTTTTCAGTCATAACAGATTGCATTAAATAGCTGGTCATCAATAACAACATAGGAAAAACGCATACAGCGCATTCGGAAATTATTCAGATCCCTTGACTTTTTCCATATTTTGTTACGTTACAGCCTTATTCTCAAATAGATGAAATTAATGTTTTCCCTCACACAATATCCCATAATGACAAAACGAAAACAGGTTTTAAAAAAAAGAATGTAATTCCTTATTTACATAAGCATTCAGACCCTTTGCTATAAGACTCAAGATTGAGCTCAGGTGCATCCTGTTTCCATTGATCATCCTTCAAATGTTTCTACAACTTGATTGGACTCCACCTGTGGTAAATTCAATTGATTGGACACGATTTGTAAAGGTACACACCTGTCTATATAAGGTCCCACAGTTGATAGTGCATGTCAGATCAAAAACCAAGCCATGAGGTCGAAGGAATTGTCCGTAGAGCTCTGAGACAGGATTGTGTCGAGGCATAGATCTGGGGAAGGCTACCAGAACATTTCTGCAGCATTGAAGGTCCCGAAGAACACAGTAGCCTCCATCATTCTTAAATGGAAGAATTTTGGAACCACTAAGACTCTTCCTAAAGCTGAGCAATTGGGGGAGAAGGACCTTGGTCAGGGAAGAGTCCAAAAACCTGATGGTCACTCTGACAGAGCTCCAGAGTTCCTCTGTGGAGATGGAAGAACCTTCCAGAAGGACAACCATCTCTGCATCACTCCACCAATTAGGCCTTTATGGCAAGCCACTACTCAGTAAAATGGACAGTGCATGTCAGAGCAAAACCAAGCCATGACGTCCGTAAAGCTCCAAGATGGGATTGTGTCGAGGCACCGATCTGGGGAAGGGTGTCAGGGACTGGAAACTAGTCAGAATCGAGGTGAAAAAGTAATGGAGCAAAGTGCAGATGGATCCTTGATTTCCATCAAGGATCTCTCTGTACTTTGCTCTGATCCATTGATCCTGACTAGTCTCCCATCCCTGAAAAACATCCCCACAGCATGATGCTGCCACCACCATACTTCACTGTAGGGATGGCTTTGGCCTGGTGAAGAGCGTTTCCAGGTTTCCTCTGACGTGACGCTTGGCATTCAGGCCAAAAGTTTCAATCTTGGTTTTCTCAGACCAGATAATCTTGTTTCTCGTTGTCTGAGAGTCCTTTAGGTGCCTTTTAGCCACTCCAAGTGGGCTGTCATGTGCATTTTACTGAGGCCTGATTGATGGAGCACTGCAGAGATGGCTGTCCTTCTGGAAGGTTCTCCCAACTGGAAGGTTCTCTCACCATCGGGTTCTTGGTCACATCCCTGGTTGTTCCAAACTTCTTCCTTTTAAAAAGGATGGAGGCCACTG
Source organism: Salmo salar (assembly GCF_965601325.2). NCBI lineage: Eukaryota > Metazoa > Chordata > Actinopteri > Salmoniformes > Salmonidae > Salmo > Salmo salar. The sequence goes on along the minus strand of NC_138305.1, from coordinate 55,469,543 downwards.
TGTTCTTGGGGACCTTCAATTCTGCAAGAATTTCTTGGTAACCTTCCCCAGATCTGTGCCTTGACACAATCCTATCTTGGCGCTCTACGGACAATTCCTTGGTTTGACATAATGTTTTTGTTTTTGCTCTTACATGTACTGTCAACTGTGGGACCTTTTATATAGACAGGTGTGTGCCTTTCCAAACCATGTCCAATCAATTGAATTAACCACAGGTGAACTCCAATCAACTTGTAGAAACATCTCAAGGATGATCAATGGAAACAGGATGCACCTGAGCTCAATTTCGAGTCTTATGGCAAAGGGTCTGAATACCTATGTAAATAAGGTATTTCTGTTTTTTATTTGTATTACATTTGCATTTATAAAAACCTGTTTTGACTTTGTCATTGTGGGGTGTTGTGTGTAGATTGATGAGGAAATAGTTTTATTGAATCCATTTTAGAATAAGGCTGTAACTTAACAAAATGTGGAAAAAGTTAAGGGGTCTGAATATACTTTTTTTTCCTACTGTATTATTGACTGTATGTTTGACTATTCCATGTGTAACTCTGTGTTGTTGTATTTGTCGAACTGCTTTGCTTTATCTTGGCCAGGTCGCAGTTGTAAATGAGAACTTGTTCTCAACTAGCCTACGTGGTTAAATAAAGGTGAAATATAAAAATAATAAAAACCTTTCGAATGCATTGCAAATGTGATATTTCCCTTTCTATATGTTTAAGAACTTTGTCATTATAGGGTATTGTGTGTTGATTGATGAGGGAAAAACTATTGAATCCATTTTAGAATAAGGCTGTAACATAACAAAATGTGGAAAAATGGAATGGTTCTGAATACTTTCCGAACGCATTGTACTTCATCTCCACACACTGATACAGTATCTCAATGCAAAATAGCCTACATGGTAGTGGCACTCCACAAACACAATGCACACATACAGTACAGTATACTTCAACTCAGTATACTCCGACTCAGTACAGTATACACATTTGTGTACAGTATTGTCTTACTGGGGCCAGTGTGAAAGTGTGAGTGAGAAAGTGTTAGCTAGCTCAAAAGACAGAAGGTAATCTTTAGGCCAATCCAGGCTCCTCACGGCAAGTCATTATGTGTGAGGGACCCACAATGCACCTCTCTCAACAATCCTCCTTCAGACATGGCAGCTGTCCCTCGGCTCTACCTCTGTATCTTATTTCCATTTGAAAGATTTCGTACAAAACCAGTCCACATGGCTGGGGACTATGGTATTAGGCTGATGGCAAAAGCAAAATAACTAGCTCCTTCTCCTTCTAAAACTACCTCTGAAAGAACTTAAAGACTGGGGGGGAGGTGAGTCTATCTATCTAGCGCTCTATTGTTGCCAGGCAAACACGAGGCTAGCAGCTAGCCTCCTCTGACCCGACTTCAAAGGTACAGTGGGGCTGTGAAACTTGGCTGAACCATTACCGTCTATTATTGAGTAATCTAGGCCACCAGAGAGAGAGAACCAGAGGAATGTTCAATGATGCCTAGCATTACTGCAACTTATCATGATGATGTGGCTCTTGTGGTAGATTTTTATGGATAGTGTCCATAGACTGAGCCAGATGTGTTATTACAAAGACAAACCCAGACAAGCTGACTATATGAACATTAGAAATGTTTTTTAATAATTAATTTAACTTTCAGATTATCAGAATGCATAATTTAGCTTTCATTTGACATCGTGGGAATAGTATCAACAATATTACATTTACATTTTAGTCATTTAGCAGACACTCTTATCCAGAGCAACTTACAGTAGTGAATGCATACATTTCATACATTTTTTTCTTCTTCTCCGTACTGGTCCCCCATTGGAATCAAACCCACAACCCTGGCATTGCAAACACCATGCTCTACCAACTGAGCCACACAGGACCCCAATATCACTTGACCAGTGAGATTTCTTTGTAAGTTTACCTTTAATTTTTGCAGGGAGTCACCATTGAGACCAGGCTCTCTTTCACAAGGGAGACCTGCATATACAACTTCAAAGACAAACTCAAAGACAAACTCAAAAAT